>NC_072790.1:9059408-9660836 GCF_028583425.1 Eublepharis macularius
CCAGGAATATGCGTTTGTGGGGTGCTTATCAAAAACAGAGCGTGGAAAGCTCTTCTGTGGACATTTCCTTCATCTTCACACAAGTACGCTATGATTATCTGTCTAATGAAGCTCTTTACTTCAACAGAATAAGCGTTGTTCCATTGAACATAATTGCCGGGCAATTTGTCTCTCCTGCTCAAGCTGACTTGGTACGGCCAGCTGGGATACGCAAGAGCCGCGTCCGAGGAGCCCTTCGAGGCGCCCTTTCAGAGACAGCCGATGCTTTAATCAAATACATCTTCCGAACAGAAGCAGCCTAACACACGCACTGGGTTCTGCCCTAGCCGGGAAGCGCTGCCGTTTTCATATCCCCCACACCCATCAAGAAGAAGAGCAGCTGCTCCTTGAACTGCTGGATCTCATCTTTCATCTCCTTTCCTAACACTTGTTTTGTCTTTCTCCAGTTTCTTTTTCATCTCTTCCCTTCTCCTTCAGTCACAGTTCTCTTGTTTCTGCTCATTTAATTCCCGTCAATCTACAGATGCCTCTTCTTTCATTCCCACCTTAGCCTGCAATCTCAGTCGCCCCCCACCCCCACCCACCCCCGCTCTCACGTGTGCACCACAAACAAATGCTCAAATGTGTTTGGTGTGCAAATGCTTGGGAATGTGGAAGGACAGCATTCAGTATACAGTGGTTCTCTTTAGTGACCTGAGCAGACAGAGAAGCTAGATTAACGGCAAGTCTATTGCAGGAGGAAGAAAGAAGCTGAGCCCATTTTAGGTATGCAATGATTTCTCTGGAAAAACAAAACACCCACAACACCTGCTGGTACTTTTAGAACCATTTACACATCCTGTGGAGATTTTACTGTGTAAAACAGTGGCCTGCTGAAAAAATTTCCATCCTAACACGCTCACAGTGCAATCCTAAACAGAGTTACTCCAGTCTAAGCCTATTGATTTCAATGGGCTTAGACTGGAGTAACTCTGTTTAGGATTCACTGAGGTCATATAGACGCCCAACTAGTTTGGGCCTGTTATTTAACATCTGTTTCTTCCCTTGTTCATCTTTAGTGCACCAATTGGCATTGCTGGTTTGAAGGTAACAGTGGTTTTCTGATTCTGGCTCACTGGCCAATACTGAGAATTCCCCAAAGTTTAATTACTACACCAAACTGAAAGCCAGTTTGGGGTAGTGGTTAAGAGCGCGGGACTCTAATCTGGAGAGCCGGGTTTGATTCCCTACTCCTCCGCTTGAAGCCAGCTGGGTGACCTTGGGCCAGTCACAGCTCTCTCAGAGCTCTCTCAGCCCCACCCACCTCACAGGGTGTTTGTTGTTGTGTGGGGATAATAATAACATACTTTGTAAACCTCTCTGAGTGTGCATTAAGTTGTCCTGAAGGGCAGTATATAAACCAAATGTTGTTGTTGTTGTTATAGTTAGATGCTTTTGTTTTCAGCTCTTTGAACGGTGCAGCCGTGTTAATGCCACACAGGAAGCAGATCCCGGGCCTCTGGAGTCCTTGATGATCCTGCTAATTAAGCGTGTTAGGACGGAAAATTTTTCAGCAGGCCACTATTTTATACAGTAAAATCTCCACAGGATGTGTAAAGAGTTCTAAGTACCAGCAGGCTTTGTGGGTATTTTGTTTTTCAAGAGAAATCATTGCATACTTACCCTTTGTGTGTATACCATGAAGTTTTACATAATTATAGATTATCATTATCTGCCCCCCACCTTTGCAGGTGGTACCTAATGGTAGAAGGCATGTGTGGGGCCAGATGGAGAGCCAATTAAAGGAAGGCGCTTGTGAGTGGCTGTGTGGTGGGCAGGCAGGCAGGCATGTGCGGGCTCTACCCCTTCTGACCTTGAAGGTCCAGGCACCCATGTTTGCCCAGAATAAGATCCTGGTAGGGAAGTCACCATGTAGTGAAGAACCGAAAGGCATTTTTGGGGCTGTGTATTCGCTATGCTGGCGATGCTCAGGTGCCAGTAAGGAAAATCTTGTAGACAAATCTGTAACAGAAGAGGCAGCAACGTAATGGCGATGCCCTGTTTTAACTTATGCTGCCTTCCACGACTTCTTCCTATACACACCAGGTCTGGTGTGATCAGACTTCCTGTGACGGTTTATATTAATAAGCAGTGCCTCTTTATGCATACTGTACTTCCGAGCCTCAGCATTTGTGCCGTTCCTTTTCCTCGGTTGCTTAGTTACAGCCTCCTAACTCCCTTGTCTCTTTAAATGCAAAGTCCGTTTCACAGCTTTTGAAGCCATTCCAAACAGAAATCCTTAGCAGTCGATTCCGAAGAAGTTCAACACCTTTGCCGTGGCTGAGAAGACTCTCATTTATATTCTGCCTCGCTCCATCCCACAGCAGAACACTCGTGCCATGATCAATGTAGTCTGCTATGTAAGAGGAAGCGGCCATTCCATATGCATCCCGACTAAAGCAATATTGTTCCACTTTATCTGGATCCAACAAGAGACTCTGTGAAAGATGCTATGATTGAAAAATAAAGTCACTCTTGCTTCTTTCCCCATAAACGTTCGAGTGGCAGCTAGACCATCCCACACTTCTGAGAAATTGCAGGGTCAAGACAGGGGTGCTGCTCTTACTTTGGAGTGGGATCCTGTTCTCCTATGATGGTAGGACAATAGGCAGCAGTATATGGCAGGTCAGTTTCAATTGTGTCAGCATACTGTGGGCTCCAATGCCTGGCGATAGAAGCAGACCGGGTTTCAGCCCTTCCTGGACTATTGGTGAGGGGAAGAGAGCAAAGTGATGCAAAATCAAAGGTTGTGTCGCCAGAATTGCAGAAGCATTGTTGAAAGGGGAGCTAGAGAGACACCGTGCTTCTCATTAGTCCATGCATTTGGAAGAAGGTGGACATCCAATAAAAAGATGTTTCACTCTGCTCCTTCCCCGAGTCTTTTTTTGGTGCCACTAAATGACATTTTATTCAAACGAACTCCTCCACAATCAAGAACTGCAAACAGCCCAGTAAAAATATTTTACATTCAGTGAGGTTATGCCTTAAACACAGGGGGAGTTTTGACCCTTGGAAAAAAAATGTTTAGCACTCTGACACAAATGGACGAAGAAGGGTGACTGAGCCTGGTCATCATGGGTGGTGCCTCTGGAGGAAGACTCACAGTCGGCAGCAAGCTGAGCACAGGCCAGAGCCTGAGGGCATCCAGCCTGGGTCTGCTTGGAGGGTCTCTGGAAGATGGGAGTCCCCCTGAGTGCCTGGTAGGGATGAACTTCCTGAGGACTCCCAACATCCCAGCAATGTTGGCCTGCGTTGGCAGGTGCAACCACACAGGGGAGGGTGTGCTGTTGGGGTGAAGGGCCAGCATGGAGGGCGGAGCTTGGGATGGGGTCCCTGGCTGGGACATACATTAAAAGAAGTCCGGAGATGCAACTGGAGCTGGCTGGGCACAGAGCAGGGGAAATGCAACTGAGAGGGGGAAGAATCCAGAGGCTTTGTAACTAGCCTTTCCCAAGTTGCAATACGGTTGCTGAGAACAACCATCTGCCTCTGCCGATTGATGGCGCCACGTGCAACTATGGACGGGTGTCCCCTGCCCAGCTTGCGGTGGATACCAATGATGCTTCCTTTTTGGGGCGCCATGGTGGCAGCCGCGCCTGTGGTTGCACCAGCCCCACTCACCGAGCATACAGCAAGGTTCTGTTTCCGTGCCAATTTCCAATTTTACATGTCATGTCATGTTATGTGATGTTAGTGCCTGATAAGGAAAGGACATTTTCAAAGCTTCATGAACCTAGCCCTTGTGTGTGTGTGTGTATGTGTGTGTGTGTGTGTGATATTGTGTGTGTGTGTTCAAAATGCTTATTTTTGGTAGTCTGTTTACCCTAAAATGGCGATTGCAGAGCATGAATTCATTCACAGTGTATGCTTGCTATAATTCAGTCACAGCATTGCTCCTGAAAAAGATTTCTCTGCCTGGGTAGCTGTGGAAATGAAGGCAAGCCTGTAAAACAAGCTCACTGCCTTCCCACTGGAGGTGGGTGCAGACTGGAAAAACACAATGGGATGATGGTCTGTGGTCCGTGGAGTTTCACGGACCATGGATCATGAACTTTTCTCGACCCGCGGACAGGTTTGTGGGTTTGTGGTCTGTTGGTCTATGGTACTGTTTCCGGGGCCTGGAGCAAGGGGGGTTAAAGCGCTCCCCACACCACTTGCAAGTGGCGCCAAGAGCGCTTTAAACTTTAACCCCCCTCCAGCTGTCTGGCAGGGAAGTCCCCGCCTGTCAGCTGAAGCAAGGGAGGGTTAAAGCGCTCCTGGCACTGCTTGCAAGTGGCACCAGGAGCACTTGAAACTTTTTAAAAAACTGAACTAACAGACTGACAGACCAGCAAAAAGTTCGTGGGTCAGGGTCTCCACAACCCCCAGTTCACAAACCACCAACCCGGGCCAGTCCATGTAAAATTTAGGTCCGTTTTCCGGTCCAAGCCCACCTCTACTTCCCACAGATCTGAAGTTCAAGAAACTAGGCCATGACCCTGCAAGAACACAACCAGGGCTTCCCAGTTGTGGGCCGTGGAATGGGTCTTTCTTGACCCAGCACGCTCAGTTCTCTAGATCCGGAGAACACACCCAGTTGAGGAAAACGACCGGGATGGTATGGTTTGCAGGGATCAAGACTTCCTCAAAGGAACAATCCTTTAATCAGAAAATGTAACTTGTTGAGAGCGGCACAAATGCCTGCTCTCAGTTTCCAGGAATGGCTATGAAGTAAAGGCTCAGAATCATGAAGGAATACTCTCCTCTTTACTGGGAACAGTCTGGGAACCAGCAGCAGGCGCGAAAGGCATTGCGCTGCAGCAGAAACCAGCCCACCTGCCAAAGGAGGAAACCATTACTTCCTCAAAGTAAGCAATTTGTAAAAGAGAGTGAAGATTGGTACTACTGCCACTGATTTTACCATTCTGTTACCAGAAATTCCCTACTAAGACCTAACCAGAAGGAGGGAGACAAAGCCTCAGGCCTTACTGGACTGCACCAGGGGTCAGCTCTGCTGAGCCCAGTCAAAAAGTTAGGAAAGGGAACAGAGGGCCAATTGGCCCAGGCACTATTTTCAGATTGAAGCCAGAAACACCACACAGATATATATTACACTAGCCTAGTATCTGTGCATCACTACGGTATTTGACTATTTTTAATCCAGTTATAATATTTATGGGTATGTGACATTTTTTGGTTTGGGAGGGGGGTTGAGTTGGTTTTGTAGTATAATAGCATAGTACCCGAGCTTCACAAAGGTGTTTGAATAAAGCGAAGCGTGTTGATGCTGAAAACTGATGAAATGAATTTCAAAATGTGACATTTATTGAAGAGATTTTTAAAAGGAGAAGATTGTAGTGCAATAAATAAAGTGAAAAATACGTACTTTTTTTTCTACTGAAGGACCTCTTTGTAGACCTCATTGGTGGTTTCCCCCCACTTTGGAGCCCCCACTTTGAGGAGAAGCTTGTGGGCTGGGAAGCCAGGAGGGTTGAGCATGTTGAGGAACTCCACAGGGTAGTGGACTGCACCATCCATTTGCACCACTGAGTCCACAGATCTGTACTCCATTTCTGCCCCTTCGAGGGAGTTAAGTGGTGTTTCATTAATGATGGCAGCCTTGTCATTCTTGGGGGTCAGAATGGCACACTTGCACAGCCAGTCCATGGACTTCTCTGTGATAGTGACGATATCAGGGTGTATAGTGGCAGTTAGGTCTGCTAGGGTCGTCACTATTGTGCCCAGGCCTGCAGGGATGGTCACCTTTCCCTTGGACTCAGGACTTGCTGCTACTTGGCCACTGCTGCTCAGTGCACTGCAGGAGTACGATGTGCATATTTCTTTGCTGCATCTCTAAGTTGCTTCCTCCTTTTAGCCTCGGTATATCTTGCACAACATCTGCCAGGAGGCTTCTTGGGGGCAGTAAGAGGTGATGGCTGCAAGAGGTGTGAGGTGGAGTTGGACTGAGGGAGGGGTGGTATGGTGGGCCCTTCAGCAGGTTCATGTGAGAGTTTCGCATTGAAATGACCCCTAGAAAGGTCATGCACCATCTCCCCATGAACATTTAAAAACTCAGCTGCCATACTGACTTTTATATAAAATCCCTTTTCAGGAGTCTCGTACTGTCTTTCTTCAACTGTCTGCAGTTTCCTTTGCCTGATTTCCCCCCTCAGAACACAGAGTCCCACAGCTGACCCATCAGCCTGCCAGCCACACAGGAAAGCCAGGCCCCACAGGGAGATTGGCAACCCTAGAGGGGAGGTGTATTTTTTACCTCAGGACACGTTCAATGACTGGGACGTCATTGAACGTGTCCTGAGTGCTGCATGTGTCCTGCCTGCAGTTTAGAATGTTGGGCTGATGGCCAATCAAGGCCGCATATGCAAATGACCTCAGGGCGGAGTGGCTGAGTTGGCAGTTGGGGGGGGGGGATGAGCAGCCTGCCAGCCACACAGGGGAGCTGTATCCCTTTGGGAAAACACATTTGACCCCTTTGACCCCCTTAGGGGGAGAATTTCTTAAAGTCCCTTCTTAGTGAGCCTCTACACCCCAAAAGGAATGCCCTCCCCAGATTTCACACTTCTAGGTCCAGGGGTTTGGGCTGGGCATTGATGAGTCAGTCAGGACACTTGTCTTTATATATATATAGATTTATTAAGAAGGTGAATAAAATACTAATTTTAGAGAGTGTGTGTGGTGTTTTGCCCCCTTTATATAGGGTTGCCAGGTCCCCTTACTCTCCTGGTGGGAGGAGGGGGGACCCGGCATTTACCTATCAGATGGTTTGCCAGATCCCCAGTGTGAGGGAAGGGGAGCCCCCACTCCCAGCCCCCTTCCTCAGCCACCACTCACCTAGCTGCAGGGGGAAAGGCATAGCAACCGCCCTGCCAGGGCGTACTCCTAGCATGGCGCGATGACGTCATTTCTGGGAGTGATATCATTTGGCAGGCCCTAGGGTTGCTCCCGGACTTTACGCTGGGCTGATCTGGGCCCCCAAATGGGCTGAATTAGCCCCTTGCAACGCCAGGGAGCCCTCTCAGGGCCTGCATGGTGACATCACTTCCTGGAGTAGCATCGTTGCGCTGCACAGGGAACTTGCCCCAGGAGGCCCCTTCCTGTGCCTTTCTGCCTGCCAGCCAGGAGAGTGGTGGAGGGGGAGGCTGGGAGCCGGGTATCCCCTCCCCCACACTGGGGGGGCTGGCAATCCTACCTATATATGACTTGTATGTTGCTGCTTCCTTGATTTTCTCAGTGTTCCCTTATATGTTCACTGCTACCAAAGGCTCTCTCTTGCCTTAGTCTTTCAATTTGACTTACAGTATAAGACGCCTTAGCTATAGATAGCAATAGGACAGAACGATCAACTGTGACATAAAAAAGGGATCCTTTGTGCTAGAAGACACAGGCATTTTACTGAATCAGGCATTTTACTGAACCAGCAATAGAATTTAAGTATTTATGCATAATGATTACAGAGTATTAATAAAATCTGTTGTTTTCAGAATAGGTTCATAAGGTTGATGGTTTCAAAACAGGTATAGTTCCTTAAATGTTTATTCGCAGACCCAGTTACAAAGGCTAATGTTCCACCCACTTGCCACTTAGGCTAAAAATAATAAACAGAGTCAGCCGCAAAGACGTATTTCTCTCAGTTCCCACTTAGGCTGAGTTCATCCACAGAGGAGAACATGCAGACTTCTTCCCTCAGCTCTTCCCTCACAGAGTAACACAACTGTCTTCTCTCACCACTCAGACTTCCACACAGATTCACTGAACTACGCAAACACAACTAGACTAATTTCTCTCAGCACCCAGACTAAAAACTCCCATTTTACTCAGCCCTCTGGGGTCCAGCTACCTTCCAACAACAGTCCATTTCACTCACCCATCCAGCTCTCTTCCTTCTCAATGCCTGTACTTCTAAATATAAATTCAAGAACCCCACATGAACCAGCAGAAACAAAACACAAACTATTAAAACATTCCAGTGTGCAAAGAGAAAAGGAAAATAACAAAGAGCTTATTTAACCTAATATCTAAACATATCTGACATGACTAGGGTCGCCAGGACCCCAGGGCCCAAACTGGGGGACGGGGGTCACGGGGAGGGGGGTATGCACATGAGAATTTACTTCCAGAGGACTTCCCTGTCACTCTAGGAATGAAGTCATTCCTGGCGTGACGAGGAAGCCCCCTGGAGCATGCAGGCGGTCTTCCCAGGCCCGTTCCTTACGCGCGCACACTCCCACCGGGGATTTACATCTGCAGCTGTGCCATGCCCCCAAATCACCACACCGGCTTCTTCCTGAGAATCAAAACTGAGTTCAGATAAGCTGATTGGGTGGGATGCTCTCAGCCAGGGGTTTCCTATCCTCCCCCTATAATGGTTTCTCACTTTGCACCTGGGCAAATAACAAGCCCGAGCATCGCTCTGGAGGTGAGCTAACTCACAACCCACCAGCATTCCCCAGACACATTTCAACTCATGTTGAAACGAGCTGAAACTCAAGCAGTACTCAATGTTAACTATGGCCCAAGCAAGCGTGTTCTTCAAAACTCCAGGCACCACCTGAAATTTGGCAACTCTAAATACCAGGGCTTTTTTTCTAGGAAAAGAGGTGGTGGAACTCAGGGGGTTGCCCTAGGAGAAAATGGTCACATGGCTGGTGGCCCCGCCCCCTGATCTCCAGACAGAGGGGAGTTGAGATTGCCCTCCGCACCACATGGCGCGGAGGGCAATCTCAACTCCCCTCTGCCTGGAGATCAGGGGGCGGGGCCACCAGCCATGTGACCATTTTCAAGAGGTTCCGGAACTCCGTTCCACCGTGTTCCTGCTGAAAAAAAGCCCTGCTAAATACTAAAGTGCAAGGTTAAGCTTCGACGGCCTTCAATATCTAGAATGACTTTGCGGGGGGGGGCGTTATTAATAAACAGGGTTGGGAAGAAGCATTATCTACGTCTCCAGCATCAAAGCCTGCTCCCTTCTCAGAACACACAATTCGCTTTTTAAAAACTCTCTTTCCTTTGTATCTTAAACTTCCTTTGAAAAAGCGTTTCACTTTTCCTACAAATACTAGAATAGTATCCTACCAATTCAGAAAGGCAGGAATATTATTGCTGTTTAAAACATCCCCATTTTCCACTTTATCCACATGTACAATATGAATTAACACATGAACAATGCAGCACAACATTCAAGAATCCCTTCTGAATATAATCTGAATGTCAAAAGCTATTGTTGGGAGCCAAAGCACTGACCCTGCGCTTTGACACGGAACCACACAACCGACTCCATTGTACAAAACTGCAGGTTCTTCCGGAGATAGAGAATATCTTGACAGTGCAGAATAATTTTAAGTGTCTTTATATGCAAATCACAGTGAAGAAGCTGAACAAAGGGAACCATTCACAAAAGAGCAATGAAAAAGGAAGGGGGGGGACAAAATGAAATCATTTAGGAGATATGTTCATTTTCCACACGTTTGTTATTACTTTCGTTGAAAAAATGCAAATTCAGAGCTGGTGAAAGCTGCCGGAGCAAAACCTAGGAGAATGCAAGTTTTCCAGTATTATGGCAGACCAGGCAAATACGCTTATCAATGTCTGCAATGCTGTGCTTGTATTGTGAGGGATATAATTCCTCGAGGGATATAATTTTTTTCAAATCCATTCAAGTCTTTGACTTCCCTGCTGAGATGTTTAAAAAAAGTCTTTAAAAAAAAGATTAATATTACTCAGCTGAATTTGAAGGAAGGGAGGGATATGTGGATAGAGATTCTATGGATGAAAATCTCCCCGGAGACACTAATTGTTTGAAGGCATCTTCGTGGAATGGAATCGTCCTTATGACGCCCGACACAAGCTAAGTCTACAGACTGTCTGCGATTCTTAAAAGCCACTTGTGGAAATATCAGTTGTCTGATTTCTGCCCACTCCCTATCGTCTTTTCTGCTACACCCACGTTCGTTTTTCCCACCCCACCATTTGTCACATTGGCGAAGAAGACTTCTGCCCTTCTGATCATGGCACATATTGCGGACACAGCGGCAAGCGCAGCTTCTTTCAGCTAAAATCAGGCCTTCCCTTGAGATGAAATCTTCTCCCATTTGGTAAGCCACTGTTTACTATTCCCATTTGCACGGCTTGGAATTGAGAGGCAATTTCCGCCTGCAGAAGGACCACAGAAGCAGCACTGGGGAGGGGCTTTATAACTGCGGTGGGAAAGGGGTGGTGAGAAAAATCACGCTCCACAGCCTTCTGCTGGGAAGATTTTGCCCATTCCACTCCATTCCAAGCTCCCGTGAACTTCTTCCAGCAAAATATAACGCCCAGTTCCTTGTTGACATTTGTGTCAAATTTCTTTGCTGCCTTTGATACCATTAATCATTCTGCCTGCCTTTGCTCATTGGACTGCTGTGATAACAACTCTCCCCTCATCTACACTTATTCCTTTATCTTATCTTGACACCTTCCAAAACAGGGATAACTGCTCTTAGTGGTTTTTAGGATGACAAAAAAGCTTCCTTTTACCGGTTAATTACTCCAGGAGCAAAGCACGCCCGACATTACATAGTAGAATGCTTTGTTAGCTGAAGTGATAGCAACTTCTGCCTCAGGGTGGTATAGACAAGATCATACTTTTATTACAAATTAATTAGTTCTGAACTTCCTATCATTAATGCAGTTAATTCTGACCTCAAATTCACTAAAGTAATTAAAATCATCCTCAATATATAGCATGGATCGAAAGGATGGCAAACACACATCTTTTTACTGTGCCTTGACTATTTGTAGGGATGGATAATTATCCCATGTCCGGCACATCTAATATGAACTGCGTGACCCCGAGTGCTGGCCTTCAGCAATGTGTCAGTATGGAGTTGTCAAATAGGTCTAACCGAGCAGGCAGATGGGACAAAACATCTTTGGGGCCAGTGTCAAGGACCTGATAGCCAATAGTAACTGAATGTTCATCTGAGGATTAAAACTTTGATTTACATTTCCGTTTACTCCAGCACTTGAACACTCTGGCAGCAAAACAGATCTTGAAAGGGATACAAATATTATTATTTTGATCATGGGAAAACTTGCTCGGCTGCTGTCCGAGGAGATTGGGCACACCATATCAGACACATCTGCAAAGTGCTTCAGCTTGAACCGGCTTCTCTCACTCCCCCCACATGGAAAAGCGCAGGCTGTGCAGACTGCGTGGGTGGCTGCCTCCGAACAGCGTGCCCCAAAGCCACAGCCTGTGGAAACAACCTTCCAGAGGATGTCAGGGGGACTCCACCAAAGGCCTTGTTGCAAAGGAAAAGTAAAGCCTTTTGGAGTCCAAGGCCATTGGACGGGAGCTGGGGCCGACGGTAGTGTGTGTGGGGAACTGGGCAGGTTGTCAGTGGGCGAAGCTACAAGTGACGAATGACACTTGAACGGCAAGTGTATTTCTCCCTGTTCACTTGCGCTCCACTCAATCCACTTGCCGTTCAAGTGTCATTCGTCACTTGTAGCTTGGCCCTGTGTTTCATATTCCATGGTTATGTTTCATTGTTCTGAACGGTGCAGTCAGCACTGTTTTATGAGCCAACCTGAGCTACCAGGAGCAGTGGGGAAGACAGGGTATGAATACAAAATTAATAAAATTAAGCATACTGGTGGCCAGTGTCTCAGGACTCTGACTGTCACAGTCAAAGCCAGGTCCAGACTCCGTGGGAGCCTCCAGCCAAACATGGCTAGAGGACAGCAGTTGGGAGGGGGGAGAGATCTTTAAAAAGGGCACACTTCTGCCTCTGGCATTAAACACTTGTTCCAAGTGGCCTATACGGTGTGGGGCCAAGGCTGAAGTCCCTTTGTGCTCGGCAACAACCGTGACTTGTAGTTACATGCCTCACAGAACAGGGAGTCCAGAGAGATGCTTGATGCACACACTTCTTTTCGCTGATGGCGGACATTTCAATAAAAATGTAAAAGAGAAGCAGATCCAAAACATGAGCAACACGCTAAAGAGGGCACAAGAGAGGTTTTCTTAAAATAAAAAAGAAATAAAGAGAAAACGGGCACTGCTTTAAATAATAGAAGATGACATTCCTAAAGTGGGTTGGGAAGAGCTGTCCCGTGGTACTCACTCAGACTTACACTTCCATTGGTTTTCCAGTTGAGTATGAGATAATTTTCTGGATGTAATGAGTGCAATCGGGGGAAATGCATGGGGGAAAGAGATTGTTATTCCACTCTCAGTCTCAAGGTGAATTATGCATAATCCCTCTAAGTCCCTGCTCTTCCCGTATTGTAAGAAGGAGATTTTAAAGGATCTTTGAAGGATTCAGAAAAAGGATTCAGAAAAGACCATAGGGCTAACCAGCTAGCCATACTAGGAACTTAATATGTAAATAGCTTTTGCAACAAGCATCTGCTAGTCGTTGGGTTAGTAAATGCCCACATAAATCATTGCTGAGAAATAGCAGCTGCATCTGGGGAATGTATCACGTTCGACATCATTTCCTCCATACCATTGCATCTCCTAGGAACAATTATGTCAAAATGTCTGAATCAGTTGCTAGTGTGCATCCAAAAAAGAAGGTGGAAGGAAGAAGAACTGATTATATTTAGAGCACACCAAAGGAGAAATCATGGCCATTCCTATCTTTCGACACAATAAAAAAAAGGAATCGTTAGTAACCAACCACAGTTCTTGGAGAGTGATTTTCTATACACAATCATAGAAACAGCTGTCATCTCATTTGTCACTGAGTTATGACTCAGACATAATGACAAACCACAGTTTGTGCTAACTATGGTTTGGATTCCTTATCATATTTGTGTTCTTGATGTTCCCATAATGAACACAGTATGGTCTGTATTCCGGGCTTCTTCACCCACTTTTCATCAATCTTCGTATGCTCTCCCAAACTATTCAGCTTTGTCCCTCGCCCCTAAATATGAGCTTTGTCCACAAATTTAACTGCGTATCATAATAAAAGCTTTGGGAGATATTTTTAACTGGATATATGAAACACATGTGCTGCAGGTCAATGACTGTATCCCCAGATGGTAATTTTCTTTAATTTAAAAGCAGAGTGAGGGTAGAAATGGAGGGATGACTATGGCTGAGGAACTTTGGGAAACTGTCAGTGAGGGATATCGGAGGGATTTCGTTCCCTGCAGTAGCCTATAAGGACAATTAGGTAACTGCAGTTCCGTGCACTTCAGTAGCCTATGTGAGGACAGTCAGTTCTCACTATGGCCATTTCCCCCATGTCCTAAAAATAGCGCTCCATTCACTGAATGCTGTTGGCCTTTCTGCATGATTTCCGACATCACCGTTTCCAAAACGGATGGAGGCAGTTTTGATTCCATTTTCGTGGCGCCACGAAAACGGAATCAAAACTGTCTGCATCCATTTTGGAAATGGTGATGTCAGAAATCATGCAGAAAAGCCAACAGCATTCAGTGAATGGAGCCCTATTTTTAGGACTTGGAAATGGCTCTTATCTCACTATATCTCACCGTGACAGTTTGTTCGATCTACGGTTTGAAAAACAGCTGTTTAGGATTCAGTTTTGTTGTTCATTCCCAAACCATAATGGCGGTGTTCTGATAACCTCAGACTTAGATGGCGCGTAACTTATAGACTGAACATCTTCTGGTTTGTAATGAACCACAATTTGTCATGACATTTGAATCCCACAAAATGACAAACTGCAGCTTATTTCTTTTTCACAAACCAGGCTCCTAACCATGTTTTAGTTCTGATTTGGAATCCTCGTAAACAACACAGTAGCTGTTGTTTTGTCATTTTTGTCACAACAGAGTGCAATTTGTTACCAAGTACATATTTATTTATGTTATTTGTGCCCTGCTTTTCTCTCCAGTGGGGACCAAAAAAGGCTCACGTCATTCTCCTCTCTTGCATTTGATCCTCACAACATTCCGAGTCAATCAGCTGAGGCTGTGTGACTGGCCCACGGTAAGAAGTCTTCAGTCTACAAGCCCTGTACTAGGGTTACCAACCTCCAGTGGGGGCAAAGGATCCCCTGCTCCCAGCCTCCGCCCCCCACCTCTCACCTGGTCAGCAGGTGAGGGTGAAGGGCGTGGGAACAGAGCTAGAAAATTCACAGCTCCAGAATGCTTCTGTGTCATACTGGGAATGACTAAATTTGGGACAGATTTTTACTGGATCAGCTCCCGTCACGACCTGTCACTTCCACGCCATGCCAGGAATGATGTCATTCCCCACGCAAGGTGGACGCATTCTCCAGCCTTTGAGTAAATCCCCCTCCAGCCCACCCCAATGACCCCCTCATCCCCTGCTTTCAGCCCCGGGGGGACCTGGCAGCCCAACCGTGTAGGGAGGAGCGTGGGAGCAGCTTGTCCGAATGCAGCCCTGCCATGCAGAGACGTCTGTCAAGATATACTGAACTATGTTTGTCAGCTGCCATTTAAAAAAACAGGCACACTTGTGCTTCTGTATAAATGTGTGCTCTAACATACTCATCATGAAAACAACGTCTCACGTGTTTTATCAAATGATGATGCTATACTAACAGATATGCCACATTTTCAAATTTTGTATACCACTTGAAAAATGTTAATACTACAATAAATAAATACCTATAAAGAACACAATGCATGCATGCATTTCTGTAATATTGAGTAGAAAATCTCTTTTAAGAAAGGGAAAAAATGAACATACCTGTTGGGAAGAACTCATTCATTTTCTTCTTGTAAATCTTGTAGTCAACCTCCAAAAATACACAAAAAATGACACGATCCATCTGTATGAACAAAAAATATTCATATTTCAGTTAAATACATGTTAAGTAAGATTTTTTCACTTAGTATGTAGCAAACACCATATTTATTATAACACATAGGTTTATTTGCACGTGGGTAAAATATATCAAAGTCCAGAGTTTTTTCTGAAGACCTGCCATCTCCCAGAAAGGATGCAGGCCCACATATGAAGAAGGCACCACTTCCAGCAACACAGAGGGATGCCACGCCAGAGAGCTGATTTCACATCCCTCGACATGTTATTGGCAACGACCACTGTAAACATACTCCTCCCATTCATAGGGTGACAAGAAACATGCCTAGAACGAAAGAGGGCAAGTGGCATTATCGTTCCAGGACAGCTTATGGACTATTTCAATGGCGCCCCTGTGGCGACAACCAATAGCACCCCTTCTCTATCTCTCCCCCCCATCAAACCCTAGATGGGCTCTTGAGTTAGAAGGAGTTTCAACCTTTGTTCACTCTATCCAACCCTATCATCAATCATTTCTTACCCTCTACCTTTTTCACCCCTCTGCCAGGCACTCTCAGAGATCCAGAAATGCCCAGTCCGCTTCCAGATTTTGAGGCCTTAAACCATAGTTGACGTATTTTTATTAATATTTATGAACACATATAGGGGTAGACTTGCAGCAAGCCTTCACAGTGTCAACTGGCACCTGAAATACTGGTGGGAGGAAATTGGGGGTGGGGGGGCCGAGAATGAGCCAACATCATGTCAGTGTGCTGATGTCACCTCCCATAAAATCATGGATCCTCTAGGATTTTCAAAAACTCTACGGCTTTACCATATAATGTTTGAAAATCCTAGAGCATCCAGTTACTGCACTTCTGGGTTTTTCCAGAAGTGAAGTCAATGCACTGATGTCCTGCTGGTGCACCAGGGCCAGCCCCTTTTTTGATCTTGGGGTTGCTCTTAGCTGTGGCCTGGCAACCCTATATATAGACCACGGTGTAAGAGCCCCCTGTTGGGACAACCTCTACAGTTCACAACATTCTTCCATTCCTAGAACTTTCTCTCCCTTGTTGTGCCTTTTCCCTCTATTGGCTGCCCCTGAAGAAGCATGAATTACATACCCACACTTTCCTACAATACTTTATAAACCAAATATCCTTCACAAACTGACTTTGAATGTCCATGCCTGCACTCTTTTGTGACTCTACACACCCTCTTCTTGGAAGTTTCACAATCTTCTAGTTTAATGAGGAAACTTTCTTGAAACTGAAGCGTTCCCCAACCCCAAGGAACTTCTTAAGTGGCCCCTGTATATATAATCTCAATATGAGTCAATTCCTTCCCAATGTGCGAAGAAAGTGTCCTATTTTAAGCGTACATAAAATACTGTGATGACAGCTTAGATCCTGTGTTTATCTGATTGAATGGCATGTGTTGGCAGATAGTAAATTTGAAATTAAACCATATTCCAGCATCCTGCCAGTCAGGGAACCTTTCATCCAACAGACCCAGATAACATAAAGTTGGAATTCATCTGTGGAAAGTAGTACTTCTTTCCTGCACCACCTCTAAGTCAGGACAAATAACTGACTTTTTTTTTTTTAAAGGAAGATTGCTTGGATGCTAAATCACAAAAGCTGTCGAGGACCCCTGGGACTGGCTTTTGTAATTCATGTCTGATTCCACAGAGAAAATCTTCTCTCCCTTGTGGCTGCAAAATGCCAACTTGATTAGACGTTTCACGCTGCCCCCTTTTTACAGAGGGAAATGGAGACGCTTCTCTGACCGGACCCATCAAGTAGCCAGGACAGACACTGCTGCAAGCCCCAGTTCCTTCCACAGCCAAGAGTGAGAGAGCCGGCCGTCGGAGCGAAAGGCTTAAAGACTGAGGCTCAAACATAAAGCCATTGTGAATCGTCCTTGATTGACAGTTCTGTGTTCTGGAGTCCAGGGCTGGAAGCCTTTCTACTCCCCTTCCCCCCCCCCACCTTAGGCTTGATTAAATTTTGCTTGCTTCACAGCTATGAATAAGCAGATGAAAGGGACCATCAATGAACAGCGCTGCAGCAGAGAAAGACGGAAGTTCAATTGCATTAGCTTTTCACTTAGAAGGCGGTTTCACAGCTCCAGGCTGTGGATCATATTGATCTTTTCTTCTCTGGGGCCTTTAGTAATTCACAGACCCTATTTAAGATCTGAGCGCTCCTCTTCTTCTGGTTTTTGTAACCCAGAATTCTTAACTGGTTTTGGCAAATTTCAGGTCCCTTCCTAGTACGGTGGGATGAATATGTTTCAAAATGGACCAATCAGATATTTAAGTGAGATGTTTAAATTTTGCAGTGGAAATGGGCACAATGACCCTGAAAATCACGTTTTGTGGCACGCCGTTAGTATGTGGAATTATAATATCCTCCTCAAAATGAGGGTAGAAGAAATGCTGGGTAAAGAAGCTGATTTTTCCATTCTCTTTCATAAATATCCATATTTTTGCCCCTTCTCATTCAGGCAGAGAGGATTTAGAGAGAATGAGGTAAAGGGCCTCATTCTTAGGTAGGAGGACTAGATGCTTTGGAAAGTCAGGGCAGTCTTTTCAAGGTCCTCTGACAAGAAAGGGTGCCACTGCCTGCAAGTATAATAACACGGACATTTGCCAGTTGAGGAATAATGGGTTGGAGATGTAATAATATGGGCAGTCTATGCATGACCATAGAGCCCCGTGGCGCAGAGTGGTAAGCTGCAGTGCTGCAGCCCAAGCTCTGCTCACAACCTGAGTTCAATCCCGGCGGAAGCTGGGTTCAAACACCCAGCTCAAGGTTGACTCAGCCTTCCATCCTTCCAAGGCCAGTAAAATGAGTGCCCAGTTTCCTGGGGGTAAAGCGTAGATGACTGGGGAATGCAATGGCAAAACACCCTGTAACAAAAGTCTGCCAAGAAAACGTCGTGATGCGACGTCCCCCCCATGGATCAGTAATGAATGACTCAGTGCTTGAACAGGGGACTACCTTTACCTTTTCCCCTTATGCATGACAGTATAAAACTAGGTCTGGGGCCTGTCTGATTTGAAAAGGAAAAGGGTGCTCAGAGGGTGCTCACACCCTCAAGCCACAACTTATCCATCTCCACTCTAGCCTGTTCTAAGGAATTTGGCACCATTTGGGCCAATTTCAGAATCTGCACATTGCATTCAGACTTGGAAATGGATAAAAGAAATTGACTCTCCAAATTCAATACCTGGACCCAAGCCCTGTAGAATTTAGCACAAAATATCATTCATGGCGGCTGTGATCATTCAGTGCATCAGGGAAAGAACTTGACACATAAATTAATGTTTGACCTTTTGATTTCCCTTAACGATGTACTCTTAGCCACTTGGTGAATTCCCTGTTATTCAAGGAAGCTTATTCAAATGATCTTCTTTACCAAGGAATCTCTGATAACCTTCCAAGGAACCCCAGTCTGCCCTGAAACACTATATAAAATCCACTGCTTGAAGAAACCATCTTCCTTATTATTATGTTTCCAGACTGGCCCAGGTACAAGTCCTGGCAAACCCTGGCTAAGATTAAATCCTGATTTTAATGCATAAGGCCAGTGAGTCTAAGATAAAACCAAGCACTGAAACAGAGTGGATCTTCTCTGATTGCAGCTATGAAAATGACCATACCTTGAACTCGAGATGCAAGAACAGTGACTTGTCTGGGTGATACAATTGTGCATTATGAGAATTTTGCAATAAACATGCTTTCTAGGTCAGCTCCTGAGTCGATAGCCTCGATGTTCCCTGGCAGAGTTCCTCGCAAACCTAGTACTGTACCAAGCACGTCTGCACGCAGCTGCTTTTGCACCGCTCAAAAACGAAATCCCCTAATTGACTGGAGAAGAGGCAGGAGGATCTCCCAGAATTACAGACACTCTGCTAATTAAGTTGACCGGTTTGTTCAGAGCACAGAATCCTTTGCCGTTCATTCTCCCTTTGCACTTGCTCAATAAAATGACTCCTTTAAATGACTAATATTGGATAAAATACATAGCCTGCTTTTTGTAACTGCGTAGTCAGCAGCCATGTATGTATTCAAGATGGGATTTCACATGTCATTTTTTAAAAGTGAAGGCAGCAGCAGTGAGTGGCGGTGGGGAGACGATGGCAAGGAAGTAAGTTTTTAAAAAGTGTAATCATGTAAATGGACACATCTCATTTATGACGGAACAGCTCGCCCAACTGATAGCTCTCTGCTGGTGACCGGTAAGCGGGATGCAGTCTGTACTGACAGGTGTTCAAGCAGGCCTACATAAAACATGTTCTTGTACGCTAGAGAGAGCTCATTCTATGAAATTGCAGCAATATCTAAAAAGAAGTGCTAGCATAAGCTGGGGGACTGATTTCCTTTAGAAGGCTATAAAGACTTGACTAAATTGATATGGTCCCCCACACATTCACAGAAAGACACATTGGGTGATAGGCCTGATGTCTGAACTGAATAGGTTTTATATTTGTTCTAAATAAAAGTTTTTCCTTTCTAAAGCAGAACGGCACAAAGATATATCAAGAAGGGATCGGATGTCCTATGGTACTCCTGGTTAGGAAACACAACCAGTTGGATCTTACCAGGGCTTTTTTTCAGTGGGAACGCAGTGGAACGGAGTTCCGGAACCTCTTGAAAAGGGTCACATGGCCAGTGGCCCCGCCCCCTGATCTCCAGGCAGAGGGGAGTTTAGATTGCCCTCCGTGCCGCTTGGTGGCGCGGAGGGCAATCTCAACTCCCCCCCTGTCTGGAGATCAGGGGTCGGGGCCACCGGCCATGTGACCATTTTCTCCGAGGGCAACCCACTGAGTTCTACCACCTCTTTTCCCAGAAAAAAAGCCCTGGATCTTACACATTGCAAGCACATTGGCCCTTGCCGATGTGGGTGTTCCTCATCTTGCTCGTCCTCCAGTAGCCCCCTTTGAGCCCTCAAAAGCTAATGCCATGGGGCAGAAGGAGCTGCAGTGAGGAACAGGGGATCAGGCAAAGTCATATGCCAACTCAAGAGGGAGCTACAGGTCATTTTGCTCAATATCCCCTCCTCGCTACAGCTCCTGCTATCATGGCCTTTGGACCACAACCTCACTTGAGTCATCATAGCATCACCATGTTGGAAGTCAAAGCAGCTTCTAGCAGCAGAAAAAGGAGGAAAAGGTGTGAATCACGCTGTTAGACTCACAGCGTACACCCCAATATAATCTCTTTCAAATATCCTTCTGGTAACCATCAAAGAGAATGTGCCATGGAGACCTGGATTTAGAAGCAGGGGCCACCTGGGCACAGGTATCAGGGTGGGCATACCTCTGGGTATATACCCCTGACTATCTATCCAACAGCTGAAATGAATAGTACAAACTATCACTTGTAAAACTGGCAACACAAACCCAAGTAGCCAACACTTGGTTATTTATTTTTTTAATTCATAGGAAAATTTACATTGGTGTCCATTTAACAGTTGATGCACATGTGGATGGTTTTCGATACCATTCATCACTACTATAAAATAATTGGCGGCGATGGAAAGTGCCTTGAAGTCATAGCTGACTTACAGCAACCTCCGGTGGGGTTTTCATGACTAGCAGAGGTGGTTTTGCCATTGCCTGCCTCTGTGATCCTGGTCTTCCTTGGAGGTCTCCCATCCAATTACTAACCAAGGCCGACCCTGCTTAGCTTCTGAGATCTGATGAGATCAGGCTCACCTGGGCTATCCAGGTCAGGGTATAAGTAATTGGACATTGTGAAATCAATAACTATTAAACCTCATTAGCACTGTTGCTGTTTTTTTTATTAGTAAACCCAGTAATCTTATAAATCTGGCATGCAAATCATGCTTTAAAATCACAAAACAGATAGCAAATGAAATACATATAAGGTGTTTAATGGTTAAATACATGGAGAGGTGTGCAGTGAAATTAATATGAATGCAACAGGTTAGATGTGGCCAGCTTTTTTGTTCCATTTCAGCCAATTCATCTCCTTATCTCAGCCCCCATGGCTTATGTCCTTGAAGATCTCATCATGATGATCACAAACAGAGCATGTTGGAAGATTAGAGCATCCCTCCCTCCCTTTTTCACCAGTGAAAAACTGGCTGGATGCCTTTTGTTCCTCTTCTTTCCAACAAATGGCTGTTATTCACTTTAAAATTGTCTTCAAAAGAGACTGGATCAAGTCCATAACAATGCCATATTGCATTTTCTTATCAGTAAATATTAAGTAAACTTAACATAGGTCTTAAATCCTTGAGAGCCAACAGTCTAATTCTGTCTAAACTTTCTTCCCCCAAATTTGAGAGCTTCAATAAAGCCAACACATTCAAGAGAACATGCTCTTGTTTCCACATTCCCTCTGACAAGTTACACAGGCTATGCCCATACCGTGACCCCGAAAGGAACTGAGATGCAATACAGAAAAGCATTTTTTAATGTAAACTCATTAGCAACTGTACTTGTCACTAAATAATTGCTAACATGAGAAACTTGCTGTATCTTTCATATTTATCCCATTTACTACAGTTTTGGTTCAAAGCCCAAGGATGCCAAAGGGGGCCTTTTGATTGACTTTAATAGGCCTCGGGTCAGTTCTATTTTTTTAAAATCTAGGCATCCTGTTAAGTTTACAGCATATGACAAGCTAAATTATAAAGCATTTTAAAACCTTAAACACTTTAATGACACACTGCAGCAAAATTTTCTATTCACTGGAGACTTTAGCCCTCAGTTATTGTCAATTATCAGGCAACGGAGGGCCTAGCAGGAAAGGGCGCCACTCTAAAGGAGCAGGGGGGGGGGGTCAATTAACAATGGACTTCTGCACTGCATTAAATCTGAAAAGAAGAAAGAATATTTTACATTGACTAAGATCTGAGTCTTTTAACCCAGATATCTTTATGCAAAGCTGAATGACCCAGACCTAGCAGATATATCCAGGGCTTTATTTCAGCTGGAACGTGGTGGAACGGAGTTCTGGAACCTCTTGAAAATGGTCACATGGCTGGTGGCCCCGCCCCCTGATCTCCAGACAGAGGGGAGTTGAGATTGCCCTCCGCACCACCGAGAAGCACAGAGGGCAATCTAAACTCCCCTCTGTCTGGAGATCAAGAGGCGGGGCCACCAGCCATGTGACCATTTTCTCCGAGGGCAACCCACTGAATTCCACCACCTCTTTTCCCAGAAAAAAAGCCCTGGATATATCCAAAACCTGGTGCTGTAGTATCTGTACTGTTAATGAAGATT
This sequence comes from Eublepharis macularius, assembly GCF_028583425.1. Classification (NCBI taxonomy): domain Eukaryota; kingdom Metazoa; phylum Chordata; class Lepidosauria; order Squamata; family Eublepharidae; genus Eublepharis; species Eublepharis macularius. The sequence goes on from NC_072790.1 coordinate 9,081,431, forward strand.
GAAGCTACAACGATCTGTGCTCACGTGGTTATTGTTAAAAGGGATGCATTTAGCATATACCCACAGAACCATTCTGTGGGAAAGGGTCTGATTTAATCCAGCCTCTGATACCAGGCAAGGCATTATCCCTGACACTCTCCCATCCAAGACAGACTAGGCCACAGGCAGAATGTAGACGTGCCAAAGAATGGTGCAGCCAGATAGCATCACAATAATGATAATTTATAAAAATAATGTATACTTCTCTATCAAAATGCACATGGCACTGTACAATAAAATGGAAGCAATCCTACTATATAAAAGGCAAGCCATATTGGTGACGACTCACTTTTTATACTCGCACAGGCACCTTGCCAAGGACTTTGGCCTCGAGGGCGCTGCAAAGCGTCCACTTGCCACAGGGCGGGAGGGGGGCTGCCAAATCAGTTTTCTAGAGCCTGGTCAAATCCACATTACTCATTCTAAGTCGCATGTTCCCCGCATTCCCCACGCAAACCTGAGTGCCGGTCACATTACCTCATTAAACAGACGCATTTCATTCACATTTCTCCTGAATATGTGGTCACAGGTTTTCAACGGGAGTTTCACGGTGGCCATGAACGGGCCAATGCACAATTTCCTCGTTTTTTTAAAAAAACCACCCCCCTTCCTGTCTCTCCGGCCGTTCCGAGAGTTCCTATTGGCTGATTCAACTTGCAAGTGCTCCGTAGTCTGCAAAAGACTGTTTTTGACTTCATAGCATTGGATTTATTGATTATGCTGTTTCTGAAACAAATCTGGTAGTTTGAAAAATCATTTTGGTGTGAATCCATCCTCAGAACGAACTCGCGAAACTTCCTTTTTAACTGTTTTTTTATTTTTTTATTTTATATTACTGTAATATCAAAATTACGAAATATCGAAATAATGACACTCCAAGGAAGTAAAACTTCAGTAAAATTCAGGCACTGAACTGTCCTGCATAGGAAATGCCCACGAAAGCTTCCCACATGCTTCCAAATTTCCAAAAAAGAAACGGGAGAGAGCCATCAGTGCTGTCAGTGGGGGAAAGAGAGGCATCATTATCTTCAATGATGTTTCTTTATAAGGCAAGATCAAAATAACGGAAAAGTGCGCTAAAAAAAAAATGGGCGGGGAAAAAAGGTCCCGCCCAAAAAAGTGGTTTTCGAGCGGCCGTGTGACCGGAGGGACGCGCGAGAAAGACGGATTGAAAGCAGGAATGTGAACAAAGAGGAAAAAATCGCGGATTGGAGGCAAACGGAAGATATCCGATAAACATGTGGGTAATGGGTGAATGTGGATTTAACCCGTTGTATTTTTTCACACAATGGGCGTTGTTTCTAGTACAAAAATAAATGGCCAGTCCAAATGCTACATGGAAAATATTTAGTAATCTCAACAATACAAAAAGAAAACCAGCTAACTAACCCTCGGTGAAAGCTCTCTCAGACAGGCGAGGTTATTATATAGCAAGAGTTATGATGTTGTCAGGCAGGCTTCCTTGGGCAGGGAGTTAGAAAGTGTCTATACAGCTATTGAAAAGTTCCTGTTTTGATTCCCCACCAATTTCACCTCTGAAAAGAAAGGATGCAGAGCAGAGCCTTAACAACAACAACAACAACAACAACAACAACAACAACATTCAATTTATATACCGCCCTTCAGTATGACTTAACATCCACTCAGGGCGGTTTACAAAGTATGGCATTATTATCCCCACAATAACAATCACCCTGTGAGGTGGGTGGGGAATCAAACCCCGCTCTCCAGATTAGAGTCCCGCTCTCTTAACCACTACACCAAACTGACTCTTCACTCGGGAGGGAGGAATAGGACCCACCAGGTAAGCCAAGGTACACGCTTCAGGGGAAAGCAGTAAAGACTTCCTAGAAGTGAGATAAAAGTCCATCTTACTCCCTAACATGGAAGTCAGTTGAACCCAAGATCCCATTGCTTGCATGGCGCATTATCGAAAAACCAGTATTTATTTATATTGAGAGTTATACGCCACTTATCTCCCCAACAGATACTCAAAGTGGCTTACAGCCTCGTTCTCCTCTCCTCCATTAGTTTAGGCTGAGAGAGGATGACTGGCCAAGGTCATCCCGCAGGCTTCCATGGCAGAGCAGATTCTGACCTTGATCTCCTTCTACACCACACTACACTGGCTGGAAAGGAGAATAAGGAAGTTACCCCTGGGAATTCTCCACTTAACTCTGATTTTTAGACCATAGGGAAGATGCAGAGTTGGAAGAGCAGCAACCTAAGTCCGCTGAAAAGAAGGGGTGCAGAACAGGGGTGATTTGGGCCCCAAATGGGCTGAAACCGGCCGCTGGAGAGCACGGGAGAGCTCCCAGGGTCAGCACATGGCCTGTGCAATAATGTCGCTTCTCTCAAGTGACATCACCGAGCAGCCCAGGAAGACTTCTAAAAAGGTGAGTGTCAGGTAAGGAGATCTGGCGGCGACCCTACCAATACAATGTGATTAACGCTGGAATGAATCCTGAACAGTCGCAGGATCCAGACTCGTTTTGCGGGCTAAATCTCACTGGGCTCACACCAGGGCTATGTGTTTTCTTGCTGCCATAATGCTGCCCTCCACCGATGCAAGGGAGTTCAAAAGCCATCCTATTCAACTCAGAAGGATGCAGAGTAAGCTGATATTAGATCATCAAACTAGGTAAAGATTGATGCTTATAAGCCACACTGAAATTGTAAAGCTGCACTGTCCTAATGCCACACCGCTGTTGAGCTGCCTTTCCCAGTTGATCCAGAAAGGAGAAAGCTGTTTGTAGGAAACAAACACTTACCCTGAAGATAAACAACCGTGTTACTTTAGCAATCAAAAAAGGAAAAGATTATGTGGAACAAAATGAGATGTAAACAATGCGCAATTTGGACAGACCATTGATCAAATTTCTCCAGTATAAAAATCTCTCCTTAAACAACAGTGAATGTTGCACTTTCAACATTCTGATATGATACTTTATTTTTAAAGGTGTGTGGGGGGGGGGCTTCAGTGAAAAATAATTAAGTTGTTGATGCAAAAAAATCACTTGATGTTTACTGTGGCCCAAAAGATTAATGCCGACTCACAAAACCTAAATGGAGTCCTTCAACTTCACAACAATCTATTGCTCTAGCAGGATATTGAATGGCGAGGTACTCAGCAATGAAGCGAGATAAATGCGGTGCCTCATAAGAACCACTCCCACTGGCTGATCAGTAATCCTGAGGGCAGGAGGCTATTATCCGGATCAAATGAAATATCTGAGAGCAGATTAACTGTATCCTGGGTACTGCACAGGTCAATAATACAATGTTAGGAAACAAAGAAACCCAGGTGAAATCTTTTCTCTAGTCATCCTCCCCCTACCCGAGACAACTTATTTCAAAAAGATATGCAAATAGGGAATCATTCCAGCAGTGTATAGGTGTTAATCCATAGTTATAATTGGAATGCAAGTTTCCACATACACAGTCTATTACATGGCTTATTCGCTGAACTAACCTTGCTTCTGATTAACAATTTGACTATTACAATTAAAGGAAACAAAAACCATGCTAAGAGACGAACTGTCTGGTTGCTCCTGCTCAGAGCTCTTTGCAGCCTGGTGTATTGATTTACTGCCAGACTCTCAGCAACCGCTCTCGGGGGATTAGTCCGGATGGAGTAAAGGTGCAAACATACAACTGCATCATAATGCATTGATTGGTTCTTACCATGCCAATCGGAGGGTGTATATTTGCACCAACACATGTGTGAATGCCAGTTCTGCATATGCTATGGATTTCACAAAAGGACAGGGCTTAATTCAGGAGAATGTGATTCTGTGACAAGCAGGGCTGAGTTGTGCAAGAGGATCAGACATGCTGAACACGAAATGGAAACGAGCAGCAGTGCTTTCCTCAAGACAACGGCGATTTCTGGGGCAGAGAGTATCACCGCTCCTTGAGGTTCTGCGCCCGGTCCATTTGGATGATCCTTATGGTTTACTTGAAAAATGGAATGACAAGATAATGTGGAAGAAGCAAGCCTGATCCCGAGCCCATCTCCCACTTCACATACATCAGTGTTGAGGGCTGTGGCTCTGAAATCCTTGAGTGTAGCAACGCTCATCTAAAAGTTAAAAGAAAACACATTCCAAAATACAACAGAGATGAACTCTTCAGCCCAAGTTAAGATGGTCACGTGTGTGCACCCAAGGCATCTTTTGAACTAGTAATACACATTTCACTTGAATGAATATTATTTTTTCAGAGTGTCCTGAATTTTTAGATTAGAGATTGGAAATTTTTAATTCCTCTGTTTAAGCAGGATTTTATTTCTCTTGAAACTAAATCTTCTCGGCTATAAAGAGATGAAGATAAACAAGTAAGTTGGCGTGCGGCTAAATTTCTGGCAGCTGCAGTAAAATCAGGTTGTAATTCTGGCAGTAACCTCTAGGTTTCCTTTTTAGTAGGTTGTGACGGGTGGCTCTTTATGGCTTCGGTCATAAAAACAGTAATTAAGAAGAAGAGTTAATGAGCGAATGTATGGTATTTATTGACTTAGATATTCGTGCTCCGATTTTCTCCCCAAGCAGCTTACGGCAGCCTTCTCTGCTCCATAGGTCGAACTCCATAAAGTAGATTAGGTTGAGAGAGAACCATCAGCCTGAGATCACTGCGCAAGTTTCCATGTGAGAGGAGGGACGAGAACTTGGGTGTCCCAGATCCTAGTCCAACACTCTCAGCCCTAATATTGTTTTCCTCCCAAGGAGAATTACGTTTATTGAAGTCACATGAAATTATGCCAGAGTTTTCAGACTCTTTTTTTTTTAACACAAAATGTGTAACATCCAGTGCTTTTTTCTGGGGGTACGCAGACGTACGCGTACCCCTAAACATTTTGTGAATCTAACAGGAGAAAGTAAAAATTTTAAAATGTTGGAATTCCCGCTAAACCAACTGCAAATGAATTATGGATATTTGTTAAGTCTTATGTAGCGTATGTTGTCAACAAAGATGTTTAGTTATATTTAAACTCACTAGGAGTGCTGTTCGTCTTACAAAAAATGGAACGTCTTTGAGCATCAAACACGCCACCGAGGTCACTGGCATAATGGGCGATCGTTAGGGTGCAGCAAATACAAACAAGTCTTCTCTAAGCCACTTGGAGCGCTGGTAGTTGGAATCTAGCATGGTGATGGGTCAGTCTTGCTGCTACCCCCGATGACGGCGACCAATTTGTGTATTTGTGTATGTTTTGCGCAAAGAGTGCAAAGAGTTTGTCTATACCGAAACTCTTTGGTTGTGCGCACGTGTCACTATAGAGGGGCTTGGTTGGCAATATTGATACCCGTAATTCTCATCACCGACAGTCTTCTGATGTCATTTCCTTTCACAGTGAATACAACCTCATGCCAATCTGGAAGTTATTGTGAGCTGTGTAATATGAGCTGTGTAATGCATGTTCTTGGTAATTTTGTCCATTGACTGCATTTATTTTTTCCAATTTGAACTATAAAATGGTGATTTTCTGGAGTCTGGTAACATCTCTCTTGGATCCTCCCCCTGATAGGGTAGATAGAGGCATCTTGAGAAAGGACACTCCTGTTAACATTCACTGAAGGAAGAGAGGAGAGAAATAGGACACTCCTTTTAAAAGAGAAAAGTCACTGTTCCTCATCATTCCTTTTTCAGAAAGGTTTTTCAGGCTGCAATGAAAAACAGACAATGCATGTTTTTCCTAATTGTGCTTCTAGAATAATGTTGGAGAAGGACCTCAAAGGGTGAATATCTCCAAGTCTCTGATATAGTTTCTGTGTTAGTCTGTAGAAGAAAAGCAAGATTTGGATCCAGTAGCACCATAAAGACCAACTAGATTTCTCGTGTATGAGCATTTGAGAGTCAAAGCTAAGACTGTGAGTTTGTGAGGAAGAGATGTGCATACTCCAAGTGCAAAACCAGCTTGTATGTCTCATCACCAGAGTTGTTTTTATTGTTATTGTTGTAGTATGTCCCCTCACAATCATAGCTTTTCCCTGCATACAAACACATTTGATTGGTACAGAAATAGGAATTAGACCACATTTGTGATACAAGCTACAAATGTGGAACTGCAGTTGCATGTAATTTTATTTTTATTGCAATGTACAGAGACTTAAGTTGGGACGTTGCACTGTAGCTCTTCACCAAGCTGTCAGAAATCAGTACGCACCACTTAAGCCAAGGATCACATTCGTCAAAGATAAGTATTACGTTTTTCATTTATTTGTGACCCAGGACATATTTGTAAGTGCTCAGAAAGGTTAGCTAACTGTTTACGAACGGAAAGCTGTCAGCAGCACAGTTAAGTACTTGAGAACTGTGGTGTTATCCGATAACCTATTGTGTTGCTCATTGCTGGAGAAAGATTAAGAATTACTCTCCCCCCTCCAAAATAAATGCAGATATCATGATCATCAGAGGCAGGAATGATCTCACCTGCCCCCAGAACAAAAATCTTTATAATCACTGGTATCATCATAACTTCTTGGGGTCCTCCCTTCCAGCTTGCTTGCTGCAGTATGGCTTACCAGCTGATGCTGCAGAAGTCAACGTGACTACAACTCACAGGGGATCGAATAAGTTGCACACACTCCGCCGATGTTGACGTATTGCTCCTGCCAGCTCATTTGGTCAATAATAGAGACACTGTTCAGCAAACCCAAGGGAGCAATGAAAACTTTTTCCATATTTAATAAAACATCTTAGCCTATTTCTTTTGATGGCCACTAAAACTCATCAGCAAAGGGGCAGAAGGGGAGTCGCTTGAAATGCATCCATTGTTACCGAGATATCCATCAATTTCCTGAATTCATTTTTATGCCATACAAACATGATGACATCAGCTCCATTAATCTTTTTCAGCCTGATAGCCACCATATCCAGGAGATGCCTGTCGACCTCCATTTTTCACTGTTACCAGTCATAGGGCAGCTGACACAGCCAAGATAATCCTGTATTCAGCGATACTGGGAGAATGAATGGATTTTGATGAATGTAATTTGCTATCTCAGTGACAAATGGCAAATGTGAAGACAGGGTGTGCATGCAAATACTGCCGTATTAAATAAGGGCTTGTGAAGGATGGTACTCTGGAACTATCTGATCGACAATTTTACAACAAGCTCATTTTTCACTAGAGATAAGTCGTCAACTTCCATTAAGTTATCATTAAAACCTTATTGGGAATAAGATGGCATTGTGGTACACAATCAAAGCAAATTTTCTAATTCAATAAAACTAACTTTGGGCACTGCTTTTGGATATCTATTAATCAGTACAATAAAGATGAAATACGTCACAAGACGTGAGAATCTGTGTTGCTGTGCCATATTTGGATTTGGGGTACGTGGCAAGGAAGGGCTTATATGGGGACTATAGAAGATTACAGTGTCCACATTTTGAACGTTCAGGTGGGCACCTGTCAACTATGATTTAAAACTAAGGAATCTTGTTCCTGTTGGGAGCCAATTAGTTATTTCATGGATTTCCCTTCCTATTCTACAATTGGAACATCTGGACTTCTTGTTTCGGTAACAGTGTGTTATGCTGTCGCGCAACATCAGTGTAATGCCACGTTTTCTGACTGGGTAGTTGTTTGACTGTCCCATGCATTTCTAGGCCAGCCTGGTGCCCCAAGTCTTAGGAATCATCCAAAAATTCCTTTAAAGTTTCCAAAGAGAACGAGAGGGTTACTTCCAGCAGCTTTTGCTTAGATTGTTATGAGAAGGATGGAATGATTGGAGCGCACAGCAGCCTTATGTGGCCACAGCACTTTTTAGCATAAGAGCAACAAGAGCATTCATGTGTATGTGGTCCATATTGATGGACTGCGAGAGGATGGGGAAGGGGGTGAAATGGCTCCTTTCCTATTCCAACAGTGGAGCTGTACCGATTGAAGAGCGAGTGAGGGGGATTCCATTCCCTCCCCCCTCCCCACTGCAGCTTCACATTGCCAGTCCACAGGGGTCCAGTGGAAATAAACTTTCCTTGGGTTAAGAAAGCACTAAAGGAAGGGCTCTCCACTGATGGGGCCGAGACCCAGCTCAGTGCAAGTCAGACATCTGTCCGAGTACCCCCAAGAAATTGCTCATTCAGTAGTACTTCTTGGTATTAGAGCCATGAATGCTGCATCTGAAACGTTCAACGGGTTTCTTAAAAATCCAGAGGCTTCGTTTTTTATAAATATCTATGTACGAAGTTGTAACTTTCCCCACTTTTCATGTAAATGAACAAAAGATACTGCATCAGCTGTCAAGGTTCAGAGGGCTGCGTTTGCTTCCAAAGATCAAAAGCAAAACAAGCTAGGGGGCATAAAAAATATGTTTATGACGTCTCTCTGCAACAGATTTTGGAAAGGATAATGGATGTTATATTTTAGCCTTTCCCCCTCAAACATCTATTTTAATCTTTGACATGTAGAAACACAGATGTACTTTGATGCCTTGTGGCAATTCTCCAGGAAAGATACTTCTTGCAAAAATTTGCTCTATTATAGTTTCAACATTGCTACCCATTTCCATTAAAATATGGAATTGGTTCAACATTTTCATTCCTGTAATCCTGATGCTGAAATGCAGAAAACGAGAGTTTAGAAAACCTTAAACAGTATAACGGAAGCTAGAAAAAGCATCAGTCTCTGGGCTAGTAATTCATTAGACTGTCTGAAGGCTCATCTTATTCTCAAAGAGCTAATTAAAAATAGCATGCTGCTAATATATTGCAGAGCCTAGTTCCAATCCAAGGAGAATGTGATGAAGACGGTGTCTTTTTCTGCGAACATAGGGTGTAACCAGGGCTTTTTTTCTGGGGAAAGAGGTGGTGGAACTCAGAGGGTTGCCCTAGGAGAAAATGGTCACATGGCTGGTGGCCCCGCCCCCTGATCTCCAGACCGAGGGGAGTTGAGATTGCCCTTCGCGCTGCTGAGCGGCGCGGAGGGCAATCTTAACTCCCTTCGGTCTGGAGATCAGGGGGTGGGGCCACCAGCCATGTGACCATTTTCTCCTAGGGCAACCCTCTGAGTTCCTGCTGAAAAAAAGCCCTGGGTGCAACAGACGGCTGGATCCAAGCTAGAGAAAAATATTTTATGTATTTATATCACAAAGTACATTTGCTGTGCATTTAGGTCAATAATTCTATAATGTGTGTCAGCAACTATGCAGAGAGAGAGAGAGAGAGAGAGAGAGAGAGAGAGAGAGAGAGAGAGATTGAGCCTGCATACTGGACTCGATTGGTTAGTCTAACTAATCAATCTCTGGAAAAACGTACATATTCTGCATTTTGGGGTATATTTCAACCCCAAGCAAAATTATCCAGGTATCTAGTGATTAAAATGTCCCTCAATTTTATTTTTTTTGCAGCTAGAGGTCACCACATTTCACAGAAAGTTGAAAATGCACTTTAACATGAGACAGAATGCTTCTTTTATGGATGCCTATGTGCAAATTTATCACGGTCGTTGTCATATTTTTATTTCTATTATGTATGAGCTTTATTTTGTTTTAAAATTTCTTTTATTTTCGAATTTAAAAAAAAATGAGACAGACAGTGAAATCCTAAGCAGAGTTACTCCAGTCTGTGTCTTCTGAAATCAATGGGCTTGGACTGGCGTAACTTTGCTTAGGATTTCACTGAAAATATTTATTTTGCATAGATGTTTATTTTGGATAGATTCATTTGCAGGGCTTTTTTTCTGGGAAAAGAGGTGGTGGAACTCAGTGGGTTGCCAGCACAGGGGGCAACTCTTTGTGGGAGGTGGTGTCCCTGGTACCACATATGCACGCGCAAAGTGCACGCATGCTCCCAGGGCCAATGGCATCACTTTGGGTCAGCTGGAACAAGGGGGGAGTTTTTAAAAGTTTAAATTGCCCTCAGTGAAAATGGTCACATGGCTGGTAGCCATTTCCAAGAGGTTCTGAAATTCCGTTCCACCACGTTCCAGCTGAAAAAAAAGCCCTGTTCATTTGGATATTGAATAACTCACATCAGTATAGTTCCTTTACAAAGCTTAACATTTTTTAACATTTGAAACTATGTACTGAACCTAAGCCACTGGGCAAATAACATAAACTTGCATGAATTTTAAAGGAAAATGTCTAAAACATTTACAGCTTTGGTACTTTGGAGTATTTTTGCACCCCATGAATTTTGCACCTCTATGGGGAAGTAAATATTCTTCAGGTTTCCAGCAAGGTTCATCAGGTTGTTTGTGACTGAGGGTTGCATCTCTGCAGAGCACTTAAAATGCTTCCAGGGGTAACAGACACCACGGGGTAGAAAAACTACCACAGCGGCAGCATTAGTAGATTCCTGGGGTAGTTTTTCCTCCCCAACTATATTTCTGTTTGCAGAATGAAAACTGTAACTGGCAAGTGGCTGGACTTTGGTGACATTGTTTACTACTGTACAGGTGACAATGTCCTAACAGGAAAAAAATTCTAGAGCCACGTTTCTTTGTATTCTGCTAACAAGTGCAATCTAGGGAAGGAAATTCATCCCCTAACTGGTTAGATGCTTAGAACAGAGGGTGGGATTTCTCATAGAGCTTCAAGACAAGTTGATGAGCAGCATTCAGAAGAAAATGCCAGCTACTGATGGCCGGTGGGATTTTCACTCATCACTCCCCCCACCCCACCCCGCCACTGCAGATTTTCATCTCCCCTCTCATGATGGTGCTGGGAGGGTTTGCTGTCTCCTAGGAGCAGCATTTCGGGAGTCCACTTTGCACTGCAGTGGGAGGGGGACAGGAATAAGTCCAGAAATCCCTTTCATTGCTCAAATTTCATGCTAGATGTAACCAAATGGACAGTAACTTTATTCACAAGTATCATAAATGATTTTTTCCCGACTTCCTTTATTTGTATCGATCTCGAAAGGATTCCACCAAATTGCCAGTGCGTTCTTAAGAACGTTTTCCTGGGAGTAAGCCCCATTGAGAAGGCTAAAGTAGCATTTTTTGAATAGATCTGTTCAGGGCTTTTTTTCTGGGAAAACAGGTGGTGGAACTCAGTGGGTTGCCCTCAGAGAAAATAATCACATGGCTGGTGGCCCCGCCCCCTGATCTCCAGACAGAGGGGAGTTTAGAGCGGCGCGGAGGGCAATCTCAACTCCCCTCTGTCTGGAGATCAGGGGGCGGGGCCACCAGCCATGTGACCATTTTCAAGAGGTTCCGGAACTCCGTTCCACTACATTCCCGCTGAAAAAAGCCCTGGATCTGCTTAGGATTGCATCTCATGGGCACAGGGACTGAGACATCTGAACGGGCAATTCATGATGTTAATATTTGCAAGGGACAAATACCCCAGTGCTGATGAGGGCGCTAATGCATGGAAGTCCAGGTCGTTATTTGTTTAAAAGACTTATATCCTGTGCTACCAACCTATCGATTCACACAGTGGCTGCCAGCATACATAAAACAGCGCAACATCATCATGGATACGTTACTGAATCACTTAAGAAGTAACGCCCACACGCCATTCAGCACTCCTCGCAATGGGTTGGATTCCAACTGGCTTTTCTGCTGGTGAATAATAATAATAATAATAATAATAGTAATAATAGTAGTAGTAGTAGTAGTAGTAGTAGTAGTAGTAGTAGTAGTAGTAGTAGTAGTAGTCAATTCTTCAGGTTCAGTTCTTCTGAACTAACTCAGGCAGCTGTGCCTAACTTTCTGTTTTCTAATCTGGATTTGGCCCCACATTTCTAAACTTGCTTCAGTTTAGGTGCGTTTTTCACTTGCCAACCGGCACCCTTTCCGAGCCCCATGAAGCTCCGACCGCTGCAGGTGGAGCAGTTCCTTCCTCCCTTGACCTTTAACCCCTATGGCCTACAGCATAGTTATCATGTGCAGATTCAGCATTCAAGGGACACCAAAGAGCTGCCAATAAGGACCATGGAGCAGACCCTTCCAGTAATTCAGAAAGTGGCAGAAATTTCCACCGGCAGTGAGGGAATGATTGTTTATCAAGACATTTCCATTACGTTAACATCACCCCACCTTCCCCTTTCTAGTGTATATTTCGTTGCTAGCCTCTCTAGACCTCCATGTAGCACTTGATGAAGAACATCTGGAGACGTGCTGATACAAGAAGTTATTAATTACACTTTTCCTGCCTTGGTAATTAAAAATCATCAGGGAAAAATAAAGTATCTAGTACCAAGGTTATGAGAACAGGATATACAAGACATTTAAAATCGCACAACTGTCACACAAACGTTTGGTGGCTAGATATACATTTATCATTCTAGCAAAGAGGAGGGGGGCTTAAAGGAGTGGCCCACCCTGGCTAAGCAGCAGTGGGAAAAGACAATATCATTAGCCTAGCCCACGCTGATGGGCTCCTGGAAATGTTTGCCTATCTCCCTATTTAAAGACAATATAAGGCTATTAAGTAGTTATTTGGAAAACTCATTTACAGATCAAATTAAAACTAATTAGCACCAGCTTACAAAGACCATTTCCGATAGTCAAAAACAATGAGCAGTCCCTCCGCATCTTCCTCATTCTCAAATAAGAGATAATCTGCCTTGTTGTGTGACCACAAAAAGGTAGAAGAGGCGGCTCAGCGCAGTTTTAGGCCTTGCTGGAAATGGTCCGCAGCTGCTGAGATGCCGGCCAACCGCATTTCTTGAAAAATGAGGAAAAGTAACTGCTGGTGACCCCCCATCCTCTCCACCTCCAGCGATTTTCATATGACAATATTAACGTGTTCATAATCTTTGAGCTGCAAAGCAGTGCGTCCATAAGACTGTGGCAGGGATAGAACTGCTTAACTTAGGGCAGGGGGTTATCAAAATCATTCAATTCATTAGTTGGCTGGACCAATAAAAACAATGTTCTTTTTTATCATAATGAAGAAAAAAATGGCAAATAGTGCAAAGGAAACTGTCTTTAATAATTATATAACCCCTACGTGTTTCATAACAGCTTCGTCAGGGAGATCTTCCAAATCCCTTTTACTATCATTCCTGTGAACGTACTTTAGCAGAGGAATTTGGACGCTCCGCCTGATGAAGCTGTTGAGAACTTGAGAAACGTGCATTTATTATTTTTATTATTTATTTTATTTATGTCTGCCTTTCTCACTGAGGCGCAAGAGGGATTACATAGTGTGTAATTCACTACATAAGGGTTGTATAATTGTTTATATAATCATAATTATATACATATTTATATTATATACATTATATACACATATATTATTATATACATTATATATACATATATACAATTATATACATAATTATATACATATACATACATATACATAATTATGATAATTAATTATATAATTATAATGTAGGGGTTATATAATTATTAAAGACTCTTTTGCACCATTTGCCTTTTTCTTCTTCTTCGTTTTGCCTTGGTGCCCCCCCTTTCCTTTTTTTTTGGTCATGGCACAATGACACAGGACGGGCAGCTCTGGTTCAGCGGGGGGCTGTGCTGAGTTAGCGTGGAGCAAATGGGGACCTCTGTGAGAGTGCCCGTTCGAGCTGAGGTCCACTTCATGTTGTTCCTATCTCAGGGTTTGGGGGAGGGGGGTTGCACGAACCAGACCCTCGCACAATCAGGCACAGGATCCGTTCTGATCAGAGATCGCCTGTGTGGGGGAGAGCAGGTACTCATGTTGTTCCTCCACTGTGCTAACTTGTCACCACTGACTGAATGTAGGAACCAAAACATAGGGAATTCAAATGTTTTTGCATAACGTGATACAATAATGTTCTACAAGAAGTATTAAAACATCGACATATCATTCAGGCTGGGCCTAGAGGTTACGTTTTTTTAGTCATCACTGGGCTATCCCTATTATTCTCTTGGTCAAGCCTTCCCCATACCCACAGCCTCATCCACAATACATCCCCCCTCAGTCTGTCATCCACAACTCTACGCCCTCATCCACCATAGTTCGGCCACCATACATCCTCCAGCCACGCTCACTTACTAAAGACACTGACTGGCAACCTGAATCGGAAGCAAAATGGGCAGCACCGGATTTTCTGACTAGGATCCCCACCATCCTCTAAAACCCAGGCAGGCAGGCACCAGCAGACCACGAGGGGGAGGGCAGAATGGGTGACATCAGTGCTTGGTTCTCGTGGCCCCTTCTTACATGCCCAGGGTAATGCCAATCACCACTTCGGGGTCAGGTAGAAATTTTCCCCAGGTCAGTTTGGCTAGGGATCCTGAGGGTGTTTTGCCATCTTCTGGGCATGGAGTATGGGTCACTGGGTGTGTATTTGTTGCAGGGAGCTATTTGTGAATTTCTTACATTGTGCATTGAGTGGACTAGATGACCCTAGAGATCCCTTCCAGCCCTACAATTCTATGACTCTATGACCATCGCCTTCAGCACAACCAAGGAGACAAGTTTTAATGCAATTATTACAGCTGAAGATAAACATTCCATGTCCAAATGGATTTAAAAGAGAGATGCCACCTACATTCACAAATATTATGTAGATGTAACAGTGCAGCTCTGAATCACGGTCTGAAAGCTCCCAACAGCCCTGTCGATGGCTGATCTGCTTTTAACAAATTTGCTGCGCCTATGAAGTTTTCCCTACGGCCATATTTACATTTGCAAGCAGTAGCTATTCCTGCAATATCTACATTGAACTTATGAAGCGACTTTATACCTTAGTCCATTGGTCCACCCGCTTAAATATTGTCTGCTCAGATTGGTAGCCACTGTCCAGGGTTTTGCTCATGCTCTCTGAGGCTCTTTTAACCAGAGATGCTAGAAAGTGAATCTGAAATCTGCCATAAAACTCAGGCACTCCACCAGCTCACAGCACAACCTCTACCCCAATATTTTTGTAATACATTGACATATTTGTATCACAGCTTTATCTCTCTCCAAATCTTTCTACAAAAAAAAGGCCATACACCAAAATAGCTTCCAGAGCTTCAAGACTATGAAACAATTGCACAGAAATCAGTAACTTGTGAAGTTTTAAAACTACAAAACCAATGATACAGTGTGACTGGGAATCCAAGCAGGAGCATGACTATATCTTTGGGGGCTGGATGAAGTCAAACAATAAAGAAGGGTAGAAACACACACAGAATGACATTTATTTAAATTTAGCCAATGATTTTTTAAATTATAAAATCAAAATTGGAAGCCTGCTTCCTCCTACAGGTTGGGCACATAATCCATTCAAATATGGGCCGAATCCACACTTACCCGGCACAGCACTAAGCAGGCAGAGTGAGAGCGTCTTTCTGGCGCGTTTTCTGACATCATCGCGCCACGAGAGCGGCATCATGGTGCGATGACGTCATAAATCGCGCCAGAAAGATGCTCTCACTCCGCCTGCTTAGCGCTGTGCCGGTAAGTGTGGATTCAGCCATGGATGCCTTCAATAGTTGATTAGGAAGCGAAATATACAGAACCAAAAAGATAATACTGGGGGAAATAAGGATTCGCTAGACTGTGAGTTCACATCTCCAATAGCCAGAAAACATGAGACAAACTCCTAGGATAATCAAACTGGCTACAAAAATATTACATTTTTAAAGCATCAACCTACCAAAATCTGAGGAGTTTCTTAAAAAGTAGGATTTACATTGTTTAATTAAAGTTTACATTTGAACATGATATTAAGGGGCATGAGAAATCCAATATTGTATCCGTTAGCATGTGAACTGGCAACACATTTCCTATCTCTTAGTACAGGGATCTTTCTTCGGGGAAATGGCGTGGCTCTTCATTTAGCACAACAGGTATTTCATCAGATGTTGTTTCCTCTATGCAGCTGACAGCGGATATTGTATCTAAAATACACCTTGGGCTTTTAGAAAAACACAAAACCCAAACCATCCAGGCTTCTATTATATAAATGTCAAGTGTGTGCCAATTATTGCTTTCTGAGAGGAAAGAAAAAGAGAAATACTTCCAAAGAGTTATCTTAAATTAATTTGAATAGATGGCAATAAAATGACAGCTTTCCAAAAGCAGCCAACATATGTTCCAATATTGTACTTGAATTTTCTCCCCCCAAAATTAAGGCACAAAGTCCCACAAAATCCATTTTCTAGCCGTAGTTTTCCTTCTTCATTTGGAATATTAAAGGCTGCTGTCAGTGATTTTTCTTTTAATGCTTGCATTTCTAGTTTCTGCCACCGGTCACAGCTGAAGAACAGCACAAGAAAATAGGCATTGATTTACATTTATTAGAGAGATAGAAAAGCAGATATTCCATTTGCATCTCTGCTGCTTGGTGCTGACATCCCATCCATCCATCTGTCTATTCATTATCAAGGTAGACAGTGCCCAAAATGCAAAGCTGTTGATTAAGTGGAAATTTATAGTATTAGCATGGGGGGGGGGGTTGCATCCAATTCTCAAAAGCACTGCTGCATATAACATTTCTATAACTCCTTATCAACCGAAACGTCTATGCTAAATGCGCAAAGGGAAGCTTCATTTCATTCATTAATCAGGGGCGATTTGCTTAGCCCCTGAGGGGAAAAATCCAGAATGCTAAGCATGACCATTTTCATCCATGGGTGACTCAAAATCATAAGGAAACAACATGGAAGAGGCTTCTGGTATCAAGTTTGCTCCTTTTCTGACGTTTGCTTTGCTGATGTTGATGTTTGTTTTTGCTGCCTTTGCTCCAAACACAGCGGTCCATGTGGACCTTTTGATAAAGTGTTACGCGGAATGAGACAGTCAAGAAAGAGTTCATGTTTGAAGGCGAAACCTCCTGGTTAGGTTGGCGAACTCTGGCTTGGAAGATGCCTGGAGATTTGGAGGCAATGCTGGGGAGAGTAGAGTTTGGGGAGGGGGGAGAGCTCACCGGGGATATGATGCCATAGAGTTAGGATTAGCATTAGTATTGGCATGGGGTGGGGGGTGGCCCCATCCATGCCAATACCACTGCTGTTTAAATCAATGGTTCATGCTGTACCTTGATATCCTATGACCAGTACCATAACTGTTTCTTCTGTTCAATCCTTCTGTGAAAGACGTGAACAGAAGAAACAGTTATGGTACTGGTAATAGGATATCAAGGTACAGCATGAACCATTGATTTAAACAGCAGTAGTATTGGCATGGATAGGGCTCAGACATGACACTTAGCAGTTCCCACTTCTGGTGGGGAGGGGGCTCTTGCTGGAGGGCCAGTTGTCCCATCCCCATTCTTCTGACTGGTGGGAGAAAGGTTTAGGGGTGGAAAAGACATTGAGCAATGTGTGATGTCATATCATATCCATCCGAAAATGCAGATGTGACAAGCACATTGGGGACAGCCAGAGCATCCCCGACATACTGTGCCATGTCCAGGTTTTGGGGTGGGTGTGGCATCACACACTGCAGGGTGCCATTTCTGTGTCCTGCCCCGAACGCTCCCAGGGAGGCCAGCCACTGGCCTCTCATCCCTACATACAGGCCACTCCCACAAGCTGCCGTTCCGTCCAGGGAAACTGATCCCCATCCAATGGAGATCCATTGTAATTCCAACTTGGAGGCTAGTAGCAACCCTTCTCTGGTGATGTCTGGGAAGAAGCAGGGATGTGTTGTGGGTGTTAAGAGGGCTTCTGGAGTTGTTACAGTAAGAGCCTCTAGGCCTAACAGAATCATATATAAATAAAACTGAATTCCGTAACCAGCAGCTGGGATCAATTCTTTGGGGAACCTGTTGGATCTTCCAATGTTCCCATCATAACAATACTCTCCTCTCCTATTTAATCCTCACAACAACTGTATAAAGTAGATTATGCAGAAGAAAGGATTGGTCCCGGATCACCCACAGTGCCATCCTAAGCAAAGTAACACCCTCGAAGCCCATTACTTACAAGGGTGTAACTCTGCCTAGCATTACAATATAAACAAAAATGATCATAGATAAAAATGAAGTTTAAAGACAACACAGTTTAAGATTGCCAGTACTATTTCACATCTGATAATATGGAAAGGGGTGGGAAGTAATGTCTAAAAAACTTATGACTCCACAAAAAAACCCATCAAGATAGTTTTAGGGAAAAGAGGTGGGGAACATGATGTTGGACTAAGCAACTTCCATGAAATTTTCTGTTTTTATGCTATACATTTATAATCCATGAAGGGGATATTACACTGCACGTTTTGTTCTTTGTTTGTTTGTTTGTTTGTTTATAAGATTGGTACTCCACCTTTCTGTCCTCATCAGGGCCACCAACATACATAAAAACTTGTCTTAAAAACCATTAAAATCAAATGAAAATACATCATTAAAATGATTAAAACCAAAGCTAAAATACATATCCATGCCATAAATAGTACAAGGTTATAGCATCAGATTCCATAAAAAATATGCTGTGCTGTTACCAGAACTGGTCTCCTTGCAATAAAATGACTTGTGGGGGAATTCGATAGCAAGGAGAATGGCTGTGCAAGAGGCCGGTAACCGCAGGGATCTGTCACCAGTTTCTACCAGATCCCTTCCCAAAATAGATCCAGAGGAGTTAGCCGTGTTAGTCTGTAGTAGCAAAATCAAAAAGAGTCCAGTAGCACCTTTAAGACTAACCAACTTTATCGTAGCTTATGCTACAATAAAGTTGGTTAGTCTTAAAGGTGCTACTGGACTCTTTTTGATTTTGCTTCCCAAAATAGCGAACGAGACTGGTTCTTAACCTCCAACAATAACTTTTATTAAGAACAAAATGACATGCACATACACTCGCAATTATGGGGTAAAAATACTCTCTCACACACACAGAGTCCTAGGAAGCTTAGTCAGAAATTGGGACTGGAGAGGGAGGAAGCAAATATATCTACCTATCCTGAAGACGGGTCCAGTCCGCGGGAGAAGAGAGTAGCTTCGAACACCAGTGTCCTTGGCTAGGAGAGCAAGAGGCTTGGGTAATGCTCAAGGGAACTGCGCTTGTGGATCCGGAAGCGTGTACAATGAGAGAGGCCTAGGGTAGCGACCTACCCTAGGCACAATTTGAATGAGGCCAGGGCTCTACCTTTATAGGTAAAATGTGCCCTGAGGTGGGATAGCCCACCTAGCCGTTAGAACAAAGGCTCCAACGGTCAGTTCCTGGGTTTGACAAAAGGGTTGAGTACCTTAATGGGCAGCTGCCAGGGTGTGTGAAAGCAAATGCAAAACATTTTCTAGCGCTGCACAAAAGGGATAGTTTGTTAGAGAATTCCACCGGAGCCGAGTTGATGGATTTTAGGTGGGGACCGTACTTTCCCAGGAACAACTGTATATACTTATGAATGTCATTTGATTAGTTCCTCAATCAAGGACATGAGATCTCATCACAGAAGAAGGGAAAGGAATGTGTTAAGTGGGGGTGACTCTACGAGACCTTTGTTGCACTGGGCACCTCTGGGGCTGGAAGGATAGAAAATCGAATCGCCTCTCAATCACTCCGCATTCCTGTGCAGCATTCCGTGCATGCCATGTTCTCCCGGGCGAGACTCAGCAACTGATAGAGGCTCTCTACTGGCAATACCGCAGCCATTTTAACTCCAGAGGCCTGAACATCTTTAATATCACAAGCAGCCATATATAAAACTGCTATTAAAATGGCAGAGGCTGGGCCGACCGCTTACAGCGATTCAGAACCAGGCTAAGCTAATAACCTCTACCTAGAAGTAATTTTAAAAAAGGCTATGGATCTACATTACAGGAATGGTGGGAAAAGGCTGAATTCTTAGACATGTTTCTAAATCTATACTTACATAGCTTGTGCTGCAGTTATTTTCAAAAGGCATTATTTCTCACATGTAAAGGAGATTATTTCTCACCTTCGGAAATGGAATTTGGACTCCAAACTGTGAGGACATTGACAAATTTTATTTACGCTTTGTCTGAAAAGAATTTTAAAATACGCATCAGTAGAATATCAACTGCTCTTCGGGGGGAGTGTGGAGAAAGACAGGGAGACAAAGGTATCGCCCAAAACTTTCTCCGAGATCAACTGGGTTAGCCCCTCACCCAGCAGAGCAGCCAGGTAAGACTGACCAAGCAGGCACCATTATTCATTTACTCATTAAGCGAATTTACATCCGGACCCTTCATCTCGTAGCACAGCTCCATGGCAACTGTTACAAATTTAAACACAGAAGTAAAACTACAGCGATAACCTAAAAATGACAACTAGGCAAAGATCAGCTCTAATTCCACATACATTAAAAACAAAACCAGAAATAGTACAAATATAGGTATCACTCAACAACCAGCTCATCACCAGTTTTGCTGTGTAAAACCAATAAAGATGGGGCCATAAAGACTTCTGAAGGAGTATTCCAAACGCACTGCACAGCAGATGGAGGGAGCAAATGAAGATGACCTCAGTATCCAGGCAGCTACAGAAAATGGTAACCAGGTGTACAGTTTCCTTTTACATTTCTAGATGCTATCACAGGGGTCCCCATTGTGGCACCCACGGGCACCATGACACCCGCTTGCTTTTCCTAGCACCCATCAAGTGTTTTTATGAAGTGGGTGTGGCCATGGGCAGCTACGGTTGCCAACTCCATGCTGGCAAAATTCTGGAAGATTTGGAGGTGGAGTCTGGGGAAGGCAGTGCTTGGGGACAAGAGGGACCTCAGAGGGGTGTAGTGCCAGATATCCAAACGCCAAAGCTGCCATTTCCCCAGAGGAACTGATTTCTGTAGTTTGGAGATGAGCTGTAATTCTAGGAGCTTTCTAGGCTCATCTGGATGTTGGAAACCCTAGGCGGGGCTCTTGGCCTAGAGGCCAAGTGTTTGGGTGGCAGCTGCCAACACAGTGCTGGTTTTATTCTCTCTCATTCCTCTTCCCCTATGTATTTTAAAAATTCCCCCTCTTCTCCCTTGCGCTTGGACTTCCTCTCTGTGTGGTTCCACCTTTTGTGGCAGTCGTTTTGTAGTTGCGCCCATCACCATGTGCCTGAATTTCAAATGTGCCCACGGGCTCAAAAATGTCAAGGGACTCCTGATCTAGTAGAACTTACCTCGCCCCATGAATGGCCACATTGCTTTCCCCTATCACTGGCTGCTGATTGTGACAGAAAATGGAACATTGTGAAGTTCAAATAGATGTTACGAAGCAGGGAACTGACTGGTAGATAGGATGCATTACATCTAGATTGGAATAGGATGCATTACATCTAGATTGGATATGAGACACTCTGAAGTAACAAGGAGGTTGGTGAAGATGCCATCATGTATCTGATTAGCTGGACTACCCCTCTTCCACCAAGGTGGCAATGGTGGTTGAGAGTGCCCTCAAGTCATAGCTAACTTACGATGATCCCTAGTGGGATTTTCACAGCTACAGACTGTGAAAATGGTGGTTTGCCATTGCCTGCCTCTGCAGCCCTGGTCTTCGTTGGAGATCTCCCATCCAGTTACTAACCAAGGCTGAACCTGCTTAGCTTCTGAGATCTTAGGAGCTCAGGCTCACCTGGGCCATCCAGGTCACGGTGGGGTGGCAATGCAATATTTATAAAAAATAATTGCTTGGAAGGGAGCTACACAGTAGATATAGTCCCATAATCATGTTCCTCAACATATTTTTAAAGAAAAACTATAGTTTAAAGAGGAAGGCTAGTGTAGTGGGAGAAGAGCTATATAATTATTTCACCTCACACCCCTTCCCCACTGTAAATAGCCATTATCAAGCTGCTTTTATCCTTCTTTGTGAACCCCCCCCCCAACATGACTAAAAGCAACTGGGGAGGAGAATTTGGGTAGGAAAACAGTACGAACTAGAAGGGTTAAATGAATCCTTTCCCCCTGTGCCAACCTCTGCCTTTAAACTGCAGCAGCCCCTTATAAGAAGATAGGGTATGATCTTTTAAGAAAAGGGTAAAATTACAGAACTAAATATAACATGAAACTCTCGCCTGGGAGGGAGTGCCTAGAGAGGGAGGAAAGCAGGCAACGGTGTGGCAGGTCCAGAATCACCTGGGCGTTGCTTCTTCCACGTTCAGAGGAATCCTTTATTTGTGGTGTGTGGGAGGATTTGTGTTTGGGGGCAAGTTCAATACATTTTTTAAAAAATTCTGCTTTCCCATGCTTCCCAACAACACATTGCTTTGAAGCTAATGAACAAAGCCGTGAGGTAAATATGTCAAAATAATTTCAAAAACAGATGTTGTTTAATAAAAATATCTATTTCTGCTCTGTAATTTTTATGCCATGTCTCATAGCAGAGTATTAATATTTAACCCTCCAACAGCGCAATCTTAAGCAGAGTTGCTTCAGTCTAAACTCACTGATTTCAATGGCTCTAGACTGGAGTAATTCTGTTTAGGATTACACTGTAAATTGTTAATTTAATAAAGGGTGGAGGGAGGGATACAAAAAAACCTACAACTGAAACTCCAGTAGTATGGCAAAAAAATCCAAAACTTGAAGAATAATATGTCTTATTCATCCTGGAATAATAAAAGGGAAAAGGCTAGGTTCATTACGTACATGGATGGTACTGCATAAATAATAAATTATCTTGTCATAGGATGGGAGTTCTCAAACAGATTTTTATTTCCCACTCTGCTGTCCATTCGTTGACAGAATCTATCAGTTAATGCCACCTTGGTAAGTAAGGAAATATTTTGTCAATTAACTGAGATCCAGCAGCCATGATACATGATATAAAATCTGGAAAGTATTGTTATTTTCCCTATATCTGCAGAAATTCAATATACTACTGTGGTACACAGCTCTCTTTTTCAATTTCAGCAAGGAGAGATTGCAATGTGTTTCTCCAGCCTTATTTGAGAAAAATTGTGCTATTATTTTCGTTCTGTCTCAGGCTCTGCTTTAGAATCCCCTAAACTGAGCCTTTAGAACTGTGGCAATGTTTGCCCGTACGAATGAGAAGGCGCTTCTCTGGAGAGCGCTTCACCCAAGGTGGATCTGATTCCTGGATGGTTGTGTGATCCAAGACGCAGCGTCGGTCGACCTGTGAATAAGTGCCTTAGCATTTCACCCCTGCTTTGCTGGAACTAAAACGTGCCCACTCATGATGAAGCAGGACAGCGTCCTCGAGAATTTCTTGAATCCTCCACTTTTTGAGAGAGGAGATTCTTTCCCCAGTTTCTTCATGTTGCATTTATTTAAAAGATTCCATCTGCCTTAATTCAGAGCAATTTGGTATGTAAAATGCTTTTTAAAACTCTCTTTTATGTGCTCTGTTTTCCCCATAGACGGAATATGGGCAGCTCATCAGAAGAGAGCAAAAAGGGCTCCGTTTTATCTCCGTGTTTTTCTTATATGGCAGCAGTGGGCAATCTCATCTCATCAATGCACAGTTGCAGTAA
Source organism: Eublepharis macularius (assembly GCF_028583425.1). Taxonomy (NCBI): domain Eukaryota; kingdom Metazoa; phylum Chordata; class Lepidosauria; order Squamata; family Eublepharidae; genus Eublepharis; species Eublepharis macularius. Next base: position 9,104,715 of record NC_072790.1, read on the forward strand.
AAGATGCCTAAGTAGATGTAAAGCATTGCTAAAAGATAATAAAATGCAATGAACCCAAAAAACAATTTTTCCCAACTTGTAAAGCAGAAACTTGGGAGGGGGGAGCATGAAGGGGGAAGGGTGTCAAAAGCAAATTAGACACAGCTAGAAATGGCTGATTAGCACTTTTAAATGATTTTCAACACATTTGATGAGTGTATAATTAAAGAATTTGGAACACTAAAACCTGGAGGCTCATGGAACAGCATACTAAATATGGCCTGTTGAGGGGAGGAAGGGGGGGATTAAAAGAGTGAAGGACCATCTTTTAAGACAAATAGTGTAGATCGCCTTCAGTCCACCCTCTCCATTAGAATTCAGCTACTAATTTAGGCAACTCAGAAACCAAAAAAATATCAGCTGGAAGAAAGCCAAAGTTCTCTTATGCAAGTCAACAATTTCTGTGCTTTAGGGGGGAAATTATGCCCCCCCACCTCCAAAACTCAAGCCATTCGTGAAACAAATGCTTTTAGCTTTTAGAAGCTAATAGTGGATTCTTGTCACTGCTTAGCATGTGAGATTTCGGGCCAGGCTGCTGTTGGGTCTTTATTTCCCATGGTTGTTATTGCTTCGAAATGAATGTGATGATAAACATACCCTACAGAGGCAAGGGAGGGTTGTAATTTGTAGCTGAGATAGAGAAGGCTAGGAAAGGGTAAAGCATCCCCTCCTAAAACTCAATCCTTCCTTCCCAGAAGCAGCATTGTAAACATAAAGGGGAAAAAAAGATTGTCAGTACGCTCAGTACGCAGTGTGTGTGTGTTTTTTGTAGATGGGCCCTAAAGTGTATACAATTATCCCGAAAATCTGCAACTTTTAGTACTGTTCCATAGCTTTGGCAATGACACAGTACTAAGATTAGGTCTGGATAGGAACCTATAGCCTCTTTTGTGCTATTTCTTCCATATTCTAGCAAAAAATTCTGCAGCCGCGTATCGTAACTTTTAATACTGTTGACATGACTTTCAAATCTGTTCAGAAAGCGGTCCTCTGCAGTTTCATACAGCTGATCTTGTTCAACGCAAAGAAATGTAAAAGGCCAAAATATTACCATCTCATGACAAGGTTTGGTTTCTTTGTGCATCTAAACAACAGTGATTCCTTGTGTGTGTGAGGGTTCTATAATCTATCACTAAGCTTGTAAGCATACTTGGTTGGAAGTAGTCCTTTTGAAATAACTTAAATTTGTTAGAAATTGCAGGACTAAGAGGAATTGTTGGGGGGGAGGGGGGAGAGAATTCAACATTTGAAAATTTCACCATGACCCAAATCACCCCCCTGCAGGGTACCAGAACGTTAAACCTAGAACAACCCCATTTTCCAATTGCCCTCCATGACGTTCCGTCACCCTTAGACAGCAGAAATGGCACCACAGGCATCTTTAAAATTCAAAAATAACTAACTAGTTTATTTACTTTAGATGGGAAAGAGCAGGAGAAACCAGAGGTTGAAAATTTCTGAGGCAATTCAACATATTCAACAGATATCTGTTCTTATGCTCTTAACAGATACTTAAGTTCTGTTTAAAGGCTTTGGTTCCCTTGTTTTTCCTCAAACATTCTGGTACACTTTCTTTTAGTACTCTCTGACTCTGTCTCTTTTTGGTTTAAGAAGGCTAGCACGCACTTCCTAGTACCACAAACCCCTTCTCTTCAAACCCTAGCGTTGTCCTTCAGTTTTTGACTAAATCTTAAGGTCTCCACGGGCCGTTTCCAACCATATCAACCAGGAATCTCTTCACCCTTCTGAGCTACCTCCTGTTTGACTGAGGGCCAAGCTACAAGTGACGAATGACACTTGAACGGCAAGTGGATTAAGTGGAGCGCAAGTGAACAGGGAGAAATACACTTGCTGTTCAAGTGTCATTTGTCACTTGTAGCTTTGCCCTTAGTAAGGAAAGTCTCCTCTCCTCAGAAGATCTACCCCTTTCTTTGGCCCAAATGGGAGTCTGCACCTACATTCCAAACCTCCTTGACAGCTTTCCCAGTTCTTCTGCCAGAAACTTCTCTCTGTGAGGACTCCTTCTCTCTACTGCCCACACTAGATCTCTCTCTCTCTCTCTCTCTCTCTCTCTCTCTCTCTCTCTCTCTCTCTCTCTCTCTTTCTGTGCTAGGATTGAAAAAAGTCTTTCCAGCCCAGGCTCCTCAATCTGAAACCTTGGAGTCACCTGCCACTCAAAGCTCTGCAGCAGTGCATACGGCACTTCTAGCCTTTTTCAAAAGTGCTGTCCGTCACACCCTCTCTATTTCTCACCTATTAACTGGTGCTCAACTGAATGCAACAGTCTGTAAAACTACTGAACTGTTAGCATAGGAAATGGTCATGGGCACGAACAGAAAAAACAAACAAACATGGTGTTTGTTGTTTGTTGCCATTCACGAACAACGAACAACAAACATTGACAAACATGATCCTGTTCACGAACATGTTTGTTGTTCGTGGGGGCCAGCAGGCTCTCCTCCAGCCATCAAGATCCCTACCGCACCACTCCCAGAAACCCTACCTGAGCAGGCAGCAGGAAAGGTACCAATAATAAATAATAGCTTGGCCCAGAGCCTGGCAGCGGCCCTGGAACTTGAAGGGGTAGATCCCTATCCCACCACACACAAAGAAAATTCAAGCTCCAATGCACTCACCCTGTCTCTCTAACAGCAGCTGTCTTTCCCTGAAAACCAGAGCTGGGAGCCCCCCTCCCCTCTGGTCTTTTCCTCTTGTAACAAATTTGGAGCTTCAGTCCACACTTGGAAGGAAGACCTGCCTATCAAGCTAAATTGGGCTTAGATTGGGGTTTCCAGGGCAACAGCAGGAGTTCAGACAGAGTTCAGACAATCCCTGCCTGAGTTGCCAAGGGAATTGATTGCAGGTGCCAGACTGTCTGGCTTGACGAACAGCAACGAACAGCAACGAACGAGGCTTGCAACGGCCGCCTGTTCGTTTAGAATGGGGCCTCATGAACAGCTTATTCGCAAACAGCAGATTGGGCTGTTCGTGGGGGGTTTTAGTTCGTATTGCTGTTCGTGCCCATCTCTAGTCAGGACCCATTAAGCTCATCAGAAGGACTCTTCTTTTTTTGAATTTGTAAACAGTTGGGTCGAATCCCATTGAAAAAAATTGTGAATGAAAGAGGAGCAATATTTGTCCATTCCCTCCTCCCATGGCGGACCACTGACTTCCATTCCTTGCTGTACCCGTGGGTCCCATCTTCCACAAGCAGCATTTCACATGACACTAGGGGCTGCAGAAAGAGGAGGGAAATGAAGGCATGCTGCACGGACAGAAGTACCTTCTGTCCTCAGAAATTACTGGTGGATCCAAGCCATTATTATTTAGTTGCACAGCTAAGAAGCCCCCTAAATAGAGAGAACCCCCTCCATCATCTGTGAGCAGCTCTGTTTCACTCCTTTCCTGGTAGTCACTTGACCACCAAGTTTGCCATTAGAGGAGGAATATACAATTTGTATAATTTTTGGCCTGCCCTAATCTTGCCAGGATTCTGTAAACTCTCACTCGTTTAAGCAATTTCCCCATTGCCATCTGTTTCCTCCCCTTTAACTGATTCTCAACTGCTCTTAAGGTTCCATAATTCCTGGAGCGTGCCCGGTCCCCTCACCAGGTCGATGTGAGGAGGGAGGGACAACCCCCAGCGTTTAGAAACTCCTGTCTTGTCCGTGGGCGGCCTGTTTTCGTTGCTTTGGTGATTGGCATGAACCACCTAGTTACATGTAGCGATAAATAAATAAAATAACGATGTGTGTATATCACATAAACAGTACAGAAATTGCTAAATACTCTGTAGAATATACAAGCAAACCATTTCACAGGCTGGCATAAATCATTCATTGTATCTTATCCAAGATGGCCGGTGTTTCTTTTTTTCCTTTTTGTCACCGAGGAAACCCCTAGTGCTGCTGACTGAGTGACGGAACTCAAGCCAAACCAGTTCTCATTCACATGCAGAAAAGTTATACATGAACAGCGTTACCCGGATCCCGTTTCTAATTTGGCAAGAGCTAGCTTCTAGGCCTGCTATCGCTAACACAGAGTTGGGCCTCATGCAAAGAAATGGCTGTGGCGTTAGCTCAGCATTTGCAGCGAACCTGTTATGCACAAACTTGTGCCTTAGGTGTCCCTCTCGCCAATCACAATAAGAGACACACACACACCACAGAGTCCTGTAGTATGAAGCAATATATGATTGTTTAATTTAAACAATGGAGGAGCCCTTTTACACAGGAGTAGGTGGTCTCCTTGTGTCCAAAGCTCATCAACGCTACAATAGAAGTGCAAAGCAATTTATACCCTCAGGTTAATTATAATAATATCACAATATTCTAATATTTGTTATCTTATTGGCTTGCCGTATTTGACACAGGTGTCTAGGGTTAATTTGACTGGAAGAGCAAGTTTAGGTCAGCTACTTAATTGGGAGAATTCCAAGATTTGCAGCTCCTTATCTTGTTCTTGTGCTTGTTCCCCTTGGAAGGACACCTGCCTCCTCCTGCCCACCTCCCTTTTGCTAATGTTACCTTCGACGGTGCCGTGAAGTCTCATCTTGGCAGCCTTGGGGGGGGGCTTCAGATAACTGAGGTTCGTGGACAGAAAGGAATGTTCCCCCACTTCTGCACTCTCTCCCCTTTTTGCAGCCTTGAGAGAGATAATGCCACAGGTGGCTGACCTAGCTTGCTACATTACTCAGTTTCTTCAAAAAGCATTTGTGTGACATTTCTACAGGTGCCTCTCTACAAGCAATATATTGTTTAGCCCTCAGTTCTTACAGAGTTTTAACATGTTTTAACATATATTTTTCTTTGATCTTCTTATTTCAAGTGTCATATTATTGCAGGTTGCATTACAAATACTATAATGGCTCCTGAGCATAGAAAAGGTGCAAGGCATAAAATACTGAAATGATATATATAATACTGGTATATATAATACTGAAAGGCACAGAAATGGTATATGAAATCCCTTTCTTCAAATCCATATTCCTCAAACCCATCGAGGCTTGGCATTCACATAACGGACTTCGGGAATACAAAAATTTATCATGACGTGGTCTTTCAGTGGTTAGGGTGAAAGTGGACAGCAGGATGACATAAAGCACCAATTCCACCAGTGGTTGTAGTGAATTATTCGGCAGAATAATTTCAGAGCTGTTACCACAGAAAAAAACACAACAGATAAAACACAAGTTGGGGATCAGGCCTGCTATCTTTGGACTAGACCTGTTTAGGACGGCTCCCCAAGAATATCAAACAGTAGATACTTTTTTTGAACTCATGAAGCCGTAGACCTAGTTCTATGTTACAAATTACAGATCATTTTCAAAGGAAAGACAGTGAATACAAGTCGGGTGGCTATGGTATCAGAGCATCCATTATCCTTTCTTTAAAAACAACCAAAAAAATCCTATAGTGAGAAACGAATAACGCACTTACGGCACGTTACTATTCAGTGTGAATAAAGGTAGCAGTGCCAACAACGTGTGCTCAGATCACTGCTAGATTCTGCAGGAAGAGAATATGACAAAATGCTGGAAGATTTTACTTGTCGTGTGAAAGCCCGTCCTACACATTCTGATAAAATGTCTTGGAACATTGCATGAAGCAGGTGACAATATCGTGTTTTGTACGCCATCACAAACCGTTTCCTGTTTACCCCATATTCCCCCCCTTCCAAAAAAACTAGTTCAAAAAGGTGGAGTTGCACAGCTAAAAATAACAACTACGAGGAAAGTGAGGCGGAAGACACCTGTTCCAAATTTTTTAGTTTGCTGCTCCAATTCTCTGGCCTACAGACAAAAGTATGAACTGTTTCCATGAGTCTTACGAAGAACTTGCAAGAGGCCCTATTTAGAAAAAAAAAGTCTGTTAAAGTTTTGTCCTCCTGGCTTTACACGGCCATGTACAAATAATGAACCTAGCTTCAAGCTGCCTATTTGTTCATGTGATCACATGCATGTTGAGTTCTGTTTTATTTATTTAATTAAATATTTGAAATATTTATAGACCCGCCTTTCCTCCAGGCATCCCAATACCTGCGGCAGGAGATGTGAGCTGATCATCCGTAATGTATGTATGTTATATGATCCATGGACCTAGGGTTGCCAGCCTACAGGTAGTGGCTGGAGATCTCCTGGAATTACAACTGGTCTCCAGGCCACAGAGATCAGTTCACCTGGAGAAAATGGCTATTTTGGGGGCGGACTCTATGGAATTATGCCATGGCAAGGTCCTTTCCCTCCCCAAACCCCACTTTCTCCAGGTTTCTCCCCCCAGATCTCCAGGAATTTCCCAACTTGAAGTTGGCAACCCTACATGGACCTCAGCCCACGTTTGTGGCAAAAGGCATTCTTGAAGCACTCTTATTAATAAATGACTTCATTTTGAAGAACAATCTGAACTGCTCTGCTTTTTATCTGATCATGTTTTGGAATTGAATTTTGACTGAGTACGTCCCTGTGCAAATGATTATCATGAAGTGCGCTTGTGTGAAATATTACTTTCTCCTTTAATAGTGGAGCGAGAGTTCCAAGTGTCTAATGCGAAACAGAACTTCTGTCCAATCCAAACAAAACTCCTGTACCAAAAAGCATGGTTCAGTACCCCACTACATGTTCTTGATAACCCAGGCACATATCGAATACGTTTTACAAACATGGATGACTTGGGTGTAGCAAAGTTACGGTCCTGGATCAGGCCTTACCCCTTTCTATCCTGCTTTGCCAAAAGAGCGAGCTTGGGGCCATTTTGATGGCCAGCTGCTCTAATGTCATGGTCATTCTAGAAGGTTGGAGAAATGGATCCTCATCTTCTGCTTTTGAAAGGTCAAACACTAAATGAGCACAGGGAACCAATTATGGTTGCCACGGCGATCTGAAGGGTTCATCCTCGGTATTCATTTATCTTAGTGGGATAACAAACAATATCAGAGCAGTTGGGACTCATGCAGGTGAGAATTTAAAGGAAAGTTCTTAGTAGCTGAGAGCTTTTCCTCTGTTAGAACCACCCTCTGTTTAAAGTCATCTGTGGCTGGGGAGAATTCTTTTAAATGTAGGGATGCATTCCTGTATTTCTTCTAGGGAGGAAACTGCCCACGTGGAATGCAACATTTTTGTATGTGAGAGACGTGGAGGAGAAGTGTTTTGCCGCACTGGAGTCCTGGCCCTATTGTGGGCACCACGTTCTGCAAGACAGGTGCAGTAACCACATCTTTTACAACTGTGAGATTGTGGTGCAGGACTGTTTCAATGGCCTAGGACAACACAACTATGGAGAAAGCCTATTAAGGTACTAAATGTGATAAAAGAGAACCCAAGGGACTTTGGAAAGGTTGCACTTGGGGTGTCGAGAGAGAGACTCAGCTGTACAACCTGCAACGGATCCTAATGGTTTGGCCCTGCCAGAAGATTTCTGCCCAGAATACGGTTTCCCCTGATTTCCCAACTCCTGCCATAGGCCTCCAACTGCCCCTCGCTTTGTTCCTGTGGAGTCCAATAAGAGCAGCCTTTAGGGGCCATTTGGGGCTGCTGAGGGAGGGGGAGGTCACGTTCTGCAAACAGAAATTACCCGTGGAGCCTTGCCAGTGTTAAAGCACAGGGAGCCCCAAAAGTGCCGATTTGATTTTAAAAAACAACATTTCAAGAACCCCTGGCTCCTGCATTGTACCGGCCGCAACACAGGACCAGACAATGAGCTAATGAGATGTTTTATGTGGATGAATAAAACCCCACTAGTAGCATAAAATACTCAATAAAATCTGTAAATAGGCATACCTAGGCAATTGCCTAGGGCACCAGAGACACAAAAAGACACTTGCCAGGGCAGGCATCAGCCCTAAGCAGGGTTCATAGATCATAGTAAATCATAGAATCATAGAGTTGGAAGGGGGCATACAGACCATCTAGTCCAACCCCCTGCCCAGTGCAGGATCTGCCTAAAGCATCTCTGACAGGTATTCATCCAGCCTCTTCTTGAAAACTGCCAGTGAAGGGGAGCTCACCACCTCCCTAGGCAGCTGATTCCACCTTTGAACTACTCTGACCGTGAAAAGGTTTTTCCTAAGATCCAGCCGGTACCTTTCTGCATGTCATTTAAGCCCATTGCTTTGGGTCCTACCCTCTGCTGCCAACTGGAACAGCTCCTTGCCCTCCTCCAAATGACAGCCTTTCAAATATTTAAAGAGAGCAATCATGTCCCCCCCCACTCAATCTCCTCTTCTCCAAACTAAACATTCCCAAGGCCCTCAGCCTTTCCTCGTAGGGCTCAGTCTCCAGACCCCTGATCATCCTCGTCGCTCTCCTCTGCACCCTCTCGATTTTGTCCACATCCTTTTTGAAGTGAGGCCTCCAGAACTGCACACAATACTCCAGGTGCGGCCTGACCAAGGCAGTATAGAGAGGGGCTATGACCTCCTACGATTTCGACGCTATGGCCCTTTTGATACAACCCAAGACTGAGTTTGCCTTTTTTGCCACCGCATCACACTGACTGCTCATATTTAGTTTACAGTCCACTCTTACCCCAAGATCCCTTTCACATATACTACTGCCCAGAACTGTATCCCCCATCCAGTATTTGTGCTTCCCATTTTTGTGGCCAACATGTAATACTGTGCACTTATCTATGTTGGATTGTATCCTGTTCACAACTGCCCACTTCTCCAGAGTATTCAGAGTGTTCTCAGTGCCAGGACTGCCCCTGGGTTTCCGTTCCCCATGAAGGACAGAGGGAGGAATGACAGGTAAACTATGGGTTCCCGTTCCCCCAGTGGCGGTGGAGGATCCCCCACTCTCACCCTCCGCCCCCCCACCACTCACCTGGCCGGGGGGGGGAGAAGGCAGGGGAACAAGCCTCCAGGGCGCCCTCCTGGGGCAGCATGATGACAAGGGAGATGATGTGCCACCCTGATGTGCCACCCTGATGATGATGTGCCACGCTGAGATCATGTCCGCATTTTGTGCGGAGCCAATCTGAGCACGTTTGGGGGCCAAATCAGCCCAGTACAAACCACACACGCGCTCCTGGGCCTGCGTGATAATGTCACTTCCTGGAAGAAAACAAAAGAGGGAAGTGCTGAGTCCCTCCCTCCCACCGAGAGGGTAAGGGGTTCCGGCAACCATAGGCAGCTGCCACCTCTGCCACGCTCTCCCTCTGGCTTCATGGTGGCTTCAGAGCTCAGCGTGAGCCCAGCCTGTGGCAGGTCCATGTGTGCACCTGGCAGGGGGAAGGGCACTGCTAGCAGATGGCTATGGTGCCAAAAGCCCTTCTGCCGGTCCTGTATAAATAACCATATGAACTGGCGGGCTGATGCCACAAAGATTAACATTTTTAGAAGCAGTGCAGTCTTAAGCATATTTACTCAGAAATGTGTCCTACTGAGTTTAGTGAGCTTTTGCTTCCAACTCAAAAGCTGTTTGAGAGCTCTGGCCTTTTTTGAAGCATTCATTTGAGAAACAAAATCACATATTAAAGTGAATGAGCAATGAACAGAGCAAGGGGGAAGCCTCGTCTTCAGTGGCATTCCTGTTTTAAAATTGCAGGCATTTCCCCGATATGTGTGACAGAAGTCTTCTGCAGGCATAACCACCACCTGCAAGTAAATATTAGGGACAGAAAATGAAAGAGCATCTGGCTAATAACCCAATTGTCTGGGGAATACTGCATGACTCCATGTAATCTTCAGATACCAGATTCACTTAATTAAGCTACACTTACGCACTGTATTACTATACAATTGTGACGCTGAGAAGTGCTGTTAATATCTTGCTCTTTTCATTAGCTCCTCAGTTCCAGCCAACAAGCGCTCAATAGGCACAGCACAAAACATTAAAACCACTACATAAATATTATAGAAGCTAGAAAGGCCCTACTCACATACACCCCCCAGACAAAAAACATACCCTCAGCATGAAATTGCCTATTTAACCAAAATAGCTTTGCAGTGCCTCTAAACACGTCAACATGAGCTCTTCAAACTTCTACCCGGAAACAGCTCCAGAGGACTGGAGACGCAGCTGAGAATGTCTGCAATGGAGCTCCAACTGAACTAATGTTTCTGGGTATATGGCGGGGTTTCCAACCTCCAGGCGTGACCTGGGGTTCTCCTGGAATTGCAATTGATCTGCAGGTTACAGATATCAGTTCCCCTGGAAGAAACGGCAGCTTCAGAGGGCAGGTCTTACGGCATCACATCACCATTGAGTTCCGTATCCGGGCACTACTTCAAATCTCCAAGAATCTCCCAAGCTGCAACTGACAATCGTAATTGAAGGACATGCCTGAGGGAAGTCTGTAAAGCTCTAAGTTAGTACCCACGTTCATAGCAGCTGGTGGCTACCACCCCCCACCCGCCCAGTATTTCGTTACCCTGTCTCTAACCAACTTAGGCTCGGACGTTAGATTAGCTTGTATGCCTTTCAATCAACAAAGTTAGCGTGACCTTCCAGAGACATAAATTCCAGGCAACTCCTCCACTACAGAGGAAAAGTCTTCCAGGCACAACGTGCCACAACCCTGAAGATTGTACATGGAGAGCAGCCCTCTGTTTCTGCTCACATCGTGATGGCATTCGGCCTTGAACTTTATACCTATTATTTCTATGAATCTTAAGCTGTGACTTATTCAGAAAAAAAAAGATTGGGATAAATTGGGTACCGCCATGCCTTTTAAGTAAAGGGTTAAGTAAAGTATCTAATTGCTGGTGTTGCAACTTACAAGACGCAGCTCTTAAACATGCTTTGGGCATGCCCACTTATTCGGTCTTTTTGGAAAGAAGTAATTATTCGTATTATTTTTGTATCAGAGTATTCATTTTTTAAGGATGCAAATGTAATTGTAAACTATTTGCCTTGCAGTGCAATCTCGTCCAGAGTTGCTCCACTCAAAGGACACTGTTGGAGGATAACTAAAGGTCAATGAAAACGGAACCTCCGTGCCCAAAGCCCACATCACATCATCAGTGGATCGAGGCCTCATAACTCTATCAATATGTGAATGCATAACAAACAGACGACTATTGCATATGGACTTATTTTAGTATTATTTTTAGAGATTTGGGACCTTTAATAGAAGGTTTTGTGTAGAACATAAGAACATAAGAACATAAGCAAAGCCATGTTGGATCAGGCCAGTGGCCCATCCAGTCCAACATTCTGTCACACACAGTGGCTAGAAATCCAGTGCCATCTAAAGGACTGTCAGTGAGGCCAGGACACCAGAAGCCCTCCCACTGCCTTCCTTCCAGCACCAAGACACAGAGCACCACCTCCCCACAAAGAGAATACCATCTATCTCCTGTGGCTAATAGCCACTGATGGACCTCTGCTCCATATATTTGTCCAGTCCCCTCTTGAAGCTGGCAATGCTTGTAGCTGCCACCACCTCCTGTGGCAACGAATTCCATGTGTTTATCACCCTTTGTGTAAAGTAGTATTTTCTTCTATCTGTTCTAACCCGACTGCTCAATAATTTCATAGAGTGCCCATGAGTTCTTGTATTGTGAGAAAGGGAGAAAAACACATCTTTCTCGACCTTCTCTAACCCGTGCATTATCTTGTAAACCTCTATCATGTCTCCCCTCAGTCGTCTTTTCTCCAGGCTAAAGAGCCCCAAGCGCCTCAATCTTTCCTCATAGGGAAAGTGTTCCAACCCTTTAATCATTTTAGTTGCCCTTCTCTGTACTTTTTCCAGTGCTATGATATCTTTTTTAAGGTGTGGCGACCAGAACTGTACACAGTACTCCAAATGAGGCCTCACCATCGATTTATACAGAGGCATTATGATACCGGCTGATTTGTTTTCAATCCCTTTCCTAATAACCCCTAGCATAGCATTAGCTTTTTTTATGGCAGTCGCACACTGTGCTGACGTTTTTAGTGAGTTATCTATCATGACTCCAAGATCTCTCTCTTGGTCAGTCTCCGCCAGTTCAGACCCCATCAACTTGTATTTATATTTTGGATTTTTGGTTCCAATGTGCATTACTTTGCACTTGGCTACATTGAACCTCATTTGCCACATGGATGCCCACTCTTCTAGCCTCGACAGATCCCTTTGGAGTGCCTCACAATCCTCTCTGGCTTTCACCACCCTGAACAATTTCGTGTCATCTGCAAATTTAGCCACTTCACTGCTTAATCCCAATTCCAAATCATTAATAAACAAGTTAAAAAGCATTGGACCCAATACCGACCCCTGTGGCACCCCACTGCTCACCATCCTCCACTGTGAGAAGTGCCCGTTTATGCTCACTCTCTGTTTCCTATTAATTAGCCAGTTTTCGATCCACAAGAGGACTTGGCCCTTTATCCCATAGCTACTGAGCTTACTTAGGAGCCTTTGATGAGGAACTTTGTCAAAAGCTTTCTGGAAGTCAAGATAAACAATATCTATCGGGTCTCCCTTGTCCACTTGTTTGTTCACTCCCTCAAAGAACTCTAACAGATTGGTGAGACAAGATCTTCCCTTACAGAACCCATGCTGAGTTTTCCTCATCAGCTTTTGGTCATCAATGTGCCCACTAATTTTATTTTTGATAATAGTTTCCACCAACTTACCCGGTATTGACGTCAGGCTGACTGGCCTGTAATTTCCCGGATCTCCCCTGGAACCTTTTTTAAAGATGGGGACAACATTAGCTACCTTCCAGTCCTCAGGAACAGATGCAGAGTTTAATGACAGATTACATATTTTTGTGAGGAGATCTACAAGTTCACACTTGAGTTCTTTCAGAACTCTTGGATGTATGCCATCTGGGCCCGGTGATTTATCAGTTTTTAAATTATCTAGCAGTCGCATAACCTCCTCTCTCGTCACCTCAATGTGACTCAGGTCTTTCAAAACCCCTCCCAAAGTCAGTGCTTCCGGAGTGGGCATGCACTTCTTATCTTCCACAGTGAAGACAGAAGCAAAGAACGCATTCAGCTTCTCGGCCATTTCCCTATCACCCTTTAGTAATCCTTTTACGCCTTGGTCATCCAAGGGCCCCACGGCCTCCCTAGCTGGTTTCCTACTTCTAATATATTTAAAGAATTGTTTATTGTTTTTCTTTATGTTCTTTGCAATATGCTCCTCATATTCCCTTTTTGCCTGTCTGATCACAGACTTGCACTTTTTTTGCCACAGCTTATGCTCCTTTTTATCAACCTCACTCCGACTAGTTTTCCACTGCCTAAAAGAATCCTTTTTACCTTTTACAGCTTCTATTACATTGCTTGTTAACCATGCTGGCCTTTTCCTAAACCTATTTGTGCCTTTCCTAACCAGCGGTATATATTTAATTTGAGCTTCCAGGATTGTAGTTTTAAATAGTCTCCAAGATTCCCCAAGTGTTTTGACCTTTTTTACTTTCCCTTTCAGTTTCTTCTTCACGTACCCCCTCATCTCAGAAAAGTTACCCCTTTTGAAGTTAAACATGGCTGTGTTGGTTTTATTTGGCAATTTCCTATTTATACATATGTTGTACTCAATAACATTATGGTCACTGTTCCCAAGTGGTGCAATCACATTTACATCTCTCACCAGGTCTTCAGCATTACTGAGGACCAAATCCAGGATCACCTCTCCCCTAGTAGGTTCTGTAACCATCTGTTCCATAGCACAGTCATTGAGACAGTCTAGAAACTCACTTTCTCTCCCCCGATTCGAACACCCATTGGCCCAGTCAATGTGTGGGTAGTTAAAATCACCCATTACAACACAGTTTTTTTGTTTAGCAGTCATCTTTAATCCTGTCATCATTTTATAATCCTCCTCTATTTTCTGATCTGGAGGGCGATAACAAACTCCCACAGTTAAGTTTCCATTTGGGCCCGTAATTTCAACCCATAGCATTTCCAGAAGCGAATCTAATTCAGTTACCTTCTCAATCTTACTGGAATGTATACCTTCTCTGACATATAGAGCCACCCCACCACCAACCCTTCCCTCCCTATCCTTCCGATATAATTTATATCCAGGAATCACCGTGTCCCACTGATTTTCCTCATCCCACCAAGTTTCTGATATGCCCACAATGTCTATGGATTCGCCCAACACTAAACATTCCAGCTCCCCAATTTTACCTCGGACACTTCTAGCATTTGTATATAAACACCTGTAACTTCCCCGGCACACTTTGCCTCGAGACGTAGTTAGGTCATCTGCACTGTTTGTCTCCATCTCAGTTGACAACTCTAATCTATCTCCCTGTAGAAGTGTTATACCTAGCCCTTCATCTCTCTGAGATGAACCATCCTGAACCAGAGACACTTTATCTCTTGTCGGCTTTCCCCTAGCATTTAGTTTAAAAACTGCTCTGCCACCTTTTTGATTTTAAGTGCCAGCAGCCGGGTTCCTTCTCGGGACAAGTGGAGACCGTCTCTCTTGTACAGCTCCCGCTTGTCCCAAAAAGAATCCCAGTGCCTAACAAACTTGAACCCTTCCTCCCTACACCATCGTCTCATCCACGCATTGAGACTCCTGATCTGCGTTTGTCTCTCTGGCCCTGCGCGTGGAACTGGCATTATTGTTATTATTCTCTTTTTTTTTTCCTGTGAATTTCTCAGCAGTTGCCAACCTCCAGGTTAGGCCTGCAGATCTCCCAATATTACAGCTGATCTTCAGACTACGGAGATCAGCTCCCCCTGCTTTGGAGGGTGGAACCCGTGGCACCACGTCCCCCCTGAGCTCCCTCCCCTCCCCAAATTGCATCCTCCCCACAGCCCACTCCCAACTCCACAGGAGTTTCCCAACTCGCAGCAGGCGAACCTATCAGCATATCTAACTGAGGACCATTGGGAGCGGGCGCTAAATACTCCGACGTGGACTACTAAGGCCTGGGTCAGAAGCCTTCCTGGCAGGGTCCTCCTGAGCACGTCATTCTCCTTCGGTCTAAGCTACTTCGCCATGCTGTTTAAATGTGGCAACCAGACGTCAGCTTCCCGGATAAGTCATTTGCATTCTTCATCCCAACCCCTCCTGGACCGAAACCAAGAGAAAGCTCTTTGCGTTTCATGCCCCCGGAGTTAATATTACAAGGAAGCCTCGGTTTTGCTGCAAGCATCTCTCCTCATCTAGCTCCTGCTGTGTAATAGATATATAAAATTAAAAAAACCTGAGATGGATTTTTGGTTTTATGCAGGGCTCATTTCGAGGGGGAACGCACAGGAACGCAGTTCCGGCAGTTCCCCAAAGAGGTCACATGTCAGGTGGCCCCACCCACCTGACTCTCAGCCATTTTGGGCCCGTTTTGGCCGGGACTGGGGCCAAAACAGCCTGGATCGGGCCTCTGACAGGCGGTGGATCACTCTCCCACTCATCAGCGGCCTGATCCTGACCATTTTGGGCCCCTTTTCAGCCCTTTTTGGCCATTCTGGGCCCAGTTTTGGCCCTGAATGGCCAGGATTGAGTCCAAAACAGCCAGAATAGGTGACACCAGGGGGTGTGGCATATGCAAATTAGTTATGCTAATGACACACTTCCGGTAATGGCAAGAGTTGTGGCATATGCTAATGAGTTATGCTAATAAGTTCCTCCAGCTCTTTTTCTACGAAATGACCCCTGGTTTTATGACAGGCTTATTTGCAACGGAATAGCGTGCCAGCATTGTCATGCCTGTATACCCATACATCCACGCCATTGTCTAATGCTGACCTGACATTTTAAACCATTGCTGTTGCTGTACCCCAATGTCATATCGCTAATACCATAACTTGCTTTCACAGGCTCTCAGAAGCTGCAGGTGTCTCATCTAACGCTTAGAAGCTCTCCGTGCTCTTGACCTTGTACGCTGCTCGCTCCCATGAATTACTGTGTTTCAACTTGAATCTCCTGCTTTCTTAGTGTCTAGACTTGATAGGTAAAATATGTGACGTTCTCACGCCAAAAGTTATGGTTTACTATTGGGAGGGGGAAAGGAGTAATTGTGCTCTATAATAGAATTATTTTCACACGTCTTGAGTATTCCTGTCAACCTGCTGTTACTGCTTAGTTGCATACCTTGCTTCAGAGTAATCCTATGGACGTATCAGTGGAAATGCTCTGGTTCCTGAATAAAACCTTTCAACCAAGAACCTGGATTCTTGCTGTAATGGTGCAGGGGTCTATCTGCCACAGCCTGTCATCCGTAGCTTGACAAGCATCTTCAAGAGGCAACCTGCCAAAGTCCTCAAGAAACCCACATGGTCTGCCTCGTCTATAAATGTAGCTTTTTTGGGTCACTTTTACCCATTTTTAAAGTTGCTCAAGTAAAAACCACAAAACACAACCTTTCAATGCCTTGAGTTCTATAACCCCATAGGAATCGCAATGCAACTTGAGATAAATGCAACTTGAGATAAAGGAAAGAGGCGGAATGCAACTGCCCAATCTGAGACTTTATCATGATGCAATCTGCCTAGTTTGGTTGAAAGAATGGATGACATTAAAGAACAAGAAACTATTAGCCCTAGAGGGATATAAAAAAATATTTGGATGGCACGCATATTTATGGCATGACAAAGTAAAGGTCAACTCGATGTTCCTGCATCACTTTGTTCGGAGAAGTCTATACATAATCTGGAAGAAGTACAGAATTTATCTACAAGAAGGAACCCCTTTGTGGGTGGTTCCATATGAGGTGATAGACCCGAGAGCTGTTGATAATGAACAACAATGTTTAACGTATAAAGAAATAACTAAAACTGAAGCATCCAAACTTAGAATAAAGACACAAGAGGAACTATCACCTAACTACGATTGGTTCCAGTATAGACAGATCAGAGACTTATATAATTCGGACTCTGTAAAGGGAGGTATACGAATAGAGAATTCGGAACTAGAGCAGACCCTTCTTAAAGAAGATAAGAAAAGAATATCCAAGGTATACCAAGTACTGTTGAAGTGGTATACCGAGGATGAGATAGTTAAAACACAAATGGTGAAATGGGCTATAAACTTTAATAAAGAAATAACAATGGAGGCATGGGAATACTTGTGGAAAACTACAATGAAGACAACGACATGTATTAATATCAAAGAGAACATTCATAAAATGATCTATCGTTGGTACATGACACCAAAGAAGATTGCGCTAGGGAATTTGAATACTTCTAATAAATGCTGGAAATGTAAGAAGCATGAGGGCTCCCTCTATCATATGTGGTGGTCGTGTGAGGTAGCCAGGCAGTACTGGGGGGAAATAATAAGAGAAATGAGTGAAATTTTACAATTTCAAATTAATAAGAACCCAGAACTCCTGCTACTGAACTTGGGAATGGAGGGAATTCCAGCCCAACACAGGACGTTGATATTTTATATGACAGCAGCAGCTAGACTTTTGTATGCGCAAAAATGGAAAGTACAAGAAGTGCCAACTATTGAAGATTGGACTTACAAATTGCTGTATATGGCTGAAATGGACAAGATGACAAGAAAATTGAGAGATCTGGACTCAGGGCAGTTCAACACAGACTGGGAGAAGCTGAAACAATACCTGGAGAAGAAATGGGAGGTGGGAGGAAAACTGTGGCAGTTTGAGAACTACTGAAGTATTGAAGTAGAGGGGGGAGACTTTACCGGGGGGAGAAGAGATAAATGTGAATTAATAAGCAGTCAGATTAATAGATTGACATATATATAGATA
Source organism: Eublepharis macularius (assembly GCF_028583425.1). NCBI lineage: Eukaryota > Metazoa > Chordata > Lepidosauria > Squamata > Eublepharidae > Eublepharis > Eublepharis macularius. The sequence continues at coordinate 9,122,355 of NC_072790.1, forward strand.
TATATAGGTTAACAAACAGAACATAGAGAAAATAATTAATTATAAGGACTAAATATAAGGAGCGATTAACTAACAATATTTTCTTTTTTTTCTGACAAGTTTTGTACCAAACTGAATGTCTGAAGATATAGATGGGTCAAATTGATTGACTACGTGAGGAGAGATATATAGAACTATTATAAAAAGATAGAATGAGTAATATATATAGAGAATAAGTCAAATTGTTTGATATAAACGAATGTATGATCTATATGGTTTATGATATATAGAAATACCTGAAATTGAAAAATTGGGATAAATTGTTTATCTAAGATAGAAACAAAGGCTTACAGTTTGGGCATATAATGTTAAAAATAGTTAAGGATGTACTGCTTAGAATAATGGAGAATATATATTTGTTTTAGATAGAGGAAGCTAATAAAAGTAAGGGAAAGGGGACAAAGGGTTGGAAAGCTGTTGGAAGTCAACAAAAAGGGGGGGAAAGGGAGGGGGTTAGAGATGAAAAAATTGGGGAAAATTGAATGTAAATGTGGAAATAATGGATTCTAACCCAATAAAAATTTTTCAAAAAAAAAAAAAAAAAGAGATAAATGTTCCATCCATTTAAGTTTTGCTGTCTTCCCTCTTGCTGGGCAGCTTCTCCACAGTTGTCTCTTGGCGTCCAGTGCCTCAAATGGCACTTCAAAAGTAATGGCTGTGCTCTGCAAAAGCACTGAAGCTACCCCCAAGCAGGGAAAGATTCTGCCATGTGACCACTGTCTTGCGGGAGTTCTCTAGAGGGAACGCAATACTCTCAATATTTCCTTGGCTATACGGCCCTAAAAGCTGAAAATGTTTCAAAATAATCACAGTTGATATAATACACGGAAGCTACTTTTATGATCTCAAACTTCTGTTCTGTCCCACACCGTGAAGTTCCAATTCATAACTTCCTGTGTGTTGCTGTAGTAAATACATCATCATGATTATCTGTATTTATTATTTCTGTAAAATTTCTGTGGTTTACAATTTTTACTTCTATTTTAATGCGAGAGAAAGTTGATAAGGTTATAAATCATAGGCCCCTGAGTTCTGAAACTGTTATTCTTTCTTTCTTGTGTCCATGAGACTATAGCCCTGTTATATCTGATACTGAGCAAACATGAAACGGTGCAAAGAGTGGCAACCGTGACTTGCTCTTTCAGTTGCCAACTGGATTAGATCCTTCAATCCCGTAATAGTGATCTGTGCAGTGACAATTCTTCGGTATGTGCAGATCACCCTTCCGGATGTCAGTGAAAAGGTTCAACAGGATTAGATCTGCAGAGCTAGGTGATCTGGTGCTGCTGGACACCAAACACAAGGTCAGCACTGCTAATAACTGGGATCCAGGTACTCCACCGCCCAACAACAGGTGACTCACGCTGGCAATATTGACCAGCTGTTGAAGAATAGAAATTTGCAGCCGCTGCTGCATTCAAGGATCTCTGTCAGGAGGGGGAAAGCCCTGATGTGTTTCTCTCAGCAGTGACCCCTGGTGACTCTAGGAAAGAACCCAGGCGAGCATTCTTTTCTCCTGTCCGCACTCCAACCAACACACCTCTCTCTGCCTATGTCTTCTAGGTACTGCACTGAGAAAGTAGTAGCCTATATCTTACCCACGACGTTTGACAAAGTTCAAAGTTGAAGAACCTCTTCAGTTGGAGGAAAGAAAGGTTTGCACAGTGCAGCACTCAGAGATGAAATGGAAAGAGTTAATAACTGCCTGGAATGGCAGCTTGATTGACAGGCTGCTCCCTTCTCGCTGAATGGCTAAGAATCAGCTTCAGGATGACAGTTGGCGCTGACAGGATTTGGACTTACTTAGTAGTTGAAGGTTGAGTGCTTGAGAGAGTCTGACAAGGAGGGTCAGACAGGTACCCCTCGGAAGTGATGAAAAAGATATCAGTTGCCCTAACTGTAACATCATTGACTTGAGGAGGAATTCTAGTTAAGGATTCCAAATATAAAAGCCAGCACAAGCTGAAACCCATTTACACAGCCAAGATAGAACTGGTTGTGTGTTATTGGCAGACTGGGTGGGTACTAAGTGGAGACTCCCATTCAAGCCAAGTCTTCTTAGGTGAAGAGGAATAATTTCTGTCCAGTGTCTAAAAGGGAGGTTGGCTCTAAAGAGGACCCCAGGTCTGTTGTAAAGGGAGAACTGTGTTGAACTAACATCTGGAAACCTAAGTTCAAAAAGGGAACTCTGTGAAGAAACACTTACTGAAACCAAAGTATTGAACCAAATACCTCTCATTAATTAGAAGATAGAAACTAGCCTTAAAGGAAACTGTTTTGCCTGAAACTTAAAGAATATTCTGTTCTACCAACAAGCTTTACCTCAGCACTTTCATCCCCTGACTGCCCTTATTCCATCCCTGCCTATACAATAAAGTTTCTGTTTCTTTTGAACTTTATTTAGCCTCCAATGCCTTTTCATACACGGAAGAAGGCAGCTCCTGCTTTTCCACTGTCAAGTTTCTGGGCTGTGCAAAAAAGCCAAAACTCTGTTTACCAGGGTGGGACACAGAAAGAACTTTAAAACCACAACTAGAGACATGCTACTTGAGGCAGCTCAGCTAAAGCAGGAAAACTTAGATTTGGCGAAAATCTGCCTCAGAGTTGGGGGAGTGAAGGGGGCTTTCTGCACCAATGGTATTCCCTTCGATGTTTCAAAGCCTCTGTTTTCCCCAATGGATGGAAACGTATCATCCCATAATCAAAACAACAAAAAAAGTTGGTCAGCTCAGGAATAATCTGACTTTCAAAAGATTGTGTACCCAGGGAAATACCTATCCCTTCAGTGATGGTACTTAAGAGTGATTGCCAAGGCGTGTGTATGAGACATTACTGAAACTACTTCAAATGAATCTGAGACAAAAGAAATGTCAGTACAGCCCTTTTCACATTTCTCGCTCTTCAAATTAAGCATTCACAGCCACCAAGCATGTTAATTTGAACAATCACTCAGGGTAGGTTTAAATTACTCGTTTCAAATGTAAACATAAATGAAAGCAGCATGTGATTTGCATATGCCGGTTGGGTTTGAAAACAAGATTATATATATATATATATATATATTATATATATATATATATATTTGCTTTCTGCCATGGGGAAGCTTCTGATACGTATTTTGACTAACTAGGATCGTGGCTATTATGTCTCAGAAGATGGATATATCATTTGATTTATGCTAACATTGTCTCTAAAAGGGTTCTTCATTTTTATTTTCCAACTGTTTGTCTGCTTACATAGCTATTGTAATAAAGTAAACCTCCAGAGCCTGCTGAGATTGATCCCAATCATTGTGTTTTTTTCCCCATTTGGACATATATAACTTTCCATAAGACAGTGTCTTAAGATGTCTCTTTATTACTAGCTTTGCTCATTTAAAACGGCCATGCATAACTGCTCAAGGTTGAGATCCGACCTTGTATATTTGAGAAGGTACTGGAAGGAATTAACTTTTATTTCCCCCCCCCCTTGTTTTGGTCAGATGCCTAACTTTGCCAGCTGCTCCTTTCAGAAAATGCCTTGGTGGTGTTTTGACCTCCAGCAGTTATGACCTTTCGAGAGTTGTCAAAAGAGTAGACCCCCTAATAGTGAAGATTTGTGGTTTCAAAGACAGGAATGGCTGTGTGAGCTTGCTGTGCCCTTTAATCTGTACTGTGATAGATGCAGAAGAGAAAATGATTAGTTTCAGGTATAGGTCAACCGCTTGCCTTGATAGGAAGGGCAGGCCAGGCAGTGCCGGGGCACTTGGGGGAGACGGGGAAATTTGCAGTAAAGAAATATATCTGCCATTCTGAAGAGAAATCTAATTCTGGACATGGAGTAAATCCCGGCAACTTGCCTTCATGCGACATCCCTTTATCCCAACGGGAAAGGGGTCGGCAGAAACAATGTTGATGGAAACAACACTCAAAACAGAAGAGAGAGGCAGAGAGAAGGAAGCTGACAGAAATAAAACTCTGAAATTAGACGGGCAGTAATAGGAAAAAAGATTGGAGAGCTGAGGAAGAAGATGCTGTAAGAGATACAATTCCATACTTCGGGCACAATTCTCATTTTATTTTTCTCCCATAATGATGAGGACAAGAATTTTTGTTTCTTCACTCAATGGCACTTAATTCCCCTCCTTGTTACAGCCCCCATCACAGTTCCCATGATACTCACCCTTTTTTCGAGGTCCAGGGGTACCTACCCACCACCTCCCTTTTTCCCAGCAGAAGAAATGGTTGGTTCCAGCCCATGTTGCTCTTTGTCAACAGAAAATGAGTGGCTACTTTACCTTCCACTTTAGTATGTGGTTTGGTTCACTTGCTTGAGTCATCATTACTATGAAGTAGGGGGCATTTCAGTCACTTCCAGTTCTATTAAGGTTGTCAAGTCCCCGGAAGCCCAAACCAGGGGATGGGGATGGGGGTTGGGGCATGCAAGCATTGGGAGCAATTACCAACACTAGATTGGGGACGATTTTTAGCCCTGTGCGGGGGCCTCCACTTCCTTGTCATGCCGGGAATGACATTATTCCCAGTGCAACAGGGAAGTGCTCTGGAGCGTGTGGGAGTGTGTTGCGGGCCTCCTTGACTCGTTCCTCTAGCCTTTCCCCTCCCTCTGGCCAGGTGGCGGGTCAGAGGCTGGGAGGAGGGGAACCGCCACCCCACCAGCAGAGCTGAATCTCTAAGTTCGTAAGTGAGCATGAGTTTACATGTTTGGAACTATTCTGAATAAATCAGCCCTTAATGTTCTTAGGTGTTGCAGGAATTCCCGGATTATGTTTCACGGGCCACGTGATGCCATTGGTGCAATTATCACATTTAGGCAGAGTCTTGGACCCAACAAGAGGAAAGAGCATTCACAACTTGGCTGCAAATATTTTCTAGCTGTGGCTCCACATGATAGGCTTTCTGGCATGGGGCCAGCTGGTTGCCTTAAAAGGCTAATGTGTGTGTTTAAGTGAAGGCACGAGAGCAAGGGGCCAATGCCTCTTGAACACGTGAAACTGTCAGACTGAGGGCCAAGCTAGAAGTGACGAATGACCCTTGAATGGCAAGTGAACAGACTCACGTGTATTCCTCCGTGTTCACTTGCGCTCCACTTGCGCTCCACTCGAGTGGACACTTGCCATTCAAGTGTCATTCGTCACTTCTAGCTTGGCCCTAAGTCAAGCCACTGGCTGGTCTATCAAGGTCAGCATTGTCAGTATTGTCTATTCTGACTGCAGTTGGATCTGATCCTTCTTCTAACAGGAGGTGCCGGGAATTGAACCTGGGAATTTCCGCATGCAAAGCAATTGCTCTTCCACTGAGCCATATGCACCACACATACCTGCTCCATCCCTTTATTGCAAAACTATTTGCTTCTAATGTTATGCATTACATTGTATGGTTGTTGTCTTAATGCTACTGTTAACTCCCCCCCCCTCCTGCATTCTGCATGCTTTGAATGCTTTTTTTAGGTCTCTCAGAATATGTGATACAAAGCCAATCTGTTACATTTGATAAGAACTTAGCTGTATTCACGCTGTGCTAAAACTGGTAGGATATTGCTAAGTGCTTCAGATAAGGCACAAGGCCACCCGGCTATTCCATAAACACATTTCTATCCAGGCGATAACAACGAACAACTTCAATTCCTGCAGAGCGACTGCCTAAAGAATTCTCATTATTTTTAGGGCATAGACCAGAGTAAGGACTCATATTACAACAACCTTCCTGAAAATTACCTTTTTTTAACAAAAAAAGGAAGCTTGGAGAACAATTAAGGAACATACTGAAAAATTAACATCTGAATTTACAAAGCTAAATAACCCCAAGAGACTACAGACAGAAGACTGCTTTTAGCACCACTGAAGGCCAGTTTTAATGACGAGGGGAAATCAACCTAAAGGGATGCTGGAAATTATGCAGAGAGAAAGAGCTGGCTACGAATTCATGCTAAAAGGCTTAACTCCATATACACGGCCCTTCGCAAAACCCCACGGGGTAATAAATAGGATTTCTGAGCAATTTTTGTGTGCATCCTTCATGCAAGAGCGGGCTCCTGGCTCAGGACAATGAACTACCTCACGAAATGATACTGAAATGTTTTGCTTTGTTGGCCCCAGAGAAGACGAAAGACCCACGTGGGAGTAGCAGCATAATGCGCCCGTCAGCCAGCCTCCTTGCTTTTTGCAAGCACGTCCCGAGAATCCTTGGAAGTGCAGAGTTTACCCAAATGTTATAGAAACTCATCCAGCAAGGCTTAGCTTTTATCACCTTGCTTAAATTTCAAGGGAGTATCACATGGCATTGCTTTTATATGTTTCCTGATGTACCTGAAAACGGGAATTGGTGGTGGAGGAAGCAAATTGGGGTTTGTACTTGTAGGATGTAGAATGGTGTGCTGAAAGGAGGTGCGACTCTGGCAGGACATCCGCTTTGAATGCAGGAAATATCACGTTTAACCTCACGCACCTCCAGTTTGAGCAAGGATGACAGAGAAGGTGATGCGAAAGACTTCTGCTGGAGAGTCATAGCACACAATGCTGGCCTTGACCGCCTAACGGCTATTTGGTATAAAGCAGCCTCACGTGCTCAATATGCACCCCAACCTCCATTCCAAAGTCACCGTCTTCTGCATTGACGATGCAGCCCTCAACAGAATTATGCTCTTTTTAGCCCATGGACTTGAAAGGGAATAACTCTGTTAAGGACTGCGCCTGTAAGCCTCAAACATGCTGTACCTGAAAGCTGCAGCCACTGACCCTGAGGAGCAACCCTCATACTTCCCAGAGAAGGTCCCTCCCTCCCTCCACCCTGGGCAGCCGGCACTACTGACCTAGCACAGCCCCAGGCTAGTACAATCAATGTGCCGCAAGAACTAGAGATATTTGCCGAGCCAATCATTCTGTCATCTCCTTCATGCTGGGTGTATCAATGTTCAGATTAAAATAAAAATTTAAAGGACCTGAAATTTAATTTTTTAACTATTTCTATTGTTTTTCTGTGAAACTAAGGTTAAGAAGTTAAACAGACCTCAAGATAACAAGGACTGAGTAGGCTGAGCGAGGGAGGCCAGCTGGGAAACTGGTCCCTTCATCTGCCCTTTTTGATCGGCAGCTAACGTCAGGTGATGCTGTCTGCCTCCACGCCATGAAAACCTGCCCGTTTCCACTCAGGAACCCTAAGCTGAGCTCAACCTTTAAAAGAACTAGGACCAGGGCTTTTTTTCCAGCTGGAATGCAATGGAACGGCGTTCTGGCAGCTCTTGTAAATACTCACGTGTCTGGTGGCCCCACCTCTTGATCATGCTGCATTCTGGGAAATATAGTTTCTATGGGGAGGGTGAGTTTGTATGACTTTTGCACTAAAAAAAAAACATATTTCAGTTATACAGCAGAGATGCTTCCTAGGGCCCCTGATTTTCAACTAGTGGTGATAGTCCTTTAAAAACAATATATTGAGAGGGAAGAGAAGAAGCAAGTTCACCCAAGAATGGGATAGACTGAGGAATGCCTCCTTACTCATGTTCTGCTTCCCTTTGTGACAACAACGAGGCTTCCTGTCGGTGCCTGGAGAAAGCAGTTGCTGCAGCTTACTAAGGGACTGCTGTGGGGGAGGCCAGGCAGAAGTGAGAGGAGAGGCTATCACTAGCCTTCCTCCAAGGAACTCAGAGCAGCACACGTGAGTCTCCCTCCATTTTATCTCCACAACAACCCTGTGGGGTAGTTCGACGTGTGCAGCAGGGTTAGTCTATCAGCAAAATAAAAAATGGTGGATTTTTCCTGCATTGTAGATTTGGCAAGAGGGAGTGACTGGCCCAAGGTCCGTGCCTACTTCGAGACTCTTCGGCTTCGCTTTAGAGGCAGGGTCCACTGGTGAAAACGGACACCATGGCTATCGCCACCTGCCTTCTGCACTCCGCTCCCCTTTTCCAGCAAAGAAAACGTTGCAAACGAAAGGAGGAGGACTTCATTAACACCAAAACTCAGAGGAAGGGGGTTGATTTCCAAAAAACAGGGGGAAGAATTTTCAGCTCTGTATCCTTCCCTCCCCACTGCCAGCTCAGAGGCAACAAACAATTTTCTCCCCAGAAGCTCCTCTGGAGAAAAGGGAGAGAAAAAGGCCCGGAGGGAATAGACTACTGCAACTCGCTCTACACTGGGCTGCCCGTGAGCTTGACCCGGAAGGTCCAGAATGGTCCAGAATGCAGCGGCACACATCCATAAGGGGAAGCCGTTTAAGGCACATATCCGCCCTGTGTTGTGCCAGCTGCACTGGCTCCCGGTTGAGTTCCGGATTCAGTTCAAGGTAGTGTCTTAGTATTTAAAGCCCTCCATGGACTGGGACCTGCATACCTATGGGACTGCCTCTCCCATTATGGCCGCTGCAGGGCCTTGCGCTCTGCAGATAAGCAGCTTCCAGTGGTCCCCGGCCCGAGGGACATTTGGATGGCTTCAGCTAGGGCCAGGGCTTTTTCTGCCCTGTCCCTGGCCTGGTGAAACACTCTCCCAATGGAGATCCGGGCCCTGCGGGACCTTTTACAGTTCTGCAGGGCTTGCAAGATGGAGATGTTCCACCGGGCCTTTGACTAGAGGCCAGCTTTTTTGTCCCCCTCCTGTTCTGACTGCCACACCCTCTGTCACGGGCTGGGCCAGCCCAAGCAGGGTGGTTCAAGTCCAAACGCCCAGCGGTTCCTCCAGACTGGCTCTTATAGCCAGGCGTGGTTTTCAGCCAGCTGCTGGGGCTCTATTCTGCCACTACTCATCGTCACACTCCAGCAGCTGGCGTTGGCTCAAGAGGCGAGCACTGCACCGTCTCTCCTGCAGTTCCAGTCTCTGGCGCTGCCTGCGGCATTCCTTGGGCGTGGGTGAACCTGGGGGGGTGGAGGCTCTTGGCTGCACTGCACCTGTAGAAGTCCCTGGCTGAACTTCCTCTGTAGTATTGGAGCTAGAGGGCGCTGGTGCCTCAGCTGCTGGCTGTAAGCTCTGATCAGCCAGCAGCTGTTGCTCCTGATTGCTGGCTTCTGCTGAATCAGGGCTAGGGCTGGCTACACAGGGCTCCTCTTCTCCTGAGGAGTCCTGGCTGGCTACACGAGGCTCCTCTCCTCCGGAGGAGACCTCACTCTCAGACTGGGCCATGACACCCTCCTTCTGCAGCTGCCCTTGAGTTACATCATGGTGGTGCCGGGGCTTCTGATGATTTTGCGGGAGCCATTCTGTCTGATGGTGCCTGAATTTTAATGTGCCAATGCGGTAATAAGGTTTTTATTGTATTTTAACAGTATATTTGTTGGAATCTGCCCTGAGCTCACTTGCAGGAAGGGCGGGGTATAATTTGAATTAAATTAATAAATATGCAGGGGCTCAGGAGGGAAAAGCCAAGCCGGTTTGTTGCAGCTGTCAACTTTGCATTCCAAAAAAATAGCCAAAATCGCCTCAGTTACGCACCATTTTTTAATCGCTGCTTCCCACCCCTCTCCTTTCTGAGTGGAGCCTAAAGCGAAACCAACCAGCAAACGAAAGGAAGGGGATGGGAAGAGCAAGACTTATAATTCGACTTTCCCCCGCTTCCAGTGCTCGCTCGAATGCACAAAGCTTCGCCAGTGACGCAGAAAGCGGGGCCAATGAAGAGGCTCCTCTCCCCCTACTCCAGCCCCCCCCATGTGCTCTCATGACCTCCTCCGGGTAGGCAGATCTCTCTCCCAATCAATCAGACCGGCTGATAAAGATCTCCTGAGAGTCCAGCAAGTAAAGGCTAGAAGGAGAAGAGGCAGGAGAGCAAAGTGGTGGTGTGTGTGTGTGTGTCCAGGAATCTGAGTCGATTTCAAGGCTCTCTTTTGTGTGTCACACTTGCAGCAACTGGAAAGGGGTGGGGGGGTGCAAGGCAAAGGAGGAAGGGAATTCACTGTGGTTGTTGTGGGTTTTCCGGGCTGTATTGCCGTGGTCTTGGCATTGTAGTTCCTGACGTTTCGCCAGCAGCTGTGGCTGGCATCTTCAGAGGTGTAGCACCAAAAGACAGAGATCTCTCAGTGTCACAGTGTGGAAAAGATGTTGGCAGGTCATTTATATCTACTCAGGAGGGGTGGGGTTGGGCTGAGTCATCCTGTAAGAGTTTCCCAGGGTGTGGAATGCTAATGGCGGGAGGCTTCACTGTATCCTGAGGAGGTTCTTTTGCATATGGATTGGTGCTTGTTGTGCTGATCTTCTCTGCAGGGCTATTGTCGGGTATAGAGTCTTTTGTTAGCCTGGTGTTTTTCAGGACTGGAAACCATGCTCTATTCATTCTTAAAGTCTCTTCTATCCTGTTGAAATTGTGCTTATGCTTATGAATTTCAACGGCTTCCCTGTGCAGTCTGACAAAGTAGTTGGAAGTGTTGTTAAGTATTTTAGTGTCCTGGAATAGGATACTGTGTCCTGTTTGAGTTAGGCTATGTTCAGCCTAATACTTGACACCCTGAGGCTCCTTGGAAGAAGGCCAGGATAAAAATGCACTGCATAGATAAATAATAACTACATCACACAAGTATTATAAGCTGCAGGAAAGCTGGAATGCGACTGTAAATCAACCTTCCAGAACAGCCATCAATCAAAGTGGTAGACACCAAAAGCAAGACCTGAAAAAGAACTGAGGAAGTTGGTGACATGTCTAAAGTTTGGAGACTGCTTTAAAGTTGGTGTAAAGTCTATAGCGCGTGAAAATAATATTATTTCAAAGAAACCTGTGTGTTCCTTCCTCATTTCCCTCTTCAGAGTTCCACCACCTCTTTTCCCAGAAAAAAGCCCTGGCCGAGACCACCCTGAATGGCAACATTGGCCCTATCCATCATACCGTTTCTCCAGGGTAGCTGCTTAATGTTGGACTGGGGTGTCGTCAGATTTAGTTGCCTATAAAGAAGGCCAGACATCTGGGTCCCATGAGATGAAAAAACTTCTCGTTGCTCATCTTTGAGTAAATACGTTGGATTCTGGCAAGCCCCAGGTTACACCACATTAGGAATATACGGCTCTCCCACAGCCCACAGATATCAAAGGAATGACAAACACAGATAGAACATTGATTCAAAACAAACAAACGAAGAGACCTCATGGTTATACACAGTTGTTTGCCCGCAGCAGAGACGACGCCCCTAAATGCCAGGCAAACTGTAAGACAAGCTCATGGATAAATGGGGAAAGGTCAGCCCCTCTCATATGCCCCTCCTTTAAGGCCAAAATCTGCTCCTCCAATTGCAGCAAAAGGCTTGTGGACAGAAACCGAAAACATGGAGTGCCGCAGCCTCCTTTATTGCCAGGTCTCTGAGGAGGCATCTCTAGTTAGTTTAGTGGTGGGAGGCTAGCAAATCCTGTTTATTGTCTGGCATCAGACATAAAGCATTGGCCTGAACAGTGCCGGCAAGTCTTCTTCTGACAGCTAAAGACTGTTGAAAGATTTGTTATTCACATCCTCCGTTAACGGCTGCACCCTGCCGGTGACTGGGGACTAATTACAACATCTACAAGAAAAACACTGCTTATATTATGCAGTGTGTTTTTACTGATTTACTTACTTACTTGCCAGAGTGGAGTGGGAGGGGAGGGAGGTAACCGGGCATTTAAACCAGTCTATAGCAGAGAACGATAATAGCACACTTTATAAATGGGGCCAAGCATGGTGCAGGAGTAACGTGGAACTAAATGGCAACAGATTGTATGCATGACACATACAAAATAAATTTTCAAGGGACTGCTGCAAAGTCTGAGGTTGTAGAATGGTGAGAACATAAGTGATCGATAATAGCCTCGGGGAACAGGATAATTCCCAAAGAATCTATATCTTGCCATTGGCCTCACTAAGGTTGCAGATGGCCAAGAAGGCTGGGCAGACCAGATCAGATACATAATTCAGAACGCGGCTCTTTTAAAACAGGAACGTCCTCTCTGGGGGAACATGGAAGACAACCTGCTCTTACACTCCTATTTCATTACAACGGGGGGGTTGTATTTCAGCTGAAAAATGTAAGACCAACATGTGATTGTTCCACACACATTTCAGCCGGAACTCATGAAACTCTGCCTTATATGACGAATTCCTTGAATATCACGAGAATTTTATGTCTTCCCCTGTTGCTCTCTTTGTGACACTGGGCGGTCCCAAGTTGCTTCCACGCCTCAAACAATCCGTGCAAGAGCAGCTAGTATCTGTCTGAGCCAGAACAGTGTGCCGCGCAACTCCTGATTCCCTCGGAGTAGTCCTGTTTTGCTGTAGCCGTTGCACACGTGAACTCTCCCTGACTTTTAGACAGACATGTAATGTGAGGCATTGCAAACACATAAATTGAAACTCAGTGAACTAAAAGGAGCCCAAACCCATCTGAATAACTTTTGCTACAAACAGGACTGTTTGCAAATCAGAACAGCAAAGATCAGCCAACACAAGCCCTACGCCAGTCCAAACTAGATTAATATTTAATCTAATTTCATGTTCTCAAAACTGGCGATCAAGACTGTCAAAAGTCCCCCACTTCCACTGAAGTACTCTAAGAAAAATGCCTCAGAAGAACGGGAGCAGGGCAGAAATCCTTTACCTCAAAGGCACAGAAAAGCCTGCCCTGAGTGTAACACAACATAACTGATGCATAAGAATAACAATAATAAGATAATCTTTGTCAACATTCCATCTTCAGAAACATCTGAGAACGATTGCACACGGACCCAAGCAAATTTCCTTTGTGTGGTTTGCGGCCCAGTGGCAAGGGGTTGAAGAAGTGAAAGCAAGGCAACAGAAGACACAAGGAAACTTGTTAGGATTAAAAAGGCCACAATGTTATTGGTTTCCAGTTTCTAGAGCCTTGACATAGCAAGGGCACAGATCCAAGCACTGGCTGGCCCGCTTTCCAGCTGATGAGCCCCTCGCCCCTCAGCCCACCTCAGGATGACAGTGAGCGGGATTCTGCTTGGATGCCCTGCCACCTGGGAGTGACCATGGCCCAACCGTCCCCAAGCTGGGCATGTGACTGAAATGCATCACCCCCTTAAGGGGATCCCCAAATATGGGGCAACTGAGCTTGCAGGCCATGTTTCCCCCTAAAAGGATGAGTGCCTAATGCCAAAACCACCATACCTCAAGTTGTGACAAAGTAGGAGAACAATTAGCAGTTACAAGAAGTTACAATCAAAGAATAACCACACAAATGGAAACCACCAATGACCAGTAAGGCACAGAGAAAGGAATGGGTGGGGACCCAGATGAGAGCCAAGTGCCGAGGGGCCAGGCCAGGTCCTCAAGATACACCCAGCCAGTAGCCCTGAGGGAAGACTGTGTGTTCCGTGTCTACTCCTCCATGGCAGCTCAGCCAACCAGCTCTGTTTGGCTGGCCAGGAATTCTGAATTGGAGGCCGCCTGCACTGCCCCCAGGAGGCTGCTGGAAGCCGCTGGGTCCCGAGAACAATGGTGGTCCCGAGAACAATGGCGGCCTCACCCCCCTCTCCCCCACGCGTTGCAACCAGAGCCCCAGGTAAGTCTGGGACCGTCTTTTTACAGGATGAGGTTTCAAACAGGTCAGTATTAAATATGGCTGAGTCATTGGCAATCTGTCCATCTTGAATGCTATGTTTTACCCATGTTCTACCTATGTTCCATCATGTTATGTCTGCCCAGATGTGACTGGTAGATCTATCTTAGTGCCTGCACTTTATGGCCTGCTCCAGCCTTTTTTGATCGGATATGGACACCTTTTTACTTTATCCACATTTGATGTGTATCTTAACTTGAGGGATTTATTGTTGTGAGCGACCCGCCCTGAGCCTGCTTGCGGGGAGGGTGAGATATAATGGAATAAAATGAAATGGGGAAAAAATGTTGGAAGGAGGCTAAGAACTGCAATTTGTCAAGTGATCTACAATAAGCAGTGCACAGATGGAGAAATACAGAATTATTCCATATTCTTCCACCCATAATGATCGCATCTCCTCAGGGCTTTTTTTCTGGGAAAAGAGGTGGTGGAACTCAGTGGGTTGCCCTCGGAGAAAATGGTCACATGGCCGGTGGCGCCGTCCCCTGATCTCCAGACAGAGGGGAGTTGAGATTGCCCTCCACACTGCTCGGCGGCGCGGAGAGCACTCTCAACTCCCCTCTGCCTGGAGATCAGGGGGCGGGGCCACCAGCCATGTGACCATTTTCAAAAGGTTCTGGAACTCTGTTCCACCGCGTTCCCGCTGAAAAAAAGCCCTGGATCTCCTACAATCCTGTATGATTTGCCTGCGTCCTACACTTGGTGAACCTCTTCATTCTCCACCGCAAATGTCTTCCCAGGATATGCTTAACTGACTGGCTCCAAAAAGAAGGACTCAGTTGTGCTTTTGAGGCATGGAAAGGTAAAACGTTTCTAAAATGGCTTTCATTATTTTTTTTTAATCTTATAACTTGCAGCTCAAACAAACTGTGCTCAGTTCTAACATTTGTTTCTGGTTTCAGACTAGTAGAAATCTAATTTCCTACTCCCCGAGAGCAAATGTCAGCGCAAGCAAGATCTGAAATTTGTTGCTTGACACCGGCAGCAAAGAGCTAAATTGAGAGTAATATTTCAAAGTGTTTCTTGGGAGGTATGCGCTTAAATTTGGTTAAGAGACAAGAGGGTCTGCGTTTGTTTGTACCTCTTGTATAATGCCTCTAAAATTTATCCCAAATGACTGATTGACAGAAGGCAAGAGCAAAAGAAATGTTAGCCCTTCTGTGATTGGAAACAGGCACGCTGAATTCCAGGCAACTGGCAACTACACAACTCCCCCCACCCTCCAAAAAATCAGAGTATTCGAGTTTCACAAAGAGAAACATGCAGCCAGATTTTCCAGTCAGCTGCACCTAAGAAAGAAATTTGGAGAAGTGTTTGTTACTTGAACGTATTATAAAGAAAATGAATATCGTATTCTCTGTTTTGACATTTTCAGGCTATGGGAAAGAACACGTTTAATGGCCTAACCCTGCAAGCAGCTATGAAGGCACTACAGTTTAGACCATAAGATCAGGATTCTATAGGCGGCTTCTTGTATGCTGGTCTCTAACCCAGGCCCAGCAGCTCACACAGGAGGAACCACCAACAGACACTTTCCTTTATGTTATTTCCTTTATTTACATCCTGCCTTTCTCCCCATGGGACCCGAAGCGTCTCCCATTGTTCCACTCTTCTCCATGTTATCCTCATAACCAGGGCTTTTTTTCTGGGAAAAGAGGTGGTGGAACTCAGTGGGTTGCCCTCGGAGAAAATGGTCACATGGCTGGTGGCCCCGCCCCCTGATCTCCAGACAGAGGGGAGTTGAGATCGCCCTCCGTGCCGCTCAGCGGCACGGAGGGCAATCTAAACTCCCCTCTGTCTGGAGATCAGGGGGCGGGGCCACCAGCCATGTGACCGTTTTCAAGAGGTTCTGGAACTCCGTTCCCCCGTGTTCCCCCTGAAAAAAAAAAGCCCTGCTCATAACAACCCTGTGGGGTAGGTTAGGCTGCAAGGGTATGACCAGCCCAAGGTCATTCAGCAAGCCTCTGTGGCTGAGTAGGGGGTTCAACCTGCCCCCCCGCCACCCCCCAGATCCGAGGCCAATACTCTAAGCACTTCACCATGCTGGCTCTCAGCAGTTTTTTTACAGTGTTATCTCTCTTAGCCGTTTTAATAACCCTTTGACAGTACTGAACGAGGAGTTATCATAACAACATACTTGCATTAGTGAATTCCTGACAAGCTACTGCAATGATCTTTATCTGGGGCTGCCCTTTGAAAATTTCTGCAGTTGAAGGGATTGCAAACCACCACAGGTTGTATCCTGCACATCTATGCTGCCATTCTGGAGCAATGCCTTCTCCTAATGCAAGGGGTTCTTCAAGAATGCATCTGGAAGAAGGTTCTTGCACCCAGGAAAAGCAACCACTGTTACTGGTACAGTTTCATGGGCTCCAACTGGTGCAAATCGACTACACACCAATGAATTAAGACAGGATTTGATCGCTTCAGTTTTTCAAGACAATCATTTCGAACAGCAGAATTTTAGTCCAGGGGCACCTTGGTTAGGCACCAGAGTGCCCATGGACTAAAATCCTGCTGTTCCCTGCAGACTAACACGGCTACTCACCTAAACATTTCATTTTGAATTTCTACAAACTGTCTGACATTAGAATGATGTCTGCTGAAGCCGCCCCTAGCCTTCAAATGAAGTGTTAGCTCACAAAGGGTCCCTGGAAGGCCACCTGGACTCCTGATCAAAATCTCCGAATGTCACACAGAACCCACAGCTAGGGAGCGGAGCAGATTATGCCCACGGAAGAGCGCAAACATTTTGAACCCGATCACTTAAACAGGAGGGAAACCTCTTGCTCCTAGCCAGCTGTCCAGAGGGGGAGTTCTACTCTTTTTAAGTCAATTAGTTCAGCTTCCCTCAAAAGTCAGCTCTCTCTTCCCTCATTAGCAGCAACAAACACAACTTCCTGCACTTATTATTCCTTTAGCAGCTCATTAGTACTAGAATTCATTAGTGTTATAGGAGCTTTAAGTTCATGTACCAAGAATGCTTTGAAGAGGGTTTAGGATGATTTTTTTTTAAAAAGTCAGCACACAGAACATTCCAGGGCCGCAGCTAAAAAACAGAAGAGTATCCTATTCCACAAACAATACACAATACACCATATGGATTTACAGGGCAATCCAAGCAGAGATACACTAATCTTTGTCCCTTGACTTCAATGGACTTGGGACATTATTGCAAGACACTATACCATTCATTCATTCCATTCATTTGTTCATTCATTCGTTCATTCATTCATGCATTCATTGGATTTGTATCCTGCCCTCCCGCAAGCAGGGCTCAGGTGTAGTAACAAATGCTGTAAAATGAGTTAGGACTGTTTCGAAGGGAGCACTTTTCAGACGTGTTTTTTAAACGGTAAACACAGCATATTGCCGTGACCCGCCTTGAGCCTGCTTGCGGGGAGGGTGGGATATAAATATAATAAATAATAATAATATTTGGATCGGATTTTGAATTTCAGATGGTGCCGTATTTTCCTGCAGCGCCAACATTTTTCTCTCTCTCAGCTTTGCCGTATAGATATATTGTACACTGTAAAACTGCTTCCGAGTTTGTTTTTTAGTAGAAATGGGAGGGGAAACACTACAGACAGTTCAGATAGCATCTCCATTGACTCAAATGCAACTATACAACAAAACCTGAAGAAAAATAGTTTCATAAAAATAGATTACATCTTTATAAAAAAGGGACAACACTTGTGCATTAAGATGTCTGAAATGAAAAAAAAAATTAAGTCATTTGCCATTGGAATCATCCACAAGTTAAAGAGCATGCCTGGATGAAGTGCATAAAATCCTACCATAAACCAAAATGGATGAAAGAACCTGATTGCAGAAGGGAGTAAGTCTATTTAAGATTGTGCAGTAATTGATGGGCTGAGCAGAACCAGGGCTTTTTTGCAGCTGGAATGCGGTGAAATGGAGTTCCGGAACCTCTTGAAAATGGTCACATGGCCGGTGGCCCCACCCCCTGGCCTCCAGACAGAGGGAAGTTGAGATTGCCCTCCGTGCCATGTGGTGCAGAGGGCAATCTCAACTCCCCTCTGTCTGGAGATCAGGGGGCGGGGCCACCGGCCATGTGACCATTTTCTCCGAGGGCAACCCACTGAGTTCCACCACCTCTTTCCCCAGAAAAAAAGCTCTGAGCCAAACCATTCACAGCTCAACGTGTGGTTATATGAATGTGCCAAAATGCGCCCAAGTTGCAACTCAACGGATTGACTGGGCTCCTGAAAACCCCATGATTTTATGGGAATCTATGCAGATCCAAGAAGGTCCCTCTTTAGGCACTCGGCTGTTTTTGATTATACTCACTTTCATCGCCTTTGGAAATCATTAGCCACCTTCCAGCCACAGAAAAAGAGTCTGATTTTTAGACTAAGGAGGGGACTAATAATTATATATATGCATGTAATACAGCAATGGCTTTTCACATTTAATACAATATCAACTGTACTGCAAACCAGCTTCCAAAAAAGATGTTTACTGGAATAAAGAGCTGTTTATCTCAATATATAATAGTAGTAATTGGTTTTTGTTCCCTCGGTGAGAATTTTTCTCTCTCTTTTGGCGTTGTTTTCTATTTGGGGGTTGCGTCCTTGCTTTTTGTTCACTATCTGGAGATTGGCCACCCTAGGTATAAGAGATCCTCTCCAAGCTTGAACTGGTCTATATCCAGAAACAGAGATATTAATAAAAAATCTATACTCGCTTTTTAAAAAAGCTTTCTGGAATTAATACAAAGTCTTTTAACTGAAATGGAGTAGGAACCATCCATTCAGTGAACCTACCCTGCTCTCACACTTGCAGCAGAACAAAGTAGGAAAATCCTAACAGGCTGGAGCTGCATGATAACGCTTTCGACAGTGGGATGCATGTGCCTATTTTTGAAAACTGTGTTTTCTTTCTCTTTCTCTCCATGTGTGTGTCTGTTTGTACATGTACACACACACCATGACTCTGGGTGCCATTCCCCCACTGGGGGTGAGGGATTCCCCGCTCCTATGCTCCGCCCCCTGCCTCTATTCATCTGGCCAGCAGGAGAGGAAAGGTGGGGGAACATCGTCCCAAGCATGCTCCTGGGGCAGCGCACCAATGTCACTTGCGAGAGAGATGTCATCGCACTGCCCCTGAGAGCGCACCTGCACTTTTCAGTGGAACGGTTTGGGCTCCAAAAAAGCTGAATCAGGCACATTTGGGGCCCCAATTAGCCCACTGAGAAGTGCGCACATGCTCTCACGCCTGTGCGATGATGTTACTTCCCAGAAGTGACATCATCATATAGGTGCAGGACTGCGTGCACATAGTGCATCATGTAGGCGCATAGCGCATGCATGAGGAAGACCCAAGGAGGCCAAAAAGGGTAAGCGTTGGGTCCCCCCCTCCTGCCAGTAAGGTAGGGGGACCTGACATCCCTAACCCTGACCTGGATAGCCCAGGAAAGCCTGAGCTTGTTAGATTTTGGAAGCTAAGCAGGGTTAGCCTTGGTTAGTAATTGTATGGGAGACCTGCAAAGAAGAGCAGGATTGCTCTGCAGAGACAGTCAATGACAAACCACCTCGGTTAGTCTCTTGCTATGAACCAGGGGTTGCCGTAAGTCAGCTATGACTTGATGGCACTCTCTATCACCACATACATACATACATACACACACACACACACACACACAGGGACCATAGACTTCATCACTATGTTGCCTTACATATAATCTGTTGCTTTAAATATGTACTCCTATGTATTTCATGTTGTCTATTATCAGTCCTAGAATTCATTATGTTCTGTTTCAGCATTTCTTCTACTCTGTATTGGATCCTTGCTAATGCTATGTCTTTTTAAACTTGTATTTATTTACCCTATGGCATTGCTTATAGCAAATGTCCTTGATACTGTTGGAAATGTCCTTGATACTGATTGTACTAGTTTCATACTGTGTAATCCGCCTTGAGCCTCAGTGAGAAAGGTGGGCTATATATGACATAAACAAACAAATAAACCGGATACTCGCCTTCTGATGTGCTGGGGGTGTACTTTTTTAAAAGAAATGTGTAGCGCTTTGGGAGTGACTCAACTTTCCCTGACTCAAACTCTCCTAAAGGATTCATTCACGAGAGACGGGAGCACACCAGAAACAGAGAGCAGAATCTACCGGGCACGGCACTGCCAAGCAGAATAACGTATCACCTTGACGGAACTCCCTACAGGTAGGAAAGCACAACATCATCTCTGCCTGAACACTTGGCCATTTCTGCATTTACACTGTATAGGCTGCCTTGTTTTATTTTAAAAAAACAGGTCAATGTCTACCTTAAGATGCCAAGGGCTACTGAAGATAGCAGGGCAGGATTCACAGGCAAGTG
Source organism: Eublepharis macularius (assembly GCF_028583425.1). Taxonomy (NCBI): domain Eukaryota; kingdom Metazoa; phylum Chordata; class Lepidosauria; order Squamata; family Eublepharidae; genus Eublepharis; species Eublepharis macularius. Next base: position 9,142,271 of record NC_072790.1, read on the forward strand.
GATTTCAAGTTGCTAGAAGCCCGTGCTCACCTACGGTCTTTATACACATTTCCAGTTCAAGCTCTTCTTATTGGTCATGATTCTGATCCTCTTGTTTATCAGAGTCGCAAGTTTGGTGTAGAACAGGACTCTAATCTGGAGAGCCGGGTTTGATTCCCCACTCGTCCACTTGAAGCCAGCTGGGTGACCTTGGGTCAGTCACAGCTCTTTCAGAGCTCTCTCAGCCCCACCCACCTCACAAGGCGATTGCTGTGGGGAAAATAATGACACTTTGTAAACCGCTCTGAGTGGGCATTAAATTGTCCTGAAGGGTGGTATATTATTATTATTATTATTATTATTATTATTATTATTATTATTATTATTAGAATCAGAATTAGAATTATACGAAGCACAATCAACAATAAGGAGAGGTCACATATTATTATTGATTGACCTTGCTAAGCTGAAACAAGTTTCCATCGGAGACCTAAGTATCAACCAGATATAGGCTTAATATGTACGCCGTCTTTGGCAGTTCTGTAGGTGTTATATCAGAAAGCTGCAGTTTTTCCATATGAATTGCAAAGTTTTTCAAGACAGTTCCAAGTGCTCTTATGTTCAAGGTGCCGAACAGTTTGTATTCTGAAATCCCACAAGATCTTGACTTGTTCATTTTCTAGTACCTTTTCCACCTGATGTTCCCATGAATTCTTTGATACTGGCAAGTTATATTTTTACACAATGACCAATGAATCAGCTTTGCGACCCTGTCATGTCTAGCTTTGTAGTCCATCTGTGCAATTTTTCTGCATTCAGAGATAAGGTGGGACACAGTTTCATCTTTTTCCTGGCAAAGTCGACATTTTGGATTTTCACTGATTTTCTGAATTTTGACTTTCATAACATTTGTTTGCAATGCTTGTTCTCGTGCGTCAGTTTCCTTCTTAATTACTTTCTTAATTGTACCCTTCTTCAACCATGCCCAAGTCAGGCTGTTGTCACGCGTTTTCCTTCAATATTTTTTAGATGTTGCCCATGAAAAGGTTTGTTCTTCCAACCATTTAATCTATTCTCAAACAGTTTCTTCTTGTATTCAGCCTTTTTTTGGGTTGTTTTATGTATTCTGTTTTCACAGCCTGAAGTAATTTTTCTGTACTTCTACTGATGCAATCATTCAGGGCTCTCTTTTCTTCTTCCACTACCTGGTGTACTTGTAACAGTCCTTTTCCACCAATTTTTCATGATAAATATAACCTGTTAACATCACTTTTTGGGTATAAGAGTGATGCATGTTCATTAGTTTTCATGTTTTTCGATCCAATTTTTCTAAATCTCTTTGTGTCCAATCTATTATTCCGGCTGGATATCTGATCACTGGAATTGCCCATGTATTTATGGCCTTGATTGTATTTCCACCATTTAATTTTGACTTCAGAATTTTTCGTACTCTCTTCATATATTCTTTCTGAGTCAGTTCTTTTACTTTCACGTTCAGGATGTTATCTAATTCTAATATTCCAAGACATCTATAATTTTCATTGTTTGATAATGATTTCATAATGTCACCATTTTCAAGTTCTATTCTGCCAATATTTTTTACTTTTCCCTGCTGCATGAAAAGTACTGCACATTTGTCTAAGCCAAATTTCATTTGAATATCATCACTGTACATTTTCACTGTATTAAGCAATGATTCAAGTTCAGTGGGACTCTTTGCATACAATTTCAAATCATCCATGTACAGGAGATGGTTTATTTGCCCAGCCTGATCAGAAATATAATAACTCATTTTTGTTTTCTCTAGGAACAGTGTCAAGGGGATTAATGAGATGATGAATAATAAAGGCGACAAGAAGTCCCCTTGAAATATACCTCTTTTGATACAAACTTCCCCAATTTCTTCACCAGAGGCCATTAACATGGTTTTCCATTTTCACATATTTTCCTTAAGAAACAGCTTGATGTTTTCAATAATTCCCAAAATTTCCAGGCAGGTATTAATCCAACTGTGTGGTAGTGAATGAAATGCTTTTTTGTAGTCAATCCATGCCATATTCAAATTCATCTTTCTTCTTCTTGAATTTTTCAGTACCATTTTGTCGATTAGCAGTTGATCTTTAGCGCCTCTTGACTTTTTAAAATTGCCTTTCTGTTCAATAGGGTACATATTGTTTTCCATTAAATACTCATATACTGATGTTGCTAATATCCTTGTGAAAAGTTTGAATGTTGTTGGAAGGCATGTGATTGGGCAATAATTGCCAGGCTCACTGCCTTTTCCTTCATCCTTCACAATCAGAAATGTGCGGCCTTTTGTGAGCCATTTTTCACTGATATAATTTTGAAGATTTTCATTGCATTGCACTGCCGTACATCAATGAAAACTTGTTAAATGCTTTAGCCAAAACCCATGCAATTCATCTGGCCCCAGTGCTGGTCTGGCAACCATTTCAGTTGTACATCATTCATCCGTTTCCCTTTCAATTCTTTACTAATGTCTTTAATCCATGGGGCATTTCTGTTATGCTCTTCTACTAGGCTTTTCCAAATTTCTTGCCAAAATTTCAGGGCATTTTCTTTACATGGGATGATGTTCTTTTGCATTGTATTTTCTCCCAGTGACTTATAGAATAATCGCTGATTGCTTCGAAATTGCAAATTTTCTTTATACTGCTTTATTCACACACTGTATCTTTCTATTTTCTTTGCTGTTGCTGCTACCCATTGTCATAGATGGAGAGGAGTTAGCCGTGTTAGTCTGTGGTAGCAAAATCAAAAAGAGTCCAGTAGCACCTTTAAGACTAACCAATTTTATTGTAGCATAAGCTTTTGAGAATCAAGTTCTCTTCGTCAGATGCCTGATACAGAGACTGGTCAAATACAGAAGAGCTGGAGAGAGAAGAAGCAATTAGGGGGGGAGGGGGAGGGAGCAATCAAAACATTCCTTTGCTAGTATATGTAAACATCCCCTTTTAGTGTGTGTATCAGTTGGCTTCAAAGGAGTTTGCCCTGTTAGTTTGTAGCAGCCAAACAGCTAGACCATCCAATGCAGTATGAGCCTTCGATAACCACAGCTCTCCCTGCCAGATGCATCTGACAAAGAGATCTGCGGTTCCCGAAAGCCCACGTCAGGTGCCTCTGAGCTCCCCCAGACCCCACCTCTGTAAAGGAAATCTGTTACCTGTGGTAATGTGATAACCATTCATAGTCCCTATTCAGTCCCAGCTTGACAGAGTCAAATTTGCAAATGAATTCCAGTTCAGCAGCCTCCCGTTGGATTTTGTTTTTGAAAGGTTTCTGTTGAACTACAGCGACCTTTAAGTCTTCGATGGAATGTCCTGGTAGATTTAAACATACCACTCGGTCTATTGTCTACAGCCAAGCCTTACGTTACAGCCGTATCTGCTCCAATGCTCTCGACCGAGACTCACACTTAAGAGATTTACAACAAGCATTTTTGGGACTACAGTACCCACCAAATGAAGTGAAGAAACAAATCAACAGGGCCAGACTAGTACCCAGAAACAGTCTGCTCCAGGACAAACCTAAAGGAACTAACAACAGAACACCACTGGTTGTCACCTATAGCTCCCAGCTCAAACCCATCCAACGTATCATCAGTGAGCTACAACCCATCCTGGAAAATGATACCTCTCTCTCAGAAGCCCTGGGTGGAAGACCTTTCCTTGCCTACAGACAGCCCCCCAACCTTAAACGACTTCTCACTCACAACCATGAATCGGCCAGCAGAGTCACCAGCACAGGTACCAGGCCCTGCAATAGACCCAGATGCCAGCTCTGCCCCTATATCTACCCAGGGAATACAATTACAGGACCCAATGGCGTCAACTACACTGTCTCTGGCTCTTACAGCTGCTCATCCTCCAATCTGATATATGCCCTCATGTGCCAACAATGTCCTTCTGCTCTGTACATTGGACAAACCAGCCAACCTCTACGCAAAAGAATAAATGGACACAAATCTGACATTAGAAATGGAAACGTCCAGAAACCAGTGGGAGAACACTTCAATCTACCAGGACATTCCATCAAAGACTTAAAGGTCGCTGTGGTTCAACAGAAACCTTTCAAAAACAAAATCCAACGGGAGGCTGCTGAACTGGAATTCATATGCAAATTTGACTCTGTCAAGCTGGGACTGAATAGGGACTATGAATGGTTATCACATTACCACAGGTAACAGATTTCCTTTACAGAGGTGGGGTCTGGGGGAGCTCAGTGGCACCTGGCGTGGGCTTTCAGGAACCGTAGATCTCTTTGTCAGATGCATCTGGCAGGGAGAGCTGTGGTTATCGAAGGCTCATACTGCATTGGATGGTCTAGCTGTTTGGCTGCTACAAACTAACAGGGCAAACTCCTTTGAAGCCAACTGATACACACACTAAAAGGAGATGTTTACATATACTAGCAAAGGAATGTTTTGATTGCACCCTCCCCCTTCCTCCCCCTAATTGCCTCTTCTCTCTCCTCCTCTTCTGTATTTGACCAGTCTCTGTATCAGGCATCTGACGAAGAGAACTTGATTCTCGAAAGCTTATGCTACAATAAAATTGGTTAGTCTTAAAGGTGCTACTGGACTCTTTTTGATTTTGCTGCTACCCATTGTTTTCCCATCTTTCAGGTATTTCAGGTTACTGATATCTCCACATAGTTTATTAATCTTCAATTCCAGTCGGATTTTCCATTTTGGTATGCCAGGCTTTTTCTTTTTTGGCAGTTTGTAGCCAAGCTCTGCTCTTATTATAACAGCTGTGTTGTTGTTGTTGTTGTTGTTGTTGTTGTTGTTGTTGTTATGTGTCCTGATGATTTTGTGTGTTTTCACAGCAATGAGTAAGTGGGATTTGGGTCTTCTGTTTTTGAACAGCAAACCCTCCCGTAGGTAGGAATGCAAGGTGCCTGCTGGTGGCAGTCACTCTTCCAGCAATCCATGCCTCCAGCTGATCAGCAGGAGAAGGCAGGCCAGGGAAATGAGGGGGGGCACACTCCATGGCACCCTGTGATGATATCATTTCTGGAACGACTCAGAAATAATGACATAGCACCTGGGTTGGTTCTTTAGCAATTGGTCCCAAACACAGATAAACATGTACATGCAAAAAGGTAAGTCAATGGCCCCCCACCTCCCCAACATCTGCCAATTGCCAGGAGTATCTGGTAACCATAGCTTAGGGCCAATGGTATGGCAGGGTAGCCTGGGCCTCACACTCAAAGGTGATCTTGAATGCCAACTTGTTAATTGTTGGCATTTGGCAAGTTTTCAGTTTGCTTTTATACACATCATGTGTTGCCATTTCTATTTTTATCATGGCTAGGGCCTCAAAAGGGAAAAAAAAACCCTCTGAAAAGGCCTGTCCAAGCCATACCACAGCCTCATCTCCCCTCAGCTTCAAAAGTATGGGAGAACTGAGATTCGAGAAACAAAACTCCAAGGTGCTTCTTGGGCGCACGGAATGAGGCGCATTTGTTGCCAGATTCTGGGCACAATATCTTATATTCAAATGCAACTGAGCTCTGGTTGCTGATTTCAGAACAGGGAAGTTTTACAAGGTGCATTTTTAAAGGTTTGTTAATATTGCCTAAATTCTTTAATCATGTCCTTACTAAATAAAACACAGAAACAGCCATTCTAAAAATTTAGCAGATTTATGGGGCAATTGTGAATATATTTATAAGGGATGTTACTGCCTTAGAGCTATAAAGTATTATTACTGCAACATATTCTGATTCAGCACTTTGCTTGCAGGTGTGAAAGTGAATGTAAACCAGGGGGGAAATGGGTTTGATCATTTTCAGTAGAAACTTTTTTTTTTAAAGTTATGCTTAATTAACCTAAACACATACATAAATATGTATGCAGTTTACGATGAAATGAAATGCTCATCTCTTGGCAGGTGCTTAGTTTAACGAAGGCAGTCTGTGGAAGAAGGTTCCTGACTGGGGCTAAAATCAAAGATTTTATAGAAGTAGCACTCTGAATGATACGTTTGTGCTGTTCTAACTAGTTGTAGGAACCCATAAAATGGTAAATCCAACTTCTGAATGTTAACCAATTTTTAACAAGGATTGGCTTGGTGAATTCTTCATATAAAAGAGAAAGAAACAGACCTCTCTCATAAAAGCTGCTTTCCGCGTGACAGTGGAAAAGACCACCCCACACCAGACGGGCTGGATCCAATCACATTGATCCACTACTGAAAAAATGAGGATGGGGCCCCATTGACCAGCAAAATGGCTTTGCTGTGGATCAGGGGACTTGCATGAACAAAAGCCATGTGCGATAGGAGCTGTAGTCAGGGGGAGAACTAGGCAAGACTGAGTGAAAAAAATGGCTCCAACGATATGTATAACAAATGTAGCATAGAAATAGAGCACAGACTGTTGTTCCAGCTACACAAAGCAATTTCTTGCTCCCCCCCCCCATCACACTTAAATATCAAAACATGCAGCACCAGACCGGGGCATGCTCTCTGTGTCGCACTTTCACAAAGTTTGATGGTCTTTCATATCACTGGCATATCGCTGACAATTTGTTAAAACGATATACCCAGCATGGCTTGTTCTTTTTGTATAATCCAGATATGTAGAGTAACTTCTTATACTGATAGATGGGTTAAAACCTCCAGAGATCTGAAGGGGACATATTTCTAAATCTGTCGGTAAACTGTTTTATTTTCTCCTCTGCAATGGAAACATGAATATGAATGTCCAGATGTAGTACCTAGGTCTAATCACCACAGAAAACGAAAAGGCATGTTTAGTTACCCAAAGCAATTTATGCTACCTCCAAAGCAGCCTGAGGAAAACAGGAGCAGTGCGAATCAATAAAGTGAAATATATTGCAAGGTCAAATGATATAATTCTCTGATGCCAACTGCATTCATATATTCACAGCTGGGCATGTGATAGAAAGGGAAGATTAGGAAGATCTTTACGCTAGAAAATGTGAGATTCATTATACCCTGTATTTTCATAAGCAAGATGTTTGATCCTGTATCCGATGCAAATAAGACTGATTTCATGGTGTGTGGATTCAGTGACTGATTCATGAATGAGGGGACACCAGGGAGTATTCCCAAGAACCGGGGCACTGGGGGGAACCTTCCTCAGAGCGGCTGCTCTTGACAGTCTCTCAAAGTTAAATGGCTATTTGGAGGGTGTTGTGCACGAACTATTTAAAGGGAGGCTTGGAGGGAAATTGCATGTGTTCCTCAATAGTAAATTCCTCCTCGGCAGCTTCGGCGCACCTAAACTGAAGTTGGTACTTTTTAAAAAGTGTGTATTTTCCTATTGTCCATCATCTGTGCAAAATAATATAACAATCCTTAATAAAATACTCACAGTCCAGAATTTGGGGGGGAACAAGCTTGGTTCCACTGAAAACATTAGAAGAGAGTTGCATTAATTTCGCACGAGAGCTGTGGAGAATGCCTATTTGTTCACTTCTCAGCCACGGGCATTTTAATAAAGATAACAGGGCATAAAGGAGGAACGCTGTAAGGCACTTTTATAAAAGGAACTGGACTACAGGCTATGCAACTATGTATGATATGTATTACCTGTTTATTGTATGTATTATCCTATTATTACTGCATCGTTTTCTACTTTAGTCATTCCATTTCCTGCATTTTTTGACATAGCATGTCCAGCGCATGTGTGCATTGTTTCTCATTTTTGCAGCCCTCGTCCTATTGCATTGCTTATGAAATGTCTCCTTTTGTTTGATTGCTCTGTTTTATACTGAATGATCCACCTTGAGTCATGGTGAGAAAGGTGGCCGGTAAATTTATAAAATAAAAATAAATCATAAAATAAAGAATGTCATTAGAAAAGTAACTTTCTGAGAGACTCCATCACCCATTTGCATGAGAGGGATGCTATGCTGCTTCAGCACTTCATGCACATTGGAAAAGCGCTATATAAGTATCAAGGGTCATTATTGCTAGAAACAGTGAATGTCAAATGTTCTGTGGCTTAATTGGTGATAAACACATTGCTGGCAGGAATAGCTTTCCTTTTATGTTTTGCTCTGCACCTTTATCACTGCTGTTCCTCTTTGTTCCCCTTTGTCAATGAGGTGTGCATGTGCAGTAACCCTGAAGCAAGCACTGGATAAAACTGAACTGTGGTGACGGACAGGCAGGGACGTTGGTTCAGCGTTTCTGAACAATGAACTCCAAACCCAGCCACTGCACAAACCGTCTTCTTCCTACGTTTTTCTCCCAGTTCCAAGTTCACTAGCACCTTAAAGAGCAACAAGATTTTCCAGGGTATATGCTCTCCCTTTGTTAGAGCTTGACTCTTGAAAGCGTATACCCTGGAAAATCTCGTTGCTTTTTAAGGTGCTCTTGGACTCAAATCTTGCTCGTCTGCCACTGAATAACACAGATGCCCACCCGAAACTCAATACAACCTCATAGGACTGCTTTACAGGGCCAATCAGCAATGCCTTGGCAAAACATCACCATAGCAGAGCAGAGCACAGCAAACCAGCTGGCAAAACCCTTTGAAATGCAAGTAAGTTTTATATCTGTATTTTCTAGTCTGAATCAACCAACCTCAAACCATTGTTTTGCAACAATATTAGCTTGAGCGTTAATTGTACCATTATCCCTCTTTCTACAGCCTACCCATGCTTAGCTAATATATTTAAAATGAACAATTTTATTTTGTTCACTTGATTTAAATAGGTGGAAACAAGACTTTTAAAGAACATACATGGTGTGGTTATAGATCAACAGTTCTGTACCTCCTGTGCACATTTTCTTCTAAATGCTGAACTGTTGATTTAAAAAAAAAATCAATAAATCAATACTGTGCTCTTCCCATAGGCAAAGATCAATACCAAAATCCACACTACTCCAATTAGCCCTCTGGGGGGGAAATGACACTTTGCAGAACCATTAATTACTCTCAGATGTTACTATATGTTATGAAAGGGAGCAAAACAGGAGTTGCATGTTAGAGAAGCAAGTAAATGCAGTCCAGATCACAGGATGTCATTGTCCCACTATATCCTGTGATGGCCAGGCCCCTGGAACAGGTGCAGAGAAGAGCAACCAAGATAACCAGGGGCCTGGAGGTCAAGCCCCAAGAGGAAAGACTAGAAATGGGCATGAACCAGGAAAATTCCAAACCATGCAGTTCGTGGTTCATTGCATTTCATGAACCATGAACTTGCCTCAGTTTGTGAACTGGTTCATTTGGTCCGTGAAAATGTCACTTCCAGGTCAGCAGGAGGACTGCAGAGACCCCATTCCCCCCATTGCCTAGGAAACTGGCACCAGGCTATCTGCAGTGACGAACCGAAATACGAACTAAACACACTGGGCTAAAATTCATCACAGTTTGTGAGAAATGAGCTCCCACAAACTGCTGGTTCACGAACCACGAACTGGCCCAGTTCATGATGAACTTCGGCTCGTATTTCGGTTCATGCCCACCTCTAGGAAAGACTGAGGGACCTGGGAATATTCAGTTTGGAGAAGAAGAGGTAGAGGGGAGACATGATTGCTCTCTTTAAGTGTTTAAAAGGCTGTAATTAGGGGAGGGAAAGGAGCTGTTCCTATTGGCAACAGAGGGTAGGACAATGGGTTTAAACTACAGAAGGGAAGGTACAGGCTGGATGTTAGGAAAAACTTCTTCATGTTAAGAGTAGGGGTGTGTCCTTTGGTATTTGATTCGGAAAGCTTCTGTATTTCCAAATAGGGGCCAGCATGAATCAGAAATCCCAAATCAAAGCTTCCTGAAGCATTCGTAGTGCTTCTGGAAGCTGCAGGGCCCCGGGGGTTAAGTTTAAAGGGCCCTTTCGCAAGCGGCAGGGGCCTTTAAACTTCAGCTGGCAGGTGAGAGGAATCCCCCCCGCCTCCCAGCTGACGTTTAAAGGGCCCTGCCACTTGCAAGCGGCAGGAAAGGGCCCTTTAAACTTTCCCATTCCCTATCCTTACCCTCCCCACCCCCCAATTACCTGGCACCAAGCTGGAGGAGGCAGCCCTCTTGCAGCGGCAGCAGCAGCGGCAGCAGCAGCAGCAATGGCCCTCCGTGCCAGCCAGCTGGCCACGCTGAATATTAACCCCTAGTTAAGAGAAATTCAGCAGTGGAACGGGCTGCCTGGGGATGTGGTGGGTTCCCCTCATTGGCAGTCTCCAAGGAGCGGCTGGACGAATCCTTGTTGGGATGCTTTAGGTGGTTCCTGCACTGGGCTGTAAGACTCCTTCCAACTTTATGATTCTATGATTATACTGAATGATCACTTCATTGCTTTCACAGCCATTGAATGTTGTACGCTGAGCTCTACTGCATTGTTCTTTCGATGTCCGATAATGTATGATCGCATTTTCTCTCTCTTTTTTAGTCTCTGAGAAGGGTGGGGTATGAACAAGGCAAATAAATAAATAGGCGCATAATAATAAGGTAGAATGTGAATACTGCAAAAGCTAGTCTGTAACCCGGTAATAAAACAAACAAAATAATTTTTTCAGCGGCATAGGGAGGCATTTGTTCCAACGGTACGGGGTGGCACTTTCCTTTCATGCATCCAACTTCACAGAGAGAGAAAGACTATAATCCAGTTACAAGGGGCAATACTTGAAATGCATGAGTAATTTAGGATTCTAAATATACCAGCAAAAGAGGAACTCTGGCTAAGACAACACAACGTGGAAGATTTGGCAAGAGACTCCAGTTCTCCAGTAGCAAGAACCATGCTCAAGAAAGCCTAAAGAAGCAAACAACGTAAGGCTCTCATGATGAGCCACCAAGTTGAACCCTTCGCTGAACTGAGATGACCAGAAGAGAAAATAATACTGTTCAGTAAATTCATCCCCACCAATGGCTAGAATTACTTCACCACAATGACCCATCTAATACATCACTTTTCTGACATAACAGATGGCATGAGAGGGCTCAGAACAACAGATGGGATTTCTGCGACTAAATCAAAGTCATTTTCTGTCAGAAGATTCGTGATGGTGTGGGACGGTGCCGGGGCACGAGTATCCCACACAAGCAGTTCAACTAGTTATTATGGCAAATTCACCTTCCATTAGGGATACCAGAAGTGGCCTCGGTATCTGTCAAAATGGAAACGTTAAGACATTTTCCTGGGGACACGTGTAAAAAAAATAATAAAGTACATTACACAACATCTACAAGACTTATATGGCTTTTGCATAATAGACCTGTTCGGCATTTCATTTTCAGGGAGACAAATTAAATTATAAATGCATGAGTGAATAATTCAGATTCCATCCCCAAAACGAAAGCGGCGGAGAGAACAACGCAATATGGAGATGCAATCATCTCCTATTCAAAGAGCACTTCTGGTGACACATGAAGTCACAGATAGTCTCATGCTGGGATGAGCTTTCAGCTTGATGGGGCACTTATAAGGATGCCTGAAGTGCAATCATTTGTGGCACTCGGGGTCACAACAGAAAAGGGAAGTCTCACACGACCCAGGTTGGACACGACTCACTCAAAATATGCATATTATCTGTTCTAGAGACAAATTAGAAACTGCCCAAAGTAGATATCCACAAGTGCATTCATAGCAAAGGGTACAAGAGAAATAAATCTTTTGTCAGGACATATTTAGAGAGCCACTGTGGTGTAGCAGTCAGAATGTTAGACTACGATCTGTAAGACTCCAGGTTCGAATCCCTGCTCTGCCGTGGAAGCTTGCTGGGTGACCTTGAACCAGTAACACGCTTTGGGCCTAATCAGGGTTGTTGGGAGGGCAAAATGGAGCAGAGGAGAACAAGGTAAGCTGCTTTGGAGGGGAAAGTACAGTATAAATAAAGCAAAAAACAAAAACTAAAAACTCTGCTGAGGGCTTGCGCTGTACACTGTCTAAGCATTCGCACAACACTTTTATGGATGCTGTTTGTCACAACAGCTTGTGCCGTTATTCTGAACATGTTACTGTCTGGTTGCCAACTGCAATGATTAATTCCTGTCTCTGCCGATGCAAAATCAGGACACAGCCTCAAAATACTCATTTTAAACGGATGAACATCAGAAATGAGAGAAGACAGGAAAAATGAGAGAGAAACTGGGCATTACAGACTGGGGAAGTAAACTTTTCAAGAGCATTATTTGCAAGAGCATTATTATGCAAGAGCATTATTATTTGCAAGAGCATTATTATGCATCACTAGTCAAGTAGCATAATTCCTGAAACGCATGCTTCACAGTGCAATCCTAAACAGAGTTACAGCCTTCTAATCCCGTTGATTTCAATGGACTTAGAAGGGCGTAGCTCTGTTTAGGACTTCACTGTTACCCTGTCAGCACACGCAATATTTATTTCATAAACACAATATATGTTGTTCTAGCTGCTAAAGTGAGTGACGAATATTCCACAGCTCCAAGAGCTACAGCAATACACACTGCCTGCAACAATGGACTACTAAAGGGATTAAGGTTTGGTTTTTATATATGACAGATCAAGCTTTAAACATTTAACATCCATAACCACTGTAAATTCCACTCTCTGGCCACCCTCATTCTCTTTGGATATTTTCATTGCCCCTGAATAATAAAACATCGGCAGAATCCTCTCTCTGCAGAAAAAAATGTGAATTTGCACTTTGGAAGGTATAGACCATTTTCTCTCCATTAGACTAGTGAACTGTTATGAAAAACTCAGCTGTCTGAATTGCATGCTCCGTTTCAATACAACCACATGCAAGGAGCATGTCTCAGTTTTCAAAGCATTTTGTGTGCCCACCAGACCATTCTGTGAGGTGCTGGAGCCGCCGCCAACTCCGTGCCCCTTCTATACCACCATGGGCCGTCGTCACACGGGCTTTTATCTAGCGCTAAAATGGCGCTATTTCCTGGCAAACACCCACCTCATTCCAACACTGTAGTGATTTTCTCTCTTCTGCTTTGTGCTTGATAGTCGCGCTATTTTGTGCCTCAGTGTGAATGCCTCACATCGATGTATTTCGCCTCGCAACGTCCTATGCCCTCCCTTCAATCCCAGAATCCATTTCTTCCTGCGACTCCCCTTTTTTAAATTTTATTATGTCCTTATAACGCCATAACTACAGAAAACAATGCAAACTTTCTGCTGAAGTAAAAATGACTCAATCGCCATGGCAGAGTCTTCAGCGATGGGGATCACGTCAGACAGGGAGTTTTCTGCGGGCAAAGGGCTATTTATATAATTTCAAAGTTGGAAAAACAAAAGGGTCGTAATGTTTGTTCTAACATAATGTTTATATGCTGTTATTCCGTTATAGCGGAATTAAATGCCAGAATATTTTTTTTAAAAAAGGGGGAGGACCTGCTTCTGCGCGGTTAGAGAGAACAGAACAGAGTGCTTCGGTGTGGACAGCTGGTGGCGTGAAGAGCCGTTAGGTGACCCAAAGAAACGTTACTGTGCCGATAACAGGTAGGACGCTATATGCTGTAAATTTAACAGAAGAGATGCCCGTGTGACGACGGCCATGGTACGGTACAAGAGCTATCCCCTTAGACAATCAACCTCTCTGATAACTTAGAGAATCAATAACATCACATCTTGCCCTACAACCAACCACAGTTTTCTCCTGCTCTTCCATCTGTGTACATACTTTGTTAAAATCATAACATTTTTTAAAAATGGAGCAATAACCCACCCTTGTTGCTACTGCTGTTGCTGCTTGTAGTCTATTTTCTCCTTACGGAAGGAGATATGAGTTGATGAGTTTGTAACTCAGTTTAATATAATTTTAAATTATACTATGTTCAGCTTTGTAGATTTACTTAATTTTATACGTTAATAATATTAAATAATTTTACATCAATAAATAAGATCTAATAAAAATATTAGGTTAATATAGGGATAAATATAAGGCTTATATATTTTATTTTATATATTTTATTTTATGTTATTTTATATCCTACTTTATACACACACATGTGTACAATTTATGCATTTTTTTCCTTTGGGCATAACAATTTGGGATAACCATCAGACATAATTATTAGTTCTTAATTATTCTCTGTACATGTGAGCTACAGTCAATAAGTAATAATAAACTTAACAAGACTAATTTGGTAATTGAGTGGAGTAGTTAAAGTAAATAATTATTATCTTTCTATATTAATATGGGAAAGAAAAGAGTGCTGTCTTGTGAAGGATGTATGCCTGCTAGCAAACAGTGTAAAATGGATGAGTTTTTAAAGAATCTCTCTCCAACAACAATCAGAGTGGAGAGATAAGATTTACAAATATACTTCAATGGCTAAACTGACTACATACTTACAAAATAGACCGATAACCGAGTTCCAGAAAAAATGGAAGGATTTCTTCGATTACTTAGGCTAAACTAAGTGACGCTGACGCTCAGAGACAGGGAGGGAGGGAGAGCGAAGGAGAAATGTCACATAGTTAGATTTAAGAAAATTTGATTGTATTGCTTGTTTTACTCCCAAAGCTATTATACCTACATTGTTTATATGTTTATTGGTTGTATAAGATTGTATAACATTCAATTTATTGCTTAATTTAGAATCTGTATAACTTTTTTAGTATGCACTTAATTTACTTTAATTTCTTTGCTTTAATACAATTTTTAAAATTTTTAAAAAACCCAATCTCCAACAGATTGGATTCTTTAGCTAATGATCTCTCGGTGTGTTCCCAACAGGATTCTTTAACTGAGTGGGAATCCTTGGAAGAGATTTTGAAAAAGAAAGCCACTCAAAATAAGATCAGAAAGAGTCCAGTAGCACCTTTAAGACTAACCAATTTTATTGTAGCATAAGCTTTCGAGAATCAAGTTCTCTTCGTCAGATGCATGATACAAACTGGTCAAATACAGAAGAGGAGGGTGGAGAGGGGAGAGAAGGGGACATATATCAGAAGGGGACAGGATGCAATTAGCGGGGAGGCAACCAAAACATTCCTTTGCTAGTAAACGTAAACATCTCCTTTTGGTGTGGAGTCAGTTTGCTGTGTTAGTTTGCAGCAGTAAAAGCATCCAATTCCTATGTAGTATAAGCCTTCGATAACCACAGCTCTCCCTGCCAGATGCATCTCACAAAAAGAACTGTGGTCCCCGAAACCACAGTTCTCTTTGTCAGATGCATCTGGCAGGGAGAGCTGTGGTTATCGAAGGCTTATACTACATAGGAATTGGATGCTTTTACTGCTGCAAACTAACACGGCAAACTGACTCCACACCAAAAGGAGATGTTTACGTTTACTAGCAAAGGAATGTTTTGGTTGCCTCCCCGCTAATTGCATCCTGTCCCCTTCTGATATATGTCCCCTTCTCTCCCCTCTCCACCCTCCTCTTCTGTATTTGACCAGTTTGTATCATGCATCTGACGAAGAGAACTTGATTCTTGAAAGCTTATGCTACAATAAAATTGGTTAGTCTTAAAGGTGCTACTGGACTCTTTCTGATTTTGCTACTACAGACTAACACGGCTAACTCCTCTGGATCTTTGACTCAAAATAAGAGATCTGAGGATTTAGCTATGCTAGCATCCCAAACTCTTTTAATCTCAGAAATCTTACCAAAAATATTTGAAAAGATTAATTTACTCATGGAAAAGCTAGGAAATGTTTTGTGCAGTTGGAATAAATAGGGAGATTAAAAGATCTGCCAAACACATCTCTCCCATTTCATGTAAGATGTCTGCCACAAATAGGCTGAAGGAGGAAAATGAGGAGAAGGAACAGGAAAGAGGGGATGGGGTTTATAAGAAGAATAATTATACCCCACCCGTGACTCAGGAACATAACAAAATGGTTTTGAATGTTTTTCCATATCACGGCTGTATGATTAACTGGTCAACAAAGTTTGCAGCTAAAAAAAATCTCTCTTTTCATCAATTGATCTAAAATGTGTCGAAAGTATTCCAGGCCTCATAAAGGGCGGAAGGTTCAAACTGCATTTTCTCTCTCTGAGAATTCCCTCATCAATCCTTTCTAATCAGCAGTATTTAAACCTGTGTGGAATTTCCCCTACCCAGACATAAATCCCAAAGGAAAAAATGTCCCTTTGTTAACAGCATGACTCTGATGAGAAGACTGGAGGTTGGTGATGATGGGAGCATTTTACCTGTTAGAGCAGATAACTTGCCAAATGAACATCCCATGGATAATGGGCCACTACAGATCTTACTACTCCCCCTCCAGAAGGAAGTCAGAAGTTCGTCAAGTCTGTAGCAAGTAATCTGTTTGATCTACTTGCTTCTTTTGGAGCACTGCCGATCTATGAGCAAGATACCACGTTTAAGAAGCTACAGTCACTTATCCATGCCTTAACTGATATTAAAAGTCAATCATCCCAGATTAAAAATGCTGAGTATGCCCATATAAAAGGTTCGATGCCTTTGAGAATGAACCTTCGAAGAATTTCCCTGGAGATTTGTGCCCTTTAACAGGAATAATGATATTGTGAAAGAAGTGAAAAGGCTAATGTCTTATCCCAAAGTTAGTCACCTTAAGGGACTAATCTCATCTCATTCCACTTCTGAGAGGAATCTTTGTGTATTGGGTGACCTGTTAAAGTTGTTTCAGCCACTATACATATCTCATGGGCAAGTCAAGAACTATTATGGCCAGGCCAGACAGGGGAATTGGTTTGATGGTGATTGTAGAATGTTTAAAAGGGCAATTTGTTATATGTATCCATTATCATGGACAAAGAATGAAGTTATCCAGGGTCGAGATGAGCAAGCTGGATTCCATAGAGGCGTTGGTGCAGTTGATTATTATCATACTCTACAGTTTATAGTAGATAAATACACCAACTCAAAGGATGTTTGTAATTTGTACATTTGTACACTGCTGTTTAATTTGAACATTAACAATTTAAGTTGCTATATTTGCTATATTTCCATTTGCTCTATCTGGCTCCTGTTAAATTGCCGTATCGTCCATACGCGGATGACACACAGCCCTCCTTTCAAGAGGGGTGGGAGGCTTGCCTAAATTTATAAGCTCCTTCTCAGAAAACTGCTCTAAAGAGGGCCTGACTATATAACAACAACAACAACAATAACAACAACATTGTTTCTAAATCAAATGTTCTTCTTTTAAGCAAAAAGTGATGAATGAGGAAGCATAAGCGGACAGTAGCAGGGCAGTCTATGAAGCCAGTAGAGCAGTTTAAAGTATCTAGGAGTTATATTTCAAGCAAATCTCTCTTGGAAGGTCCATTTGAATTCTGTTGTAAGCTCAGCCATGGGCACTGGGAAGGCTATTTTGAGATTTTATTATTCCTCAGGAGGACACAATGTCTCTGCAGCAGTTAAAGCATTCAATGCTAGTTCCTGGGCAATTGCTGGATGCTGCTGGGATTGGTGTGGTAACAGATAATATCGATGGACCGTTATTAAGGTTCCTTCATACTATCTTGTGTCAGGAATAGCTCTGAGAGCTGAGATTGGGGAGATGTCTTATGAAGCAAAGGCTTGGTGAAGAGCACTTAACTTAAAAATTAGGATGTTGAAATCAAACTTAGATCCTGGTCTTCTTGGATTAGTTATACTGAATCATCATACGAATGACTGGGATAAATGGTTGTTGTGGGTTTTCCGGGCTGTATTGCCGTGGTCTTGGCATTGTAGTTCCTGACGTTTCACCAGCAGCTGTGGCTGGCATCTTCAGAGGTGTAGCACCAAAAGACAGAGATCTCTCAGTGTCACAGTGAGCACTGTGACACTGAGAGATCTCTGTCTTTTGGTGCTACACCTCTGAAGATGCCAGCCACAGCTGCTGGCGAAACGTCAGGAACTACAATGCCAAGACCACGGCAATACAGCCCGGAAAACCCACAACAACCATCGTTCTCCGGCCGTGAAAGCCTTCGACAATACATCGACTGGGATAAATATTAGGAATACAAATTATCATGTTTGGACATGATCCATATGGTAGAAACTCTGAGCAGCAGTAAATTGAGTAAGTTGATCAAAAGATTTTTGAGGGGTCTTGATTATAAGAGCATGTTAGTTAGAGCTCGCAGAGTATGTTCTTCTTTTTCAGTAGGTATTCCTCCTCCGATAAGAATACCAAATTATTTGCTTGAGTTAACTCTCCCAATTATTATATTATGCTTGTGCGTTTGGACACCTTGCCATTGGTGGTGTTATTGGGAAGGTTTTGTTGTATTTCATACCCTAACAGACTCTGTGGATGTGGCACTAACCAAATTGATTCTATGGATCATATTCTTTTGGCGTGTCCTGAATTTCTAGATTGGAGAGCAAAATTGATTCTTCCTGTTTAAGCAAGATCTTATCTCTCTTGAAGCTAAATTTTCTTGGCTATTAAGAGATGAAGATAAACAAGTAACTTTGTGTGTGACTAAATTTTTGGTGGCTGTCATAAAATCATGTTGCAGCTCTGGCAGTAAAGTCTAGGTTTCCCTTTTAGTAGGTGATGCCTCGCTGTTTATGACTTTAGTTGTGGGAACAGTAATTAAGAAGAAGAAGAACTCTCTCTGTTTCTTGCTCCCCTGTAACCACTGCAGACAGTCTGGTTCCTAGAGCACTCCCCTCTTCTATCACGTGGCAAACATGGCTTTATCTGGTGGAGGGAAAACCTCTCAAAGCGAGCTCTGTATAGAAGGAACGTCAAATGTAGAAGCAGCCTTTCTTGTTGTAATGGAATTCCCAAGAGATATGCAAAATATTCGCATCTGAACACCCTTTGGCAGATGCTTCCTTTTTAATGTTTCAGTGCACGAAAAAAGAACTGTAAGAACTCTGAATGGTAGTTCTGAATGGTAGTTGCTGGCATTTAGTAAGAAAATTAGCTCATACGTTATGTCATTACAGTTTGCTAAAGGCAAACACAAGAGGATATTAAAGGCTTACGAGTCCTTGAATTATTTATTCATCCATACGCAAACTGACCTTTATGCACCCGTATTAGTTGCAGATCTCTTTAATTTCTCGATGCCAGAAAAGAGAGAGGAACCCTAAACAACCAATGGCCCTTGGCTCTTATGCACAGACTGGGGCGATCTTGGGATTATTACATGGCAGCATTCTTATTCTTCTCTTGCCAATGCAATTAGCATCATGTACGGTCCATCTCGGGGATAAAACAGAGTTCACAGAAATATTATATTTTATATTGTTCATTGGATGCTATTAAACTTGAGCAAAGGGAACTCACTGAGTTGGAAATTACACACTTCCTTCTTCCCACAGCAGCTCCTCGTGACCCTCAGAAAGCCAATATTCGGGTATTGGAGAAGACTCGTGGACAAAATCTACCTATGGGGACTGCAGTAAGGGGTGGTGAGACGTCACTCTTTTTTGCTCCACCATCTCCTCCCCCTCATCTGCCCATCTCCTCTCTCAATATATAAATTTTAAAAAGGCACGTACACAATTTGTAGTGGGCTGGATCCTACCACCATTCAATTAAGTTCAGCGTCTTCACCCAGTGGAAGAGATCCTTCCATTTGAGGAAGGATCCCGTGAAAGCTTCCTTGAGCCATGAGGGAAGGCAGATATCAGTACTTTAATTAACACACAGCAATTGTGCTGGGGGGAATACAACACAGTCACAGTGAATGGACACTTCTGACTCAGTAGCTCACGACATCCTTCTGGGGGAAAATGATACCGCTAAAGGAACAAATTTGGAAAAATAACCTTGATTCCGCAGAGAAGGAATCGGCCTTCTGTTTTCTCTACACAATAGATCTTTTTATTCCCTCTATGCAATGAATCTTTATGGTACAAAATAGTTACCTTGAAAGGATAGAACCAGAAGCCTAGGAAAACTCTAGACTTGTTGTGAGTAATGAAGTAGTATGTTAAGCAGCATTTTAATTACAGTTCCTACCTCAATCTTTTGACTTAGGGTTGTTAGCGCCAGGTTGAGAAATTCCTGGAGATTTGGGGGTGGAGCCTGTGGAGGGCAGAGTTTGGGTAGGGAGCTCAGAAGGATGTGATGTCATAGATTCCACCCCCCAAGGTAGCCATTTTCTCCAGGGGAGCTAATCATTGTAGTCTAGAGATTCTGGGAGAACTCTACCAGAAGGTTGGCAACTGTATGTTGACTTTATGAATGGGTGAATTTTTGCCTTCACCAAACTTCGTTGTGAAGTTTTCACTCATTTTAACATAGCAGTGATTTCACCCAAATTGTATTGTAGACCTGGTATTGTATACTTTACTGATATTCAAGTTTAACTTGCGATGAACAGTTTTGTACCCTTCAGTAAGAAGTATCCTATGCAACAACTCAATGAGAACAAACAACTTGTGGACTTATTTTTCAGCCTCCACATTAAATCTAACTACAAGTTTGGGGCCCGTGAAGAACTGCAGAAGGGAAATAACCAGTTAGGACCATGACACACACACACCCAGTGATAGCATGACTGTGCTGAGTTCTGAGGACAGGTACACTTTCTTGTTCATCTTCACAGCCTAACACAATTGCACACTTGCTTTGAATGGTAAAGCTCAGAGCAGAACATGACAATCGGGTGCGTGGATATTTTTACCTCTCTCATTGTGCTGAACAGAAAAATTTGCAAGGGAAAGAAATGGGCCAGGGAATGGGTATCTGGTCTACAGGGCAGTGAAATGAATCAGGATAAGAGGGAATACTTTTCCTGCAATCCAAATTTATCCTCCTGACTTCACTGCAGTCAGTTGCTTGTAGAATCCTGCATGCAGGAAAAACTAGTGTCAAGGGACGTGATATCTCCCTCCATTTTACTATAGTTAAAGGTTTGAGCAAGTTATTTCCCTTCCTCCCTACACGTTACTTTCCTTTTTTTCTTGTACTATCATCCTTGGACAGAACCCCTCAGCAGGCATTACAGCGGCATTCCATTCCTACACTGCAGAGGCCCACTCGATGTGTGTATTGGGAACAGATGGGTTCCTACAATGCAACTGATACACACAATCCTGTCATGTGTGAGTGGGCAATGCATGGATTTTTCATGCAGGTACAGCCTCCATTCATGTGAAACCAGTTCACCAGTTATGGAACCATGCTCCTGAAATATGCTGCTGGCGGGCGTCCACAATGTGTCAACTGAATGCCCCCACAATGTCTGCAAAGGCCATTCATAAGTTTGAGTGTTCCTAGGATGCTCAGCTTTATGCTACTATCACACTGCTATATTGGGGACAGACGGACACACTCCATTGTCCTGGGTTTACCAATACAGTTGCCGATACCTTGTCACTCAATGTGTTCAACTTCGCTAGTCATCATGGACATGGTTGTAAGATGGCGACAGCCTCCTAAAACCATAATGACTTTCGGTGCCTAGAAACAGTCCAGCTTATAAACCTTTTTAATTTAGTTATTTCCCTCATTTTGCTCATTGCTACACCACCATTTAAATCCTTGGCCACAAACACCAGATTTGTCAGCAAAGAAACTAATCAAAGCAACATATTTCTTCTTTGTCTGGCAAACAAAAGCATCCATACCACAGCAATAACGACAAGACATGGGCAGTTGTGGTACAGATTAAAAATAAGAAACCCTAAAGTCACATCAAAAATGTTTGTCCAAAGAACAGTTTCATTGAAGCACAACTGTTACTTCACATGGCAGCTGGGATCATAAAGACGTTTTATTAATGCATGATTTTTTTCTGCATTTACTTAGTACCGTTTGCTTTGACGTAAAAATAAATGAGAAATAGATTTAAAGACCTGATTTATACAGCCAGCAATAGACACAAGAATGCTGCTATATGTGACTGCCAGAGAGCAGGGGGTTCATTTGTGTCCCTTTGCATTCACAAGAAAACTCTCCATCCTTAAAGGAGAATGAAAATAACATCATAGTTCTGGCTGTTGTATAAAACCCAACAATTATTTAGCCACCTGTTCTATATACGGGCCTAGAAAAAGAAGTGGATATTTTAAAACCCAAAGCGTGAAAAAATTCACACTGTGATAAATCAATACAATTTTAATAAACACTGCACATGTCTTTTCAGAATAAAAGATCTCTCACTAGGACAAGGCTTGCTGATTACAAACGATGTGCCGCTGTTCACAACCACACATGCCTTTTCATCAGAATTCCTCCCCCTTAAAAAAAAAAAATTAACCCTCTTTTTATACACCTTCCATATTGTGGAAATCATCGTCCCCATTTGAACTGAGTCCCTCCTAACTTCCGCAGTCAGAGGCACGCCGAGTGTCATTCATTTCAGGGCTGCTTCTCACTTTGCATTCTTTCGGAAACAGAATCACGCTCGTCATGACTCACTCACTCCCATGTCTACAGATACACACATACGCAAATCCTGTCAGAATGAGTAATACAGGCAATACATCTAGGAACTCTCTCTTTTGTCCCGAGAATTACAGTTCAAAGCTCTGTCACAGAGTTGGGCGCATGTATTATTCATTTTCCAAGGCCGCCACGGGAATGATTTGTAAGAGACATCTCCCCTGCTCCTGAAGAAGGCCCACGCCAAAAGCGACCCACACTGCCTTGCCTCCACGGACACCAACTCTACAAACATAGAATCTGTCCTGTTTCATGAAGATCTAACACATTTACTACCTTACTCCAATTACAATTTGGTGCAAAGCGGTATCTGATGTCACATTGTAAAAACTGCAGAGATTTTTTAAAATCTGCAAATGCTGACTTTCCAAATGATTTTTGAATGAGCTCACTGGGAACTATCAGCACCAAATATAAGTAGAAAAAACAGGGGCACCGTAAGTCATTACTACCCAAATAACAGTTTTGCCTCAGTGCCTTAGGTGACGGGAGAAACAGATGGATAATATTGCCTTTTTATTACTTTGGAATCAACAGGCTGAATTTTTTACAGAGCCAGCGTAAGAGGATAGCAGGACTTGAAGTGGATGCCCCCCCCCCCCGCTCCCTCCTTTCCCAAGCATCTCAAAAAGGTAATGGCGAAGATTGGATGAAAAACCATGAAATATTGGTGGCCGCACCAAGGAGGTGAAAGCAAATCCCCCCCTCCTGCATCTTCACACTTTCAATGGAGGCCCAGGTCACTCACGGCCATTGGCAGGTCTGCCCCGCCCCACCCCTAATTTATATAGAAACAAGAAGCTTAGCTGCTCTTGCCCCATTGAGTTTGACTCTAAGATGGCCACTTGAAGATGAGCCCCATATTCCACAACACTTTCATGTCATCTGAAGTTCAAATCTACAATCGCAACTTTCCACCTGTCCAATAAAGTAAAGATGTTCTTCATTTCTCAGTCAAATAAACATGCAAGACGATTCCCATTTTTCTTTGCAGAACAGAATTCTGAATTTATCCACCACCACACAAGCGCTATTTAATTCAGTGGCGTCCCACTACAGCAAAATCGGGCCCATGTCGTGCTGACTCCAAAAGTCATTATTTATAAATAATTGATATGCGCCATTAATTTATTGACAGCAATTTATCCTCTCTCAGGAACACACCACACATAATAAACATAATACTGTGAAATGAAATAAAATAAAACTCTAGTCAGCACCTCTGGGATATATATATTCAGAAGTGCTGAAAGATTAATGAATCAGGTCATACATATAAATCTCTCCTTCTCCCTCTTAAAGTGGCATGTCGGCTTTGGTCCCATGCATGTCGCATCTATAAATAACGGGAAGAATCTTATATCTTGCTCTTTCCTACAGGATGTCTGACCTGTTTTTCTCACTGAAAACAAGTCTTGTTTTTGTCATACGGACCAAATAAATCACAAAACATGGAAAGCAAACAAGAAATCCCTGCAGCAATAAGTACAAATTGGAGGGGGGGGGAGGGGAAATTATCACGTATTAACAGGTTGGCCTTATGCCTCCTACAAGTCAGGTGTTAAATGAAGTCCCATTACAGTCTTATCTGCATCTGAATCCATGCCTTAATGGCTGTCTGATCTGCTTGCTGATATGTATCTGATCTCTCTCAAACAAATCTACCACAAGGCCTCAGCAATTCAATAACAACTTCTTTAGGCAGCCATTTTACATTCCTTCTGCAGAGAGAAAGAATACTCAATCACCCCCTCAGATGTACCAACAAACTACAGTTCTGTCACACCCAGTTTATGTCCCCAGGAATAGCAAAACTGCTACATCGGAACAGGAGTTATTTGAATCGCATTGCTGTGGACATGTGAAAGCTTTACATCTGTTTTCACAGATGTTTCCAAGATGCAAAGCAAAAGCTTTGCATGTTCAGAACACTTGTATGCAACAGACGAAGATATACACAATGGTGGCAACAGCAGGGTTTCCCCTAGAGGTTAACTGCACCATGTGACATTTCAAAACACCTTCAAACTGACATTAGACGACCTTATGAATGGAGGTTTAGCTCCTGCTTGTTCACAAGGGCTTCATTCTTGTGCTTACAGTGCTGTACTAAGAACATTTTCCAAAAAATAAGCCCCCCTGAATAGACTTGAGGGGGTCAACTCTGCTTAGTAGAGGTGGGTATGGACCAGGAAAAAACTACAGACCATTGGCCCGTGATCCACTGAATTTCACGGACGATGACCACAAACTTTTCACGGACCCGCCCCAGTTCGTGGACTGGTTCTTCGGTCCATGGTCTGTCACTTCCGGGGTCTCTGGGACCGCCCCCTTTGCACTCAGAGATGCCAAACTCGCAGAGAGTCTTCAGCCGGCTCTCCTCCAGCCACCCTCCATGTTTGGCAAGATTGGATTTACTACCACCGGGCAGTTTTATTACTACTCCGTTTCAAGTTACTGCTTTGAAATATACTTCTTTGAATGAGAAGAAGCTCCTTTTCTGAACTGCTGTAAGAAACTCATTGGCACTTTGGTAATGACTATACTGTCGCATAGACTGGTGTACTGAAACATTTGGTCTTGTATTCGTTTCCAGATTTACTGGTTATGTGACTATTTATTGAAGAATGTGGATTCTGGTTGCCTTGTATTTTTGACAAATTGGTTCTAGTAACAATATCTGTGTGTTAACTCTAGAAAGGACTGACTGTGATATATGTAATTGGGATAATATTTTGTATATATATGATTGATTGCACCTTTGCACATTTACATTTTAGTGAATTGTTGTTAGATTTTTGAAATTTAAGAGGAGAGCTTTTTTGTCTGGGACCGTATGTTTTCTCCTTTGAGTGCCTCTATTTGCTCTACTGCTAACATGATTGTACAGACAGGAGAAGAGGTTGAAAGCCAGGGAGGAGTTCATGGCAAAGACATTTTGATGGGTGCATTTTTAAAAGGGGGGGTCTTTTTACACACTCTTGTAAGTTGTTGCCACTTTATTGATTCTAAGGAACAGTGAGTTCTGGAGGACTTGCTGGCTTACCACTTGTTCTGGATGGCTCTGATCAGGTCTAATTTAGATATAGACATGCACTTAAATCCATGTAAAATTAGTGATTACAAGTTTCTTATATATCTAAATATCTTTTGGCCCTCAACCAGTACGTCTAATAATATTGCCAGCTTCTATGGAGTTAGACGTTCCTGCGGCTCCCCATTGGGGAATTGAACCCCGCCTCTCGCATGACAGCTGGGGATTCTCTGACAGGGAGCCACAGGAATGTCTAATTGCATATGTAATTGCTCTCCTTAATTATCTTTGTATTTGTTATAATGGATGGTATGATTTTTCTGTTGACTGAGTTGTTATTAAGAATACTAAGTAGGCATGCTGTAATAATAAAGGCTTAAAAGGGAAGCAAGATTCCATAATTGTATTATTTGTACTATACCCAGTAACGAACGAAAGATGTTATCTTTGGTGTACCTCTTGCCGGAAGTTAAATGATTTGAGATAGGAAAGCTAATTAGATGCTCAGGGCTTCTAAAGTGCATACCTACATCTGAATCAGGCCTGACCAGAGCCATCCAGAAAAGGGGTTTTATTGGTTTCAGTTGTCTCAAAATGCTGCTTGCTTTACTGCTTTTAAGAAGCTACTATTTATCTGTCCCTTTCTGCATGCTTGACTTTACAGTGGGTTTTCTGCATATTCAGCCCGTGGAGATTGGATCTGGCTCTCATAAAGCTCCAGTTCTTTAATTCCTTACTTGAGAGAGTCAAGCCAAAGCGATATCTAGTTTTTATTTCTGTAAGCAAAAAATGCCTCATTCTGCTATAGGTATTTTGAGGAAAGACGACTTGTCAGCCGTTTTGTTAGCAGGGAGTTTCGTTGTTGGTCTTTTTGCACATGTGTTGCAATGCTGTAATATTTGGACTTTAGCAGGGATTATATGATGGGTTGAGGTGTTTCGGAGGGAAATTTTAAAATATTGAGTGGGATTCAGGGCTTTTTGCACAGTTCTAATGTTAGCGATCGCAGCATTTTCCCCATTGTCGCCACCCTTAAAAAAAGTTGCCATGTTGTTTTTTAATTTTACAAAAAGCGAAAACCCAATGTGTTATTCTGATAGCTTCTTGTGCTGCAAAAAGACAATTTGCTGATAAAATTAACTGCTGAAGTGAACTGCCAAGGTTAGCATGTACACACAAACAAACTTTTTTAAAAAAAAGGATTATGGCTGAGAATGATGGAGAAAGAAAGGGGAAGAAAGGGTATCGTTACACGTTGCTGTTCAACAAATCAGGACGCAGTGCAATAAAGGCAGGGCCACAGCTCACACTGAAGTAAATGTTCTGCAGTGCAAAAAGAGATGTCTTTACTTCCAGGTCTGCTTTCTACCAACCCAGAGGACTTCTGTCTGGTCAGGATTCAATTCCAGCTTGTTTGCCATCATTCACCCCATTACTGACATTAGCATGTTAGCCAGGATTCAACCCCAAGACAGTTTCTCACATTCAGACCATGTGAATTTAATTTTTTAAGTGTGCTTGAGTATAAGCAGAGTGCCTTTCCTGCCATTCAATTACCACAGATGAAACATGGCAACCCAGAGCAGAGATGGGCATGAACTGAAATATGAACCAAAGTTCATGACGAACCAGCCAGTTTGTGGTTCGCGAACTGGCAGTTCACCAAAGCCCATTTCTGACAAACCGCCACAAAATTTAGGTTGGTTCATTTGGTTCATTTTTTGGTTCATCACTGCAAACAGCCTGGAACAAATCAACCAGTTTCCTAGGCAACAGGGGATGGACTTCCTGCAGACCTTCTGATGACCCGGAAGTGGCCTTTGGCTGGCCCAGAAGTGACCTTCTGTTGACCTGGAAGTGATGATTTGCTAACATGGATGTGATGTTTTCATGAACCAAATGAACCGGTTCATGAACCGGGGCAGGTTCGTGAAAGTTTGTGGTTTGTGAAATGTGACGAACCACGAACCCCACAGTTCATTTTTTTTTTCAGTTCGTGCCCATCTTTAATCCAGAGTAGAAAAATAATACATTTTATAGCCATAAAATATCCTGGAAATGCATACGGATTTTTTTACAAATAGGGTCCTCAAATCCTATGAAATAGGACCCTGCCTTAAATTGTGACAGTAGAGAATACACTTGTGCATACTGTGGACATTGATTTTCATTAAGAAAACACACACTATTTTGGGGCGTTTGAAACGTCTTTTCAGCTTTTCCCTCTTTTTCTGCATTATGTTTTAAACGTATAATGTATATGGAGAGTTTTTTCAAAAAGAGCCCACACTTGTTAGATAGCAGAGAAGCCTGTTAAGCCAGGAAGCATTTGTTAGCACTCAAAACACTTGAAATGTGTTAAGTGCTTGGAAAGTGGTGCAACTTGAGCTCCGGGCAGAAGTGCACGCAGATAGCGAGGGGCTGACAAATGGAATTTAGACTTACATGTTTAACAAGGGTACCCTAATGCAGTTCAATGTCAAAACAGAAAAGAGAGATGTCACTCCAAGAAAGACAGATTTTCTTTTAAAGTATACTTAAGATGTGAAAAAGGCATATTTGATTGCTCATTAGCATGATTACTTTCTTGCGTTTTTAGGAACGCATTATGCCACAATTCATTCCACCCCAATGATTCAACCTTCTCTAAAATAGCCACTTGTGTTATTTTATTGTAACTTATCTAGTGACATCAATGTGCTTTATGGAGCCAAGTGGAACAAAGAGGTTGAGTCCTTGCCCCATTGAGGTTACTTCTAAGCACAGTGGATAAGTCCGAAGCTCAAAAGGTAAGAATGCTAATATATTCATCTGACAATCATAAAGTTGTGACAGGCACTAAAATCTATGGAAGTATCCCCAAAACAGAATCTAAAACCACACTCTTCAGTATACATCTTATTTCTAAAAATGTTTATTCCCCTCTGGGCTCTGAGATGCATCCGAAAGTAAATCGACTTTCTATTTTTTTCTTCTTCTGCAACACAGTTCCATGACCAGAAATATTCATACTTATTCTTTCATCTTCTCCACTGTCCAAATGTAGACTGCCTTTTTTTGGTTATTCTGTACATTGTAATGTAGAGTGGTTCTACTATATGCTAAGTAACTTTAGACATACTTGAGCATCTAGTCTGTGTTGTGATTGCATGTTATGATCATGAAAGCTGAACATCTGACAGGCTGCCAAACACATCCGCCACTGAAATGCCACGGTGCATACACCGAAATGCATTTTTGTCCCATCCCCCACTACCACCACTGATACAAACATCATATTTAAAAATCCTCATGTGTGCTACATCATATTAAAGAATCAGGAAAAAACCACATTTACTGTTTTTTATTGTTTTTTATTGTTTATCCTCCTGAGTCCTGACGCTAATGACTACTGATCCTGAGCAGTGTACGAATGCACATTGTTTGCATGCATTTTACCTATCACGCAGCAGTTAACATCTACCGTTCTCGAGAGCCCAATTCTAGAACTTCTGGAAAACCCACCAGGTGCTCTGTCTTATTGGTCATGCCATATTTCGTTGGAAAGGACAAGCATGACCATCAGAACAAGTACCAAAGTCGGTTCTCAAAAATTCCACCATAATAAAGCATCCTCGGTGGGCCAAGGGAAGTATACAGAATATGTGGGCTCACTTCAGTTGGGTCATCTGGGACAAATTTAATAACCCGCAGTTGGCGACAAAAGTGAAGGCAGAAAATGTGTCCCTCACCCCAGGCACCATGAGGTCAAGAAAAATGTAACACTTGGGGGCCAACCTTGACACAAGGAGGCCTGAATACATCAATCCCAGAGCCTCAGAAATTACCATATTCTCTCCTCACACATAGGCATTTTACTAGTTATCTAATAAAAGGACCCCTTTGTTAAATAATAATTTTTTAAAAAAATATGGAGAGAAAACCACATCTAAAACTTTTAGAAACCCTCCGTGTGGCAACTATTTAGATCGTTCAAGTATGTGGTTACATTTTGTCCCTTGGTACAAGGGAAACTTCATTTCTCATTTTGCCTTGCAGTTTTGATCCACAGCCACCTATATCTGCTGCAGGCAACTTATTTCTTATCTTGCCCCTGAGAACCTCTGTTGAATTACTGACCTACTGTTGAGGTGTTGCTGCCAGAGGGGATAACTTAGCAGTCCGTGGCTCAGGACTGAAATATCTAGGATTCCTGGGCTCAGGTCCCTACAGAGTTGATTCATTCCTGCTTTCTGTCTAAGACAAAATTCTGTGAATATCCACCCTACACAGGTTTCCATTATGGGAGGGGAATAGTCTCTTTTAGTGAACATTTTCTAAACATGGATAAATAAAAAACAGTTGCAAAGGAAAACCATAAAAATATATATTACTCTACCACAGCAATCAAAGATCACTCGACACAAAAGTGTCTGGTGTTGTAAACACTCATAATATAATGTTCCATCAGTTAATTTTAACTGTTAATGATGAAGAAAACACTCATACTTTGTGAGTAATTAATGCATATCTATGAGAAAGAATTAAGTCTCTTTCTAAAAACATGGTTTTTGTTCCATATCCATATCTTTTTTCCTTCTTCGTATCTGGCAAACTGTCAGCTATGTTATGGTGTAAAAAAATCAATAATTATATAGCTTTGCAGCAATTACTGTCAATAGCACATATTCCTCCACCTTATTAACACAAATTAAACCCACTTCAGCAAAACCATAGGAACAGACCAACAATGGTCCTCAAACCAATAACTGCCAGGGCGAAAATGTGCCCCGTAACAGTGTAGTATTGCACAAACTTGTAATATCAATGGACGAGGTCACATAATATTGCAGGAACTTTTCCCACAGTAGATCACGAGACCACAACAAAAACAATAGAGGAAAATGCTGAGAGAATCTTCCAGTACAAACAGCTGGACAAAATCTGACAGAGGAATAAGGAATTTTGGGAGAGGAGGACACAGATTTAGAAAGAGGACTCACATTTAGAAAGAGGATCTTATTCATAAAGTTAGAAGTACATCAAGAAAATAGCAGCATTATTTATTCAGAAATTGAAATAAAAATATTTATTCAGACTATTCCCCTGAACTTATATAATGGTAGATACCTACGTTAACAGTGCAATTCTGGGGTGGGGGGTAGGAGAAGTGCTCAGGAAGCCGACTTGCAGTGATGCCTGCATATCTGGACTCTCCGCCATCGCAACCCCCAGTCACGATGGCGCAGTGGCCAGGCGTCCCTCCGCTTGGCCTCTGTGGCAGTGCCTGACTGCTGAGGCTGGGCACAGCCAGATGTGCAGCGGGAGGCAAGTTAGTCAGCTCCCTAAGCCCTTTCAGGCTTGGAAACAACACCCCGCACAGCAGCTGAAAGTTATGCCATGATAAAAAGATGGCATAGCCCAAAGGAGTC
The DNA here is from genome assembly GCF_028583425.1 of Eublepharis macularius. Taxonomy (NCBI): domain Eukaryota; kingdom Metazoa; phylum Chordata; class Lepidosauria; order Squamata; family Eublepharidae; genus Eublepharis; species Eublepharis macularius. The sequence goes on from NC_072790.1 coordinate 9,172,953, forward strand.
CTTGTAGCAGTTAAATAAAGTCTGTGCTGAACAACAACTCTCTCCCCTCTCTGTTTGCTTGCCTGTGGCTGACACCCCTCCCTGCTGGAACCCCCCCCCCCTTACCATCCCTCACTCCCTCCACATGAGTGCCCCTTCGCACATCCCACAGGATGGTCTGTGGTCCTGGGCTGGTAAGGGTGGGGTCACCCGGGAAGATGCTCCTGGTGCCTCTGGAGATCTGGTTTGTTCTGCTGCAAGACAGAGCAGGGCCCAATGACACCTTGGAGGCTGCGGCCCCACTTAGCTTCCCACGCACTCTTCCCCCTCAGACACACTGCGGGGAGTGGGGTGGGACTGGGAGCATTTACCGTGTTCACCTGCCAGGGAGGCCCTAAGGAGATCTCACACTCTCCCACAGTACTGCTAGCATCTCTTGGCCAGTTATCAGGAAGATGCAGAATTCACATATCCATTTAAAGCTTGGGGTAAGATTTTCCTGGCCAAGGGGGAGGAGATCCTGGCTCCCTTTTTTTGCTGCTGATCATGCCACTGGTGATAGAAAAATGGTGTTTTAAAAAAGCCATCAGCAACAGCATGATGTCACATTCAGGAAAAACCTGGTAATGATGTCACTCTTCTCTAGGAATCATTGGAAAATCCATGGTTTCACCATGGAGTTTCTGGCGATTCCTAGAGAGGCATGACTTTACTTTTATGTATGTATGTATGTATGTATGTATGTCATTTATAGTCCACCTTTCTCACTGAGACTCAAGGCGGATTACACAGTATGAGATTAGTACAATCAGTATCAAGGACATTTCCATACAGTATGTCGTGGGCTGTGTCAGCACAGGCAGGATAGTGCACGAGTTCAAAGCCAGGTGAGAGTTTCAAGTCTGAAGTCCAGAATCCAAAAACCAAGTCAAGAGGTCCGTAGGTCAGCTACCAGTCAGAGCAAAGGCTAGCCAGAAGCAGAGTCAAGGCACAGTCCGGTGGTCACATGGCAAGACAAGGGCAGGGCAAGTTTCAGCAGAGTGGTCGCAGCAGGAACAGGATTCCACCGTGTTGCTTCCACACCTCCTGGATGTCTGTGGCAGGCTTTTATAGATAGGCTGGGCTTGCAGCCAGCTGCTTGGGAGCTATCCTGTGCTCACTCCTCATCACTCTCAACAAGCAGCTGGCGTCTGGCCAGGAGGTGCGCACTATGCCTCCTTGCCTGCAGTCCAGATCTCGGCTTCCGTCTATGGAGCTCTAAGGGTGGAAGTGAACCTGGAGGGCTGGGGTCGGCTAACTGGGTTTCACCTGCTGGATCAGAGCTAGAGGGCATTGGTCGTGCCTCAGCTGTTGGCTGTGCTGGCTGATCAGCAGGCATCCGCTGCTGGTCAGCTTCTGTTCGCTCCCCTTCCCCTGAGGAGTCCTTAGCTTCTGGCTGTTCAAGGCTGGCTGCACAGAGCTCCTCTTCCCCTGAGGAGTCCTCACTATCACTCAGCCCTGGCTGACTCAGGACACAGTACCAAGGACATTTCCATAAACAATGCCATTGGGTAAACAGATACAAGTTTAAAAAGACATAGCATTAGCAAGAATCCAATACAGAGTAGAAGAAATATTGAAACAGAACATAATCAATTCTAGGACTGACATTAGACAACATGAAGCACAGGTAGTACAAAGGAGTACATATTTAAAGCAACAGATAAAATGTAAGGCGGTATAATGGTAAAGTCTATGGTTCCTAACTCATTAGCGAAATATCTGAGGCCCCTCCCTACAATACTGCCCTCCTATCTGAGAATAAAGCCTTTTTTAATAATTCGGTTTTGCATTGTTTGCAGAAAGCCAGGAGCGTGGGGGCTCTCCTGACCGCCTCTAGGTTTTCCGCAGAAGGGGTATCACATGGTCATCACCAGCTTCTCCCCCATGTCCCTGTCCCCCCCCCCCGCCCCAGCCTCCTGCCAGTTGCCAGACTGTACCCAGCAACTCTTACTTAAACGTGCTGTTCTTGCCTTTCTCCTGTTGTTGAAGTGCACACTTGAAAAACGGTAAGGTGATTTATGGCAAAATGGTTTTAACTGAGCAAGTCCCAGATTTCCAACATGTAGAAAACAAAAAACTATTCTCATATGACTTGAATAAAGTTTCTGAATCAGATGACGAGCCTTGCAGGATGACTGATTACAACCTTCTTGTACTTTACAATGAAGATGTGACTTGGGTCTAAAACCTTAAAGCAAAACTGAGTACAAAATATTGCCTTGAGACTAAATGGCTCCCCTTCCTCCATGCTGTGGCCACCACACTACTGTATGCAGCAAGTGCGGCGCTGCCTTGATTAATAACTTTGGTGAGGGAAAATTACTTCTCTCTTACTCTGGCTTCACAATGAGTTCTGCTACGGCTGAACCTGAGGAAAGCATTCTGCATTACGGCAACCGATCCATGAGATAATGGCATTTCAGGTTCTGAGAACACTCTCAGCACTGCAGGGTGTGTGAAAGGCTAAAGGTTCAGAGCACAATGGAGAGGGAATACACTATAATCAGAGAGAAAAGGAACGAACGGCGCTCAGACATCTGTGCGGAGAACTTTATTATTTACTGACACTTAACCCGGCTGTCATACAGCAGAAATATTTTTTCACATATACATTTATTTTTTACTTCATAGGCACCAATTTAGTTTTAACTAGACTCCCAAACCACTTTTTCTCCTCCAGTTGAAAAAAAAAATAACAATGCCCTCCCCCCACCTGAATCTTCGCCCTCTTCCCCACTGGCAAAAGATGAGGGCTCTTGCCAAGGAGAACAGAGCTCCGGCTACGCCTCCATGCCGCTATCCCCCCCTCCGCTTCCACCCAGCAGCCAGCTGACTGCTGAGGCACCTCGCCCAGCATCACATCCTCCATCCCAAGGGGGCAGTGCACTTCCTCACATGCAGGGGTCATTTCGTAGAAAAAGAGCTGGAGGAACTCATTAGCACAACTCATTAGCATAACTCATCAGCATATGCCATGCCCCTTGCCATCACTGGACATGTGTCATTAGCATAACTGATTTGCATATGCCACACCCCCTGACATCACCTATCCTGGCTGTTTTGGACCCAGTCCTGGCCATTCAGGGTCAAAATTGGGCCCAAAATGGCAAAAAGGGGCTGAAAATAGCCCAAAAGGAGCCCCAAATGGTCAGGATCAGGCTGCCGCTGAACAGGAAAGTGATCCACCACCCGTCAGAGGCCCAATCCAGGCCGTTTCGGCGCCAATCCAGGACAAAATGGGCCCAAAATGGCTGAGAGTCAGGTGGGCAGGGCCACCTGACATGTGACCTCTTTGGGGAACTGCTGGAACTGTTTTCCGGCATGTTCCCCCTCGAAATGAGCCCTGCTCACATGTCCTGTGCAATCCCCTGCCCTCTCGCGATCGTCCTCCTTTCCATGATAATGGCCACAGGCCATTCCACTCTGGGTGCAATTGCAAAGTTCATCTCCCCCAGTGATCTTTGAAAACTTTTATTTTAAGACTTGACAGAATCCACCCAGAATGGAGGGTGGGGAGAGACTAAAGGCTTGAACCCAGAAACTACACTGGAAAAATACTTCCAGACTAATGTGGCTTGTATTTTCAACTTTCCTCTCTACAGTGATCCCAAGCCACTCTTTAAAAATAACGATTCCCAGGAAACATTGCATCACGCAGCTCTTGAAGAACATGTGCCAAGTGTCTTGCGTAGAGGGACTCTCTGCCATGGAAGCCCACTGGAGGACCTTGGGCTAATCGCAACATCTCAGGCTAACCTACCTAACAGGGTGGTTATTAGGAAAACAGGAGAGGAGAATGATGGAGGCTGCTTTAGATCTCAATTGGGGAGAAAGGAGGGGGTATAAATTAAGTAAATATATCAGTATACAGAAGGTACAACACATTTTGCACCCTGTCATTCCAAATGGGTCACCACGTTAGTCTGGCATTCATACATTTTGTATGAATATTTATTAGAAGTAGAGAAGTATATATTTATAAGCACGAGTCACTTTGCACTTAAATACACTTTATAGAAATTGATTTTTGCATTCTTGTATTTCCCTTCAGTTGTGGTTTTCCACTGAATTGTTTGTTTCTAGATATTGGGGGTGCCTTCTATTTGGTTACTCTATAAAAAGAGCCCCGTGGCGCAGAGTGGTAAGCGGCAGTACTGCAGTCCAAGCTCTGCTCGCGACCTGAGTTCGATCCTGGCAGAAGCCGGGCTCATGGTTGACTCGGCCTTCCATCCTTCCGAGGTCGGTGAAATGAGTGCCCAGCTTCCTGGGGGTAAAGTGTAGATGACTGGGGAAGGCAATGGCAAACCACCCCATAACAAGTCTGCCAAGAAAACATCGTGATGCGACATCCCCCAATGTGTCAGTAATGATTCGGTGCTTGCACAGGGGACTACATTTACCTTTTATAAAATGTAGCAACTGTAAAAAAAATAAAAAATAATTTCCAGGTTCATTTCTGTAGCTCTTTCTACTCACGTTTCAGTGTTGCCACAAGTGACGACAAGTTGCCATAGGAAGGAGAAAATCAAGTTGCCCCCCACATACTGGAACATGCAAACGAGCCCCAGAACTTGAATTTCTTAGCATCTGGACAGGTGGCAAAGCACACTGGAGAATTTACAGGAGAGATCGTAATCACTGTACGACTTCTGTGTACAACACATCACCCACACATTCTAAATTGAAAAAACACAACCCTGAGAGATTATCTGCTCTCTTTTTCCATATGCCTAGAAGCAAAAAGCTACAGGATTTTGGATCAGCGAAATCACTGACATGCGGTATCCAATACATGCACTTTTATCAAAGTCACTGGCATTTGTGTCACATTGTATTGCTTGCATTACAGTGCTTACATTGTTGATTTCAGGTCATGGGCCCCTCATTTTACAAGAGAAACAGCATTTATTTTTGACAAGATAATCATTATTTTGTAAAATAGTAAGCATTCCCTTACAAGCAGTTCTAGCAGAAATAACTGGAGTCACAGAAAAGTGTCAGCAGCCACAGTGAAATGATGATAAAGTGGACCTGCCATAAATACTCTTACATTTCATACCCTGTGGAACTGATAGTTACTTTCCTCACAGAGGTTCAATAATTTTTAATATTGCGGCATATAATCATTCTTTATTTAAAATGACTCTGGTAAAACTGAAAAATTCTATCACTCAAGTGGCAGGACTCAATCATAAAAAAACTGTAATTCAAAATTCATAGAGGTAATGAACAAAGAGAAGGCACACTCATTATTGATGTGGCAAGTCCCCGGCCATATAAAGACAGAAACTTGAAAGATAGACTAACTAGAATCCAGAGCGTAGTATAACATCCATTATTACACATCCTAGCCAATTAAAATGCCAACAGAGCATGAGCTTGCCAAATGGATAAAGAAAACTGCTACCAAAGAACACATTTATATACTCAGTGACTTGTAACCCAAGGTTACGGGATGGAGATTTCAGGGGACCTTGGCAGTAGGGTTAAGTCCTACTGTGAATATGTTCAGGGGGAAATGGGGATGTGAGGTTTTTGAATGTGCAAAATGCCTCTTTTCACAACTGGTCATAGAGGTGTTCCACTCTACTCCTACTCTGGAACCATTTTGAATTCATTACTTGGTGATCCCAGTCAATCAGGGATCATATCATTATATAACCAAACATCAGCCCCCAGAATCACCTGGGGGATCTGGGGGAGTGAGGCGTTGCGGCTGCCATCTTCGCTTAGGGTCCAGCAGTTCCTGGAAGTTTCCTGCCGGGCAGGGCATGCTGCCCAATTCAGATTCTGGCCAGCCAATCAGGGTTGGCCAGCTGGTGTTGCAGGGGGTGGGGACTGGAGACGGACTTGAGAGGCACAGTTTTCTCTCAGGTCCGCCACCAAGGTACTTAAGAGGGAGCAGGCTGGACCGCCTCATCAGCTGGCTCCTTGCTGGCATCGAGAGCAGAGTGGTGAGCCACAGTAAGAGCAAGCAAGCGGCAGCAGAAGCGAGGAAGTTGTAGCAAGAGCAAGTGGCGGCAACAAGATGCAGCAGCAAAGCAGCAAGAGCAGAAGCAGGCCGAGCTGCAGTTGTGGGCCTCAGCAGCCCAATCCCAGTGGCCATAGCTTCCCTCCACACCGAGTGGCTACCCTGCCCTTCACCCTTTCAAAAAGGGGGTCAATCAGAAGGCTGCATTCCTGAGGGGGAGGCACAATAAGGGTGCTGCCAAAGGCAGGCCATCTTTGTGGGAGGCACCATATTTGGGAGGACCTGCTCATTGGCATTTAATTTTTAAAAAAGAAAAGAAAGAAACAAGCAAATAAATAAATAATAAAAAAGAGGAGAGCTCAAAAGAGAGAGGAGTGGACTTGAGCCTTCCTCCCCACTCCCCCAGATCGCCTATTAAAGGGCAATCTGAGGGCTTGCATAGCCCATAGGAGAGGGAGTCCCAGCCATTAGGGTGGCATGCAGGCATGCCTCCTAAAGGGGCTGCAGAGGTGATGCCAGGAAAAGGAAATGCCAGACTGGGGTGCCATGCCTTCTTTGAAATGGGCCGTGAGGTCAAGGCCAGCAGCCAAGGGAGGTGCCAAAGCCATGCCATCTACTCAGGTGGCCCAGGCAAGAAGCTGGCAGGCTTCAGGGTGGGCAGTGCAGGCAGGGGAAGCTCCTCTCTCCTAGCAGGTCCAGGGATCCAGGAAGGTTATTCACCAGGGGTCCCCTTCCCAGGCAAGGCAAGCTGCCATTCACCATCTTTTAAGGTTCCCCAGGGGTGGGCTAGTGCAGCCACAGACAGGGGTGGGATAGCTTCATTGATGGGAGGGCCAGGTGACTCCTCTGCCCAGCCTTCCAACTCTGGGAAATGGCAGGGCTACACTAGGTGTGGTGTAGGCATACACTCCCATGAGGCTTGACGCCCTTCAGCCTCTCCTACTCCACTACCCTGTCCAGTTTGCCACCATTTAACTTTGGGAGGGGTTCTCCACTGTTTTCTGGATTCTCTTTACCAGCCCTCATGTCCCCTCAGTATCTGGCAACCTTAAATCTGCCAGGAAACGGTGAGACATTGCGGTGGTCAAGATTGTTAAAGAAGTGGCCGTAGGCTGGCTGGCAGGCCCTTTTTATGCCCTTGCTTCACCCAACCTGAAGGACTCGCCCCTGGGAAATGGTCCTGGGGGATACTGCCCAATTCACCTCCTTTTGAACCCCAGAGTCTCCTCTGTCAGTGAGGCCATCCCACCCCAATTATGCTCCATAATATACAGCTACTTTGATCACGCAGGCCAGTTAGTCTGGTTCTGCAGTCCTGGTGCCATATGGCCAAATGTGATGTATTGTCGGCCTTCTAACTCCTACTGGTGCATTCCGATGACTTCTGTCTGCTTGGCTTTAAGTTCAATGATGGGTGGTACATTGAAAAAGCCACACTGATGGGTTGCTTGGTGGCCTGTGCCGCCTTTGAGACTTTCAGCTCATTCTGGAAAGGGCTGCAAAGGAACAAATGAGGTTCTGCATGTCACCCATTACCTGGATGACTTTTTAACTGTGGGTCACCCAGATGGCACAGCCTGCACTGATCCTCTGGGCACCTTCCAGGCTGCGGCCTGGGACGTGGCAGTCCCACTGGCTCAGGAAAAAATGGAGAGGCCAGCCCCTTGGCTAGTCTACCTCAGGACAGAGGTTGATTCAGCGCTGGGCCAGCCCTGTCTTCCCTACGACAAGCTACAGGACTTGTGGGAGCTCATTCAGGAGGCACTTTATCACAACAAACGCACTCTCAAGGAGCTTGAACACATCCTGGAGACCTGGATTTCGCACGCTGGGTAGTGTCCCCAGGGACGGCCTTCTGAGCAAGCCTCGCTAGGGCCATGAGCAGCCCCACCTCCTTTCATCATCATGCTCGCTTTACTAAGGGCATTAAGGAAGACCTGAATGTTTGGCTCTCCTTTCTCACCAATTTCAATGGGGTCTCACTATCATAGGATTTGAGAGAGTTGGGGTGGGACTTGCAGGTGCATTCGGATGCAGCGGGCAGCATAGGGTTTGAGGTTTACCGGGGGCGGGGGGGAGCACAGGTGCACTCAGAAATGGTCTACTGCCTAGGTGTGGTTGGACATCTTGAGAGATCTCACTTTTCTGGAGCTATCTCTGATCTTGGTGGCAGTGGCCATGTGCCAAGAGCAGCTTAGGAACAAGAGGGTTAGAGTTGTGTGTGACAACTAGGTCAGGGTATGGGTTTTATCCAGGCAGTCCTCTCGCTCAGAGAGGGTTAAGTGCCTAGTGTGAAGGTTTCTGTTGGTCTATCTCTCTGCTAACATTTTCTTCTCAGCCCAGTATGTAGCAGGTATAGGAAAAAGCATTCCTGAGGCACTGTCTCAGGTCCAGACGGAATCCTGGTTCCAGCTGCACATCAAACTCCCAACCTGTTTCCGGAGGAGCTTGAGGAATGCATGATAGTGCAGGGAATACTCCATTTGGATGCTCCTTCCACTCTCTGTGCTTATTAAGAAGCCACCTTTTATCAAGGTGACAACTTAATTGACAATGTGTCCATTACCCTGACAAAGGTCTCTCCATGGAATACAGTTATTAAAAAAAGACCATCTTAGAGCCTCTTACCTGGTCAATATTACTGTGCACAATGTTACATCTTTGAGATTCCAAACAATGCCAACTGAGGTACTTTTAGGCCAAAAAACCAAAGGAGCGATGCACTTGTTTATGTGGTAGCTCAGCTGAGGACCTTCTTCGCTATGTTCTGGCTTGTCCTTTGTATATGGGAACCCAGAAAGAAATTCCTGACCAAGATCCTAAATAACATACACTCCTCCTCTGATGCTGATAAATTAGTTAACATGTTATTGGGTGTAGATGCCTCTGTATCCTTTAATGTGGCACTTTTTGCCTTGGCCACTAGGAACATAAGAGCAAACAGAGTATCGAAGAAAGCATCTCATCATTCTGCACAGTAAATCCAGGTCTTACTTGTGATTTAAGTAATTTTAATGTTGTCCGTTATTTTAGAATTTTTTAAAAAAATATATGGTTCTAAATTTGCTATATATGTTTTGTTTTATAAAGGCCAATGGCCATATACAATAAATTTACCTAAATACCTATTAAGCAGCCATCTCTAGCTTTCTGACATTTGCAGCCAGCTCTGGCAGCTCAGCCACCTGGCCCATCTCAGGGGCCATGGTCCTTCATACCCTGGCCCCTCTGAAGGAGCAGGCCTTCGCCCCTAGGACCATGGGGTGTCACTTGGTGGCTATCTCCTTCTTCAGCAAGGCCTGTGGCCACTCTAACCCATGTGACTCTTTTGCTGCTCAGCGACCACTGGAGGGTTGGAAAAGCATACTGCCCCCCTCCCCAGACCCCCATTGGCCCATTACCACTGCCATACTCTCAAGGATCCTGTTGTGGCTCCTTGGTATTTTCTGTTCAGCTTTTGAGGACCAGCTGTTTAAGACAGCCTTCCTGCTGGCCTTCTATGGGGATTTCATGGTTGGGGAACCCATTTCCACCTCCCATTGGCTCACATCTGGGCAGACCCTGGGGTCCTAGGACATTTCAGTGGCCTCACCCAGTCTCCGTATCTTCCTCTGGTATTCCAAGACCAATCAAAAGGGGAGGGAGGGAGCACATCTGCCTAGAGGCTGCAGCTAACACTATGCTATGCTCAGTACCGGCCACCAGGGCCTACCTCACTATTTCCCCCGTTCTTAGACCCCTTCCTCATTCATGTGGATGGCTCCCCCTGACCAGGTTCCAGTTTACTTGGATCCTCAAGGCTTGACTGGAGGCAGCAGGCCTTCCAGTCTTTGGGACCCATTCTTTCCGGATTGGGACTGCTACAGTGGCCACAGACCTCGGCCTCCCATCTTCCCATATCCAAGCCATCAGGAGATGAAGGTCTGGAGCATACAGGACTTCCATCTGTCCAGCCCCCCCCCCTTCCCCAACAATTCCTCTCTCAGTAATCTCTTACCAGTCAGTGCAGATCAGTCTGGATCTGTGGTCATAGCATCATGCACTGGGCTGGTCCCCACACTTTATTGTCTGGATGGGGTCAGCAGGGAGGGACTTGACGCCATTGATGTTACCTGAATCAGTGTCAGGGGGGTGTTATGGGAAGCTCTGGTTCCAATAGTCCTTTGTCAAACTAGACATCACATCCCTCCTGATGTTGCCTTGGTTGGGCAAGTGGCAAGGATTGGACTTACAGCATTCCATCATAGGTGACCCGGGATTCCTCTGTGGACAGTTCCCTAGAATGTACCTCTTGCAGACAGACTTGATGGAAAGGTGCTCCTAGCTAGGGGCTGCAGGCCCAGGGCAGGATTGATTTGGCCAAGGCCATGGGACATTTTGTGGAGGAAGCTGGGGGTATAGTAATTCCTCACCTAGGGTTCACCTGTCCAGCTAGGGGCAGAACATTTGGTTGCAGGACGTTTGGAATGGACTGCAATGATGGTTGCGGCTTCAGGAGCTTTGGCAGGAGCTGTTTTGTGGCTCTTGTGGTGGCTTTGGCATTGGGCATGGATTCTTTTTGGGGGAAAGCCCAGTTTTCCCTTTTGAGGGGTCCCCTTAAGGGATCTTGGGAGTGCGGCATAGCGGCTGCGTGCCCAGTTCAGGAGTTGTTGGGGCATCCTCAGTCCCAGGTGGCAGGTGAGCCACACAGAGGTGTATGCCCACATGGTATCCCACTGTCATCTCATGGTTCCCCTGGTAGGTGGGCTAAGGGGATGTGGGGGGTCAGGCAATGCTTGGATCTGCACCTTGCGCAATGCCAGTGCCCCGTTAGCTGTGTACCAATAAAGCTGTGGCCTCTTTTAACTCCAACAAAGTTGTCTGAGGTGCTCTGTCTCCTTGCCCTCATCTCCCCCCGCCCATCAGTACTGGGCCTGCAATCGACTACAAAGCACTGGGGAAAGAGGATGATAATCTAGTGGTTGCTGCTGTTTTATGGGGGAAGGAAATGACTCTGCTGCAGAGCAAAAGTGACATTTTCTCTCTCAAGGCACTGCTTTGTTGTGACCTTACAGCGCAGTGCTGGTCCAGTTACCTAAGCAACATGGGGACGCGCTCACTTCCCCTCAATGGGTGAACACTTCCTGTATTGGCAGTCCCTCCGCCAGTGACAGCAGGACTCTTTCTATAGAATCAAGAAATGTCCCTCTAAATCAGCCCTCCTTGCTATTGACATACAATATCCATTTTCTTTTTCCATGCAGACATTTTAGAAGAAGATATATAACATATGCCAGGGTTCCCACAGAGTTCTTATACTTCCCATACTTATGTTTTTTAAATGAAAAAGCCATGCAAAAAGATACATCCTGTAGGAAAGGTTCCAGGGCATTAAAGCCACACATTCAAACTTTTAGACATTAGACATTATTTCTTACCACAGACTCAGAGGCCCAAATGTAAATCTATGGTCACAGAAAACAGAACCAACTTCTGATCCAAAAGTCTTGTGGCAAAAGAAAGTCCTGGCAATCTTCAAAAGGAAGTCTCTTTAACAAACAGTTATACTAGTGAAATAGTACTCCAGGAGTGAGGTATCAGTTGCATTTCTTAGAAAAAAATGGATTAGGAAAAAAAACGGGAAGGAAATGCTTTCCCAAAAACAAGCCACATAATTTCAGCTAAGGGCTGGCTCACTCAACCATTCTGGAACTTGGGAAGACTGGCCCATTCAGCCTTTTAGTTGTAAATGTTTGTCTTATTGTTTGTGATAGAATAATGACAACAAAAAGACGGGGGAGAAAAAAACAACAACCCTGTAGAAGAAGGGTAACCAAAGAATTTGGACCCCCAAAAATGTGAATTAAATATAACTTCAAACATCACACAAATGAATAAAACACCAATATATAATTAAAATAAATCACTAGTATATAATTTAATTCAAGAAATGAAAGTGCAAAAGTGCAAAAGTATGATGTTTTTAATAATACTTTTGCAATTTCATTTGCTGAATTAAATTATATACTGGTGTTTTATTCATTTGTATCACATTTGGAATTATATTTAATTCACCTATTTTTTTGTTCCAACCAATTTGGTTATCCTTGCAACAGAATAATGCCACTGGACATGAAATGAATAAAAATTATAAAATAAAATTTAGTACACATAGTCAGGGCACAATTCTGTATGTTAAGTTTGAATAACATTTTCACTCTCACAAACGTGCATACTACCTAGGGGTGCCATTCCCCAGCCCAGGACAGGGATCCCCTGCTCCCACCCTTCTCCCTGCCTCTACTTACCTGGCCGATGAGGGGGGGTGCACTTCCTGGGGAGCATCCCACAGGTAGTGCGGCACACCCCTGGGGAGCGTGGTGCATTCCCATGCCCACAGCAGCCTGATTAGGGTTGAATTGCACCCCCAGCGGGCCAAATTCAGGCCGAATTGCACCCCGCAGTGGGCCAATTCAGCACTCTGGTGAGTGCAGGTGCACTCCCAGGCCACCCTTTGACCCACACGATGATGTCACTTCCGGGAAGTGACGTCATCACGTGAGCCTGGGAGCCAGGGACACTGCAAGGTAGGTGCTAGGCTCCTCATCTCCTGCAGGGGAAGTCAGGTGACCTGGCAACCCTAATACAACCCTTCAAAGAGATGGAGAGGTTTTTTTTTAAAAAAAATGCAGTGCGATTTCTCCCTGGAAGACGGGGATATCAGATGGAAAGCGAGCATCTGCATTCCAGACACCGTTCTGTATTTGATATTTAAACCCCTGCTTGACCTCCACATTGGTTTTCAAAGGGAATTGGGGGGAAATGCAGAACACTCTGCCCTGATGCCATAGCTGTCCTGAAGGCAACAGGCACTGCAATGGAAGTTGACCTCCCGCTGCCCGGAAAATGGCTTGTGGGCAACAGAATCTGCTTCCGTATTTTCAAGCAACCGTTTGGGGCCTGGAGTTGTGGGATTCCTCCAGGTTCCCATGGAGGAAATGGCCACTCCAGAAGGTGGACTCTATGGTATCATATCCCCACTGACCCCCCCCCCTTGCCCTTCCCAGGCTCTGCCCCCAAATCTCCAGGAATTTCCCGACCTGAAGATGGCTAGCCTAGACCTGAATGTGTGCGTGTGATCCCATCCGTTTCCTTTTTCCGTTTCCCTTTTTCTCTCCATACAGCCTACAGCATGAATACATGTCTCACTGTGATCCCATATCATGATATGCTTCTTACATTTCTAACTCCTGATAAGATTTATATTTCTGTGTTAAAGCAGAATATGATACTAGCAACTTGAGCAATGATAAAATGTCCCAATATATCTTCTTGTAGTCAACAGGGCAAGACTGCTGGGGAAACTGATTAGAAAAGGTCTATTTATGGGAACCTTCATTCCTACAACCCCATTACCCACAAAATAAACACTGGCACGATCAATGAAAATCACTGTTTACTCAAATGGGATCTTAAAGTTAATGATTGCAGAAAATGCAAGGGCTGCTTTTTCACAGCGCAAAGCCGCTGCGTCAAGTCAAGAAATGAACAGAACTAGCAATTTTTCCAAATTAAAATGTCACCTTCATCCCACGTGTGCACATTAAATATGCTTGGGAGACAAAGAGCTCTGTCTGTGGAGCAGCAGCTGACTAACAGGGCAATCCTAAGCAAACTTACCCTATTGCCTTGATTTCAAAGGCCTTAAACGGGAGTAACTCTGTTTAGGGTTGCACTGTAAATTGTCTTCGGGGGGGGGGGGCTTTAGCCAACAGCTGCAACTGTGCCAATAAATAATAATTACAATATTGTGCCCAGATGTCAACCTCCGGGTAGGATCTGGAGCTCTCCCAGCATTACAAATGCTCTCTAGACTACAGAGTTCATTTCCCCTGGAGGAACGGGCAGCGTCAGGAGGGGGCCTCTATGGTCTTGCATCCCAGCTGACCCCCTTTCCCTCCCCAGACTCCACCCTCCCTGGGTTCCTTCCCCAAATCTCCAGGAATTTCCCAAGACAGATTTGGCAACCTGTTGTGGGGCCTGTAGGGATTCTTGCGACTCTGTTACCAAGAGCAAACTTTAGGAAAGAGGAACTGTAATTTCTGAAACGGTTTCAAGCAGAGAAAGTTTTCAAGCAGAGAAAGTCCAATTTCATTGGCTTCAGACCTGCCTAAAATTTCCACAGATCAAAGGATTTCCACTTGTGAAAAACAATCCTCCCAAAATGCACCCCCAAATACTTCTCCTGGGGAATGGACTGAACCCTGGTTTAGATGGTGCACCAGCAATCTTGTGTTCCCCTAAGCCTTACAGACCTCCACTTCCCTCCTGAAAACAACTCCTATTCGTAGGCTCACACCATTTGTGGAGTGCCTTTGGATGGTCATTCTCTGTGGTAGAGGAATTCTCGTGCATCTGAAGGCCGCTGGACAGCAGTCTATTGGCTTCACTACTTCAGGAAAATAAATGAAAACGGAAATATTTATTTATAAAATCCTGCTTCAGCAGAAAATGTATTAAGGCAAAGGAAATAACACAATGCAGATGAGCAAACCGCCATAACAATGAAAATGGAAAGAAAAATAATAAACTAAACAATGTTGGTGGTAGGTAACAATATCTGCCAATGAAAGCAGTATCATGTATCAGTTAGAATACCAGGCTAGGATACGGGAGACCCAGGTTCTAATCCCGCTTTGCCGTCGAGCCTTGCCACACGCTCTCAGCCTAATCACGTACCACACAGGATAGCAGTGAGGATAAAATGGAGGAGAACAGACAATGTAAACCACTTTGCGTTTCCATGGGAGACAGGCAGAGTATAAATGCAGTTTTTTTAAAAAAAAAATTCTAAACACTATTGGAAAGATGATTCCAAAGCTCTAGCACCTCCCTAGCAAACTCTCCATTCCCCGGCCTCAAAAAGGGAAAGATCCTGAGGCTAAGTAGGTCTCTCCAGCATATTTTAATATAATGTTTAATATTTTGTATACTGTTAGTGTTCTTTGTGAAAACAACAACCTGTTTATCAGGTAATATTCTCCTCAAAGATACCTATCTTGTGTTGTATATTTTTTTCAGGGACGTTTTGTGTTTTTTCCTTCTAGCCCAAACTGTGAGAATAAGTTGGCTTGAAACCTGTCATATAGATGACATAAAATATTGAACAGGACCTAGTCACACAACCCCATCGCCACTGGGCAGTAACATTTCATCAACAGTCTGTATTTGAATTGATATTGCCCACAGTAAGACAGTCTCAAAAAAAAAAAACCCAAAGGTAGTCCCCCCCCCCCAGAGAGACGCATTTTAAGCAGGCCATAAAGCTGCGCATAAAATGACCAGATATACTTTCATACTGAAAACGCGGCAGCTTGAGCAGGTGAAAGCGGGGAATGTTTATGTCTTAAGACAGGAACTTGGCTACCCAATTGCTGCAGAAAACATACCATCAACCCTCCCAAATACGCTTAGCAGATATGCTTAGCAAGTCATATGCGCAATTGGTCTCTCTTAAGGATATATTTGATAATATATGTTTACTATTTTTAAAAGTGCCCCAAGAACATTCATAGAACTGGGTTGGACTCAGAAGATCCTCTAGTCTAACACTGCACTTTATATCTTCATCTAGGACACATAGTGACTGATTTTTAAGGCTTCCCCAAATCAAGGAAGCCATGAAAGGCAGAAAGGCTTCCTTTAAACAATGGAAGTCTTGCAGAAATTAGGTGCACAGAAAGGAGCATAGGATCTGCCAAAGCAAATGTAAGTTGACAATAAAGTGAGCATAAAGAGGATTTGAGAACTAGATTGCTAAAAACATTAAGACAAGCAATTACCATTTCTTCAGATATATCATGAGCAGGAGACTGGCTAGGAAGGCAGTTAGGCTGCTCAATGATAAGGGAACAAAAGAATTACTTAAGCAAGATGGGCAGATGTCAGAGAAACTGAATTAATTCTTTGGATCTATTTTCACTGTGGAAAATGTCAGGCATGTATCCATGCTACAGAGTGGTGTGTGAAGAACTGGGTCAAGAGATTAAATTCTAGGACTTGCGTGTGTGTGTTACATGCCATCAAGTCACTTCTGATTTATGGTGACCTTCAGGGTTTTTTTTCCTGGGAAAAAAGATAGTGGAACACTCAAGCGGCAAGCGGCAAACTGCTTTGGGATTTGGGTATTTAAACGCTTCAGTATGCTCCTTAAAGATTCGGGAATCTTTAGGGAGCACACCGAAGCTCAAAGCAGCAATTTTCTTGCCATTTGTAAAGGGCAATAAAAACATTGCTTTCAAGCTGCTTTTCAGCTGACAGGAGGGGAATCCCCCTCCTGTCAGCTGAAAAAAGCTGCAGGGTTTGAAAGCAGCAATAGTTTTCTTGCGTGGCAAGAAAAATGTTGCTGCTTTCAAATGCCCCTACCTTTTTCAGTGGAGAAGAGGAGGAGGAGGGGGTCCCTCCTCCCTCTCTCCTCTGCTGAAAAAGCTGCCAGCATTTTAAAACAGCTTTTCTCAGCTGATGGGAGGGGAATCCCCCTCCTGTCAGTGGAAAAAAACTGTCGGCTTTGAAAGCAGTACTTGGAGTGATCGGGGAGGAAAGGGGTGGGGCCACTGGACATGTGATTACTTTCAAGAGGTGCCAAAATGTCATTTCACAGTGTTCCGGCTGAAAAAAAGCCCTGGACTGACCCTATGAATGAAAGACCTCCAAAACATCCTATCATTAACAACCTTGCCTAGATGTTGCAAATTGGAGGCCATGGCTTCCTGTATTGAGTCCGGCCACCTCATGTTGGGTCTTCTTTTCCTGCTGCCTTCTACCTTTTCAAGCATTATCGTCTTTTCCAGTGAGTCTTGTCTTCTCATGATGTGACCAAAGTACAACAGCCTCTATTCCATGATTTTATCTTCTAGGGAGAATTCAGTCTTGGTTTGATCCAGAACACACTTATTTGTTTGTTGGCCATCCATGGCATCCGTAAGACTCTCCTCCAGCACCACATTTCAAATGAATCAATTTTCTTCCTGTCATCCTTCTTCATTGTCCAAAATCTCATTCATACACGGTAATGGGGAATACATAGTAATCAAGAATTATCTTGATCTTGTAACACATCTTTATCCTTAGGGATCTTTTCCTTCATGGCAGCTCTTCCAAGTCTCAATCTCCTTCTGATTTCTTGGTGGCAGTTTCCCTTTTGGTTGATAATTGAGCCAAGGAATAGAAAATCTTTAACAATGTCTTCATTGTTAATATGGGACTACTAGGCAAAGAGAAAACAAACAAGCAGTGTTTTTTTCTTTTTAAAAAAAGAGGTGCTGATGTTTGGTGCCTTGGTTAACCAAGCTGACTTGCTGAAAGAAGTCATAAAAAGGCCATGCTAATAAGACTCCAGGTACAGATGGCATACACCTGAGATTTTTTAAGGAATTCAAATATGGAGCTGTTGGTGTACTAAACAGTATATGTAATTTGTCACTAAAATTGGCCTCCGTGTCAGAGGAATGGAAAGGTACTTAATGTCATACCATTCTTTAAAAAAGGGGTCCAGGGAGGATCCAAGAAATTATAGGTCAGTTAGCAACTTTCACATAAATTAGAGGAAACTGCTGCTAAAGATAGAATTATTAAACATATCAAGGAATAAAGCCCGATGAGAGAAAATCAGCATGGTTTCTGAAAAGGAAAGCCTTGTGTCACGAATCTTTTGGTGTTAAGAAGTATTTGATTGAGGTTCATCCAGTAGACATTATAAACTTGGACTTCCAAAAGGCTTTTGGCAAGGTGCCTCACCAAAGAATCCTAAGTAAACTTAGTCATCATGGGATAAGAGGACGGGTCCTTTCATGGATTAAAAATTAGCTCAACAGCAAGAAGCAAAAATTAGGAATAAGTGGTCAGTTCTTGGAAGGAAGAGAGCTACGGGGTCCCACAAGAGCTAGTGATTTGGAATAAGTGCATGGCACATCCTAGCACAGGGTGGTTGCCAACCTGGCTGGAGCATGGAAAACTACCAGAAGCTGAGTCAGGCAGCTGGTTAGCTGACACCCTCCACCCCCTATGCCTAAGAACAAGGAGGTCTCCCAAGAACTGCTGGCTAATCCTGTCAACATCTTGCTTCTCTTCCTCGACCCAACTACCCTAACCAGAGCTATTCAGCGAACCCGATAGCTCTCACCATCCAGCACATCAAGCCCCTTTCACACCTTTTGTGTGAATACCTCGAGTAGAGCGATTAAGCTCACTCACTGTCCAAATTAGACATGGGCACGATCGGAATTACGGTCTGAAAATTGCCCCGATTTTGGCATTTGCACCATCGGGACCGGGCTGATCGGTTCCGTCCATGGCTCCCGATTCAGCGCTCGGGTGGGGTGCTCTATCGGGTCTCGATTGGATCGATCAGTTTACATTTGGGATTGCAGTCTGCAGACAGTCTGGCACCAGCCATCTGTTCCCGAGGGAATGAAGCCCCGTGGAAACGGAGCCTGGGGAATGCCGGAGCTGTTTGCCCTCCTTCTGTTGCCCTGGAAACGCAAATGGAAGCCCAGCTTTCCTTGATCAGCAGGGCTTCCTTCCAACCACGGAGCAGCCAGAAAAGCGCGCGCCCGTCTCGTCCATTTGGGAGAAGAGAGGGGAGGGCGGGGGAAGGGGGTGTTCTTCTGTAGCCATGGGCACTTGAATCTCATCCCTGCAAAGCCTGAGAGGCAGCTCTTACGGCCAAACACAGCCCTCCTGCGTAGCAGACCCAGGCTTTATAAATAGCCATGTGCTGCACAACAAAGTTTCACTTTCCACTCATGGGTGGAGAGGGACAGAGGCGAGCTCTCGCTTGCCGCTTTTGGAGAGAGAAAGCGCAAGAGAGAAAGAGGGAGCTTTAGCTTTGGGCTTCAGCGGATAGGGAATTAGGGAATAGGGAGCTATCTCCTCTGGTTCCAGGGCTGCTGCCTAGCTCTGGGGCCAAGCTCGGTGGGCACCTCGGCTGAGAGCTCAGGTCTGGGGGGGGAGTGTTGCAGCTGGGGTTGGGCTCTATTCCTATTCTCTCTCTCTGCTTCCAGGGCTGCCGTCTAGCTCTGGGGACAAGCTCAGTGGGCACCTCCTTGGCTGAGGGCTCACACAGTATTACACACTCTAGTGCCTGGTCACTCTGGTCTGGAGGAGTGTTGGTGGTGGGGCGCCCTCCCGCGTCGGCCTTCCCGATTCCCAATTCCCGATTCTGTATCGGAAACGGGACTTGATCGGCGAAGTTCGGGTACCTGGGTTCGCCGCCGCCGTGGAATCACGATCAGCTAAATCGGGATTATTTTTTGAATCGTGCCCATGTCTAGTCCAAATCACCAGACAAGCCATCACGGTATTTTTTTCGGAAGCAAGAGGTCAGTTTTGCTTCAGGTCACATTTCGTCCTATAATGGGGCTGTCCATCCTCCATGCTCCATGTTCAGTGGGTATGTGTCTTGGTACCTACTCACGCACCTCCACTTCGTTGGGCTCCTTCTCTCCGTGAAATTCTGGTCATTTTGCTACTTCTCCGTGGACCTCCTCCTCTCCTCCAAGACTGGTAAATATCACCCTTTTCCCAAAACTGCTTTCCAATTTCATCACTGTTTTCCTAAGCTTTGTGTGTATGCTGTGTGTGATTTTCTGGGTGTTTGTCTTTTGTTGCTCTGTTAATAAAGAATCCCTTCCTTTAGAACATCTGCCTGTTCATTTAAGAGTTTCTCTAAGGGATCAACCCCGGTATACATTGGTGGAGATCCCAGTTACCCTCTCTCACTGCGTCTCCTTGAATGCCAATTCCCTCGACTCACAAGGAGACCCCCCCCCTATTTGGGTAACATGATCCTCTCCCAATATACTCATGCACACCGATTACATTTCTCAGGCATCCTTTTGGTGCTTCCCTCACTCAGGATTGTCTACTGGCCACAGTAAGGTTATAGCCGTTCTCCTTGGGAATATCCTACCAAAGTGAGCACAACGGGTGCCTTCACTTGCCACATTCAGGAAGGCAAGTGAGGCCATTTTGTTCCAGACGGCGTTTGGCGAAGGGTGATTGTTTTGGCTGTGCTTTTAACTGTGTACATTGGCTTTAAGTATGTGTGGCCATTTGTGCATTGGTTTTCACTTGTTGCAGGACACTTTTGGTGTTTGTGTCCTTGCAGCCTTTGCTGTTCTGTCAGCTGCCTTGAGTCCCAGGAGATGAGCTGGGGTATAAAGATTTTGGATAAATAAACATCAGAAAAAGCCGCGCAGAGACTGCATAGTGCCCAACATGCTGCTAGTGCATTTAAGAAAGACCACAGACAAAAAACTGTAACTGAATTGCAAACTGAGGCTGGAGATCTACTTGCATCTGCAGGATGCAACCGCGGTATATCCTGAGCAGGCAGCTGCTGGTAACAACAGCTTGCTTTTTGACCCTGGTCCCTAGTGCTCCGGCTTGGGCTGGTCGAGCCTAGCTGAGACACACACACAGGCACACACAGCCTGACCCTGATCGGCTCCTCAGCCTGGCTGCCTAGACAACAACTCCCCAAAGCCTTGGTTCTCGCAAAGAGTCACAGCAATAATGAACTCAAACTGAGCAATACGTCAGCATAAGCTTTTTCTTCAGGGATAGTCTTGCCTAGTAAACGGTGCAAACCACGTGAGGAGCATTCACAGTGTCTATTTTGCTGCAGACATGGCTGTTAGGAAATGGTGGCCAACCTTCGCTTCCTAAACATTAATGCAAAACTGACGTGGGTTGCTTTAACTGTCCACGATAATTGGTATTCATTTTGCTCATAAAAACATGACGTACAAGTAGCCTTACCATTTGCCCACTTAAGATGGGCTATCTCTGGAGGAGCCAGCCTAGGTTTGCCGGGTCCCTCCTGGCAACTGACAGGAGTTGTGGGTGTGTGAAGGTGCAGGGGTTACACTGGCAGTGACGGCAACATGCAGGGCACACACACAGCCATTTTCTCAGGCTGCCTGTTGATGGCGGGCGCTCTCCAGGTGGCCTGCCTCCTCCTGCTACTTGCCAGCAATCGCTGACAGAGAGGCAAATTGCTGGGAGTTTCCCTGCCTTTTCAGGCCCTCTGCCTGTTGACTCCCAGATGATGGGCAGGAAGGATGCAGGCACCTGCATCCCTGGCCAATGGCGTCTCTTCCGACATGACCCGGAAGCCATGGCATTGTGCGAGGGCCGATTCTTTAAAACTTAGTCCGACTCTGTCACATCCAGGTCATCAGCCGGGGGTGCGGGCATGCCTGCACCAGGAAGTCCCCCCCCCTCACAGCCCAACTTTCACTGGTTGCAGGAGGGTCCTGACAACCCTACGTATGGGTGAACAGATTGAAAGGCCAGATTTCAAAATGGCACCTGTAAGTTTTGGGCCACTCTAATGGAGCCGCAATGAGCGCCTTACAGTTGTACTTCCTCTGACTTTGGAATCACCCCCCTCATTTTGTATACATGGTTGTCTTACTTCACACAACGCCCAAAATGTGATATAATCCTCCAAGGTACGTAATTTGTAGGACGGGGGCGCAGTGCTCTTTTTTGCCTCGCCTGGTTTCTCCTTCTGTCCCTGCCTAATTGCCTCAAAATTAAATCTCTCTGTAATTTAATTTGTAGAAAGCAGAAACAAAAGCATTAGGGAAGGGAGTGCTTTCTGATAAATAACTGCTTACAACAGCAAAGGCTGGGCATGTAATTAAATGACTAATTAGGAAGACTCTTACAATGCACTTAAAAATGCAAAATGTAGATGCCTATGGCTGGAGTGTTCACCAATGGGCTCACTGGGAAGATGTGGCTACTTTCCCAACGAAACGAAGACCTGGCAGACCAGGTACGACTTACCAGGGCACACAAATCATTCTGCTTTCCGTTACCAATCCACACACTGAGTCTTTCCCCTTCTTTTTCTGATGTCTATAAGGGCTTATCATATTGGACACACACACAATCCCTCCAAATGCCCAGAAAGGGTCAAGGTTTCCATCCCATGTACCACCCCCCAAAGGCTCTTTGTGTAATGGTGATGACTCAGTATTGGTATTTAGTATTACATTTGCGTTTTGCAATGACTGAAGGGTTCCAAAGCACCCCCCCACCCCCAACCACAAACAACCCCCCCCCCCTTCAAATCCTGCACAGCGCGGCCATAATGCAGGAGATGAGCCGAGCTGCATCCTCCTCCATTCCCTTCTCTTGCTCCTCCGCCCAGTAATTCTGACAAACGGGTCATGCTAGGCTGAATGCATAACACTGGGTCGTCTGGTTTCCTCATCTTAAAAGCAGGGGGTCCCAGTGAGGGTCTCCTTCCCCTGCCCCCAGCTGCCGTCCCCACCGCTGCTTACCTGTGCTGTGGGGGGAAAGGCAGAGAGAGAGGCCACAGGTAGACCACAGGCACGTGGCAAAATGGGTGTGAGTGCAGTCCGCAGCAGAGCCCAATGATATCACTTCCCGTGCTGATTCTTTAGGAATCGGTCCAAACAGCACGTATGTTTTGAGGTTCCGACACTTCTGGGTCACATTAGAAGTGATGCCATCGCAGAGCATGTGTGTACCAATTCGCCATGTGCCTGAGCCCTACCCATAGTCTGTCTCCATGCCTTTTCCCTGCCAGCCAGGTGAGTGGTGTCAGGGTGTGGCAGCTGGCGGCAGAGGATTTGCCAGTAGGGGGATAACACCCTCGTATATCAGCTGCCAGGAATGCATGATAATATATATCACATCACTCCTGTTATAACCGACTCAGTCACAACAATGCACTCCCCAACATGGACATGCACTCTGGGACCAGGGCCTGCAACAACCAAGATGCCAACTCTACCCCCACGTCCACTCCCACAACAGAATCACAGGACCTAGCTGCCCCAGCTGTACCATCTCAGGCTCATTCCCTTGTTCATCTTCCAGTGTTTTCAATGCCATTAAATGTCAGCAATGCTCTTCAATGCTCTACGTTGGACAAACATGTCAGTCCCTTTGCAAAAGAATGAATGCACATAAATCTGATATTGAAAAATCACAACATTTAAAAACCAGTTGGAGAACATTTTAATCTACCAGGACATCCCAGGAAAATTACAGCACAAGATTTCTGAAATTAAATTTATTTGCAAATTTGGAACAGATCCCCAAAGATTGAATCAGGACATCGGATTTTTCTCATATTGCAGATGCTAATTTTCTGCACTTCACACCCATAGTCTATTAAACGGACTACACCATGAATTATAGCTAGCTTCCTGAACTCTAATTTACAATACCCTTCCCTCCCTCTGCTTGGATTATAAAGACTTCTTCCTTTTTCCACTCCTCTTATTTGATGAAGGGAGCTCTGGATCTCAAAAGTTCATGCCCTGGAGATCTAGTTCATCTTTAAGGTGCTACTGTACCCGAATCTTGCTTTTCTACTACAGATG
The DNA here is from genome assembly GCF_028583425.1 of Eublepharis macularius. Classification (NCBI taxonomy): domain Eukaryota; kingdom Metazoa; phylum Chordata; class Lepidosauria; order Squamata; family Eublepharidae; genus Eublepharis; species Eublepharis macularius. The sequence continues at coordinate 9,196,350 of NC_072790.1, forward strand.
AACATGGCTACCTACCTGAAAATAACTGACCACAAATCTGAGATGGCAACATTGGAATACTTGGTAATTCATGGGCACAACTCTTAAAATCAACACAGGTATCTATATTCCTGCTTTCTTTCAATACCAAGTCTGACTACAAAAATGTCCTCGGCTTCTTAATGCGCCTCAGTTAAATTTTGGAAGTAGAAGTATCCTTGTTCAAAATTGCCATTGTTTGGGCACAATTTGTTTGACTGCATACAGCAAAATGATCCAGAAGGTATACAATCCTGAATGCAGACCTGCGAACCTTAACCTGTAACACCTCATGGTGGTCGAGGTTTTTGGCCTTAACCAATGGTAACATGAACCAGAAAACCCCTCTGGCCAATATTTCACAAAATAATTATCTGAAGATGAAAATCATAGGTATCTGTAGAATTATGCCTTAACTTAGTTATGCCCAAAGGTTTAGCTCATGATTGGGGAGCTATCTGCCAATGAATAGAGATAACCTTTTCGTTTGTGCTTGAGAATACAGAGCAGGCCTGGTATGGCATGGTGCTATGCTTGAGATGAACTTTGCAAGGGAACTTCAAGACAAACTAATCAGGAGCGCCCCTCACATGTAATCAAGGAATTTTAGTCAAGTTCAGTTGGGCTGGGAATTGTGTTTATGTCAAATTCTCAGCGTACCTAACCTTAACTCCTGGACAATGTCAAGCAATACAGAATCAAAGTGAATTTATTGGGCAGTAGAGGGGGCACAGACTGAAAAACAGACCAAAATTTAACATGGACCAGCTCAGTTCAAAGTTTGCGGACCGATGGATCGTGAGATGCCTGTTTTTCATGGATGCTATGAATTTTGGTTGGTTCGTTGGGTCATGAATCCCAGAAACAGGTGCTTTAAACTTGCTTCAGCTGACAGATGGGGAGCCCGCCTATCAGCTGAAGCAAGCCATGCAGCCACGGAGGCTGCCATGCTCAAGTGAGCTCAAGCCACCCAACTGCACCGCAGACCCAGCTCCCCGTCCGCACTCTGCAGGGGGAAGGTGAGCACACAGCACAACTGATTTGCAGCCAGCTCCAGCTGTGCCATCATGGAGGCTGCCAGGAAAGCCTCTAAGTAGCGCGGAGAGCCTTTTAAACTCCCATTTGCTCCAGCTGACTGGCGGGCTCCTCCAGTCAGCTGGAGATAAGGGGGGTTAAAGTTTAAAGTGCTCCCTGCCCCTCCCTGTCCATAAAAAGTTCATGGTCCATGATCTGTGAAACGCGATGGACCATGGACCAATGGCTCATGTTTTTTCCCCGGTTTATGCCCACCTCTGTTGGGCAGTAGTAAACATATAAAACCCTGTTATTCAGGAAGTTCTCTCAACAACAGCAAAAGTCGCCATATGTTATTTAGGGTAGAATTATATATTACAGGTGTATATTTTTCACAGCAATGGTAAAAACAGCTTGCATGTGCTGATTTTCAATGGGGAAAAGATGCAAGAAGAAAGAAAATTAAAATAGCTGCACTCCTCACACTGATCTCTTCCTTCAAGCCACAGTCCCACTGGCCGTGTTCTGGGGAAAGAGAACCAGAGAGCTAGACGTAAGACGTAGTTCCACCCACGGAGCTGTATATCCGATGTCATCAGCATATGATTGCTGCAACGGACTGATTTAGCTCGTTCCAGGAGTACAAATTAACAAAAGTAAGAAATAGCTTTAACAGCACAGGACGGCAGAGGAAGGAAGCTTCAAGGAAATGATGATGGTAAAAATATATTCCAGCCAGCACGATGCCAGGCACGTATCACCAAAATATATCTGTGATAAATATAGTGAAAGGATTTAGCCAGAATTTTTAAAATCTTCACTTATCCTGGAAAATAATTTTAGATTTCAATGGGGTCCCCCTCCCCTTGACATTGTATCAGAATCAGTGAGCTACTCTTCTTTTGGGTTAACTAACTAGTTGGGCCCATCGAGAGCATTTCAGGCATTTCACGCTCGTAAATGCACTGATTAGAATCTGTGGAGCAATCTGCATATGGAAGGCTATAAATAAGGACACACCACACTTCACTTCTTAATTTTCAATTGGCAGTCAAGTGTTTTTCTAAATAGGAGTATAAATATGCAGCTACATTACTGCTTATAGATGCTCCCCTCGCACCTTCCATCTTTTTCCAATTTCCCTTGATCTCCCTCTCCTGCAACCCCTATTTTCAAAGAGCTCCATTTAGCAAGCCTCCCCTTCAACTCCCCCAGGTGGTTTTGCTGACGTTTTCAGGACACTGGCTACATTTTCCAGTGGCGAGCATAAAGGGGGGGGGGAAATATGACTTCACACAAAAACTCTTTAAGGCCGACTCGTAGCTCAACAAGTTATGGCCATCCAGGAAAGGGGGGCATCTTTAAATTGAACTTAAACCAGGAAGCTCTAATAAGGTCTCAAGTTAAATTCTTGCTAGTAAAATTGTTTAGGCAACAGACGATGTCCAAATCCATTTCAGTAATACTTTTACTGGCTCAGCTGGCTGCATTCATTTAGCAGATTCAGTCCTTTATTTCCATCTTTTCTTTTTTGTGCTGACTGAAGGTAGAAATCCCAGCTAAAGCATGCCAATATTATCATTCATGGTACATTTCCCTCACCGGTGCAATGCATTATTGCTCAGCCTTTGGACAAGATTACATAGGTCGTGACAAGTTCTAAGCAAACATGAGGACCACCGTGCCTTGCTTAAGCCTCTTCGCAATTCATCAAAGGACATATTTCTATCAAATAACCTATTAAAAGTAAAAGGACACTCAGGAGGGGGAGGGCAAGGCTTCTCATTCTGACTTCTGTTGTTTCCCCTGGCAACATTTAAATCGTACAAAACCTCTAGGGTTGGGTTTTTTTTCATATTAGACTTTCCAACAAGGAAAGGGGTTGGGGGAGGGAAAGAGGGAACTTCTTCATTCTCTTAATTATATAAAATCCATTTCTGTGTCAGGCACATCTCACCCTGTGCACTCTCTGGCCGTTTTCACACTGCTTACCGGCCACAGAACATCGTGCCAAACTCCCGGAACGACAGCATCTTCCTGGTGCGATTTCGCACGAGTACTGCATTTTTTGGGCGGAATTGCAGCAGGAAGACGCTGTCATTCCAGGAGCTTGGTGTGAAGTTCCATGGCCGGTAAGCAGTGTGAAAACAGCCTCTGTCTCCCTAAGCCCTGACCAGTACAGCCCAGGCAAACCTGATCTCATCAGATCTCAGAAACTAAAGAGAGACTGGCCTTGGTTAGTAATTGGATGGGAGGCCTCCAAAGAAGAGGCAGACGATGGCAAACCACCTCTGTTAGTCCCTTGCCTTGAAAACCCCAGCAGGGATCTCCATAAGTCAGGTAAAACTTAAAGGCACATCACACACACACATCAAAGACTTGAAAGAGACAGAAGATTGAGTTTATGGACTCGCTCTATGCTAAGGAACCTGGTGACACACGACAGCCTTGATGATTTGGGCGTCAACTCCTAAAGGAGATCAGCGTATCAAGAAGAGTCTGCCTTGAAGCCGAAGGGCTGGAGAAGCCCTCCCACGGCCTGATGTTATGAGATTGGCCAGGAACCAGCGATTCTGAATTTCACATGGGGATCCCCAGGTGAATTTTCCACTCCATTTAAGGAAACCCTTTGCCTGAAGACCAAGATGCAGTCCTGTTCCTCAGTGGCAACGCTGCAATGTCTGTAATGGAGAAAACATCGATGGAGTGAATCACCAGCCTAAAAGAAATCAATGAGCGCGCCTGTGGGGAACCTGTTATTTGTCCTGGTGTGATAATGATACATTAGGAGCAGTAGGAAGCACGAATTGTTCTACCACTGAAGGCATCATCATGATTCACCCTAGGAAGATGTTTTATAACTTGCCTTTTCCATCCCTTTATGTTTAGGGTTTGGTGCACTGTGATCAAAGGTAGGAGATGATTTGTACTATATACAATATGATCAAAGGTAGAAGATTACATTCCAGACAGTTTCGTTATTTGGAATACGTCTTTTGAAGCACAGAATACTCTTGGCTGTGCAAAATACAAAATGCATTGGCTGGGATCCAAATGGTTATTTTACTCCCGCTAAGTGGCTTTTTCAAAACATTACATTCCCCCCCAACTTCAACGGCAAATCCTTTAGGCCACAATGCAAAGTGCTATTGAAATCCCCCTTCATCTCAAAAGGGGATGCGCTGAGCGGCACAGAAGTTGCAAACAACTCTTGTGTGTGTGTGGAAGCAGCTGGGTCCTGCCTGGTAGCATCTAGAACATTTGGACCCATCACCATGAATCCCTTCTTATGTCCTCTTTGATCCTTGACAGTTTAACTGGCTGATCTGTATTTACATTTTACGGGTGAAAGAGAAGATGAATGCACCATTTCACCAACCACTGTCATTTAAAAGTATAACGTTGTCTGCACGTATAAAACTAGGTTTTAAAAAGTATGTATACACATACATATATATGTGCAGGGCTTTTTTTTCTGGGAAAAGAGGTGGTGGAACTCAGTGGGTTGCCCTCAAAGCGGCGCGGAGGGCAATCTCAACTCCCCTCTGTCTGGAGATCAGGGGAGGGGCCACCAGCCATGTGACCATTTTCCAGAGGTGCCGGAACTCCGTTCCCCCGTGTTCCCCCTGAAAAAAAGCCCTGTATATGTGTATATGTATGTATGTATATACGTATATATATGTATGTATGTATGGGTATATGTATATATGCAGCAGATGTTTTTTTTCAAAATCAACAAATAGGCAGCTGTCAAAATACATCTTTAGTAATGGGTTACCCTTCAGCTCAAAGAGCTGTTTGGAAGCCTATGTTTTCCCCATCTTCTCTTGAAGCAATATTTCATAAAAATATGTATTTGGGAAGTTCCATATATTCATACAAAATGCTTCCACTTTGGACCATAAGATTTTACATAAGTGTATCTTGACACCCCCCCTTACTTTCCCCTCCTCTGATATCACAAAATCGAAGCACTCGGATGGCAACGCCGCATTTCTCTGTCTCAGGTGAGTAATTTACAAGACAAACGGCTGACAGAATCTTCCCCGATATGACAACAATCCGTGGGGAAAACAAACTTTGTTTTTAAGTGGACTTGTCTGCCAAAATAAGATGACTTCATTAACATAAATGTATGCGCTACAGTATAATCAATGGCATATATTGTCAGTAAAAATGAAGCACGACAGGTCCTGAGTCTATACAACACTCTATTTGTATTAAACAAACAGTAAATCTAGAACAAGCACATTCTCCATGCTTGATTTTTAAAAAAATACTGAGAAAATGCACATGCCACATCTGAGATTATCGTATCTTTGGGAAAAAATAATATTTTTTTTCTATTAGGGTACAATAAATACAGATAAATACTTGATATGATTTCAACTTCCAGGTTCATTTCCATTCTGTAAACGCCTCCCTGCCAATCTACCAAATATCCACAAATGGGTAATAGGTGGAGACTTCCATGCCAGCCAAAGGAAAGGGTGATTGTTACAAACACACAAAATCATACTGAACGTAACTGTAACTTGTATATGAATGTAAGACGAACCCCTATTTTTGGGGTGTGCTTACAGGGCCTGTGTGTCAGACACACCCCAGCATATCTGCCATGATTGTTTCTCTGCATTATGCTCTGATCCTCTGAGAACATGTAAAGGGAACTTAGTTGCTACTTGGCTGTTAGCTGCTTATCTTGCTGGTGTTTTGCTTTCGTTTTCCCAGCCGGCTTGAGAACGTGGCCTTGGAGTGCCAGCGGAAGCCAGTCCTCCCCCAGAACTGGGATGAGCTCATTCCTCCCTGTTCCTTTCTCTCCCAGGCCTGGACCCTTCGCACCAAAACTCTAATGGTCTCCCTTTCCCAGGGACGGGAACGTTCTCCTATAATTATCACTGCTCACCCACCTTGCGTCACTTCTGCCAATGAGCACCTTGATATATCTCTAATAAAGCAACTTCAACTTTTACACCTGAGTGTCTGCAGTGAAGTGCTTGAGGGATTTATCTGGCAAAACCTGACAGAGTGATTGTTACACACACACAAAATTATTACTGAACGTAACTGTAACTTGTATATGAATGTAAGATGAATCCCTACTTTTGGGGTGTGCTTAGAGCCAAGCTACAAGGAAATGTAGGCGTCCTGGTTTTACAGCTTGGCTCTCCATTACAGCTGCAAGACCAGGACGCCTACATTTCCCATCAAAACTTGAGGGAAGCTGACAAGTGTCCAACCTGTGTCAGGCGTCACTTGTAGCTTGGCTCTCACAGGGCCTCTGTATGTGTATTTAAAATCCCCATCATTCAGAATCATAATAACTATGTCTGTGTGGATAGTTAGCTGGGTAGCCATCTTGCTCTGCAGTAAAACAGCAGGATTTGTGTCCAGTCAGTGGCACCTTAGCAACCAACAAGATTTTGGGGCTATGAGCTTTCGAGAGCCCTTCTTCGGAGACTTGACTCCTGAAAGCTTACACTCTGACGATCTTGTTGGTCTCTAAGGTGCCACTGCATGAAAATTTTGCTATATGGCTGTGTGAACATTTTCAATCCACTCTTCCAAGATGCCATACACTATCAGTTATGCTTTCACTGTCCATTAGAAATTATACGGTCTTCACTGGAAAACCATTAATGGAAAATTCTGAACTCTATTGGCCTTTAAAGTGAGTTTGAAAAGTGCTAAATAAATAGCAAACTTTTGACGGAAAAATTGGTTGCAAACGTAATAAAAGGATATGTTTACCTGTTCACAGTTATGACACAATTAGGTATTTTATATCCTCCTTGGGTGCTGAAATCTTCTCACTAACATATTAGGAATATTATTCATTAATCCTCCCGTTAATGGACCATTCAGCAATGCGGGAAGTTCTTTTTAGCAGCATTAATATTTCGAGAAACATGAAACAGAATCTAGCCTGATCAAACGAGGATAACGCAAATGAGCTGAACACAAAGAGGAAACTAATGAGAGGAAAATTAATCTCATGGGCTTGTTCTGCAGAAAAACAAAACTGACCTCACTTGAACTAACTGGCAGAGAAAAAGCAGATTTAGTCCATCTCAAAGTTGCACCCTGATACTTGAAGGCCAACGTAAATTAGCACAACTTATTTTTAATACGTTCTTTCCGGACACTGATTTCAGAGGCAAGGCTCTTGGATGACTACAGCGCAACGCTGTTGAGGATTACACTGCAACAGTTTCAGAATGGCCTCTCCAAAGAAATAAGACATAGTGACTGCAATCATTATCCCAAGATTTGAGTCTAGTAGCATCTTAAAGGCTAAAAAGGTTTTCAGGGTTTGCGCTTTTGAGAGTCATAACTAGAGATGGGCACGAACAGCAATACGAACTAAAAAAAGTCACGAACAGCCCAATCTGCTGTTCGCAAACAAGCTGTTCATGAGGCCCCATTCTAAATGAACAGGTGGTCGTTGCAAGCCTCTTTTGTTGCTGTTCGTCTTGCTGTTCGTCAAGCCAGACAGTCTGGCGCCTGCAATCAATTCCCTTGGCAACTTAGGCAGAGATTGTCTGAACTCTGTCTAAACTCCTGCTGTTGCCCTGGAAACCCTAATCTAAGCCCAATTTAGCTTGATAGGTAAGTCTTCCTTTCAAGTATGGAGCTCCAAATTTATTACAACAAGGGAGCAAAGACCAGCGGGAGGGGGGCTCCTAGCTCTGGCTTTGCAGACAAGTGGAGAGACATTTGCTGTTGGCATTTTGATAGAGTGCATTGGAGCTTGAATTTTCTTTGTGTGTGGTGGGATAGGGATCTACCCCTTCAAGTTCCAGGACTGCTGCCAGGCTCAGGTCAGGTTTCTGGGAGTGGTGCGGTAGGGATCTTGACTTGGATGATGGCTGGAGGAGAGCCTGCTGGCCCCCATGAACAGCCAACCATGAACATGTTCGTGAACAGGGCCATGTTCGTGGTTGTTCGTGAGTCCTTGTTCATGGATGGCAACAAACAACGAACATCATGTTTGTTTGTTTTTTTCTGTTTGTGCCCATCTCTAGTCATAACTCTCTCCCCCAGAACTATCTCAAGACCATAAGAACCTTCACCTAGAATCTTCCCTGAAGACAGCTTCTCATGCGCCCCAGAAGAAGCAATAAGTGATGTGGAAGCAACTTATGCATACTCTACGGAATGACTGGTGGAGAAATCCCCAAACCTCTCACATATGAAATTTATGCTTCAAATTATATGGATGTCACACATCTCACAGTAACCCAAATTTCTGTTTCAGATGTTACACCGAATGGGAAGTGTGAATAGTTGACATGTATCGCTGCTTTTGTGTAATCTGCCTAAGTTCCTGGTGCTCTCACCACATTCTTCCCTCATGTTTCAAAGCTATACATAAAGACTAAAAACTTGTAATTTAAAAAAAAAGAACTGAGGTTTTTAGAAATCCAAACTCCGTGTGAGCTGCCCAATTTCACACTCCAGCCGTGGAGCCTTAGATAAATGTAGGGCTGCCGACTAATGAGCAGTTATCAAGCGATGCTATTTAACTTCATGTCATGAAAAGTTTCTTCTGCCCATTTCCACTCGATTAAAGTACAGGACTTTTTTCTGTCCGTTTGGCAACTATAGCTAAATGGAATGAACATAGCTCTGCTCAGAAGACCCAGAGGCAGCTTTTCCTCCCATAAAGCAGCCACTTAAGTTGGAGGGAATCTCTTTAGACCAGAGGAAGGCATCCAACTTAGCTCAGTTGAAGTGGTAGGATCTGCCTCACAGTTTGTAAGTACCCCATGGAAAGCACGCCATCATTGTATCTTTAATGCTTGGTTGGACACTGCTAAACCACGGTTTAATTAAACTGAATGTGATTAGCATGGTAGTGAAATGGCTTGCATTGAGCCAGATTTGAAGTCTATCAAAATTGAAACTGGTTTATTAACCACAATTAGTCTCAACTATGGTTTCATGTGATTTATTTTTCTCATTTAGACCACACTTTTCTCCCCAATGGAGACTCCAAGTAGCTCACAACGTTCTTCCTTCCTCCATTTTATCTTCACATTTGCCACACTAATGAACTAATCCTGGGATCAGCTCAGCAGAATCTCTCCCATCAATTATGGTAAATTCATCTGAGAAACTCATTCGTGATGAAGTCTGCAGAACCCATAGCTGAGTCTTGGATCCCCAGCTTGCATCGCCACAATTCTTGTTTATGTTGTGCCAGATATGGATTGTGGCTGAGATGTGTGGGAGGAAGGGTCTTCGGCCTTCAACCCTGAGCCATTTCCTTATCTGCAAAGGTCTCGGGGGTGCACTATTTATCCCACAAAAGAAACCAAGTTGACATTCATGGATTTTCCCAACAGGCTTAAATACTACCCCCCATCATTTCATGCCAGGACACGACTGTGTGTGTGGGGGGTGGGGGTTGTTGAGGCTTCTTGTCCATGCATGCTACACAGGGCAGGATTGAGAGGGGGCAGGGGGTAGCCTGCCCCCGGTGCCACCAAGAGGGGGCACCAGGCACAGTTGCCAACTGCGTGGGAGCGCGCCACGGCTTGCTGCACGGGAGGCTGAGTGCAGGGTTGGGAGGCCCTCGCCAGCCCCGCCGATGGGGCGGCTGGCTTGCCGTGTGCACAGGACCTCCCAGCCCTGTGCTCAGCCACCCGCATGACAAGTTCACATGCCCTCGCTGCCGCCACTCGCTCCACAGCGCACTGTGCACTGGGGTGGCCAGCTTGCCATGCAGGCGGCACAGGGCAGCGGGGCACGTGAACTGCACGAAGGGCCTCCTAGACCTGCCCTCAGCCGACCGCGCGGCAAGCTGGCCGCCCCAGCGCACGGTGCGCCGTGGAGCTGGCGGCAGCGAGGGTGTGCACTGGGGCAGCTGGTTTGCCATGCGGGTGGCTGAGCGCAGGGCCAGGAGGTCCTGTGTGCACGGCAAGCCAACCGGCCGCCCCAGCGCATGCCCGCACCACCACCGCCAGCTCCACGGCTCACTGGGCACTGAGGTGGGCAGCTTGCCGTGCGGGCAGGCATGCCTCCCGCCCTGCGTGATGATGTCACAAAAGTGACCCAGGCAAGGGTTGCACTGGGCATCCACACCCCTAGATCTGGCTCTGATGCCACAGTAGCAATCCAAATCAGGCACCGCATGCATGAGCACTGAGAAGAATCTCCAAGTCTCGTGTGAATGTTACACTGGGTGGGAACCCTTTTCCCATTCTGTATATCCTGTAATGTGTGCGGAATCAAATAAACGGGAATTGGAAATAATGTTTAATACAGGTACCTAAGAAGATGGAAGCAATGGTTCTCCATTATGATGCTGGAAATTAAAACACCATGGTAGATTTTATAGTACACTGAAATTCACTGGAGGTTTTTTCCCCCACTAGTAGAAAATGATCTAAATTCTTCATTATGCTGTGTTAGAGCTTCTCTTATTAGGTAAAGAACTTGCAGTCCACTCCACCCTATCCTGTTTCTTTAAAAAGACCCCTTTCATCTCTTCAGTCATTTAAATGGAACATTCTATTTTATCCCAAATTACTTATGTAAAAGAGCTGATATTCCTGAGGGACTTTGGTGCAGAAAAACTTTTGAACAGTTTTACTTATTACACATTTATGGAGCTGATATTAACTGTATATTTTATTTGTTATTTGTAAATTTGCTATGGCCAATGGCTAATTTCAATAAACTTACTACTACTTATTACACACAAAAGAGAGAGCTCACCTCTTTTAAGAGGTGAAAGGTTTTTCATCTTTGCCAAAAGCAGCTGATGATTAGACGGAAGATACAAATTGGTTCTGTACTTGTGAGTGCAACCATGTGAGCAGTTCGAGTTGGACATTTGGCAAAGATTTTAGGCAATATGTTATAAAATACTGGGATTCAATATAGAAAAAAAGAGAAGCAGACATTTTACACCTAGAATCATATTTAGAAATGGTTTTCAATACTTTGTTTTGTAGTTAGGTTGGCAATTAAGCTTTGAGAGGCATAACAAAAGGATAGGGCTGCCAATTTCATCTTAGGAATAGAGATGGGCATGAACCAGAAAAAAATTGAACCATGTGGTTAGTTGCATTTCACAAACCACGAACCATGAACTTTCATGAACCTGCCCTGGTTCGCAAACCGGTTCATTTGGTTCGTGAAAATGTCGCATCTGGGTCAGCAGAAGGTCACTTCTGGGTCAGCAGAAGGTCACTTCTGGGCCAGTAGAAGGCCACTTCCGGGCCAGCAGAAGGTCTGCACGAAGTCCATCCCTTGTTGCCTAGGAAACTGATTGATCAGCACTAGGCTGTCTGCAGTGACAAACTAAAAAACGAACCAAACGAACCTGCCTGAAGTTGGTGGTAGTTCATCAGAAATGGGCTCTGATGAACTGCCAGTTTGTGAACCATGAACCGGCCTGGTTCGTGCCAAACTTTGGTTTGTATTGCGGTTCATGCTCATCTCTACTTAGGAACTCTCAGGAGATCTGGGAATGGTGGATTGGGAGGGCAGAGTTGAAAGAGGGAGCTCAGCAGAGATGTGATGTCACTCTAGGACCTCAATTTCTGCCATCCAATGCTGCCATTTTTCAAGGGGAGCTGAGCTTTGTAGTCTGGAAATCAGTTGCAATTTCAGAAGAATTCTAGGCCCCACCTTGAGGCTGATAACCCTAGGTATGAGATGTGCTGGGTCTTCTGCCTTGAAGTAGTTCAAATGTCATTTGCAAACAAAACTAGAGAAAGGAAGGGGAAAAGTAGGCAAAATTATGGCGCTCAATGAATAAATGGCATCACCTTACCGTTTCTTACTTTAAAAAACAAACAAATCTAAAATGTGTTGTGTTATGTAATTTAACACACACTTAATATCTCTTAACTATAAAATATTTAAATAGTGGAATATTTCCTATAAAATATTTAGGGAGCTCAACCAGCTAACCACTCTTAGACTCCGTCAGCTAAAGGGACTGTTTTACAATTATTATGACAAATTATTACAGTGTGTATGTATACTGCTGATGAAATATTCATTTTGTAATCCAGTACAAAGTTTACAATTGATCTCTTCAATGGCACATTCTCTCATAGCTGCCTCCATCTACAAGTGTTTTTTAAAAAACTCATAATAATAATGTAGTTTCTCTATGCAGAGAAGAATCTGAATCAACACTCAGATGGCTCCCCTAGGCCTTGTCCGGAAAAAGCAGAGCAACAGCATTAAACTTCTGTCACTTCTGGGATCTGGAACGAAAGAAGCACCATAAAGACCAACTAGATTTCCAGGGGGTGAACTTTCGACAGTCAGAGAGATGTTAGCATTGTTACTATAATATTCAACTTATATACGGCCCTTCAGGACAACTTAATGCGCACTCAGAGTGGTTTACAAAGTGTGTTATGATTATCCTCATGACAATCACCCAGCGAGGTGGAGGGGGCTGAGAGAGCTCTGGGAGATTAGTTGTTGTAGATTTTCTGGGCTCTATGGCTGTGGTCTTGGCATTGTAGTTCCTGACGTTTAGCCAGCAGCTGTGACTGGCATCTTCAGAGGTGTAGCACCAAAAGAAAGAGATCTCTCAGTGTCAATGTGTGGAGGAGATGTTAGCAGGTAATTTATATCTACTCAGGAAGGTGGGTTTGGGCTGAGTCATCCTGTAAGCTCTGGGAGAGCTGTGATGGATCCAAGGTCGCCCAGCTGGTTTCAAGTGGAGGAGTGGGGAATCGAACCCAGTTCTCCAGATTAGAGTCCCGCAGCTCCTGACCACTACACCGAACTGTCTCTTTTATTGTTCCATAAAAGCTTGTGCAGAATGTGGTCATGCTAATGCTTCTGACTGCTCATGAGGTTGTGCAACATCTTGCAGAAATTCTTGTGCAAGCAAAACATCTTTGAATTGTGTTTCTTTTTCCCCCCTTTTTTTTGGCACAACCTTCTGGCACAAGGAGTAAGGCGGCCATTCCTTGAGCATCAATTTCTTCTACATGTAGAGGGATGTACCTTTGGATCTAGCCACATACTGCTGAAATTTCTACCGTCCCCATAAGCATCCCTCAACTAGCTTTCCTCCTTGATTTGAGAGACTCATTAGAGGCTGATTTGCTCAGGTATTACTTGAAATCTACATTAAACTCTATTTACGTATGCATACTTCAGTGCTTTACTAAGTGTCCATTAAAGATACATTTGTCTTTTCTCAAGACAAATTAGGTTCTGATCTGGGAACAGATACCCCCATATGTTGTTAGATTATTCTCAGCACCTATATCCAGTATTGTGCTGGTTTTTCAGCCCAGCTTCCCAAAACAGTCATGCCAAGCCATAATCAGCCATCATTGCGGGTTGGTTCTTACATCAATGGCCAGCAGTCATGGAGATATTCGTGGGAGGTGGGTGGAGCCACACGACAACTCCGGTCTTCCATATGGGCCTCATTAGTGGTTCCAATAAACAGAACAACAAGGATGCCGCGGCAGAGGCGTTTATGGTACTCATCCCCATTCTGTGCAAAATCTAAACAAAGAGGACCTGTCCGTTGGGCGAAGGCTGAGCTGTTCAGGCAAGCCTTTCTGATCTGAGTGACAGCAGAAACAGACAGGGGGGGGGCAGCTGGAGTTTCTTGTAATAACCGAGGGGTGGTGGTGTTTACATACTGATGTATTTAAAATGTTGCATGGCTGTATTTTAGATTCTTTAGGATTTTAAAATCAGTAAGCTACTCTGAGTTCTGTAACTCAGGCTTTTTAAAAAAATCGAATATTTTACCCATTTATTTTGGAGGTTTATAGCTTGAGTCAAGCCTTAATCAAGAAATCTCTAAAAAGTCAATAAACAGACAACGTTCGGTTGGTAAGGCCAGTATCTTCTCCTAGGCTTGCAAAACAGCAAAGCCAAACAGGATAAAGAGAATGTGAGTAGGAACAGAAAAGACCATGGCTAGCTCCTTGGCATCCCTCTAACTAAAGCAGCCACTCTGTCACAAATGCTCTTACAACTGGTTAACCTCCAATTCCATCAGACAATCTATGCCTGACATTTAATTAGTGACCCAATTATACCTTTTGCTGTTCTCAGCTTATAGGAACAAAGGAAATCAAAAGGAGGAAAAATTACAACTAGTTCTCCTTAACCTACACACTATATAGGGCGGAAATGAGAAAAACAAAACCTTAACTCTCTTCTGTAAAGTCAATTTCCCTGGTTGATGGGCTTAGGAACTATTTCTATCATCTGCATAAGTCCAAGGCCTTACTAAATACCAGGTGGTATTAAGAACTACTGTATTACAGACTAATTATGTTAACCTATTAAATATATCTCTTCAGAGAGAATAAACAGCACAAAGACTATTCTTTATAAAACTGCAAAATTAAAACCCTAGGCAGGTGTTAGATAGACTTTCAGCACATCTGTCATAGGTATTTTATCTCAGTGCCTCTGGGTGGGTGCAAAGAGTACCAGAACTGTGTGAACCTGTTGCTAACTGCTTATCTTCCACGGTGTTTTGGTTACGAGTTCCTGCAGATGCCTGGGAATGTGACCTTGAGTCCACTACAGAGACTGCACCAAGCTCCTCTTCCTCCCCCTCCCTTCCTCCCAGGTGATGCACACCAAAATTCCTAACTGACTCTTCTTCCTGCTTGGGGGGGGGGGAGGAGACATTAACCTACAACTGACCTAACTTTCCCATCTTTAGTCATTCCAGTCAAAATGTCAGGTCTTGCTAGGTACTCCTCCGAAACACTTTACTGCATCACTCCAGTGTATGAGTTAAAAATGTTTATTTAGAGTAAATACCAGTTTCATGATACTGTAACAAGGGAATTGACTGGAATGCTGCTAATTTTGTTTTTCATCCGACACTTAGTTGGCCAACAATACAGTTTTTCCAAGATACAAAACAGGGTGCAAGATTAAGGTACCAAATGAGCTGGGATGCCATGAAATCTATGACAGGCGCTCCCTTGGGTTTTGTTCTTAGCTCGATCGGGGCCAGGGTGCTGGGGCAGGAGGTTTAGCTCTCCCCTTCTACTATTTTCCCAGCTAAATCTAACCCCTTGCTTCAAGGACAGAAAATATAAAGAAAACCTGTATGTTCTCCCTTAGGGCAAAATGGGAGATTTAGTGGGCAATTTAGATGGCTCAGGTGGCTGGTATTGCCACCTGTATTGTTGAAGCACTAGCTGACTTCTGGAAAGAGGGGGGTTGACTTGAATAGAGGATACGGCTATTCCTAGGCACCAGGCCTGGACCAGAACTCAGAGTTTATTATGGTCCTGGAGGCAGCTGAGGGCCAAACTACAAGTGACAAATGTCACAGGTTGGACACTTGTCAGCTTCCCTCAAGTTTTGATGGGAAATGTAGGCAGCTTGGTGGAATGTTGGGCAAGTGACAGTTGAAAAGTCCATTGGACAGCAGTTGGAGAGCCAAGCTGCAAGACCAGGATGCCTACATTTCCCATCAAAACTTGAGGAAAGCTGACAAGTGTCCAACCTGTGTCAGGCATCACTTGTAGCTTGGCTCTGAGATAACAGTTTAGGGTTCAAGCGCTGGGAAACTATGACAAATCCAGTAGAGCATGGAGCCCATTTGAAACAATTAAAGGCAGGGTATCAACTGAAACACAAATATACGACATATATATGAGAGGGACTGGTCTCTAGTCTCAATAATAGGTGCCATCAGAAACACCAACAAAACAGGGACAGACTCAGGGTAAACCACAGGAGAGAGTTATATATTATGAGGATCTGAGATCTTGCGGACATCTCTAATTATCCTAAAAAGCAGCCATGGATAAGCCCAGTTTGGATGGTAGTTAACCATTTCCCTGTGTCATTTCCCCCATTAAAACTGGCCCAACAAGTTCTATTAACTTCAGCAGGGGGAAAAGACAAGATCCCCCCCCCCCAGTTAATTAAACTAAGGGCCAAACTAGATTTGACTACAGCAGGAGATTCTTACGTATTTATACAACTCCACCGTTTTGCAGTAAAAAAAAGTAAGGGTGGGGAGGGGCCTTTTAAAAACAAAACCGGAACTCATCCCTGTCCCTCCCACTACTAGAAGTGAGCAGGACTGGGACGAACATGTTCAGGCATCCAAGTGCAGAGGAATAAGGCATGGGAGCGAGCCTTCCCAGGCTTCTGAGCTGCCTGCCGGTGGCAGGCAATCTTCCAAAGGCTTGCCCCTTTGCCTGCCAATCACTGGAGACCAGTGGAAGGTGGCAAACTCCCTGGAGATCGCCAAGAAAGCGTGCGCTGGGCGTGATCCTGGTGAAGCAGGATGATGTCCCAAAGTGACGTGGTTGCATCAGCCACAGGCATGCTCCTGCACTTCACTGGGACCAATTCTGGCATCAAATGGGATGAACTTGCCCCATGCAAAGCGCGGAAGCACACCCGTGGCTGATGTAATGACATCACTTCCTGGAAGTGACATCATCACATAAGAGTCAGGAGCGCATGTGCACTTTTCGCACGCAAGAGGAAAAGACTACTGAGAGGCACAAGTTAAGTGCCAGGTCTCCTCCTACTGGGAGGGTATAAGGATCTGGCAACCCTAAACCTTATGCACAAAGATGACATTATTTATTATCTTATACACCAAAAGCCAAGTGGCTCTGATCTGTGGATACTTAAATCCAGAGATTGGAGCCATTAAGAAACACAGATGAAGAAGGGAGCAGATAAAAGGTGTTGTTTCACGGGTTTAGAGGAGAGAAGGATGTAGGGAAAGGTGAGTGTGTGGATGCTGCCAGGAGGAAGGAAAGTGGAACTAGTGTGGAGAGAAGATACAGGGGAAAGTGAAGTGCCCTCCACAAGTCTCAGCAGGTTCCCCATCATGCAACTGGGCCTGGCTCAGCCAGCTCCATGCAGCGGGGCCATGGGGGAGAGGCTGCCAGCGGGAGGGGGAAAGGTGAAGACAGGCTGCAGATAGAAGTGGGTGGGAAGGAGAGAAGGAGGCAGGAAAAGGAGAGAGGCTAGAGAGGGAAGGGAAGGGGGAGAGGCCATGGCAGAAGAGGGGGAAGTGAGATGCCCCCAGGAAGCCTTTGTGGGTCCCCCTCTTGTTCCATATTATTTGTAGCCACTATCTGGTCTACGTACATTGATAATTTTAATTGTCTATAAAAGCTGGAAGGTTTCTGCCTCTGAAATTAAGCAAGAAGGCTCCCTTGGGAGATGGGATCAGCCCAAAGCTGTAAGTTTTAAAAGTGTCTTATTGAAACCAGTAAAAACTGAACTGAAATAAAAAATTTAATGAAAGCAAATAAAGCGAGTTTTTTTTTTTAAAAAAGGACTGAAAATGAAAAAAGCTCATTACTAATACCTGTTCCTACTTACTTTCACTTCTTTTCCTCTCTTGCTAGACCATAACGTATATTATTATTATTATTTATTATATTTATATCCTGCCATCCCCGCAAGCGGGCTCAGGGCAGGTCACAACAGAAGATAAAATATACAAAGTTAAAATCACAATTAACAAAGCTTTCTAATAAAACACCTGCTCACCATATAAAAACCATACAGCATCTGACGGAAGTGGAGGTGCAGCTTAATCATGCGTGGTCGCTCATACGTGTGTGTGTGTGGGGGGGGGGTAGATGGTCAATACCCCCTACAGACATAGAGGAGACTGGGAGAGAGGCTCATTTGGTGGAAACCCTGATGGCCTCAACCATACGCCTGGTGGAACATCTCCGTCTTACAGGCCCGCCTGAGGGAGACAAGATCTTGGTGGGCCGAGGTGTCCTCAGACAGAGAGTTCCACCAGGTCGGGGCAAGGACCAAAAAGGTCCTGGCCCTGGTTGAGGCCAATCGAGCCTCCCTGGGGCCAGAGACTACAAAACAGAGTAACTCTAATATTTTAGCTGTGTATCCGTTGGCTTTCTCACACGATCATTCAAATTACGCTCCTGCTTCATTTTAAACCTGTGGAATGTTCATGTGACACCTGTCAGTGCAAACTGGGTGGTGCCTCATTTTATTTTCCAAAAGAGAGAGGGACACATGTTGCTGTTTACTCCATTACTTGTTTTGTCCCAAGGAGTGCCCAGCCCATTACTTCATAAAAATTCAAAAGCAAGAAGCACACAATGGCAAAGCCTATTTGAGCAAAACAGTCTTTCAGATGATCAGAATGGATAGAGTTCTTTCTGTAAGTTACACAGTTGAGGACAAGAATAATGAAAAGAGTCAAAAATGGGTACCGAATGGTTGAACTACCAGTTGAATGTAACTGAGCAGGGACAATGGGGAGGTGTAACCATGGTCAATAGTCTTGGTGTGTATCGTAACAACAACAACAATAGTGTGCTTTTATACCGCTCTTCCCAAAGTCAGCATTGTTATTATCCCCACAATACAGTTGGGGAGCTGGGCTGAGAGGCGCAGCTTACCCAAGGCCACCTGCTGAGCTCAGAGCAGGAGTGGGATTCGTTCGAACTAGCAAAGTGCTGACTTGCAACCCAACCAATTAGAATCATAGGGTTGGAAGATACCTCTAGGGTCATCTAGTCCAATCCCCTGCACCCACCTCACAGGTGATGATAATAACATATATTGTAAACCTCTCTGAGTGGGCATTAAGTAGTCCTGAAGGGCGGTACATAAATTGAATGTTGTTGTTGTTACTATCCTCCTCCTCCTCATCTTCATCATTATTTTTTTTATAATGCATTCATACTTACTCCATGCCCAGAAGATGGCCAAACACTGTCAGGATCCCTAGCCAAACTGGTCTGAGGAAAATTGTTACATGACCCCCAAGGTTGCATTTGGAATTACCCTGGGCATGTAAGAAGGCCGTGAGAACTAAGCACTGATGTAACCCATCCTGCCCTCCCTCTCATGATCTGCCAGGTTCACAGAACCAGCTTTGCCATCTAGCCTCTGCTTAAAAACCTCCAAAGAAGGAGAGCCCACCACCTCCCGAGGAAGCCTGTTCCACTGAAGGATTGTTCTGTCAGGAACTTCTTCCTAATGTTTAGCTGCAAACGCTTTTGATTTAATTTCAACCTGTTGGTTCTGGTCTGACCTTCTGGGGCAGCAGAAAACAACTCTGCGCCATCCTGTATATGGCAGCCCTTCAAGTACTTGAAGATGGTTATCATTAGAGATGGGCACGATCGGAATTACGATTTCAAACCCACCCACCCCCCGATTTTGGTGTTTTCGCCATCGTGACTCAGCTAATCGGTTCTGTCCATGGCAACCGATCCAGCCGTCGGGAGTTTGCTAGTTTGGCACTTGATCGGATGGGTCAGTTTCAGTTCTCAATTGCAGACTTTCTGGCGCTAGTAATTAATTCCCGGGGCAACGGAGTCAGGGAAATGAGCTGTGTTTGCCTTCCTTCTGTCGCCCTCAAAACACAAATGGAAGCCCAGCTTTCCTTGATTAGCAGGCTTCCTTCCAAACACGGAGCAGCAACCCAGGGGAGGGAGGGGAAGGGGGTGGGCACAAAGGAAAGGCACAAGGCAGTGCGGGAGGCTGGGAGGCCGCCCGCGCCGTTCGCCTCTCCCCAGGACAAGGGGCGTGTGGGCAAGCCAGCCGCCCCTTGTCCTGGGGAAAGGCAAAAGGCAGCGTGGGAGGCTGGGAGGCCGTCTACGCCATTCGCCTTTCCCCAGGACAAGGGGCGTACAGACAAGCCAGCTGCCCCTTGTCTTGCGGGGCAGGTGAACAGCGCGGGCAGCCTCCGAGCCACTCACCCTGCTGCCAGCTCCGCAGCGCACTGGGACAGCCGGCTTGCTGTGTGGGCAGGGGCGACTCAGAACTCGGAGCGTGCGCACGCGCAACAGCCTGACTATGGTTGCTCTGGGCGCTGGCCTCCCCGATTCCCGATTTCAGACCGGAAACAAGACTGAATCGGTCAGGACCGGGAACCTGCGTTCGGCGGCAGCCCAGATCCACGAACGGCTAGATCGGAATTTTTTTTGGATCATGCCCATGTCTAGTTATCATATCACATCTCACTAATCTCCTCTCCAAGCTAAAGATACTGAGCTCCTTAACCCCTATGCTACAGCAGATCTCTCCAAGATGTAATGATGACATTCAGCTATATTCCACAAGGGAGGAAGTGCTGCAGCGCTATCAGTTCAAAGGCCTGAATCCTGTAGAGTGGGAGCAGAGACATTTTCAAGTGGAATGCATCAGGGTCTACTTCCGCTAAAATGGATTTTGTCCCTCCAACAATCTAGGGAAGTACGGCGCATAATATCATGACAATATCAGTTTGACCCTTTCTCACATGCTAAACTGGTCAAATCCAGATTTTAAAATTGGGACAAAATCTTTCTTATGGAAGACTTGGACAGATAAGGGAATTTTTAGTTTAGATCGGTTGACAGGTAATGATGATGAGTTCTTGTCATGTTTCCAACTGAGGTCTAAATATAATTAGCCACCTTCTGCTGAATGGCAATATTTACCATTGCAACATTTGCTGGTGTCCAAATATGGTCCAGCAGCGCTGAGTGCTTCGGAATTCCCCCCCCCACCGCCGCCAATTTTGGAGAATCGTATTGAATCAATAATGAAAGCGAAACATACAACATTTGTATTTAAATATTTGAGATTGGTTAATAAATACGATACACAGAATCTTAGAGATGAATGGCATAACGATCCAGAGCATTCAATTTTACTTAAGCAATGGGATAAGTCTTTAAGCCCTACACACATTGCTACTATGGAGCTTAAGGTTTGACTTTTTCAGTAAAAAATCATGTTTAGGGTATATTGGACACCACAGCATCTTTTTACTAAAGGCTTAAGTACAGTATCTAACTGTTGGCAGTGAAATTCAGAAGATGAATCTCTTAAGCATAAACCTTGGACATGTTCGGTCATTCAGCCCTTTTGGGAAGAAGTTATAAGTCAAATTAATTTTGTGTTAGAAAACTCATTTATTTTTGAAGATGTTAATGTACTGTTAAAGTGCTTGCCTGTCTCCTGGAATCTAACCAATCGTCAAAGGAAATGGACCCTCCGTCCCCTTACAGTAGCTAAAAGACCTATACTTCAACACTGGAAAGACAAAAGCTCACTTCCTGTAATTCCTTGAACTGAAGAATTTATAAACTTACGGACATTTGAGCATATTGCATAAAGAAGGCAATTGTGTACGGAATTATTTTTAGATATTTGGAAACCTTTCATAGATACCTCTCTATAGACTGACTAATAGTGTTTCTGTAGCCTGACTGTTTTCTTCTTTTTTCTTTCTGTTCACTTTTTATTTTTTTTCTGTTTTGCACTAATATAAATAATAATTTTTTTAAAGTTAGCCATTCAGTCTTCATTAATGCCTTGCTCACGCCATTACAAGAGCTTAATCGCTCGCTTAATTGCGTGATTTGCATCACCACATTCCACCAATCCTCTCTAGTCTGCTCTGCATTCAGTGTAAAGTGGCACCCAAGGAGTTAATTAACATCTGGGACTGTAAAGATGGCAAACATCCTTAAAATGCATTTGCCTAGGGAATCACGGAGTATACCTGATCTGCTGTAGTACAGAACAAACAGTGTAGGGATTCTTAAATACTTTAAGCGTAATATTTTGTAGGAGAAAATTTTTCCAGCTGTTTAAAGCAACAATTTTCTAAACTTTTCAAAATGAATAACACTTCAGAAAAGTGGAAAGATCTAATAAGCATTTAGGCTTCCAAAGTTATAACAGCCCAGGGGAACACGAGTTCTCCCAAACCGTCTTCCTCCATCCATTTAGAAACTGGAATTCTCAGAACGGCCGTGGTTGTCATGCACCCATCTTTCCCTCTCTAAGATGAGCCCCAAAGTGAATTGTTTGGGGAATTTACAGATTAAATTAGCAAAACTATTTCACCCGTAAAGATGGGTCAAAATTATCTGTCAAAGAAAAGATATAATTACTCAAGTAGATGCATGTGGCCATAACAGTGTTTCCTTGTTTTCAAAAACAATACAAAAATGGGAATAGAAGCTTAATTGACAAAAAAAGGAGGGAGCCTTACATGCAAAACAGGAGTTTTTACTTATTACATGTCAAAAGACTCGACCAAGTCCATACGCTAATCTAGGGATCTCTACTAGATTTGACAGTTGGTCAAAACTTCTTTGAAAACCAGCTTGACAGTTCAGGGTAACAAACTGCTTAAGTGGTATGCTAGGAGCCCCCAAATCTGTTTAGGTCCACCTCTCCTTGGAAGTTCATAGTGATGTCAGAGGCCGTGGGTCTTAATGATGTAACCAGGGCAACTGTACCTCAGGACCAAGCTGAACGCAAGTTGGAGAAGTTGCAAAATCCTGTGACAAGTAACTCATATTCTCTGACACGGAAAACTGTATAATCTATGCAGATTGTGCATGATTTTGGTTTCTTAATTTATTCTGCACATTAATATTTTGCACAATTTGTCCTCCTGCTGCTAGTGATTACACAGCTCACTGAAGCTCCACTTCCTAATCTCTGATTTCATCAGCCATTTCCCTCACATTTTAGCATCTCATTCCAACCAGAGCCTAAAACATGGCTGAGATCCTTAGGCATTCTGTGTCCAACACAACATTCTGTTGCTTGTCTACATCCCTATAGTACTGTGGTATACAAAATAGCTCTCTGTATATAACATATGTAAGGAGAAGCCAACATGTACAGAGCAGAAGGGAAAGTGAATGTGTAAGCAGTCGGCCCTGGCCTCCGCCATATTTAACAGCTGTTTGATAGCTGCCTGTGATATAAAAATCACAGGGCCCCTGGATTAATGCAGCCAGGTCTGCAGCAGGGGGAATTCCAGCCGGTGTTGCTGAGTCCTGCCTGGAAGATTAAGGCATGAAAGAAATGTTCATGCTAATGCAGAAGACTGAGGTGATTTGATTTACTGCCTCCCCAGCTATGGGTGTGAGCTGTGATAAGAAAGGGTCTCACTGAGTCACCCCACTTCTTACATTCCGACACCCTCCTTCCATGATGAAATCCCTACCCTAAGACTGAGGATCAGTCATCCAGCACTGATAAGTTTAATTTGTCTCTGGGAACATGCATTTTCGTATCTAAATCCATCGGCTATGGGGAGATTCATTAGCAAACTGTCCCTTTGTGAGGTGGCAGGAGAGACTTTGCATTTCCTTTCACATACCCCGGCAGCAAGTAATCAAGGCAATCAAACCTTTGTAATTCCCAGAGACTGACCTTTACGGTCTTTGTTCCGATGGCTGAGGGGGCTCCCCAGCCTCAGGACACGTTTTGCCGTATAAGAACCAGGGCTCTTACCCCATTCAAACTGTGCATGCTTACTAGATCCAAGCGTTGCTCCCTTGGGGCCACTTCCCTAGGTCTCTCTCTGTCCAAGAACGCTAGACACTTAAAGCTCTCTTCCTCCACAGACTACTCTACTCTCCGAGATTGGTAAATATACTTCCCCCTTCCCTCACTCTATACCAATTTCTGGCTAGCTTCCTAGGACTCTGTGTGTGTTTGTGTGTGTACACCAACCATTTTTAAGTGCCTCTTGTGTGTATGTTGGTTTTTCCTCTTTAAATAAAAATACTCTTTGACCTTAAAAGCACCAAGTCTCATTTGCTACCTTGGGAAAAGGACCACATAAATACTGCTGGAGTTATCCCACAGTTACTCCTCCCACACAGCCTTCCTCCCTGCTGCTAATTCCCCCTACTTCCAAGGAGGACCATTTCCGGTAACAAATGGGCAAACCCTGCCCCCCTCCTATATGGGTGTGCCCAAATACACATACAGCACCTACATGCATACAAGCTCTGTGTGCATTAAAAAACAGTCTGTGTGCACCCATTTGCATGCACCAACATCTAAGTGAGTGCGTGTAGATGCAAGCTGGGGCCAATGCACTTGTTCACACATGTAGAAAGCTAGTATGGGTAAGTATTTGGAAAAAAAAATTGTTAAAAGGCTGGAACCTAAGCTGAACTCTATTTCCCATCCCAAACTATATACCATTTCTCCCCACTTTCAGCATCTTTACATATATTGGCCACAGCTATATGCAGTCGTACAGAGTCACCACTCCCACTCATTTCATTCTGTCCATCCCTTTACATCTTGCACATAATATGAAGATTATTTTGGTTTTCCTCCTTTTACATCTGCCGAAATGTACACCATCAATATGTATGTTGTTAAATTATTTTTAAGGATGCATGGTTACTGAACAAGGTAAGCAAAAAAGTTTGCAATGGGAAATTCCATATAATTAGATCACAGCAGGGACCTTGTTTGTACATCACTCAGCATAATGCGTGGCATTGTCTGTGCTGGGGACCAAGAGACACCCAATTCAGAATTAGTTTGCATTGTAGCAACTAATGGCCGTTTGTCCACAGACAAAAATTACCCTCTTTATTCACCACATGCTGCTTGTTTCTTGGAACTGGTAGTACTGTTCTTCTTCTTCTTCTTCTTCTTCTTCTTCTTCTCTCTCTCTCTCTTGTTGATAAACTACAGTATGAAAACTAAGCAAAACAGATTGCAGGGATTCTATGAATGAACAGCCATTAGCTGGCTGACCAAATAGTTTAGCGACTAGGCAGAAGGAAAATGTTGATTTGAGGGAACAAGTAACAAAAATGCAAATAGCCATTAATGACAGGATTTTAATTCAAGCGAGATGAGGCAGTATAGCAAATCCCAAATAAACATTTTGTTCTGTGAATGACTGACAACTACATAAATGGTACCTTCTAACAAAATAATGAATTTTGTATTAAGCTAGCATGATAGCATTCAAAACAAACATTAAGGAAACAAGGTATTCAACTAGAAAATAAGAAATTAAAAAGTAATATTGAATCTATTGCATTTGGAAATCAGATCTTTCAATATCCAGCTGACAAATATAAGGACAAGAGAGGTCACGAAGCTGACCTTTCTGGGCTTGAGGACCCTTCCCTTTCTGGGGAGAAGTCACAGTCCTGTCTCAGGCTCTTCAGCCATTCAACCTTCCTCCAAGGGCAATGCCACAAAAGAGCAATCCAAGACTGCACAATGTCCAGTATTTAAAGAGAACTAAAGTGATCTTTGGGGATATGCTGTCAACATGAAGGTCACTTACTCCTCTTGTTAATAATTTTTATTGGATGGGTCAATACAATCAGATTAAAATACATAATACAATTCATTTAATTTCCCACAGCTATATTTCCACACCCCCTCTTCCATGTTGACTTCCAACAGCACTCCAACCCCCCATTATTATTATCACATTATTTCTATACTATAGTTGTTCTTGTCTCGTTACTGGTAAAGATCTTAACTATATCTTATCTTACTTAATATCTTTAAAACCCTTCAGAAGACCATAATTGTCCCTTAACATCCCATCTCTTTTCCACATATTTTTTTAGTTTTTTCCAATCTTCCAAAAACCTTTTCGGATCTTGATCTTCCAAGTTTCTTGTTAACTTGTCCATTTCAGCCATGTACAATTTCCTTGTCACTTACTCCTGAAGGGGCAGCTGCCATCCCTATTTGACTGAGTAGTTATGAGGGTAAAAATGGAGAGCCCCAACATGGGGGGGGGGCACACAGTGCTCGCCGGCAGTTGCCATCTTCTTCCCTATAAATTGCACAAATCTACACTCACCTCTGATTAGCAGCTATTCAGGAGTGACCCAAGTTCCCAAACCTGAGCCTAACGTGAAATAACAGGTCCATGAATTAGATTCAGATTTTGGAAGGAAATGTTGCAAGGTAACATTGGGGAAAAGTGTCTTCGAAATGAAGCGACATAATGAGATTATTTAGCAAAATCAACTATTACTATTATTGTATTTATCTACAGTGTTTATATTCCACCAAAGTGGCTCTAATTCTGATGCCACAACCAAAGGCCCTCCCTTAGGCTGCCACATCCAACCACAGAACATGGGGGCAGAAAAAGCAGAGACTCCAAAGACGATAGTGGTTGGGTAGGTTCAAATGGGAGCCGGTGCTTCTTAAAGTGTACTGGTCCCAAATGGTACTGGGCTGTAGCGATAATACCAGCTTTACAAAAACACTAGTACATTTAGATTAATTATTTACAGTGTAGCTACAACAGACAGGATATTTTCTGGGGACAGACTTATCAAGTTCCTACTAGCGGCAGAAAATCCTCCGCTTCTGGTTCCCATTTCCTGCTACCAGTCTAGTGGCTGGTGAGAGGGGAAAAAATCAGTGATAGGCAATGACATGATGTTACTTCTGGGGAAACCCAGGGGAAACCCAGAAGTAATGTCAGTCCATCTAGGAATCGACGGAAACCTTACAGTTTTACCATGGAGTTCCTGATGATTCCTAGAGACATGTGAAGTCACTTCCTGGAAATAACATCACACTATCACTTGACCCCGTAATCCCTGCCCCCTGGACTGGCAACTGGCTGACAACAACCCAAGTTTAGAAAGGGGTTGCATTTTAAAGATAATGCCCACCAACTGAACTGACGTACTATTGATATAAAAGTTTGAACAGGATGTTATATTTCGCAACAGGATGAAAGGAATCTTTATAGAAATAAACTCTGAATCACTTGAGGTTGTTCAGTGGAAGGATGGGTTATGTAGCACATCAGTGCACAGACACTTCAAAGAGCAGATCTGCCTAAGCAGTTCAGAGACTATATACCATTTTAATTTTAGATAAAAGCTTTAAATGTTCTGCAGA
This sequence comes from Eublepharis macularius, assembly GCF_028583425.1. Classification (NCBI taxonomy): domain Eukaryota; kingdom Metazoa; phylum Chordata; class Lepidosauria; order Squamata; family Eublepharidae; genus Eublepharis; species Eublepharis macularius. The sequence continues at coordinate 9,223,029 of NC_072790.1, forward strand.
CTTGTTCTCAAAATCTTCTAAAAAGAAAATTATCTTTTATAAGATTGTGTTCAATTCATTCTGCAGTAACAAGAAGCAATTTTAATCTGCACAGTAAATTAAATTGCCCTGAAAAGGAAGCAGAACAGAAATAAAGAATTTCTTTTCTTTTTTGTTTTATAATCTGTTCCTAGCTTTGTTTCATCCCTTACCCAGTGTGTGTTTGTAACAAACGTCAAGGCTATGATCCAGAGAACAAAAGCTGGCATACAAAATAAGGTTTCATGTGTGTGTGTGTGTTTTAATAGCAGATGAATACTTCCGATATCTGTATAGATTATTTCAAACAGGGCCCATGAACTTGTGAAAGGGGGAGTGAAACCATGTTAGCAGGCTTTCCCCTTGATTGAAAACATAGATCCTTGTACATAAAAGTTGTGTGTCCATGTAGAATGGAAATAATAATAATAATAACATACACAGAGCATATACAGCCTTTGCACAGTCTAGGAACCAACATGCAGATGCTGTTTGCCAGACGCTGCCTACAAGGGCTCCTTCAACACATTGAAGTGGAGGTTCATTTTTTTAATTACCTCATTTATAGTCCACCTTTCTTGCTGAAACTCAAGGAGGATTACAGGATTAGAAAACACTGCAATAAAGGCTAGCATAATACAGGCACTGAACAGAGCAATAAAACTGGATTGAAAAATTAGAGAACGTTGAAATATAGGAGTGTGCATTCCAAAATTTCTGAGCAAAAAATATTCATGAAAAGCAACATTTCAGGCTGTTACTGTAATTTTCCAGAATGATAGCACAACCCTGGGCTTCTTAGGCATTATAAAAACCACTCCTGCTAAAAAAAGGTCCTTTTTGTTTTTTGTTTGGGTGTTTTCTGTGAGCAACATCAGGCATCTTGTTTTTCATTCTAACAATTTCCCAGGCAATGACATTTCTCCCTTCCAACTGGATGCTCCCAGCCAATCACCTTTGGAGACAAGATCCAGAGAAGGATTTTTTTTTTTAAAAAAAATGAACTATTTTCAACAATTGCCGGAACAGGGCAGTGAGGAAGTTTTCTTCAAAGGAAGCATTCCTCACTTTGTGAAAAGAAACAAGGAAGGATGGTAAATACAGAGTTAGTCGATGTTTGGTAAATTGTGACAGCCTATATGGCTATAGACAATAAACTCCTTGGACTTGGGACTAAATACAGAGTTTTCAGCGGTAAGGTAAAAAAAATGTCAATCACCATAAAATTACATTAAAAATGGATGTGGAAAGGAATTCTTTTTAAATGCTGATGGCCAGTACTATTTCCCTCCTTAGGAATCAGTGGAAAAAACTGTGCCTGCACTAAATGGCACCTAGTTCAGAGGGCAGAAAAATCACCCCCCTTTGTTCTTGTTCCACACAACTTGTGGTTCGAATGCCCCTCAGCCAATCATGATAAGAAACAGACGCGGAGTCCTGTGGATGAAGCAGTCTAGAAACGTTTATTAAACAATGGAGGAATGATGGTTACACAGAGAGTAAAGGGTCTCCTCGTGTCCATCACTCATCAAAGCTACAATAGCAGTGCAAAGCAATTAATACTTTTTGATTGATTATAATATTTGTTATTCTATTGGCTCAGAAAATACAGTGGCCCCCATCGGCTCAAGTAGGTGACCACCTCTCATGATACATGTGTCCAGGGGTATTCTTATTGGAAGAAACAACTTAGGTCAACAGCACAATTACAATATTACCCGATTGCCATTGCTTATCTTATCTATCCTTCTTCTATCTCTAGGAAGAACATTTCCCTTCCTTTCCCACACATCTCTTCCATAGGCTTTTCATTCTTGCCCATTCCTCTGGTCCATGTAACACTTAGAAAAGGCGCTCCAATGTTGCTTTCTGGCAACCTTGTGGGTTTCAAGCGGAGACTATTTCTCTGGGTTCCATGGGAGAGAAGCGCTCTCCCTTCCCTAGGAATGTGCTTAAAGTTACATTCAGCACCCATTCCTCTGCTTTGTGGTTTCCTCCCAGCCTTGAAAGGTACAGCTTAATCTAATTAGCTCACAGCTAGCTTCCTTCTTTCAGCAACCCCTTTTCTGTCTTTCTTCTCAGTTGTTACATTTAGCATAAAGCAGTTTTACAAAGAAGTTTCTGTATCAAGTCATAAACAGGTATCTGGCAAGCACATTCTACCTGGTAGCAAGCTTCACAGTGTCTGATCTCACTTCTCACAGTGATTCACATGTATAACATACATTCTGTGTTGGTCTTTTGTTTCAAGTCTCATTTTCTTGCAAGTTGTGTTACAAATACTACATTAGCTCCTGAGAATAATAAAAGTGCATAACAATAGTAAAAGGCACATAGAGGTACATAAAATCTCCTTCATTAAATCTACTTCCCACATTCTTAAAACTTGGGGGTCCTTTAGATTAGAGGGAGGACTGTGTTCTGTGCGAATTTGGTGCCATTACGTTTAAAAACAGCTGCCCCAGCCTCAAATTGGTTCCCTGTTGAAAATAACAGTCCCCAAACTCTTGATCCTGAAAAAAAAGACACAGACTTGAATCCTGAACTGGTAATGTCCTCCCTGAAAGTCAGCCATTGTGGTAAAGTCCCCCCATCAAAATCATGGATCCAAAACTATAATGATTTTTTCCTCGGTGCTCATTCCTACAGTGTAATGCCAATAATAAATGAAACTAGGGGGGGGGGGGAATGCCCTTTTCAGAATTATAACTATAATCCTATTCCTTGCATAAAAGAGTTTACATGAACAACTCCATTTTACTGAATGTTTTCCTTTTTTACTACCCTTTTGACTACCTTTGTATTCCCTTTACAAAAGATCATGCTCCCCCCTCAGCATGTTCAATATACTATTTACAGTTATCTGTGCAGTGCCGGAAGCCCTGCTGTCTACATGCCAATGATAAAATTTAAGACATGTGCATTTACTGAAGGCATTTCAAGAGCTACTGTATGTCTGCCAAACTTTACATCAAAACTGACACTCAATAACGATGAGAAAATTTGCTAACTTCTCTAAAAATTACTCAAGAGGTTTTGCACTGCAGCCACCATTGGGCATCAGTCTTCTAGCAGATCGACCTTCTAAATATGACTGCCAGCCTCAAAGTGCAGCAATAACAGGTGGGGCCGGGCTTCCCTTTAAGACTGGGCATTTAGCCAAGAAAGCAAGAACCTAAACTTCAATTGCTAATCGTTCGACACAAAGCTCTTCTTCAAGATCCTGAATGGCTCCATTGCTCAAACAGTTCTTCTGCACATGGATACTTCTAGGAAAGGGTAACATCTATGTGAGTTCAAAAAGATGCATGGATGCACGTCCTCCTTCACTCAAGTGAACGATGAATGCTCTTGTTTATATGTGAACTGACCTCAGCCTATACACATCAATGCTCCGGAACACAAAAGGAAGCAATAGATTAGGATGTGAGATTGACTCCATTCTTAACAGAATTTACTTCAAGGACAGGCTCGTTCCCCTAATGAAAGGCACTTAGCCAACTCTACGCTCCGCAAGTGACCCTTGACCTCGTAACGTTATGCAGTGCTTTTCACTGCATGCACTGGATTTATGCGAAGATGTTTCCTAGCTGCCTTTCAAAAATGCAACTCACAGAAAAGTCATCACAACAACCAATGCCGTTATTCCCCCTTTTGTCCTTTGTGTTTTTGTTGTTATTAAACCCGCCCGAGATTAAATGTCTCCTTGGAAAAACAGTAGAAAGTATTTATAATCATTTATTTCGACTTCTGAGTCAGAGAGGTTGTGTTAGTTACTTTCTGACTAAAAGGAAAGCAATGAGTGTGAATCACTAAAGAAGGTGAATTAAATCAAGGTTTTGCTTGCTCAGGGAGCTCTATTCTCACTATAGTTTAACCATTAGAAATAACAGAAAATCACTCCGGAAGGAGTGGGGATTCCAACTCCTTCAGATTGAGAAAAACCGTCTCATTTAAGCAACGTCAAAACAAACAAGTTTTTTTTTTTAAATACAAGCATTTATAATGAAGCTCCCTCTTGCAACCTTAACATTGTGGAAGTTGTCCTGTGCCAATCTTCTAATAAGCAAATGTTTCATTCACACAAAGACTATCATGAGGATGAATGAAGATGATGAGTCCCCGGGAAAAAAAGTCTTAATGACAATGAATAAATAAATACGGCTAAAGTTCAGGGGTGTGGTGGATTCCCCCACACTGGCAATGTTCTAGGAGCACCTAGAGGAATCCTTGTCGGGGATGCTTTTGGCTGTTCCTGCACTGGGCAGGGGGTTGGACTAGATGGTCTGTAAGAATCACCAACCCTGTGATTCTATGAGATCTCCTTTTCAAATATATCCCTGTTCTTGCAAGAACTTCATTAAGGAACAGAATTACACACTAAAGCACAAGCTACAGGAAGCCAAGGCTGAAATGATGGAAACATGACGAGGGGTTAATAAATGCACACACACACACACACAGAGAGAGAGAGAGAGAGAGAGAGAGAGAGAGAGAGAGAGAGAGAGAGAGAGAGAGAGAGAGAGAGAGAGAGAGATGATGGTGGTGGTGGTGGTGGTGGTGGTGGTGATGAAGATGATGATGATGATGATGATGATGATGAAGAAGAAGAAGAAGAAGAAGAAGAAGAAGAAGAAGAAGAAGAAGAAGAAGAAGAAGAAGAATTTTTAAAAATTACTCCACTTCTTCTTAAGAGAACAAATCCCACATACGTGCATGTTTACAGACCCAACCAGTTTGCAAAAGCTGGGCCAATATAACCAACCAGCAGAGGCCTATAAAACTTGGAGCAGAGCTTCATTAAGCACAGTAAGCAGCTTGCAGGCAGTTCACCTTCAATGTCTCCAGTGGGAATCATAGCAAATGATCAAAGGCAAGCAATGAAAAAATAAAACTGGCTAATATGACAGTCAGGGCTGGATGGATTTCCAGAGATAAAGCGTGCTCTTTTCAGCCCAGTGTTCTCAATATTCAGAGCTTTCGGGTGGGAGGAAACCTGGACGCTGGCCTCCCACTTGCTAATTTGAGCAATTAATCTATCAACAAGATTATGGGGACAGCTATGGGTTGTTTTTGAGGGCCTCGGAAACACAAGCCATTCTTATCTTTTGGCTGGGGGGAAAAAGAAGGATGCACCAAATTCACACATGCATGTGTATGTGTGTGGGGAGGTGAAAATTAGCAGATGACTAAAGATGGGGAAATGTGACACAATCAGGGCTTTTTTTCTGGAAAAAGAGGTGGTGGAACTCAGTGGGTTGCCCTCGGTGAAAATGGTCACATGGCTGGTGGCCCCGCCCCCTGATCTCCAGACAGAGGGGAGTTGAGATTGTTCTCCGCGCCATATGGTGCGGAGGGCAATCTCAACTCCCCTCTGCCTGGAGATCAGAGGGCAGGGCCACCAGCCATGTGACCATTTTCAAAAGGTTCCAGAACTCCGTCCCACCGTGTTCCTGCTGAAAAAAAGCCCTGGACACAATTGGTGGCACAAGGCATTATCCACAAGCAAGAAGGGTTAATTTGGAGCAAGAAAGCTAGAATGGACATTTGCACGCCAATAGATTCCTCCCCTTCTTTCCCCCCAACTGCCTTCTAGTTATGTTGAGCTATAAAAGAATGAATGAAGCAACAGCAACAGGGCAGAAAGCAAAATGACGCACTCATCCTATAGATCGGCACAATGAAAACGTTCCTGGCAGAACTATAAATCATTGCTGTGTAACACCATCAGATGTTGAAAACCAGGAACGCTACATGGAACTGCACAACTGAATGCTGCTTCGGGAGAAATTTTGACAAAGCAATTTTGATGGGAAAGTGTGCGTTGTGAAAGTGCTGTGCAATTTCCTTCACATTTAGATTACGACAATGATGTGAAATGTTTAGCTCCTTCCATCCCCTCCTGGATGTCTCTAGGTGGCTCTCTCTCTCTTCCTCGCTCGCTGATTTATTTTCTGTCAGGTGCCACTGCAGATGCTTCTTATTTCTCTTACAAGAAAGGCTGGTGACCTGTCAAAGCTTTGATTCACTCTAAAGACTGACTGGATCCGTGCTGGACGACAGCTGCATGTGGGCCCCCTGAACCCACAAATAGGGTCCACCCATCATGCATGGTGTTCCATGGCGTAAAGTTTGTCCTGAACTTTTGTTTCTGTACAAATTCACAGTTTGACGGGAAAGCCCTCCGCAGAAGGAATGAGTTTTCCCTCAATTTCCCCTCAATTTTCAAAATCACTCCTATGCCAGTGGTTAGGAAAAACAGACCAATATCTTTTGTAGAAAAAAGAATCCACACACAGCTGTCACGGGACCCGTTTGGATGCTGGACTTGATGGACTGTACAAAGCCACATAAGATTTTAGGAACGGGGAAAGCATGCCATGTTATTTCCCTGGTTACTTCTTCCTCGTTCACGTGATAAAGTGCCTTGGCTTCTTTGAGAAAGGAGAAGGGCGCCTGCTGTCTGGAACGTCCCCTATGGAGGGGGCATCAAGCCTCTGCGATGCAGTCCGCAAGAGCAAGCGTGTTTCCCCTGCGAACTGAGGCATTTCCAGACTGCAGTTGCTGAAAAGAGCATCACTTCTGCAGGGAGCGGGAGGGCACTGCGTCTGGAAGTCTTGCTTGCAGGAGAATGCGGGCGAGGTCGTGATCCGATCATGAATGGGACCCGCTCACGGGCCGTTTGCCCCCCTCTGTGCTCTGACCTACAGTTTGTCATGCTGACCACTGACCAGTTGAGAACTGAAGGATGACTGGGCACCCTTGGAGAGGTTATCTTGTTTTACTTGTAAGCCGTTTTATTTATTTCTTCAGAATATTTCTATGCCGTCTCTTCAGGAAACCTGCTTGAGGCAGCTTCCAACCAAAATACAATAAAAACATCAAACATATAAAACTCGTTAAAAACAAACAAACTAAGCACTAAAAAAAAACCCAGCCAGAGCGTAAGCATGGCAACAGCTTAAAACAGGCTGGAACATGTTATAAAAACTGTGTAAGAGATCAAGCCCTAATTAAAGACCTAAGAAAAAGGAATGTTTTGCCCTGGAGCCTAAAAGAGGATACAATTGGCATCAGGCGGCCAGCACTGAAAAAGCACTTTCTCTGGTCTCCACTGAGGTCTTGGCATACACAAATAAAGAAGGCAGAAGAGAAAGCTCAGAGAAGTGTTGCTGTCTTGAAAGGATTTTTTTAATACTAGAGGGGGTCAATATGTCCTCTCAGCAATCCACTTTTTTGCAGCCGAGGTCGCTGCTCAGTTGTTAGATGCCTCCAAGTTATGTACGTATGTTAAATATAGATCTTTTGAAATTATTCACACTACATTCTTAACAGCCACATCTGCACTCCCTCACCGTGTTTCCAGCGTGGACTTGCACCTCTGAGGATGGTTTCATCAGTCTTGAAGCCAGTGCTTGGATACACAAGATCAATGATTGGTCAAAGTTTGTTTTCTCCGGTGGGTCTTGCACATATGACATTAACCTTCCAGTCCAAACAGAAAAGGACAGTTGTAGAGAAATTACAGTCTACTGGTTATACTCCTAGTAGTTTAATATTGCTTGGTTATTTAAAGCTAAATCTGAAATGAAAGAATTTGGGACATTAAACTCAACACCATTTAAGTTTTACCACAAATGAGGATGATGATAATATTTGATTAATATATCACCCTTTAGGACAACTTAACACCCACTCAGAGTGGTTTACAAAGCGTGTTAACCCCACAAAAATCACCCTGTGGGGTGGGTGGGGGTGAGAGAGCTCTGGAAGAGCTGTGACTGGCCCAAGATCACCCAGCTGGCTTCAAGTGGAGGAACGTGGAATCAAACCCGGCTCTCCAGACTAGAGTCCTGACATTTTTAACACTACACCAAATTGGCTTCTTAGGAGTGGTGAAGCTAACTGTGTCTCCATATTGGCACAGAGTTAAAATAAAGTCTTAAAGGTACAGCATTAGTATCACCGCCATGTCCACTGGCTTCCATCTATATTGTCATAGATACTATATTCCCTTGCCCTCCTGGTGGAGTCACGCAGACACCATTATTATATTTTTATTTTTGTTTCTTTGGAAGTGAAGCAGTAAACCAGAGTTCCCCAATGTGGTGCCCATGGGCACCATGGAGTCCACCAAGTCTTTTCCTGGTGCCCACAAAGTGTTCTTTAGAAACTGAGTGGGGCCAGGTGAGGTTTTACCAAGCAAGGCATTTGAATGGCCACTAGAGATCTGATCGCCTATGCAAGTTTTAAAAAATACTTCAGTGGCCGCTGCTAACAGAATTGGTTTCATTCTTTCTCTTTCTCCTCTTGCCCAGTTTATTTATTTTTTTTAATTATCCCTCTCCTTGGACTTTGTGTATGTGTGTGTGTGGCTTCTCCTGCCACAGCATCCATTTTGCGGTTGGCTCTACATCCCACGGCAGCCATTCTGGGGTTGTGCGACCACCACCACAGGCCGAATTCCAAATGTGCCCACAGGCTCAAAAAGCTTGGGACCACTGTAGTAAAGCATACAGCAACCTCCTTGAACATCTACATTATATAACCGTGGCTCACGGCTTACACAATTATATAGAAAAGATACTAAGGTAAAACTTCTGGAAGTGTAAGTGGAAATATTAAAAGATGTGGCCGATGACCATACGAGGTGCCTTTTAAATACGAACTATTTACTGTGTATATTTCTATTGTTGGGTGCAATAAAATGACGTTGAGATATTAAAATAAAAACTGAACATCAAAACCATTTTGTGTCCATTTCTTCAAGAGCATTAAACCTTTCAAAATAAAAAACAGCATTATTTTAGAAGTCGTGCTTTTTCTAACCATTAAAATATGCTTGTACTTTTTTTCTTCAAAATTGTTTAACAGGATTTATTTAGTAGCAAAGGACATGTCAAAACAACTAATGGAACGTTGCAGCACTAGAGTGCGTTTCCAGGGGGAAAGAATGTTCTCATCTATTAACAATTATAACGTGCAAAATCTCATTGTGATACTGATTTTTCTGTTTGGGTTTTTTATTCATTCAATTTTTTTTACAATTCATTTCAATTTCAATTATTTTAAACTCTATTTTTATGTCTGAAACTATTGTTTTGCTTTATTATAATCAAACTGTTAATACTTCCTTTGAATATCACTGACATTTTATATGTTCATCTTTACAAGTTATACCAGAAACCTTAAAAATGACTATAACATGTATTAATAATAAGGAAGGATATGAAGTATATAACACACCCAATCGACATAGAAATGTTCATAGAAGATACATCTCTGGAGCAGAGCTCTGCAGAAGATAGGTTGCAACTTGAAGTATGGAGCTTATTGCTTTGCTGGCATTTGAAACCCAGCAGTAAAACATAATCTGTAGGGCGGCTGCAGCCTCCTGGAGTTGCAAGTTGCAACCAGGCCGGCAGCAGAAACGGCAGCCCAGGAGGAAGAACTGAAACAAGTACAAGAGATGCAAGGATGTGCACAGCAAGTCAAGGGCATGACTGAGAGCCAAGCTACAAGTGACGAATGACACTTGCCTGGCAAGTGAACAGACTCCCGTGTATTCCTCCCTGTTCACTTGCGCTTAGGGCTGCCAGACCCCCGGTGGGGGTGGGGGATCCCCCGCCCCCCCTATCTGGCCAGGGGGGGGGGCGCGTGTACCCCCCTGCGGAGCTGCGCACCCCCGCGTACAGCAACCACCAGGATCAGGCCTGTTTTGGCCTGGATCGGGGCCCCTGTGGAGCGCGGGAGCGTTCCTGCGCTCCACAGGGGCCCACAACGGGCTCAATCCGTGCCAAAACGGGTCCAATCCGCGCCAAAATGGGCGCGGATCGGGCCCGTTTTGGCACGGATCAGGCCCGTTGTGGGCCCCTGCAGAGCGCAGGAATGCTCCTGTACTCCACAGGGGCCCACAATGGGCCCAATTCGCGCCCAAACAGGCTGCATGGTGACATCACTTCCCAGCAGTGACATCATCATTCTTGCAGGAGCGCGCGCACCCCCCTCCAGGTAAGAGCCAGGTCTCAATCTCCCGCTGGGAGATCGAAGGGGCCTGGCAACCCTACTTGCGCTCCACTTGCCCTCCACTTGATCAAGTGGAGCTCAAGTGAATGGCAAGTGAACAGGGAGGAATACACAGGAGTCTGTTCACTTGCCAGACAAGTGTCATTCGTCACTTGTAGCTTGGCTCTGACACACTGAGATAGGGAGAAAATGGGTCTGCTGACAGTCATTCGATTGCCTTTCCATCTGGATAACAACACTATTTAATTCCAAATGAGAAAATTCGCATGAAAAACTTAAACATTTGTTATAGCCCAGAACACTTTTTCAGTTCACCACAGGACTGCTACCAGAACAACAACATTCGATTTACATACCGCCCTTCAGGACAATTTAACACCCACTCAGAGCGGTTTACGAAGTATATTATTATTATCCCCACAACAAAAATCCTCCTGTGAGGTGGGTGGGGCTGAGAGAGCTCTGAGAGAGCCGTGACCAGCCCAAGGCCACCCAGCTGGCTTCAAGTGAAAGAGTGGGGAATCAAACTCGGCTCTCCAGATTAGAGTCCCGTGCTCTTAACCACTACACCAAACTGGTGTACCATTCCACATTTGGTGTTGAATAATTCCCTGCTATCATTGAATAATACTGGAAATTGATATTGATAAATCAATATGAGCCTGCATAACATCCATTTACACATAAAAGTATGATGGCTTCTTCAGAAATAATATGATCACTCAATTTAATTTTTATTTTGGGTAACCTGGATATCACATTCTTAAGCATCTCGATTGTTTCCACTGACAAGAAAATTATGAGAACTGACAACTATACTATTATGATACCCAAAATATTTAACAAGAGCGTACAGATGAAGCAGAGTCTATGGTATCGGCAGGGCTTTTTTTCAGCTGGAACGTGGAGGAATGGAGTTCCGGAACCTCTTGAAAATGGTCACATGGCTGGTGGCCCCGCCCCTTGATCTCCAGACAGAGGGGAGTTGAGATTGCCCTCCGCGCCACTCCCCTCTGCCTGGAGATCAGGGGGTGGGGCCACCCGCCATGTGACCATTTTCTCCGAGGGCAACCCACTGAGTTCCACCACCTCTTTTCCCAGAAAAAAAGCCCTGGGTATTGGAAAATAATGTAACAATGCATAAGTCATAAGGAATGAACCATCACCTTACTGGACTTTAGGTGGCACTTTGTGTCATCGTCTCTTTCCTACGAGGAAGAGGTCGGGGCATTCAGAGATCCTCCCCATGTAGGTCACTGAACCGTACTTGAGGGAATAGTGTGTGGAAACCTTGAAGTGAACAACAAAACCAACCTGTAGGAAAGAGCAGCTGTCTGGCCTTTTGCATCGGCAAGTACAAAGGTTTACGAAAACATCAGGAACAGGGCAAAGGGTGGCACTATGGAGGCCACAGAGGCAGAGTCCATAGATAACGATCTGGGTAAGACACAGCTAGAGCAGTGGTTCTCCACCTTTAATTCACTCAGCTCACCAAGTACAAAACATTACCACCGGAACTAAAAAAACAGAGCGTACGAACAACCACTCCAGAAAAGGTAACTTGGTAACATGTCAGGAAGGATTATCACAGAGCATTCTTTCCCCTCTCTGCAAGGATTTTCATTTTTGCAAAGACTTGCGGGGGGGAGGGGCATCTTATTGTCCCCTCCTCCGCCTTGACCTCTTTCCCTTCCCTGGCCACCCCATAGCCTGTCCCCTTTTCCTGCTTCCTTCTCTCCTTCCCACCCACCTTTCCCTCCCCACCTGAAGCCTCTCCCCTACCACCCAGTTGCATGATGGGGCATGGGGGCAAGGACTTGTGGGGGCACTTCACTTTCCCCTATATCCCCTTCCGCACGCCACTTCCTCTTTCCGTCCTCCTGGCAGCCTCCATACGCTCACTTTCCCCTATGTCTTTCTTATATCTTCACCTACATTTCTTAATTTACTTCATTTATATATCACCCTTCTCCACAAAGCAGCTTTCATTTTCTCCTTGCCTCCATATTATCCTCATGACAAAATACAAGCCACAGGTGCTTGTATTACTATTTTGGGCCTTTTAAACTCCACAAAGCATTTTTTCCTTTAATTTCAGAATTTTCTGCAAACCTCGGGCACTTTTCAGATGCGCAGGAAGATCTGCCTAGTCTGTTCACAGCTCCATTCTCTGGATTTAAGTATCCGCAGATCAGGGCCACTGGGCTATTAGGATATAAGATTAAGGAGTATCCGATAGAGTTGTCAGGTCCCCTGGCTACCAAGAGGGGGCAGGGGGACTCGCTGGGTCATGAGAGGACTCGCTGGTACTGTCATTATGCCTTTGTCGACGTGCCGACATCACTCCCCATATGACCAGAAGTGACATCAGCAATGCACTGATGTAACTTCTGGGCACATGGGGAGTGATGTCAGTGTGTCAGGATGCTGCTGACACCCCCCCTTCCTGACATTTGCCTGTTGAGTGGCAGTAGGAAGTGCTCACCAGTGCAAGGGGATCCCCCCACCACCACCACCAGGGGAATGGTAACCTGGCATCCAAACATCAGGTCCCTGACTGCATTCTGATTTGGTATGGAGAAAAGGAGAATGATGTAAGCTGCTTCGGGGAGAATGGTGGGGGGATTCCTGACCCTATAGATAGCTTATTGGACACGATCTCCTGTTTCCCCCTGACTGTAGTGGGTTGGGTCAGGCAATGGCTATTTCCACCATCTCCACATTAGGTTCAAAACATCAGCAGCAGCTCTGAGATCTGATTGGTAGAAAACTCAGAACTTTGTGACACAGTTCAAGTCATTGCTACTCACCTCTTAGTCTAGCTTGGATTTAGAAGAGAGGTACATCTGGTCTTTGCAAATATTATGGCGGCTACACATTTTTATTAACAGACAGCTGAGCAAAATGCATTGCCTTCCATAATTCAGGATGACAACAATATCAACTACAAAATAGGCTTGACAATAACCAAACATCACCGCGGCTGATAAAAAAGTGGTCTATAAAGAAGATATGCGGCTGTAAACGTTACTTTGGGGAACCTTTTATATCAATGACATGCTTGAATTTTCACAGATTTAAATCAGAATTAAGTTAACGCTGACAGTTTACACATCTTAGCACATCCTGGGAGGAAATTATTAGCTGTTAACTCTGCCTGCTTAGCAACACGACAAAAACAGAGAAACAACTGCATTTTACCCCCAAGCACGGCAGTATACCCCTTTAATAAAACTTCCTAAACTAAACAAAACCTCAGTGGTTTGATTTTATGCCACTAGTAAATATTGAGAAATAAGAAGGAAAAATCTGGGCAGGACAGGAACATGCAATTGAAAGCAAGCACTTAAAAATGCAGTCTATCTTTACTTTGGATCTCCCTGGCTTTATTTCAACATGTGAAACTACTGTTGGTGTGATGATACAAAGGGAGTCCTCTCCGCTAACTATGGTTAGTTATATATATCAGATCTGGATCTGAAAATGATCTGAAGTTGATTCATTAATTGCAATTATTCTTCACTATGGTTTCCATGTGGCACACAAATCCAGATGTGATTTTAAAAAAAATTAATTTAATATCTATGTTCCATTTTGTCACACAATTTGTACATAGAAGGTTTTTTTGCCCTTGAATTAAAGCAATTATAAAGTCCTTCTAGACTTTAAAATCATTTTTTCACTGAAGATCTTGCACATGAACAGGACATAATGTATATTTGTTCCTGACTATGCATTGCAAAAGTACTAGTTTGCGTGTTTTTAAGGTGCATACGAAATATCATAAATATGATGTTATTTGGTTTTCTGCATTTCTTTTCAAAATCATGAAGAAAGTCCCAATTTATATACAGGAACAAAGTTATACACCCCAGGAACCTCGACCGGGCACCTTCTACCTCCTACCCAACAACACCAGCCGTATCATCTCAAGTTCATATTCCTGCTCCTCCTCTAATGTGATTTACGCCATCATGGATCAGGAGTGCCCCTCCACTCTTTACACTGGACAAACTGACCAGTCCCTTCGGCAAAGAATTAATAGATATAAGTCTGACATCAGAAACCAAAACATTCAAAAACAGGTGGGGGAACTTTTTAACCTTCCAGGAATTTCAAAGGGAGATTAGAAAAAAAGCCTGCTGAAGTGCAACTGATAACGATGCTCCAGACAATGTATCCACCTGGACTGAATTGAGACATGGGCTTCCTGTCTCATTACCAATGCTAATTTCTCCACACCCACCACCCCTCTGCATATTCACTCATCCCTGCCATTGTCATTCACCAGCTATTATCATCTAGCTTCTGCAACCACTCTACTCTCCAAGATATAAGTGCACATAGATAAGTGCAGAGTATTACATCTGGACCACAAAAATGTGAAGCACAAATACAGGATGGGGGAATACACTTCTGGGTAGTAGGGTATGCTAAAGAGATATTGGAGTAAGAGTGGACTGTAAACTAAATATGAACAGTCAGTGTGATGCGGTGGCAAAAAAGGCAAACTCAGTCTTGGGTTGTATCAAAAGGGCCATTGCATCGAAATCGCAGGAGGTCATAGTCCCTCTCTATACTGCCTTGGTCAGGCCACACCTGGAGTACTGTGTGCAGTTCTGGAGGCCTCACTTCAAAAAGGATGTGGACAAAATCGAGAGGGTGCAGAGGAGAGCGATGAGGATGATCAGGGGTCTGGAGACTGAGCCCTACGAGGAAAGGCTGAGGGCCTTGGGAATGTTTCATTTGGAGAAGAGGAGATTGAGGGGGGACATGATTGCTCTCTTTAAATATTTGAAAGGCTGTCATTTGGAGGAGGGCAAGGAGCTGTTCCAGTTGGCAGCAGAGGATAGGACTCGAAGCAACGGGCTTAAATTACATGCAAAAAGGTACTGGCTGGATATTAGGAAAAACATTTTGAAAAGCAATTGTGCTGTCTGTAGTCCATGTGCAGTCTGACAAAAGTAGTATCACATCTTTTCCTGGCCTCCTTTCCATTTATATTTTCTTGCTAGTACTAAAGAATCTTCTGCTTAGTTAATTGCTTCCTCTGACTGGGGTGCTTTTTACTGGTTGTTGTTGTTGTTGTTGAGGGGTTTTCAATTATTGCTTCTCCTCTGAGATCACCGCTGCACCATTACAAAACCTTTTGACTGAGAAAAATAATGAGTAGTGAGTGTGCCTGAAATGGGAAAAGCAGTCAAGAAAGTCTCCCCACCCCAGAGCTTGTGTGGTGTAGTAGCTAGAGTGTTGCACCCAGGTTTGAATCCCTGTTCTATAACGGAAGCTTGCGGTGGGAACTTAGGCCAATCATACACTCTCAGCATGACCTACCTTACAGGGTTATTGTGAGGAGAAAATGCAGAAGAGGAGAATAGTGTCAGCCTCTTCTATGTATGCATGCATGCATGCATGCATGAATGTATGTATGTATTTCGGTTTCTATTCCGCCCTCCCCACATTGGCAGGCTCAGGGTGGATTACATTTATACACATTAAAATTTCAGTTAAAACTAGGGGTGTGCAGTTCGGGTTTTGGAAAACCCGAAAAAACCCGAATCACCCCGATTCGAGTTGATTCGGAGAAACCCGAATCGATTCAGAGAAACCCGAATCGATTCGGGTTTTCCGAATCACCATAACCTGAATCGATTCGGATTGATTCGGATTGATTCGAGTTTTTCAAAGGGAAAATGCCTCCGTCTTCCCGGACGCCTGGGGGAGGCATTTTCCCACCAAATCAAGCCAAAATTGGTGGGGACCTTCCTCAAACTCCCCTCTAACGACCCCCCAAGTTTCAGAACGATTGAACCAGGTCCCCCTATCCTCTCCTAAAAAAAGCCATAGCTTTAGGTTGCTGCTGCTGATCTTCATTCATTTTTTCCTATGGGGAAAAAATGAAGAGGCAGGCTTCCTTTGCCAGGGGTGGCATTTCGCATGCAAAATGCCCCCCAACCCTCAGGGGCCCTTCTCCCACCTTTCCTCCCACCCCCCACCAAGGCTCAGCCTGCTCCCACTTGGGGGGGCATTTCATGGCCTCCCCAAGTAGGTGCTCTGCTCTCATCTCTACCACTGACAGCTGGGGGAGGCTTGTCTTGCCAGGGGTGGCATTTTGCATGCAAAATGCCCCCCTACCCTCAGGGGCCCTTCTCCCACCTTACCTCCCACCCCCACCAAGGCTCAGCCTGCTCCCACTTGGGGGGGGGCATTTCATGGCCTCCCCAAGTAGGTGCTCTCAGCCCCCAAAGTCCACCCCTTACAGCCCCACACAAACCCAATTCCCCCCCCAGCTGCCACACACAGACCCAAATCCCCACATTAGCCCCTCACAGACCCAAATCCACCCCCAGCAGCCCCACACCCATAACCCCAGGAACAGGCTGGCAAAGGCCAGCCCTCTCCCTTTGTTCCCTATGCTGGGAACTTCTAAACTCTCTTTCCCTGGGCAATTCTGCACAGCCCAGGGGTGCCACAATGGTGGGCACACTTCTGAGTGCCAGCTGGTCCCTGTGAAAGAGCACCTGAACCACAGACACCCTCCCTCAAATTCCCCCACCACCTACAGAGATGGCTGGCCAGCCAGCCCCATTGTTCCCTATGATGGGAACCAACTGCACAACAAAGAATAAAACACGAACAACACAAAATAAAGTTTTTAAAAAATTATTTTCTCCCTTTTAAAGTACAAGTAGGCAAAGCATTATGACACATTACACCAGCAGTCCCCCACGCAGAAAAATAACACAACTCACTTAACATCAGAGAATCACAAAAGCACAATTCCTGTCAAAAACACTTTATTTCTTGAACAGCTTTAGGTTACACAGCAGGGGGGCACACCAAAGGGCATTCCAGCATTCCACCTCACAAAAATAACACAACTCACTTCACATCAGAGAATCACCCAAACACAATTGCTGTCAAAAACGGTGAAGTGGGTTGTATTATTTTGTGTAGTACACTGCTATCATGCCCTGTTGTGCCCTCCTACTGTGTAACCTAAAGCAGTTCAAGAAATAAAGTGTTTTTGACAGGAATTGTGATTTTGTGATTCTCTGATGTTAAGTGAGTTGTGTGTAATATCTGAAAGGGGCTAGTTTGATTTCACAGGTTCTCACTTTGGGTCTTTCTTGCCTATTCCTTCTTCATTCTTTACTGACCTAGTCCTTCCTCAAATGTTGTGAATCTGGCAAAACTCCATGTATTGTAATTAAATCATTAATATTATAAATATTAATGAAATTACAAAATATGTGTTATTCGATGCAAAACATGGACAATTTGGCAGGTGTCAAGTTTGGTTATGAGTATTGGACTCTTAGAATATTGGATCCATTTTGTTCTTTTTGTCACAGAAGAGTGAATGAAGACTGAAATTAATTAACTATGTAGTGAGTAGGGGTACTAAGCTCCAGGGGGAGGGGGAGAGAGCAGGAGAGCTACTGGAACGACAACTGATCTCCATACTACAGAGATCAGTTCCCCTGGAGAATATGGTTGCCTTGGAGGGCTATTATACTAGTTCTGAGATCTCCCCCTGCCCACGCTGGGTCTGCCTCCAAATCTCCAGGAACATCCTTAGTAGTGCGGGAAGCCACAGAGCTAATAAATAGGCAAGAAATCAAAATAATTTCACACAACAATAATTTTGATCAGCAGAAACATTCTTTTCACAGCTTCTTTTTTACGAAAAATCACCCTACTGACTGACTTTATACACTGCTCCTCTACATATTCCAGCCTTCTCCAGTCTTTACGTTTTATGAAGGACAACATTCATTCCTCAAAA
This sequence comes from Eublepharis macularius, assembly GCF_028583425.1. Taxonomy (NCBI): domain Eukaryota; kingdom Metazoa; phylum Chordata; class Lepidosauria; order Squamata; family Eublepharidae; genus Eublepharis; species Eublepharis macularius. The sequence goes on from NC_072790.1 coordinate 9,240,862, forward strand.
TGCTGGTTAACATTCCCTCCTTCATGTTTCAGACAGGGCTTTTTTTCAGCTGGAACGTGGGGGAACGGAGTTCCGGAACCTCTTGAAAATGGTCACATGGCCGGTGGCCCCGCCCCCTGGTCTCCAGACAGAGGGGAGTTGAGAGGGCCTTTCGCGCCGCCGAGCAGTGTGGAGGGCAATCTCAACCCCCCTCTGTCTGGAGATCAGGGGGCGGGGCCACCAGCCATGTGACCATCTTCTCCGAGGGCAACCCACTGAGTTCCACCACCTCTTTCCCCAGAAAAAAAGCCCTGGTTTCAGACATATTATTTCTCTCAATTGTTATATACTGAATCCACTTAATTCTGTTGTAAACAGTGGTGAACACAAAAATGTCTCCCTAAAAAACACTGTGTTTCCTGATAAGTCCTGAAAGGTGCCAGAACTAAGGAAACATCTCTTTCTCAAAAAACGCAGAAGTGCCAATATTTTTACATGAAATATGCTGGTTTCTTTGAGAAGCCAAGCTAGAGATTTCGAAGCCTGATGCTATTATTTAAAATATTTGAAGGAAATTGTTCATTACTTGCTGATTCTACTATTATATTCTGAAGCAGATTAATTACCATCTTCTTAGGTCACTTATAGCAGGAGAGATTTAGTGGATTAGTAATAGTGGGTGAGATGATGGCTAGAAAGTCTTGACTTATGGCTTTTAAAAGATGAATAATGTGAATTATTAGCACCATTCAGGAAGGCTGAAGATGACAGATCTAACAAAATTAAATACCTTTCATCTTAGATGTGCTATTTTAAACAAATGATCTCTTTTTAAAAACCCATCACGATAACGAGTGCTGCTAAGCCCTCCACGATACGTTGCTGTAATACAAACAGAAGAGCCTGCTTAAAAGGCTTTTGACAGTAAAATATGATGAATAAATTTTTTTCTAGTTCATTGTTTAGAGCAGTTCAAAAACTGGCAGACAGTGAAGTCTCATGTAGAATTAATAGAATATTACTTTCTTGGTTCCAAATTCTAAATGGCAGATAGAGCCATACAAAAGTTACTCTCTCATCTGGAGGCAACTCAAACACGCAAGTGTTCATGTGGTACAGTCCTATCACTGTGACTGCAAGAGCTTGCTTGCTCACTCAGAAAGAAGGCTTGTGGAAACTCCTGGAGGACAGCAGCAGATACTGAAGCCACACGCCATTTTGCAAGATACAAAGGTTTACCACAGGGGCCTCCCATTAGTAAGTCCTGTTGTAGAGTTGCCAGTTCCCCGCTGGGTATGGGGGATCCCCCACTCCTACCCTTGCCCCTGCTCACCTGGCCGGCGGGGGAGGAATGGGCCTCACAGGTGTGCTCTTGGGCAGCACGGTGCACTCCCATAGGCTTGAAACAGCATGGATCAGGCCCAGATCACCCACACAGCAGCAGCCCATTCCAGGCCAACTTGGGCCCTATCCGGGCCACTGCTGGGCATGGGAGTGCTCCCCCATGTGGCAGAGGCCCTTTCCAGGCTGATTCGGGGCTGATCCAGGCTGAATTTGGTCCAATTCGGGGCCCCACCTCCCACCGGGAGTACAGGGGGACCTGGCAACCCTATCCTGTTGCCCAGCACTGCTCAGAACAGCAGCAGGGGGGCAATAAAATAAAAACCAGCAATGTCGTCAACATTGCTATATAACTTCTGGGTACAACTAAAAGTCGCCGAGGTCATATGCATGCCTTCTTGTCCCTACCCTGGCCTTCTCACCACTAGCAAGGATGACTCTTGAGAAATGAATTGGAGGGCTCAAAAGGCGGCAAAAAAATTACTGGAGGAGCAAAGATTTTGCTATATGCCTTTAATAATATTTCATACACTAGAAATGGACAAAATTTCAATCCATTCTAGGGGACCTTAATCTACTGATTGAAAGCACGGGCAAAGGCCCCGTTCCCAGTTTTCTACCTTGGACATCCCTGTTAACTAGGCCCGGGCCTTTTGTCTGGTCCCTGCTACATTTTAATCAGGCCTTGCTCCCAGTTTTGCTCATTTGCTTATTTCTCTACCAATCACCCTTGTGACAAGCTCTACAAGAAGGGCGTTCATTTCTCACTCCCCTTACCCACTGAGGAGCTCATATCATCTGAGCCTCCCCTTGGCCTGATCAAACTGCTCCGGCTCTTGAACTAGTGTTCGCCAGCACCCTGCCCCCAGCCGCCGGCCCACCCATTCCTCACTTGCCTGGTGCCGGGATGCAGAGGTGCAGGGGGCCAGCCCAACTGCATACACCCCACCCGGGAGGCACATAGCCAAAATGGATGTGCACACACCCACATTCCTGCACAGTGGCATCACCGAGTTTAAACCATGGCCCAAAACACAATGAAAATACTATCTCTGTTCCTAGTCATTTTGTGCTGCATAATCCATTGTTAGCAGGTGACATCGTTAGGAGGATGAATGCAGAACAAAGAATAAAATAATAAAAATGTTAATTAAAATAACAATAAAACATTAAAATTATCATAAAAGCAGTAAGTAACAGGCAGAAGTCGCACTATTTGATTTTTTCTAATATTTTAAAATTGGCTTTTATATCCAGTTTTCTAAAGAGGACCAAATTCTTCTCTAGGATTCTGGTCCATGTAGAAGTTTTAAATATTGCAAACACCATAAAAACAGGCTTTTGTAAATCTAGTTGACAACAGAAAATACAATCTACAGATATTCTCTCTTTTTGTGATATATGCTTTAAAATGTCCTTGCAATAAACTAGATATTGGAAAACCAATTAGGAATTTTAAAAAGAAAATCGGAAAACACATTGGGAATATTACTCATAAAAAGACAGGCGCTGATCTTGTAAAACAGGCAGTTGACACATCCCGTTGCATTAAAGATTTGTCTTCTTGAGCAACTGGGGTAAGGGAATCAGCCCAAACATCTCCTCTGTTAGGCAAGAAACCAGGTGGATTCTAAGAGCAGACGACCAACTTAGCAACCAGATACTGGTCAGCTAGCAATTCAAGGGCCACATCCAGAGCCCAGCCTGTGTGTTCTTGAGGCTCCAGCTCTCCACACTGTGTTGGGAGCCTGAGGCATATTTACTTCTCATGGCCCAGGAGGAAACTGTGACAGCACACCACAATCACAGCACGGCCTGAATGTATGCAGGGAGGGAAGGCAAGGGCCAGGCATTCCGCATGCCCTTTCCCCTCTGCAGGCACACCTTCCTTTGGATGTAAGAAGGTCTTTCCCAGGTACCCTCTCAATTCCCAAGGACTGGATCTTTTGTGGCTCACAAGAGTAGCATGCTGCTACTCTTGAGATGCCCAATATATTATGGCCTCGACCTGTTGCATTTCCCAAGGGAGGGGCTTGTGTAGGGCTGCCAGTTCAGTGTTGGCATCTGCGGGAGATTGCAGGGCTGGGGCCTACCTGATCAGCATGAGGCTGCAATGCCACTTCCATCTCTAGGACAAAGATCCCCAAAGCGGGTGGTACTGCCCCAGGGAGGGGGATTTCCTGGGGAGGTGCTAAGAGGCCAGGGTGTAGCAAGGGTGCTGGAGGTGGGCCCCTCTGAGCAGGTTGTCTGCTTATTTACAATTGACCAGGCTAGAACCTAGAGCAGAACACCTTTTGACCTCTGCACGGAGCTCAAATCTGGTGGAAACCATCTGAATTTTTAGTAAATACACCACCAGAGCTCTAGCCAGACCAGTGTACCACCAAAGTTGCTATCACTGTATTGAGTTTTTGTTGAATTAATTAAAATAAAAATGTTTCAGCTGGATTTTGAATAATTTGCAATTAATTATTCCTGTTTTGAATTTTATTGTTATTTTCTTCCTTATTAGGTCATGCAAACTGGTATTCTGAATAAAGCTTTTTCTAGGGTAGGATAGGGGGCACTGGGGATGAGTTTATGGAACCAGGGCTGGATTGAGGGGGGCAGGGGGATTGTCTGCCCCCAGCACCCCCAGGGAGGGGGCGCCAGGAGCAGCTGGCAGCTGCCAGAGGGCGCAGGCAGCATCGCAGCCCCCCCCAACGCTGCCTTTCGCCTGCCCCACAGGACAGGGGGCGGCTGTCTTGCCGCGCACCCCCTATCCTGCAGAGCAGGCAAAAGGCAGCGTGGGGGGCTGCGGGGCTGCCCGTGCCGCGCTGCCTTTTGCCTGCCCTGCAGGGAAGGGGGTGTGCGGCAAGCCGGCCGCCCCCTGTTCTGCGGGGCAGGCGAATGGCGCGGGTGGCCTCGCAGCCCCCCATGCTGCTTTTGCCTGTCCTGCAGGGAAGGGGGTGCACAGCAAACTGGCCACCCCCTGTCCTGCGGGGCAGGTGAAAGCAGCGCGGATGGCTGGGAAGCCGCTCGAACCATTTGCCGGGAGGCGAATGGAGCGGGCGGCTTCCCAGCCCCGCACGCTGCCTCTGCTCCGCCCTGCGTGATGGCGTCACCTAAGTGACATCATCAAGCAGCGCGGGGAGCGTGTGCACGTTGTGCACGCGCACAAGGTCACCAGCCTAGGGTTGCCCCGGGCACGGGCAACCCTAGATCCAGTGCTGTATGGAACCAATGGGATTGTGGCCCGAAAAAGTATGGGAACCTCTGCTCTTGAATTCACCAGACAATTTTATCCATAAAGTTTTGGGTGAATCCTAGAGCATCATCAGGTCCAAGTCACTTTCAGTTTGTACCAAGAGTGAGCTCATGGGTCTTTCAGATCGGCTTTTCAACTTCTAGAGATTCCTCTTCCCATCATTATCTTGATTTTATTGGGGCAGAATGACAAAAGAGGTGCCGGAATTATAAACAGGATGGCAAAGATGTGGCCCACAGTGGCTCGGCCAGTGGGAATCCACCCACCCCCCACCCACCAAGTTGGAAATCACTGGCCTGCTACCTCAAGAAGCTTATGAAACTCTCAACCATCCACAATTTCAGTTCCAGTGAGTTACTTTGGCTGGCAGGTTGCTGCGAGTGGCAGTTTGGGGATTCATTTTATAATTTGAAACCAGGGTGATGAAAAAGCACGGCAACGGCACAGGAGGAAATGGCGCTTCTAATCCACAAATACCCATTAGGCAGCAGACATGCCGCGGCACCCTCGACCAGCAGCAATTTCCAGCAACGTTCAATGCAGCCCAACCCAGACGGCACTGTGATAGATAATCTGTGATGCTAATAGTTCATGGATGGCCGTGACGGAGTCCTTAGGAAGGGCCTTAGGAACAGACAGTTAATTGGATGAAACTGAAAAAAGCCATCGCCTCCGTCATGAATATGCAGGAGCAAAGCTTATCCAAGAATACCCTGCGGACTTGAAAGAGGACCTCCGCGAGAACACAGGTAGACGCACCTGAACCTTGATCTTCGTGATTCAGCTTCAGTTTGTTAATTTTCACCAAGCCCATTTTAGCATCCAGGCATTCAGTCACGGTAAAGATCACTTTAAGGTCAACCAGACAGACTTTGGGGGTATCTGTGGTCAAAAGTGTTTGAAGAGGGGCGTGGCTTATTTGAGGAACGGGGCACAGAAGGGTGGCCAGTAGCCAACGGAGAAACTTTTGATAGTGAAGGAAGGGAACTAAGCCAAAGGGTTGGATCCCGGGGTAGATTTCTGCTATTGGTTCGGAGGTTGGGGTTAGAGATTTTGTCAATTCCTCCTTTCTACTGCAGACTTCCAAAGCACCCCTCGTGGGTTCCCTGTGATGAGGAAGAGGTGTTCTGCTGGCCAAAATCCATAGGATACAGGCAGGGCTTTTTTTCAGCTGGAACGCGGGGGAACGGAGTTCCGGAACCTCTTGAAAATGGTCACATGGCTGGTGGCCCCGCCCCCTGATCTCCAGACAGAGCGGAGTTCAGATTGCCCTCCACGCTGCTCCAGCAGCACGGAGGGCAATCTCAACTCCCCTCTGTCTGGAGATCAGGGGGCGGGGCCACCAGCCATGTGACCATTTTCTCCGAGGGCAACCCACTGAGTTCCACCTCCACTTTTCCCAGGAAAAAAGCCCTGGATACAGGGCAGATGAAAGGACACACTTAAGAGATCGTCACGCAAGAGGAGAAAGAGCAGAGAACGCTCATGCAGTGACTGCTACCCTGATTGTTGTGGAGGAGGGCCAGTTCCACCGCAAACCCCACCTTCCTCTTCCTGAAATGGAAGGGATGAAGAAATACTGGTGTGTTTTGTTGAATGTCTTCCTTGTCAGTCCTCTCCGATGCAGTTAATGGAGAGCCAGTTAATGTGGAGAGCCTGATCTCGTCAGATCTCAGAAGCTAAGCAGGGTCAGCCTTAATGAGTAATTAGTAGAAGACCAGGGGTGCAGAGGCAGGCAATGGCAAACCACCTCTGTTAGACTCTTGCTATGAAAAACCCCAGCAGGGGTCGCCATAATTTGGCAATGACTTGAGGGCACTTTCCACCACCCCCATCAACATTATTAAATTATTAAATGAGACCCATTGTGGTGTAGCGGTTAGAATCTCAGACTAGGATCTGGGAGACCCAGGTTCAAATCCCTACTCTGCCACGCTGGGTGACCTTGGGCCACTTCTACAATCTCTGCATAACCTACCTCACAGGGCTGTTCAGAGGATAAAATAGGACCAAAGATGGGGCACAGAGTAAGGAAGTAAATAGTGCCATACACATGGGCCATAATACCCAACAACTATTAAGAGCTGTAGTTCCTAAGAAGGCTATTTCATGACCACAGGTGATCTCATCCTCTGGAAGGGGAAAAGGCATCGTCGACACCCCACTGATCACTAATGCTGTTCTACAGCCAGAAGTAACTCATACAAGGGGCTGAGCCTAAGACCAGCATTACTGATTTTCACTTGGAGAACGGTGGTACTCTTGCTACTGCCTATCGGAGGGAGCTCAAATGCGTCTGATTTATTGCCCTCGGAATGTATACAAAACTGGTTCAAAAAAAATTAGTAGCAGTACTGCTTCACTACCTTCTTCTAAGTCCCCCCCCCCCACCTCACCAACACACACACTGCAAAGCTTCATCTACCACTTCTCATAGGAACCCACCAGACATGAAATTTACTCCGTACACTTTTGAGACTGTAAATTCAAGCATCAGGAGACGAGTTTTAAACGGCACAATTTATGATTAGCTTGCTAAAGCAATCATTCAGCATTCATATCTCCTTATTTTTTTATTAAAAGCAATTTCAAGGTTTCACATTTTGAATGTACTTACAAAGATGAAGCAATCAGGTTTATGGATTTTAGACAATATTGCCCATTGGCCACTGACCCAAACTAAAAGATGTAATGTAGCCAGTTAGTAACCCAATCAAACCATGCAAACTTCAGTTCAGATGCCGAAAGTGTTCTAACATTTGATCCTCTGGAAGTACGAACTTGCATCTGCCACGCAACCATCAAATGAGAAACACCTAGAGCTAAGACAATTTTGTTGGAATTAAACAAACATCTGGGTAAATTATAACACTAATAAACTGCTAAGATTTGCACTTTTCAAAAGTATTTACTGCTTTTCTGATTTATTAGCCAAAACTTCAAGAATCTGTCATAAAGTTAAACAGACGAGCACAAAGAGGAGAATAAATATTTAGACCTGACAGTTCTAAAATACACTGTTTACAGAGATAGCCGCATTTCAGTACATATTTTATACCTAGCAGAGTGAAACGTAGGAACCAGTAAAGCCAATAAAACTGCTATAAACATTACACAACGGAGCTCATTTCTAACAGTTGTATATTATGGTAGAATCCAAGCTGAAACATGTTACATGCATACATTCTTAAAAAGGAAACACGACCCACCTGATTCTCTTCAGCTTCCTGGGCATGCTAGACTGGGCTTATGTTTAGGTCAACCAACATAATACAGAATATCCTATAAAGCTGTTCCCTACAAAGCTTCTTCATCCTGAGCGTAGTGTTTTTTATAATATTTTTTATAAAATGTGGGGGACGGAGGCTAGCCAGTGTCTCCACGGCATGATCGGCCTAGCCACAAACAAACATATCTGGCTGAAAGTTATGTGGCACTGTTGGGGGTTAGTTATCCACCCCTCGACGAAGCCAGGGATTTATAAAAGAGTGGCATGGCTCAGAATGAGTTGCAGAGCTGACGGAGGCAGACGTATGTCATGTCAAGTCACTCACAACCGACCCCAGCAAGGGGCTTCCAAGGCAAGTGAGAAGCAGAGGTGGTTGGCCAGTGCCTTCCTCTGCAGAGTCTCCCTTGACAGCCCCCCCCCCCCATCCAAGTATCCACCCTGCATAGCTTTTGAGATCTGATGGGATCTGATGAGATCGGGCTATACCATGCTGCCTTCCCTCCCACTGACAGAGAAGATGCCCACAAATCTCTCCAGAGGAAGGCCCAACATGGAAGATGACCCAGCAAGTCTTCCCAGGACACTCCAGTGCAGCCGCCTAATGATGATGATGATGATGATGATGATGATGATGATGATGACAACGACAACAAAAACAATAACAACAAAACAATGCAACAATAACAATAACAACAACAACATTCGATTTATATACCGCTCTTCAGGACAACTTAATGCTCACTCAGAGAGGTTTACAAAGTATGTTATTATTATCCCCACAACAATAATCTCCCTGTGAGGTGGGTGGGGCTGAGAGAGCTCCTAGAAGCTGTGACTGGCCCAAGGTCACCCAGCTGGCTTCAAGCGGAGGAGATGGGAATCAAACTCGGCTCTCCAGATTAGAGTCCCGCGCTCTTAACCACTACACCAAACTGGCCAAGAGAGGCACTCAGCTGGTGACTGCCGCCTCCTTCAGTCAGTGCCTCATATGTCACTCGAACAACAGAAATAGTGATAGTGTGAACACATCCCCATTTGAAGCAGAGCTGCCCACGCTTCTTGTCTCACTTAGCACTCTGTTTTCAGGAACAGAACCCACAGTGCTGAAGAAGACATTACTGCACTGAAGAAAGAAACAGCAACTCACGGTACGGCCCAGGAATCGGCACATTTCATGAGGAACACAGAGTATGTCCAACCACAAGCACCTATTGTCTTTTGTGTGAAGTGGCAACGGGCAGTACTTTCTCACAAGTAAAAGCATCCCCCTGCTGCTTGAAACAGGGCCTCTCTCACCCAGCATGTTATGCATTCCTTCATCGGGTATGGATAACTGGCTAATACGGTGGTGACCTTTCCCTCAATGGGTGAGTTTATAATTCGGCTCCCCAGACTGCTGCTCCACTCAAGGTGATACTTAGAAAGAATTGCCCACATCTTTACATGGATGCCATTGTATTGTTGTTATCCTCAAAGGCATCACAAATATCATCATAGACATCTTCAACCATAAGCATGATTCTCTTGGCCAACTTTATCCCCATGAAGACTTGAGATCAACCAGAGATGTTATTCTAAACTGGCGGATGTGTATATCTCTAAATTCAAGCTATCCGAGACAATCATAGACAAGTTTGGAAAGGTTTGGTTATCTGTAGGGAAAAACAGTTACCATGTTCTGCAGACAACCAGCACTCCTACCCATACATAAAGCCATATTTGGTTTCGATCGGTTTGCATTGGAAGGGAAGTCCACAATGCCATATGCAATGCTTGTGAAAAACGACGTCATCAGTGATGGGGTCTAATTAGCTAATATTCTTTGGGAAGATATGCCTGATGCATATCCCAGTCAGGAAAAAGAGGACCACACCAGTAAGGTCCTGTAAGAGAATCTGCATATCCCAAAGTCCTCTTGAGTATGTGGGCATGTTCCACGGGGTACACTCCATTTTCTTCGATGAGACTTATACGAACCGTGAAAGAGGATGTCTCCTGGGTTATTTGCAAACTTCCATAGTCACACAATCTCCAAGTGCAAGACGCATGTAGTGATCTTGGTGCTGCTATTCTTTCTCAAACCACCATTCAGCTTTTCCAATAACATTCTTTCACACAATGCTAAACACTTGGCTGGGAATAAGTTAGTGAATTCGGAAACTTTGAAGTGATTTAGTTAAATGTTCCTTAATATAAAAAAAGAAAAAAAATGCATCCCATTTCCTTTCTTTTTTTAAAAAAATATTTAAAAGAAAAGATAAGATATAACAATAGAAAGTGCATAATAAATCTTATACACTCATTTCCAAAATGAAACAGTATTATGGATTGCGTAGCCAACCTGTAGAAACACTAAAGTTTTTAAAGGAGAAACACACACACACACACACACACACACACACACACACTCAACAATTGATTTTATTTCTCTGCACAGTGGAAATCATTAGTTAAATAAAATGGATTTTGATTTACTTTCTGTAATTATTATTATTAAAGTGACTAGATATTGACCACACATAATGTGAAGCTGATGCTTAAGGTCAAAAAGGGCAGAAGGCATGGTCTGCTTCCATTTTACCATCTCCAGGATCAACAGCCTGAGATAATTAGACACACACCCAACACAAAGAACTGCCTTGCACTGAATCAGGCCCCCGGCCTATCACGGTCAGTGCTCAGACCGGCAGGGACTTTCCAAGGTCTCTAGCAGAGGGTCTTCCGTGTTACCCGCTTTCTGATCCTTTTGACTGAAGATGCTGCAGACCGAACATCCTGCATGCAGGGAAGAGAATCTGCCACTGAGCCCTGGCACCTCCCCGGCACAGAACAGATTCCTAGGAGGCCATGTCTTTTTCGCATTTGATCTTCTCCTACCATTCAAGGAACCTGGAGCAGCACTTCAGCCATACTGACAGTATTTATATTGTATAATGCATTGAGGGGGCGGGGGGGGGGGGGGAGTTGCCAGGCATTGATAATACTGAACCTCGGTAGAGGGTGACTGCCTATGTTGGTGGCGTACCGTGATACTTTCTTCTGCACCATGGCCCAGAACCTGTAACAACAGGACATGCCGTCCCCTTGGAGGAGGTGCGAGCGCCCATACTTACTCTGTCCATGATGTGCCTGTGCTTACGAACTTGGCTACCACCAATGAGAGATAATGGAGACCAATTGAGGTGTTGTGGTTAGAGTATTGGATTAGGATCTCTGGCCCCAAGGATGCTCGCCTGGCCTCGACCAGGGTCAGGGCCTTTTCGGTCCTGGCATCCACTTGGTGGAACTCTCTGCCCATAGAAACCAGAGCCCTGCAGGATTCACCATCTTCCCTCTGGGCCTGTAAGACAGAGATGTTCCGCCAGGCATATGGTTGAGGGTGGGGCTGGGTGGGCTCCTTTTTAGCTGGTCTCCTGTCAAGCAGGGAATGCAGCGTCCTCCTCCTGACCATCTGCCGACTCAGCCAATGCCACCCCCCATCCCACTGGGTGTATGAGGTCGGGTTTGGCACTTGGGTCGCTGTCTCCTTGCACTGGTTCTTGTGTTTTAATGTATTTAAATGTGATCAATGTACGGAACGTATTTTAATGTGATTCTACTGACTGATGTAACCCGCTCTGAACCTGCTTGCGAGGAGACCGAGTTAAAAATTTGATAAAATAAAATACATAGGATCTGAGAGACCCGGCTTCAAATGCCCTCTCTGCCATGGAAGCTTGCTGGATGACCTGGGGCCAGTCATGCTCTCTCGACTTAATCTACTTCACAGGGCTATAGTGAGGATAAAATGGAGGAGCGGGCAACGATGGGCCCCCATTGGGGGGGGGACAGCATGGCATAAATAAATGAAAATAAATAAATAAATAAATAAATAAATGGAAGGAAGGAAGGAAGGAAGGAAGGAAGGAAGGAAGGAAGGAAGGAAGGAAGGAAGGAAGGAAGGAAGGAAGGAAGGAAGGAAGGAGTTTGAGTGAGGGGGTTGGATGTAGGATGTGGGAAGGAGCACGGAGTTAGAAACGCCCACCCCTTGGTTTCCAGTTTGAACTGCAAAGTTCCACCCATGAAAACAAACCGAAAAAGGCAGCACCATATGGTAGGTGGGGTCCGATGTGATGACCTGTGTACAACGTAAAATGGGTGGGCACGAGAGCACTGCCATGCACGATGCTCCCCTGTGCAAGCACCGAGTCATTACTGACCCATGGGGGGACGCCGCATCACAGCATTTTCTTGGCAGACATTTTGTTATGGGCTGGTTTGCCATTGCCTTCCCTAGTCACCTACGCTTTTACCCACAGGAAACTGGGTACTCATTTTACCGACCTTGGAAGGATGGGAGGCTGAGTCAACCTTGAGCCGGCTGCCTGAACCCGTCTTCCGCCGGGATCGAACTCAGGTTGTGAGCAGAGCTTGGGCTGCAGTCCAGGGCCCTTTCACTATCAGTGTAACCTTGAGTATTGTCTTCCTAACAGGGTTTTCTCTTTTGTTTTTGTCACAGAGGGTGATGCTATCACAGAGATTATACCTCAGATTTACAAAACAGACTCAGAGGATGGGATGCTTTAGAATATTAATTTGAAATTATCTTAAAACCTCATAATTGGCAATGAAAAGGAAGGCTCTACATCAATAATGCCATTGCCACAGTGAAGGAGAACAGTCCCTTTCCAGTGAGGATTGAGGGTGATGAATTATCTGTTCCGCTTTAATTGCTGGTGACACAATCCTATTGGCAAAAAATCATCGAGGGTTAAGAAGGGTTTTTTTTAAAACAAGTTCATTTCTGCTTGGCAGGACATCTTGCCATTAATTATGGCAAAATAAAGATTATGGTCTTTGAGCATAAACTTCCATGTTACAGCTTGTAGCTAGGTGTGTCTACCGCTGACCCAACAGACTCGCTTAAACGTTTGAGCGTTTGCTTCTTTGCTCAAAAGAATCAGAAGACAAAGGGGGAGAATATCAGGCTCTGGACTCTCACCAGCTCCAAGGCAATCGCTAGCAAGCAAGTCGCCTTCTTCCAACAACTCTTTTACTATAAAGGTAGCAAACATATAGAATCAGGATGGTCGACTCCTGGGGGCCGTGTAGACATGGGCCAGGACTTCGTAGAGATCTGTAGGAGTCTGCTTCAAAAACCTTAACAGAGGTTGAACAAGTGGACTCCTTCTTTGATAAGTTTCTTTTGCAAGATGGCCTCATTAACCTAGTGCCTACTCTCGCTGGTAAGTTCTACACAGTGACGTATCGCCCATACCAGATATCAGGGGCAAAGAAAAGGCAGCTAATAATTATTCCCAGGGCAGCTACACCATTGGGAAGAAAATGATTTACCGTTAACAACATCATTGACAAGAGTCCCAAAATGGCAGGCAGTGCAATGGCCTCCAAAAATTCTCGGACTGTCAGAATTTTGTCATAAAGTGCAGGTCCAGGTTTTGTTCATCTTCTGATGGAGCCACCTTGGTAGAGTACAATAAAACTAGCGTTATTATGTATGGCGTCCTCTTCTACAGAGCTCCACTGTATGACTCCATATCAATCACCCAACCCACCGTGGAAGGGCTTACTCATGGTACACAACAAAGCCATCTTCTACATCTGCAACCAGATCCTTTACATCCAACTTACAACAGCATAAAAAACTGGCTTTAAGTTGAGCATCAACATCCCAGGCAGAAGACCTCAGGCGAATCTCCATGCTGAGCAATACGACAGTGATTGTAAAGACCTCGACTCAGCTGGGACAGGTTTGACCTGATGCCTAGCTAGTGGACCTTTGTCCACTGAGACATTGAAAAAGTCATGGAAGAGGGTTCCCAGAAACCCAAGAAGGCATTCTAAATAAATGGGGAACAACTCTGTTCCTGGAGAGGAAGAAGAAACGGAGAAAGAGAATTCAAATGTTTTATTATCCCAAATCTGCAAGTAAGCACGCTTGAGGTTCTGGCCAAAGTACTCAACATCCAGATTCTGATTTTGATCATTTTGTATTTGCCTAGACATCTGTTATCTACAAACTCCAACACGGCATGAGCGTGTAAAGTGCCATCAAGTTACAGCCGGCTTATGGCAACCCCAGAGTAGGGCTCTCGACCCCCTGGTGAGGGTGGGGGATTCCCTGTTTCCAGCATCTGCCCCCCGCCACCTCTCACATGGCCAGTGGAGGGGAAAGGCACAGGAACCAGCCTGGGAGCTCTGCGGTGAGCTCCGACACATCTGGATCATTTTGTTGTCACACAGGGAATGATGTCACTCACAGCATTATGCGGAAGCAACAGGTCATGCATGGGGCCAATTTGATAAAAACAGGCCCCCGATCAAGTGTTTTGGGCCTCCTGGTGTGCTCCCCGCAACCTTCCCTGTCCCCTGGTTTCAAGTCTGGGGAGGGTCTGGCAACTCTACCCCGGAGGGTTTTTAAGGCAAGTAACATACAGAGGTGGTTTGTCATTGCCTGCCTCTGCACAGCAACCCTGGGCTTCCTCGGAGGTCTCCTGTCCCAGGACTAACCAGGGCCAACCCTACTTAGCTTTTCGGATTTGACAAGATTGGGCTAACTCTGGGCCACCCAGGTCAGGCTCCAACACGACACCTTCTTTTTAATACACTTCTCGCAGCCCTCTGCTTTATTTATGGTTGCAGAATTACTCTTGAGTGGTCGAGTAATTCACTAACTGGTCACTAAGGGGTAAAGTGAGTACCTTTTACTGCGAATCCCCTGCATTTTATTATGGGATGCAACAATCTGTTTGTATTTCTATAAAGCTAGCTGAATCACCCCAAAATAAAAAAAAACAGGAAAAAAGACAGGAATGTCACCAACTTTAAAGCAATCTCTTCATTCAGAAGTGAGGAGGAATTGGAGTTGCATGACTCAAACATATTTTGAAGCTTACGTATCCAACCCAATTGTTGTTGTACAGTCCCAAGATTAGAAGCAGCTGAAATTTGTTAGAGACTGAAAGAGTTCATATTAAATTCCTTAGATCACCCCTTTTAGTGCCAGCCACCTCCTGCTGCTCGACCATGAACTGGAAACAAATGCATGTTCTATGTCAACTAAAATAGGTTTTATTATGTCAAATTAATGGTTGAAATTGCAGTCCACGAACAATTCCAGATTGCTTAGATTATGTTTAAAGGAGCTGGCCTCTCTCGATTCTCTGTATAATAATTCTTGATGGTCAAGAGTCACAAACAATTAAGGACCGGTGGATTATCAAAAGGAGTCCCTTTTGGAACAAGGCCATTTATGCAAAACCCCTGCTTAAAACAAGATTTCTGGATATGATTCTGATCTTCAACAAGATCTAGCAGTAAGCCAGGACTTCCCATGATATCCTGCTTGGAAGCAATCTTCACAGGAAACAAAATAACCTCTTGGAACTGAACCTCGCACAACATTTTGTTTTGTTTGCAGTTGATGGAGTCTGATAATGTGCAGATGTTTTAGTGCCCCATATTCTAAAAAGATATGCCAATATGGCCTGGTTGAACACCCACCACATGATGTTCTACACAGAATCCTGTATAAAATCCCTAGAATGGAACTCCTCACATGAACATGTGCATCGGACACTGAGTATTCATCTATTAAGGTCAGTATTGCCTACTCCTAACTAGAGATGGGCTCGAACTGGAAAAAAAACTAACATGATGTTTGTTGTTCATTGCCATCCACGAACAGGGACTCACGAACAACCACGAACATGGCCCTGTTCACGAACATGTTCATGGTTGGCTGTTTGTGGAGGCCAGCAGGCTCTCCTCCAGCCATCATCCAAGTTTGGTCAAGATCCCTACTGCACCACTCCCAGAAGCCTGACCTGAGCAGGCACCAGGAAAGGTACCAATAATAAATAATAGCTTAGCCCAGAGCCTGGCAGCAGCCCTGGAACTTTAAGGGGTAGATCCCTATCCCACCACATACACAGAAAATTCAAGTTCCAGTGCACTCTCTCATCAAAATGCCAACAGCAACTGTCTCTCTCCCTCTCCACTCTCTGCAAAGTCAGAACTGGGAGCCCCCCTCCCCCCTGGTCTTTGCTCCCTTGTTGTAGCAAATTTGGAGCTCCACACTTGAAAAGAAGACCTACATATCAAGCTAAATTGGGCTTAGATTGGGGTTTCCAGGGCAACAGCAGGAGTTCAGACAGAGTTCAAACAATCCCTGCCTAAGTTGCCAAGGGAATTGATTGCAGGTGCCAGACTGTCTGGCTTGAACGAGGCTTGCAACGACCACCTGTTCATTTAGAATGGGGTCTCACAAACATCTTGTTCGCGAACAGCACATTGGGCTGTTCGTGGCTTTTTTTTGTTCGTATTGCTGTTCGTGCCCATCTCTACTCCTGACTAGCAGCAGTTCTTCAAAGGTCTCAGTCATCAACTAATATCCAGCTGGTACCTTTCTGCATGTAATTTAAGCCCATTGCTTCGGGTCCTAGCCTCGGCTGCCAACTGGAACAGCTCCTTGCCCTCCTCCAAATGACAGCCTTTCAAATATTTAAAGAGAGCAATCACGTCCCCCCTCAATCTCCTCTTCTCCAAACTAAACATTGCCACGGCCCTCAGCCTTTCCTTGTAGGGTTCAGTCTCCAGAACCCTGATTATCCTCATTGCTCTCTTCTGCACCCTCTCGATTTTGTCCACATCCTTTTTGAAGTGAGGCCTCCAGAACTGCACACAATACTCCAGGTGTGGCCTGACCAAGACAGTATAGAGAGGGACTAGGACCTCCTTCAATTTCGATGCAATGGCCCTTTTGATACAACCAGAGTCTGAGTTTGCCTTTTTTGCTACCGCATCACACTGACTGCTCATATTTAGTTTACAGTCCGTTCTTATTCTCTTTCGCATACACTACTACCCAGAAGTGTATCCCCCATCCTGTATTTGTGCTTCACGTTTTTGTGGCCCAGATGTAATACTGTGCACTTATCTATGTTGAATTGCATCTTGTTCCCAACCGCCCACTTCTCCAGAGTATTCAAGTCTTGTTGAATTTTACCTCTATCTTCTTGGGTGTTTGCCCCTCCTCCCAATTTGGTATCATCAGCAAATTTAATGAGTAGCCCGTTTACCCCTTCCTCCAGATCATTGATAAAAATATTGAAAAGTACCAGGCCCCAAACTGAGCCCTGCGGCACCCCATTGGACACCTCCCTCCAATCTGATGAAACGCCATTCACCACCACTCTTTGGGTGCGGTCCTCTAAATGTCAAAGGCAATCAATGGGTTTGATTCAGTATGGGCCAAACCGTTTGTAGTAAAGTGTTGCTGATATATGGCCTTGAGTCTGTTCATAATATAACGATAGTTTTGGCCACACAATAAACGTGGGAGTCCTAAACCTTTTTATTATGGATGTAGAAAAACTTGCAAGAAACTAAATGCGAAAATAACTCCTTAGGGCAGGCCAGGGAAGAGAACTGACCTCTCATCCTCCAATGTGGTTGCCCTGATTTTATGTTTAACAATCAATTCAAGGAAGAAATTCTGTTCTTGAGTTAGATGCACAAATACTGCACTGAATCACAGCAACTATCTTATAAATATCTCTCAGTCTAATCACAAATTAAATCTTTTTTGCTAAAAGCCTTTCAAATATGGGCAAGCAATTCCGAGTAAAGATTGACAGTTACTATTCTAGTCATTCCGCTTAACATTTATAATGGATGCCATCATATTTAATACTATTTTGTGTGGCATTGTGTTGATTTAATACAACACTTTTGCTTTAAATGAGGAGCAGAGAATTAAGTGTGTCAGGCTTTGTCGTTATGAATAAATATTTACAAAGCCTAAAATTTGTGGCAGCCTTTCACAGTCGTGTTTTTTTTTAATCTGCTGCATTAGCTAAATAAAAAGTAAACACTATCAGACTTTTATGTATGCTTTCCCAAGATATTAAAGTGATTAGAGTTAACATCATATTTTCCTTCTTTCCATGAAGACATCTAGTCCTGAAAAACAGCCCTATTAGAGACACAAACATTTCAAATATTGCCCCCCCCCCATTGCAAGTTGGCTTTACATTGTCCTGTGATTCTCACCACAGTAGCCCTCACTGTAATTCAGCTTGATGGAAGATAATGGCAATTTTGCCCTCCCTTTCCCTCATCCTAACAGCACACAGAAGAACAGCTTTTCTTTGACACATTACACCTAGTTTTATGTAACTGTCTCACATTTTCTTTCTCCTTAAATGAAAAGCAGCCCCTTGAGGCTGTAATCAGAAGGTAAAGAGGCGCTGGCAGAAAAGGCTGCTTCAGCTGTTCCATGCTGTGGGCCGCTCTCTCAAAGCCCCCTCCTCCAAGCTTCTTTTCTTCATAAAGGAAAATATTCAGGATAGAAGTAGGGAACCCACAAGGACTTATGGGGTGGTGGTGGTGGTGGTTTACTGCATTTCCTCTTGTACTACCTTCCTTGCACTTTTTCGTCTTTCCCTCTTCCTGGCAACCCCTGTATCTTCTCCCCTTGCCCTGCTTCCTTCTCTCCTTCCCACTCACCCACCAACCTTT
Organism: Eublepharis macularius; assembly: GCF_028583425.1. NCBI lineage: Eukaryota > Metazoa > Chordata > Lepidosauria > Squamata > Eublepharidae > Eublepharis > Eublepharis macularius. The sequence goes on from NC_072790.1 coordinate 9,259,179, forward strand.
CTTTTCTCTGTCCTCTGCAGAGAAAATCAGAACTCAACCTGTAGTGTAATCTAGGGTGGGGGGGTTGTTTTCTTTTCCCCTTTCCTTTTAATTGCTGTTGAACAGTAGCAAGCAGCTGCAGCTGGGTGAGTCATACAAGTAAAATGGTGTCACCCACTGGTTGCTGCCAGGCCTGGCCACGACAAATCCTTGTTCAAAGGCCAAAACAGCACTAGAGAGGGCCCTGCTCCCGGCCTTTTACCTACCCTGAAGGCTGGCAATACTGCTGGGATGGACTAGCATCCCACACAACAGCTACTGAGAGGGCATTTGCTTTCTAAAGCTACAGGCTCTGTTTCCATTATTTTTGACTGTTTTAACTCCCCCCCCCTTTTTTTTTTTTAGATTTCAGATTTTTATATAAGGCCTTCATTTTCTCTTATGTATTGGTAGGTAGGTGGACTATTCATAACACTATAAACATACCCTTCTCCCCCTTGTAATCTCTCTTTTTATAATAATAATATAATAATAACAACATTTGATTTATATACCACCCTTCAAGACAACTTAATGCCCATTCAGAGCAGTTTACAAAGTGATTTAGTTATTATTATCCCCACAACAATCACCCTGTGAGGCAGGTGGGGCTGAGAGAGCTCTGGGAGAACTGAGACTGACCCAAAGTCACCCAGCTGGCTTCAAGTGGAGGAGGGGGGGATCAAACTCGTCTCTCCAGATGAGAGTCCTGCCACTCTTAACCACTATACCTGTCAGGGCCCTGGACGCCCCCTACAGGCAGCGGAGGGTCCCACTCTGGGGAGAGGCCTCAGCACGGGTCCATTCTTCCTCCCCTAGCAATGGCCGCCTGATCGGCCCCATTGAGGTGCTCTGTGGCCTGCGAGGGCTCCTCCCTTTTGGCCTCAGAAAGGGTGGGCCAGATATGGAGTTGCAGCACTCCACAACTCTCAGCACCACCAGAGAGGCTGTCTCTTGGCTGCAGGGATAGACCTCCTCACACTCTCCTCCCCAGCCTTGGTCTGGAGCCCTCCTTATATGCCCTCCCGTCTAATGCCATCCTCACCCCATCTCCCACGAACCTGCCCCTAAGATGAGTCCCACCACCTTGGCCAGCTGAGGCCACACCTCTCTGCCCCACCCTGCTCTCCGCTGCTCATAGGGCCCTGCTCCTGCCCTTCCCTGGCCCAGCCTAGAGCAGTCCTCCAGGGGCCAGCTGGCCAGGGGAGGCAGTGAATCTCTATTCTGAAGGGGCTGGGCCCTTCTTGCCAGGTCTGGGGGGCGGGTTTCCCAGTGTGGGGCTGGGCCATTGGCAGCTGCTCTGGGAGGCCTGTGCCGACCCCCTGTGCCTGTGCCTGAGTCTCTCAAGCAGGCCCAGCCTGCTTCTGCCCCAGGCCTCTGGGCTGGTCATCTTCCCCACCCTGCTCGGATGGGTGCTTGGGTCGTGGTTCTGGGGCCAGCATCGGCAGCCATTTTGTGGGTGGCCACGTTAGAGGTGCCCCGACTGGCAGCAGCCACAGCAGTGGCTGTTATGGAGGCTCCTCAGACATCGTCAGCCATGTTGGAGGCTCCCCATCTCCTGGTGAGGTGGTGGCAGCCATTGCACTGGCTCCTTGGCCATTGGTGGCATCAGCGTCCTGCTTTGGACCCTGGCCACCCACCTCATCGTCCCGCCAGTAAGTGCTGGTCTGCTTGGCCTTGGGGGTTGTGAAGGTGAGGGCCAGAGTGTCCATGGGCCACCAGAAGGGTGCCCCTGGATAACACCAAACTGGCTTTAGAGTAGCAGTGCAGTTAGGTAATTGTAGACTTTGGACTTCGTAGTCTTGTTCCAACCACCATTAACATCAGGCATTTTGAAAACTACAATTCCCAGAATACACAGGGAGAAAAGGAAGCAGAGGCGGAGGTGAGTTGGATGACATCCTCTAATTTCTAGCTGTAGTCTGCATTTCTACCCCAAGCTCTCATGACTCAGGGGGGCTGTGGCCCTGGGTTTCTCCAAAGTCCAGCTCCAATAGCACCATCAGTTCAGGGCCCAAGAAGGAGCAACGTAATAAGCAAAGAAACTTTCACTTCACTAAAGGTTAAAAAAAAATTGGCAGACCAGCTACATGGGATGTCAGAGCTCAAATACATCGTCAGCAACTGTGGACGACACAAAAAAAAAGACTAGCTTTCAACTCACCTTCCTGGACACTGAAGAAGGAAGATGGACAAAACAACTTGTTATGCACCACGCTTTATGACATTCTTGCCACCTTGCACACAAGCTCCATGGTTATAAGATCATATGCTACAATGCACCCTAAATAATTGTAAAGATACATAGGGCAATTCCCATATCCCTACATGTTTATGTTTGACCTATGACTAAATGCCAACATAGGCAGAGAAAGGAGCATTAGTGAAATGTTAAAAGGGACGCAAAATCAGGGATGTAAAATGTCAAGAGTCTCAAAAGGCCTTTTATGGTCCAAACCTCTATGCTTTCAGTGTCTGCTGCATTTGTTCAGATAACATGGGAGGGTTCTGAGGAGTTCTGTAGTAATCATCGTAAACTCAGCATGAGCACAAAAGATGCCTCAAGGGCAGTGGCGCTCCTTGTACACACAAGAGTTGGAGAGTCATGTCTAGATGTCTTGTTTCTCCATGATTCATCAAATACACGGGAAACCCACAATGTTACATCTGCCCTATGAGCAGACTTTACTGCAGAATGTTCGGAATGGAGTATTAAGGTTTGTTATAGTTTCATTTGTGTACATATTAGCTGAATCATCAATGGTGAACTTCTTTTACTTGCTAAGAAGATTGGGGGGGGGTGAGGGGTCTGCGATTTCCTTAACAGAGTACAAGTACATCTTGACTGACATTAGATATCATGAAGCACAGGTAGTATATAGGAGTACAAATTCAAAGCAACAGATAATATGCAAGTCAGCACACTGGTGAAGTCTGTGATCCCTAACTCGTTAGCAAAGCATCTGAGACCCCCCCCTCCCTACAATACTTCCCTCCTATCTGAGTGAAAAGCCTTTTTGAATAATTCGGTTTTGCATTGTTTGTGGAAAGCCAGGAGAGTGGGGGCTCTCCTGACCTCCTCAGGCAGGCCATTCCACAGGGTAGGGGCCACCACAGAGAAAGCCCATGTACAGGCTGCTGTTGATTTTGGCCATGTGCAGGCTGGCACCTACAAGAGACCCTGTTCTGATGAGCAAAGCTATATTATATTATATTATATTATATTATATTATATTATATTATATTATATTATATTATATTATATTATATTATATTATATTATATTATATTATATTATATTATATTTGTTTCGTATAGTATAGCTTATATTAGTTTATATTAGTTTAACTAGTCTTTAAAGTTTGTTACATTTGTATGAATAGGGCAATGCACTTATTTTTCCGTTATGAGTATGGCATCAGTAAGCGTAAAAAACCCAGAGCTGGAAAATATGCACGTTGCCCAGTTATAGAAAATGGCAACCACACATATTGGGAGAACTGCAGGTAACATGCGCTCCCATTACATGTAGTTGGTGTGCCTGAATCAAACACCTGACAAGGGCTTATGAGACCAATGGACGCTTTTTAAGAATATCAGGAAAGCTAGAGGAGTCAGCTGTCGAAGAGAAGGGAATCTAGACTTGTGCCAGGTGTCCCCCCACATACACTTTTGGTCAATGCTAGCCGTTTTAGAGGGGTAGAAGCTCTTCATAAGAACACACAGAATGAATATTTGCCTTTTTCTGACCGTATACAGTATACCATTATTTCCCTGGGCTACTGCTGCTTTCATTATTACTGGCTTTTGCTTCTTCCTCTCATCTCATCAGTGAGTCACAATGGGTTGGATCCTACCAGAGAAAGAGGGAGAAAAGGCCCCTTCTTAACACTTCCCTCCGCCCCCGCAGCCATGCCAGAGATTATGGAACCCTTATACAGGATACAGTTGAAGTGAGGATAATTAGCCAAGCTCACGCTTCCTCACTCTTGTACCAATAGGGAAACTGGTAGGATTTAACCCTATGCTACACAGCCAGTCACATTCGGCTATGTGATGACATCACTGAGTTCCGTTGAGAACAACCAATAGTAATAGACTTAGAATCCAAGAGACTCACTATTCATTCCATGAATTTAGATGGAAAGAAAACCTTTCATGTATCCATCCAAATGCATACAAATAAAAAGATTTTAATATGATCCTCAGAAAGTATATGGGTTTGGGGCATCTCTGAACATGAAAAACTAGCTTTGGCTTTCACAGAACACCTTGATACATGCATAAAAATCACTCCGTTCTGCTTCTGTGTATATTTATTCCCTTAACAAAAAGTATGATGATATCTGATATTCCCTCATCACTATGGCTGGCATACACAAGTGTATGTCTGATGGATAATATACCTTTGCCCCTGTGAAAAGGGACATCTTGATAGCTGTTTGTGAAAATGTCATTTAGAAATTGAGTTGTGCGATTGTCTTTCAACTCGACACGCTATATCATTAGTCATGTTCAAAGTCACAAAGTTCAAGAAACTGTGAGCAATCTGTACCCACCAATGATGCATATTTCAGGAGGAACTGAATGACACGTTACGCATTTGTCAGTGAGCAGACGTGCATATCTGGAACGTTCTATGGAATCGAAAACATGTTTTGATACAGTATGTATTTCTTAGGAAGACTGAAATCTTTCTAAATATATCTGATTACGAGTCAGAAATTCTATTACTTTCAAAGTGAACTGCAGCAAAGAAATATGGCCATGGTTTTGCAAAACACAGCTATGAATGCACAGCTAGCAAAGTAACATAATCAATATTCTGCCTTTCCATCAGCTGAAACTAAGTATGCGAGAAATGACTAAATTCCCTTTTCTTTGTCACTTCCTCCCATGTCAATCTAATGCTTTGTTCCTACAACCCACAAGGTGACTTTTTGCAGTCAACTGAAGAAGGGAGGAGAAATATTCAGAAGATTCGCCTTAAGTAAAGTTAGTAGTGAAGAAAAACAACAGGCAGGCAACTGCAAACAACTCTATCTTAAGTTGCACAAGTTGCTCATTGGCAAGACGTGTGCCTTGGAAGAGCCCATGATTTATAGTTGTACACATATAATACAGATTGCACACCCAAACAAACACTGTCATCTTAACACAAAATAAGATGAAGGTGAACAGATAATGCTTGCATGCAGTAATTTTCTTTCCAGAAAAGCCAGATTCAAGCAAAAAAGAAAAAGAAAGATCTGAGAGCAAGCTTCTATACAGCACAACCACTGTTACGGTTGATCTCCCTCTGATTTTAAAATCTGGTGCCCTACGCTTTAGAAACAGCGCCCGTTTTCACACGCCCGAACCTTCTGGAAAATCACGCAAAACTCACGGCATGAAGCGTCTTCCTAGCGTGATTTCCTGGCATGATCCCGTTTAATGGCGGATTTTCTGATGTCATCACACCATTAAAGGGGATTGTGCTGGGAAATCGCACTAGGAAGATGCTTCATGCCGTGAGTTTTGTGTGATTTTCCAGAGGGTTACGCGCGCATGTGAATACAGCCAGTGTTTCTGGAAAAACATACCTGATTTTTTTAGATCAACTTAAAGGGCTAGTGTAGCCATAATGGATGGGTTACAGAATGGAGATCAGGCTTGGAAATTGTGTGCTCAAATATTTATTTATTTTAATTTAAAAGATTTGTATACTGCCTTTCTATCCATATATGGTCCCCAAGGTGGCTAACGTTTTAAAAAATTAAAACAACGGTAAATATGGCCCATTAAATATGGTTTCATGTTTATATTGGCAGAAACCTTAACCAGTTAATGTGAACTAGGCATTTTAATATATAATATTATTCAATTTATGCATCTGACTGATTGGGGACTTGGAAAAGAAAAGGAGATGTTCTAGTTATGGGGAAATTATGGACAGTATTTTTGAGTATGAGCATGGTATATTGCTATCTGTAATGCAGAAAGATTGCTGCAAATAAGATGCCACAGAGCTAATGCATTGATACATTTGAGTATCCCGTGATATTACGGAAGGATGTGAACTCCATCTGTCCAAAAGAGGCTGCGATACATTGAGGTCAGCCATGCATTATCGTCACCAGAAGTCAGAGTAGCTAACAGGACAGCAGAGGCTGGAATTCCAAAGGAATAAGCTCCCCATTTAGATTTACGTGTACTAATAACAACAACTGGATGTATATACTGCTCTTCTAGACATAATGTGCCACTCAGAGTGGTGAACAAGCTCAGTGTTGTTATTACCCCCACAATACCGCTGGGGAGCTGGGCTGAGAGGAGTGGCTGGCCCAAGGCCACCTGCTGAGCTCATGGCAGGAGTGGGATTCGAACCAGCAGAGTGTGATTCGCAGCCCAATCACTTAACCACTATGCTACAGCAGCTTTTAAACGGGTCAGTCTAGCTGTCCCTTTAGCATCAGTCTGATCTGCAGCAATTATCGGGGGATGTTATTAGCTCCATAACAAGATAAGCTTCAACTGCCCCATTCAGCATATTAAACCTCCGTTAAAGGGCCGGACAATTTGTGCTGGCCAGCTGGCAACCTTACTCACATACACTGCCAAGGTATGTCAAGTCTATAATTTAGACTGCACTGGCAAAAACAAACAAACATTAAAGGTTTAAAAAAATCACAGCCTGAAAATGATAATATTTGAAGCTATAGTACAAGGGAAAAAATGTTTCTTTCAGCCTCCCATGTTCAACGTTTGAAAAAACAGGGCTTTACTGGGACAAGAATGGATCTGCTGAGTTTTCCTGGAGCGGAAGGCGATGATGAAATTAACAAACCCTCTGAGGAGTGACCTCCGCCTGCTCTGTCTTTTTAAACTATGCTTCCTGGCGAACATTGAGTCTCCCAACACTTGAGCATCCCCGTGTAAGATGTCTCATGCAATGGGCCAATTTGAGCCCCAGATGGACCAAATGGACTCATCTGAGGCCCAGATTGGCCCACTGCAAAGTGCACGCATGCTCCTGCACCCACGCGATGATGTCACCCGGAAGTGACATCACTGGTGGTATGAAACCTAGTGAACGATCTAGTTTTTGTCTTGTTCTGTTAATTTCTGATAATGGATATACACTTAGAAGGAGCCACTTCATAAGTATAGGTCTGTGATTATTTTTAGTCTACTGAATATAACACAGAGAGCTAATACTCGGCTAGGTAACCAAAAGTCTGTTTTTTTTTTAATTGTACAATAATTGCATCTTTAGCATAATGATTACTTTAGACCTTTCCCAAAGGTTACCTTGCCTTATTAGTTGCCAACTGTCAACATTTTACCTATAATCACTCCTTCAGGTTCTTCCAGATCCGTGTTCTATTAATAATTATTTTTGCAAGCTCTCTCAGTTTGTCCATAACAGTTTTATATTCTTAGGGATTATATCCAGATTGATTGGCAGGATTTCTTCTATGTCACAAGGCTACAAAATAATAGAAAAGCCCCAGAAGGGTTGGCAGCATCAGGGAAACACATAACTTGGTCACTGATGAAAGACTTTCTATGGCATTACCTTTTTGTTGATTAATCTCAAAGCTCAGATTGCCCTTTGCAAGGGTTCTGCGTCCTGTCGCTAAATGTCAATTGCTTAGCAGGGTTGCCAGATATTCCAGCCTGCCAACTCCACCTTTCTGGGCAGTTGGTTATTATTACTAGTATTAAGGCAGAACTACCACTGCGTACTGTGTTTCAGTCTTATCTACAAATTACCCTTTTTTTCCGTCAGTGGGTGGGCCCAACAACTTCCAGGCTGAAACAGAAGTTAAAACCTTTTTCTTTGGGATTTTCAAACAACATAAGGTAAATTAAAGCGGGTGCATGGAACTTCCAACGGTTCTGCAACATGAAAGTTGCATCTGATTGCTTCATTACCACAATACTATCTCTCTGGGCCAAGCTACAAGCGGCAAATGATACTTGAATGGCAAGGGAACAGACTCACGTGTAGGGGTGTGCAGTTCAGGTTTTGGAAAACCCGAAAAAACCCGAATCACCCCGATTCGGGTTGATTCGGAGAAACCCGAATCGATTTGGGAAAACCCGAATCGATTCGGGTTTTCCGAATCGCCATAACCCGAATCGATTCGGATTGATTTGGGTTGATTCGGGTTAGCTTTTTCACAGGGCATTCCAGCATTCCACCTCACAAAAATAACACAACTCACTTCACATCAGAGAATCACCCAAACACAATTGCTGTCAAAAACGGTGAAGTGGGTTGTATTATTTTGTGTAGTACACTGCTATCATGCCCTGTTGTGCCCTCCTACTGTGCAACCTAAAGCTGTTCAAGAAATAAAGTGTTTTTGACAGGAATTGTGCTTTTGTGATTCTCTGATGTTAAGTGAGTTGTGTCATTTTTGTGAGGTGGAATGCTGGAATGCCCTTTGGTGTGCCCCCTTGCTGTGTAACCTAAAGCTGTTCAAGAAATAAAGTGTTTTTGACAGGAATTGTGCTTTTGTGATTCTCTGATGTTAAGTGAGTTGTGTTATTTTTCTGTGTGGGGAACTGCTGGTGTAATGTGTCATAATGCTTTGCCTACTTGTACTTTGAAAGGGAGAAAATAATTTTTTAAAAACTATTTTGTGTTGTTTGTGTTTTATTCTTTGTTGTGCATTTGGTTCCCATCATAGGGAACAATGGGGCTGGCTGCCCAGCTATCTCTGTAGGTGGTGGGGGAATTTGAGGGAGGGTGTCTGTGGTTCAGGTGCTCTTTCACAGGGACCAGCTGGCACTCAGAAGTGTGCCCACCATTGTGGCACCCCTGGACTGTGCAGAATTGCCCAGGGAAAGAGAGTTTAGAAGTTCCCAGCATAGGGAACAAAGGGAGAGGGCTGGCCTTTGCCAGCCTGTTCCTGGGGTTATGGGTGTGGGGCTGCTGGGGGTGGATTTGGGTCTGTGAGGGGCTAATGTGGGGATTTGGGTCTGTGTGTGGCAGCTGGGGGGGAATTGGGTTTGTGTGGGACTGTAAGGGGTGGACTTTGGGGGCTGAGAGCACCTACTTGGGGAGGCCATGAAATGCCCCCCCAAGTGGGAGCAGGCTGAGCCTTGGTGGGGGGTGGGAGGAAAGGTGGGAGAAGGGCCCCTGAGGGTAGGGGGGCATTTTGCATGCAAAATGCCACCCCTGGCAAAGGAAACCTTCCTCTTCATTTTTTTCCCCATAGGAAAAAATGAATGAAGATGAACAGCAGCAACCTAAAGCTATGGCTTTTTTTAGGCGAGGATAGGGGGACCTGGTTTGGGGGGCCATAACATGGCCCCCCCAAAGTCCAATCATTCTGAAACTTGGGGGTTGTTAGAGGGGAGTTAGAGGAAGGCCCCCACCAATTTGGGGTTGATTCGGTGGGAAAATGCCTCCCCCAGGATTCAGAGAAGCCTGGGGAGGCTTTTTCCCATTGAAAAGGCTAACCCGAATCAACCCGAATCAACCCGAATCAACCCGAATCAATCCAAATCAATCCGAATCGGTAAACCCGAATCGGCTGGGCGATTCGGGTTTCTGCTAAACCCGAATCGGCCTCTCGATTCGGGTTTAGCAGATTCAGAAAACACGAATCAGGGTGCCTTTGCACACCCCTACTCACATGTATTCCTCCCTGTTCACTTGCGCTCCACTTGCGCTCCACTCGATCACATAGTGACAAATGACACTTGAATGGCGAGTGAACAGACTCACGTGTATTCCTCCCTGTTCACTTGCACTCCACTTGCGCTCCACTCGATCACGTAGTGATCACGCAAGTGAACAGGGAGGAATACACGTGAGTCTGTTCCCATGCCATTCAAGTGTCATTCGCCGCTTGTAGCTTGGCTCTCTGTCTGGCACATTATCACCCTGACCTGCCCTTTCTCCAAGAAGTCCAGGGCAGCATACGTTGTTCTCCCTTCCCCCCTTTTATTTTCATAACTCCCCTGTGAGGTACGTTGGGCTGAGAGGCAAACTACACGAGACAAACGGCACATGAATGGACTTACACGTGTTGCCGCGTGTTTTGTGTTGCACACTTGCCTGCGCTGCCAGACTGTGCCTCATCCCGTGTCCGCGCGGGAACGGGTTTCTTCCTCACCATGCCAAGAGTCACGAGTGGTATCCCATCATGCATTACTGCCATCTAGCTACCACACTTGATTACTCCAGTGGGAGAACAAGAAGCGGAAAAAGGAAGCCAACAGATAAAGGCCTCTCTATAATGCCGACTTGTTGATTCTGGGCTGCGCACTTGCCGCTGTGGCTACACAGCAAACTGGGGAACTGTAGACACATGCCCAATCTGGGACTTGTGCCCATTCCAGGACTGACAGACATGCGAAGGTGGGATTTTTGACGCTCGCTCAGTCGCGTGCCGTTTGTCTCGTGTAGTTTGCCTCTGAGAGTAAGGTTCATTGAAGGTTCATTAAGGTTCATGACAGAATGGAGATACGGACCCAGGTTCTATACCACATTTGGAACAGGTCCTCCAACCCTCAGAAAACAAAGGATTTACAAATCTGAAAAATTTCAATCCTGTTCTTTCTTTGAGGCCCAATCGATCTTGCAACTTCTAAAAAACAGAAACCATCTAGGCGGCTGACCTCCGCAACAAGAGATCAAGCCCAAAAAGCTTGTAGGAGGAAGATCGCTTTACAAATCTTCTTCACACCTTCTCTGAGATGCTTCTTCAAATGTTTGGGAGACACTGCAGAAAAGTCTGGGGCTCTCACAGAGCCCAGCGGGAAGGGAGGGGAGCTTGAACAAAGGGTGTTGGGAAGCTGGTGCGTGGGCACGCGTTGGGAGAGACAGAACTGGTATCACCCCAAAGTGACCTCGTTGATCCAGAGACCGTTTGTTTTCAAGATGGAACGGGACTGTTCTGAAGTATCATTTTTTCTCAAGCCCATTCTTTCCTCTAGAGTTTGTGAAGGTTAATGGATATAAAGTGAACTATAAATCCATACACTGTCCCACAGAAACAGGATCCTACCTGTAAGCCGGTATCATGGCTTTCCTCTGGCTGCCTGCCTGTGGCAAATTTTTCCACAGTTCAATGGTTAAATAGGCTTTCCAGCTCCAGGAGAGGAAATTCCGAGAGATTTGCAGGATGGGGCCCGGAGAGGGCAGGGTTTGGGGAGGGGCCTCAGAGGGATCTTATGCCATAGAGTCCACCCTCCAAACCATCCATTTTCTCCAGGGGAACTGATCTCTGTGGCCAGGAGATCAGCTGTAATTCTGAGAGATCTCCAGCCACCACCTGGCGATTGGCAACAATATTTAACTGTCTTTAGAATTCCAGGAATACTTGTACTGTTTGTTTACGTTAAATAAACACAAATTTGAGTTAAACATAATGTACTCAAGCACCTGAATTCACACCACAAGGAATTAGCATAGCACAGCAGGGAAAGAAAAACTGGATTTAATTGACCAAGCTGTGGAAAAAGTGCACAGGTGGAAAAATCTTGTTAATCATATATCAGAACTATAATACTGGTTTAGTCATTTCTCCTGTTTCGAAAGTAAAGTTTGGTCATTTTCTTGCTATTATAATATTATGTAAATTCAGGTATCGTAATGAGAAACAAAAAAGAATGTGCTTTATCTTGCAATATGTTTGTTTGCTTGTCGGTTTGCTAGAGCTTTTTCATATTTAGGGGGGAGATTCGAGTATATAGACACTGCAGATCAGAATTTAGAATCTACAAGCTAGGCCCTGAGAATACCCTGTTATGTGGATGCATACAACAGCCACGGCACTGGCTGTTGTATGTATTAAAAAAGAAGTCACGTGAGAGATGGCTGGGATCTTCAAACTTCCCCTCCGGAAGCTGGCAGACCTGCAATATTTGAACCCTTTCTGGACTCCGGGTGTCCTCCTAGTAGATTCTCATTGCTTGTTCTCAAGCAGTTCCGCTTGTGATGAAATTCTTGGCCTCTCTATCCCAAATGCAAGGAAAGCACAACAGAAAAGAGTCCAGTAGCACCTGTAAGACTAACCAACTTTGCTGTAGCATAAGCTTTCGAGAGCCACAGTTCCCTTTGTCATATGGGAAAGCACAGGACACTAAAAGTAAGCAAGTGAACACGCCGCATCAGATTTAAAGGCCAACATACCTCTCAGGAGCAACAGACAAGCATGAATTAATCAAAAATATGTTGGGATGTTGGACTACATCTTCAAAAGTCTTAAGGAGGAGCCCCGGTTAAAATAACGCTAATAATTCTGACTATCTATGGTTAGACTGTTTTAAGAGAAATTTATGGAAAATGCCCCTAATGAAAGGGAAACTGTCTCCGCTTTGTGTTCTTTGCAATCTACAGATATTTAAAACCACTTGCCTCCTTATATTTGTAACAGAGAAATGTTGTTTACTTCAAAGTATTTTGACATTGCTTTGGCTAGACACATTCAAACAGCTGCTATTCATTTTACACTAATCTCTTTCCATGGCCACAAAAAGGAGGCATAAAATAACAGATTTGGGACGCTTCTGCTCTAATTGTTTATTTGCCTGAAACTTGCAAAAAATGTTTTTGCTATTAGGCTTTTTTAAGGTTATACATAAACAAAAGCTTGAAAGAAAGTTAGAAATAATGTGTCACACTATGTTTTATAGGTCACAGCTCTTCAATTTATGTCACAAATTTGTATCCAATGCTTTTTTTCCATTGACAAAAGGGAATGTCTACCCGAGGAAGACGGGGTAAGGTTTTCACTTACCACATTATGGTGGTAGACCTCCTGAAAAGCTCCGTTTTCTGCCCTCATTCAATGGATCAGCAAGGGGGGAGGAGGCATTGATCAGCATCTGGACATTACTTGCTGTTTTGGAATAGGAAGTGACATAATGACATTCTAGGAATTTCAAAAATCTCTACGGTAATGCCATCATGGCACTATAAATTTCAAAAAACTCCATGGTTTTTCAAATAGCTTACAGATATTTGTGGGATGGAGGGAATTAGTCCATACCACACTTCTGTGGCTAATTGTGTAAGAATGTATGCATCAATATTTCTAAATTCTCAATGTGCCCCATTTCTGGATTCTTAAATGTGGACATGGGGGTTGGATGGAAAAGACAGACTTTTCTACAAAAAATCTAAAATCTAAACAAAAAGGGGAGGGGGGTTAAAAGCCCCCCCCCCAAAGTGATAAGAAAAGCACCTGTGGCTTTATGATTCACACACTCACAGTCTAACCTACTTCACCAGGCTTGCCAAGGGCTCCAGGGGCCAAAGCGGGAGTGCAGGAGGTTGGGGAACAGCTAGGTACACCCCCCCCCCCACGCAAGCACACTCCTGTGTTCCCCCAATGATGATGTCATTTTCCAGCTGTGGAGCGTGTTGAGCGTGTTGAAGCCCAGCTCAGTAAAAATCACCTCCAAACAGGCAATTTTCCCCCCAAATTTTATTTTTGATTCTAAGATTTACAACACATCCTATTGACGTTTCAAATGAGTTACAATATAACTGAGAACGAATTACAGGTATCAGGTCATATTATCGGAGCCAATTAAACATTAAGTTGATGCTAACACAACAAGCTACAAACGAGAGAGAGATGAGCAGCAGCATTCTACTGAGTACATTTTATGGATATGAGAGTTTCAGATAGACGGGGTCTGGGGGTAGGATATCCGTTTTGGTGATGTGCTCAAGAAATGGGAGCCATTTTTCAATGAACCCAGTCAAACGGGCAATTTTTACTGAACGGGGCTTCAGTGCACCCTGCAGCTCCTCCTTTGCGCTGGAAAATGATGCCATTTCTCATCTTGACAGGGAAGTGGGAGACCTCTTGCACAGGCTTCTCCCTCCCCCCGCCCCCGTGCCTTTCCTCCCCCAATGGCTAGGGGAGCAGGGCCCGAGGGAGAGGGGCGTCTGTGTGGAGGCATGGCAAGCTTGTACCTCACAGGGTTGTTAGGAAGATAAAATGGCGGAGAGGAGAATGATGTACGGAACTTTGGTCTCCATTGTGGGAAAGGCTCGGGTAGAAATGAGGTAAATAAACAATAAATAAAGCCGAAGGTGGAAGGCAGATAAAAGGTAGGTTGGTTGATGAGTGGGTAAGAGAGAAGGAAGCAGGGACAGTTGTGGAGGGGGAGCCTGCCAGGAGGAAACAGTGTGGTGAAGGGAATACCAGGAACAGTGAGGTGCCCTCAGTAAGTCCTTGCAGGCTCCCCCCAGGCAACGGAACCCAGCCCAGCTCAGATGGCACCATGTCAATGGGGTCCAGCCCAGGGACTAGCAACACGCAGCTCAGCCAGAGTGTCCCAGGGGGGTGGTCCTGGGGGAGGAAGGAGGGAAAGCTGAAGACGGGGCAGAGAAAGGTAGGGTGGCTGAGGGGTGGGGAGGAGACAAGGAAGCAGGAAGACGGGAGCGGCTGTGGGGGTTTTCAGGGAAGGAAAAGAGGAAACAGCTGGGGGTGAGATGCCCCCTGCCAGTCATTGGGCATCCGTTGCTTGCATATACATAAAAGTATCAAGTTAGCATGGACAGAATTTTTATGCTGGCTCCTTTCTTGCCTTCTTATTCTTTATTTAAATGCTTCTAGCCCATAGTCCCCCTATCCATGGGAGCTCAGGGCAGCTTACGGGGGGTGCCTGTACCCACGGGCACTATGACGTTTCAAACACACAACGCAACAGTCCAATTAAGCCCCTTCCAGCTCATGCCTGAACCCAGCTGCTCTCAGAGTCCCCTTGAAATGCCGCCGTATTGCACGGCCTCTCGAAGCAGGCCGACACGGGCGACCTCCTTGGGGAGGCCATCCCAGAAGGCTGGAGCCTTCCATTATTCGGCTCGTCTTATTGCGTTGGTAGAACCTTTTTCTTTTTAAATGGTAGGATGTCATTTATATCATTGTATTTATTCATCGGGATTACTTTCTAATGTACCCTGCAATTTTTTTTCAGCAGTGTGTAAACTTAATTGTTTCACTGTTATACGGTTTGGCTACTTCTTCATCTTCCTCCTTTCCCCTCAACCTACACATTTTCTGGGCAAACGATGTCAAATATCCAGGGCTATATGTCTGTCCAACTACTGTCTATGAATAGCACGGCCCAAATTTATTCAGTTTATTTCTACCCCAGAGACTCAAAGTAGTTTACATCTTTCTCCTCTCCTTCATTTTATCCTCACAACAGCCCTGTGAGGTAAGCTAGGCTGAGAGAGTGTCACCCAACAAGCTTCCAGGGCAGAGTGGGGATTCAAATCTGGGTCTCCCGGATGCTAGGCCAACGGGAAAAGATCAGGTTTGCAACAGGGAAAACAGGGAAATGAAATGCTACAGGACTGCTGGTCAACAACCACCTCCAGAAGTGGTTCTGAAATTGGAACTGCAATTGCAGTGCACAATAAAGCTCAATTCATCCACCTAGTAGGGATTCCCTTACCACTTCCTTGTCAAGGTCATTCAACTGGCCACACTCCCTTCTTTACACTTACAATAAGGAGATTAGCATTGCTCACTACATCTAAAGTCAACACTCGCAATCTACTTAAGTACAACTTACTTTGGACTGGATCTCATAGATCCACTTAGCTAGCTAGTTATTCTTTTGGCAGAAGGAGCCATCCCGACATAAGACACCCAAAGAACTAGCAGAACAGATCTACAGGATTCAAGTGTATATGCTGAATAGTGACTGAGCTATACCATATTCCTTATTTACATCTCTGTAAACATCTCAGGTGTTAACACTTCTGAAATAATGTGTGCCACATATTTATTTGATTTTCACCCCGTCTTCGAACTCAGAAAATTCCTCAGTTTGACTTGTGTGTGTGTGTTATGTGCCATCAAGTCACTTCCGACCTATGGCAACCCTGTGAATGAAAGACCTCCAGAATGTCCTGTCATTAACTGACTTTCTCAGGTCTTGCAAACTGGAGGACATTGTGCCTCATTTTGGGTCTTCCTCTTTTCCTGTTGCCTTCAGCTTTTTCTAGCATTATTGATTTTTCCAGAGAGTTTTGTCTTCTTGTGCTGTGACCAAAGTATGACAGCCTCAGTTTTGTCATTTTAGTTTCTAGGGAGAATTCAGACTTGATGTGATCTAGAACCCACTTACTTGTCTTTTTGGCAGCCCATGGTAACTGCAAAACTCTCCTCCAGCAACACATTTCAAATGAATCAATTTTCTTCCTGTCAGCTTTCTTCATTGTTCCTGCATTGGGCAGAGGGTTGGACTAGATGGTCTGTAAGGTCCCTTCCAACTCTATGATTCTATGAACTTTCACATCCATATATAGAGACAGGGAAGACAGGGTTAACATACCTGTAACTTATGTTCATCGAGTTCTTCTGTGCCGACACACATGGGTACTGCGCACGCGCAGGCCAGCCGCCGGAAGATTTTTTATCGCTTTCCCAGCTCCGAAGGGGCCGTTTGCCACGCGCCTCAGCGACCGTTTCCCGCCCAAACGGTCACATGCTCCTCCAGCGGCCAACGGCCCCTTCCCTCAGTTCTCCCTTGCCGCCGCTCATCCAATACACAGAGCCATAACCCCGACTAAAGACTAGAGCCATAGCCCAGCCATAGTACAGCAATCTGCGTTGGAGTTCACAGCGGGGTAGGAGGGAGGGTTGTGTGTCGGCACAGAAGAACTCGATGAACATAAGTTACAGGTATGTTAACCCTGTCTTCATCTTCGTTCTTCTGTGCCTCCACACATGGGAGAGTACCAAGCTTCACATAATAAGGAAGGTGGGGTGAAATCCAACTCAATTTTATTATACAACAGGAAAACAAGACAACATATATACACATATACATATGTGGCAAAAGACAACATACCAACCCCACAACATCCAGCAAGTATAAATATATATATATAATATACACTATATACAGCGCCTCCACCTTCCCCATTGGAGCATATTAATCAGTATACTCCTAGGGAAACAAGGAATGGAGGACGGCCCTAGCAACAGCTACATCTTCATTGGCATTTACATCCACAGCGTAATGCCGTACAAAGGTATCGGCGGACGACCAAGTTGCAGCCCTGCAAATATTAGCTAAAGGTATACCCTTGAGCAGTGCCGAAGACGCCGCCTGGGATCGTGTGGAGTGAGCCCTGACGCCCAAAGGACAATCCACCTTAGCCGTGGCGTAGGCCCTCACAATGGCTGTCACAATCCAACGGGACACCGTCTGTGCAGACGCCCTACGGCCCTTGTCCTTCGCCCCGAAACACACAAAAAGGTAGGGACTGTTCCTGAACACCCTTGTCCTCTCCAAATAAAAAGCCAAAGCCCTCCACAGATCCAAACTGTGGAGGGCCTTTTCCCCTTTAGTAGAAGCTGCAGGGAAAAATACAGGCAGAGAAATCTCTTGTGAAAGGTGGAAGGTTGACACCACCTTGGGCAGGAACGAAAGACACGGTCGCAAGACCACCTTATTCGCATGAAAGCGAAGGAACGGGGGGTCTGCCCTAAGAGCAACCAGCTCGCTGACCCGTCTGGCAGAAGTGATCGCCACGAGGAATGCCACCTTGTAGGAGAGCAAGTCCAGAGGGCACGTAGCCAAAGGCTCAAAAGTGGGCAACATCAACCTAGCCAGGACCAGGGAGAGAGACCACTGGGGCACAGGGGGTGACACAGGCGGGTAAAGATTAAGCATCCCCTTCAAAAACTGGCGGGACTTCTGGTGAGAGAAAACCGTGCAGCCATCCACCCGATCATGGAACGCAGAGATGGCCGCAAGGTGCACTTTCAGAGATGCTACACTAAGGCCCCGGTCCTTCAGCTCGCAAAGATAATCCAAGACCATCCCCAAGGGGCTATCCAGAGGCGCCACCTTCCTAGAGGCGGCCCAAGCCTCAAACCTACTCCACTTCGCCTTGTAGGCACGCCGTGTGGAGGGCTTCCTAGCGTTCAGTAGGACCTTCTCGACTGGCTCAGAGAAGCCTAGGGACGGGGCCGAATCCGCCAAGCGGTCAGGTGTAGTTTCCTGGGCTCGTGGTGGAAGAGCTTCCCGTGTAGGAGGAGATCCCTCCGGGGCGGAAGGGTCACGTAAGCTCGGCCTGACATCTCCAGCAGCTTCGGGAACCAGAGCTGCCGTGGCCAGAACGGAGCCACTAAGATGCAGTCCGTGTTGTCCCTCTCCACCTTGCACAGCACTCTGGGTATGAGAGGGAAAGGCGGAAACATGTAATGTAGTCCCCGGGCCCAAGTAAATTGGAAGGCATCCCCAATAAAAAGGGGGTCGCTTCCTGCCCGAGAACAAAAGATCTTGGCCTTGGTGTTCGCCGATGTCGCAAACACGTCTATGCTCGGGCGACCCCATTTCCGAAAGATCGGCCCAACGTACTTTGCGTTGAGCCCCCACTCGTGATTCAGCATGTGCACCCTGCTGAGAGTGTCTGCCTGCACATTGTCCGACCCAGCTACATGAATGGCGCGAAGCATCACCCCATTCCTGATTGCCCATTCCCAAATGAGCGTGGCCTCCTTGCAGAGGATCATGGACACCGTGCCGCCCTGTTGGTTCAGGTAATACATAGCAGTAGTGTTGTCCGTCTGCACCAGCACCTGATGGTTCTGCAAGATTGCTGTGAACGACATAAGTGCAAAACGAACAGCCCTCAGTTCAAGCACATTAATATGGAGACCCCTTTCTCTCTCAGACCACACATCCTGAACACATAGCTCCCCACAGAAAGCCCCCCACCCTTGCAGAGAGGCGTCCGTGGTTACGGAGAACTCGGGATGATGGAAACCAAATGGGGTCCCCTTAAACAAATTAACATCCGACAACCACCAGTCAAGAGAGGATATAACGGCTCTGGGAACAGAGAATTTAGCAGTCGGAGGATGCTGTAAAGCATTGTATCTCCTCACAAACCAATTCTGGAGCGGGCGCATCCGCAGCCTCGCAAAAGCGACCACCGGGGTGGCACCAGCCATATGCCCTAGCAAGCATTGAATCATGCGCACTGGCTGAAAACGATTTCGTTTAAACAAGGACACCAGTCTCTTCAAGGAACGTGCCCGCTCCGGAGGCAATAAAGCCTTGGCCTCCAATGAGTCGAACACTGCCCCAATATAAGGCACAACACGGCTAGGTGTCAGCTTAGATTTTTCAAAGTTAACCAGGAGGCCCAAGCGTTCGCAAGTGTCTAGCACCAATGCCACATCTAGCAGCAGCTTAACCTCCGAGCCCGCTGTTATAAGCCAATCATCGAGATAGGGGTAGATGGTACAGCCCCGCTCTCGAAGAAAGGAAACCACAGGAGCCACGCACTTAGTAAACACACGTGGGGCTGTGGAAAGGCCGAAGGGGAGAACCTTGTAACGGAATACCCGCTGCTTGTAAACGAAGCACAGAAATCTCCTGTGCTCCTCCAAGATCCCCACGTGGAAATACGCGTCCTTTAAATCTAGGACAGCGAACCAATCCCCCCTCTTCAAAAGGGCAATTACAGCAGGCAGTGTGATCATCCTAAACTTGGTGACCCTTAGAAAGGCATTTAGGCCCCTAAGATCCAAAATGGGACGTAGACCCCCATCCTTCTTAGGGACCAGGAAGAACCGGGAAAAGAAACCCTTCTCAGACTCCACAAATGGCACCTCTTCCACAGCACCCTTAGCCAAGAGGGACCTAATTTCATCCTCCAGCTCAACCAAGGTATTATTCACCGCACTCAGCGGTGAAGTACACATCGGCAGTTCAGTAAATTCCAGCCCGTACCCCTTATCAACAATCGTTAAGACCCATGAGTCAGATGTTATTGACTCCCATTCAGACAAAAAAGGACTGAGTCTGTCCGAAAAGTTCAGGGCTGCCGCAGGGCCGGGTCTTCAGAACTGCCTTCCAGCCCCTTGCGGATCTTTTTGCTGGGGCGGAGGTTGAGACGAGCGGGGCTTGAATGGCCTACGCCTCCTGCCCTGGTGTTGCGCTGGGGTATACTGGCGCTGCGAGGTAGGGTACTGCTGATAGTACGGACGGGGTTGATATCTGCTGCGGTACTGGTAGGGATTATACCTCGACGAGTACCGAGGCTTGAACGTGGACCTGTCCGCCGGAGTGACCCCCAGGGAGCGTGCCGTCTGCCGGTCCTCCTTCTTCTTTTTAAGCGCCTCGTCGGTGGTGGTAGAGAAGAGGGAGTCACCCTCGAAGGGCAGACGTTCAATCTTGGCCTTCACCTCCTGCGGAAGGGCAGTCGACCGCAACCACGAGTGCCTCCTCAGAAGCACCGCTGACGCCATACCCCGAGCAGCCGTGTCAGCCGCATGACTCCCGGCATTCATCTGTTGCTTTGATAATCGTACTGCCTCCGTCTGCAGCAACGACACCACCGCCTTCTTGTCAGCAGGGAGGTCAGTGACATAGTTCGCCAGCTTTTCCCATAGGTAGAGCTGATAGCCCGCCATAATCGTTTGATAGTTGGCTATCCGGAGGGCTAAAGCAGCAACTGAGTACTGACGTCTACCCAGTGCGTCCATCTTCTTTCCCTCCTTATCCGGTGGGACGGAGGAGGACCCCGACCTCTTGTGCTGAATCTCCTCGGCTATCAGGGATGACGGTGGAGGGTGCTTGATGAGAGACTGCCACGTCCCCTGCTTAATCTTATACATCTGTTCGATGCGTTTGGACGTGGCAGGCAGGTCAGATGGTGACTTCCAGACCTTGTCGATGATCTCCTCCAAGCCCTCCAACATAGGAAAACCTACTGTAGCCGGGTTCTCCCCATAGATTCTGCACAGCAACTTGTCCTTCGTCTTCGGGACCACAGAAGACACGTCAATCTCCAAGGCCTTGGACATGCGGGCCATTTGGTCTGCATAAATCCGCAGGTCCTCGAAGGGAGAGCTGGTGGAAGGGCCAACATTGTCGTCCGGAGATGGCTCGGAGAGCGACTCAGAGCGGTAGCCGGACCCCGCATCCTCGTCATCCTCATCAGACGCAAGTGCTGACACTTCATCTCCTGGGAAGGGTGGAGGCAACCACTCACGACGGCTAGACGACGACGGCCCCGGATCCGATGACCGGAAGCCAGGTGGAGCCCCTTTTCACTGGCACCGATAGGCCTCTGGTAGACCTGTAGCCTGTTGGTGACGCGCAGCCACGGACCGCTCGGATCCGACTCGCTCGGATCCGACACTCCCCTCCGACCAACACCGCTGGCTACGGGCAGACTGTGCAGGCGACGGATCCCTGGTCGTCTCTCGGATCCGACGACGCGGGGCCGGGCTCGATTCCGGTGTTGGCGAACGCCGTCCACTCGACAGGACCACATAGGCCCCCGGATCCGGCATCTCTTCCTCAAGGAGGGGACGGTCAGGGGAGTCCAGGTGAGGTGATGGCGTAGGTGGAGACACCAGGACCACCTCCTCTGTAGACCGGTGCCGAGGGGACCGAGAGCGATGCTTGGTCTTCTTAGCCTTCTTCTTCGGAACCGATTCGGAGGAAGCTTTCGGAACCGATGTCCTCTTGGTCGACGCCTTCCGTGCAGCCTCCGGTCCCGGGACTGTCAGAGGCCCTTCGATCGACGCCGGGGCTGACCGTATCGGATCCGACTCGCCCGGTTCCGGCCTCGGAGCCGACCTCCCCGGTTCCGACCTCACCGACGCCGACTTGTGCGGGGACTTCGCAGACCTCGCCACCGAGCTTGCCCTCGACGCCGGCTTGTCTGCCGGGCGGGATGTAGCCACCGATTTGGAAGAGGTTACAGAGCCCGCTCGAGACCGACTCCTGGCATGGGTGGGGGTTCGGCCAGCCTTCTTCGCGGCCCCGGGTTTCTCCGCCTCGGAGGGCCCAGGGGCGTCCAAGACCCGCTGCCACAGTGAAGCCTTGAGGCGGGCGGACCGCTCCTGCCTGGCTTTATGCGTAAAGCCCTGGCAGACCTTGCAAGTGGGGACTACGTGTTCCTCCCCCAGGCAAAGCAGGCAAAGGCTATGCCCATCCGTTTGAGCCATTTTAGCACGGCACTGGGCACAGTGCTTAAACAGGGCCGTAGAAGCCATTCCGAGGGGCAAAAAACAAACGCGAAGTCAAAAACAGTCCGGGTCAAATACTCTACCAAGATCAGTCCGTCCAAATCAGTAAGCCAAAGACACAAATAAGCATGGAGCTACAAGCGAACGTTCTCCTCAAGCGGCAAGGGAGAACTGAGGGAAGGGGCCGTTGGCCGCTGGAGGAGCATGTGACCGTTTGGGCGGGAAACGGTCGCTGAGGCGCGCGGCAAACGGCCCCTTCGGAGCTGGGAAAGCGATAAAAAATCTTCCGGCGGCTGGCCTGCGCGTGCGCAGTACCCATGTGTGGAGGCACAGAAGAACGAAGATGAATATCATAGTTGGGATTATCTTGATCTTGGTCCTCGGAGAGACATCCTTATCTTTAAGGACCGTTTCTAGTCCTCCCTTTGAGTTGACGACTGAGCCAAGCAATAGAAAATCTTTAACAATTTCAATTTCTTCATTGTCAGCTTTAAAACTGTGTAACTTCCCAGTAGTCATTACTTTTGTCTTCTTGAGGTTCAGCAGTAATCCTGCTTTGGCACTTTTCCTTTTAACTTTTGTCAGTAGTCAGTTCAAGTCTTGACTAATTTCTTGACTACGGTGTCATCTGCATATCTCAAATTGTTAATGTCTCTTCCGCCAATTTGCACTCCATCTTCTTCTAAATCTAATCCAGCTTCCCTTATACACAGAGAATGAACAGGTGGGGAGATAATTTGCATCCTTGTCTGACACCTTTGCCAATTTGAAACCATTCTGTTTCTCCATATTCTGTCCTAACAGTATTCTCTCGTCCAGAGTACAGGTTGTGCATCAAAACAATCAGATGCTGTGGCATCCCCATTTCTTTTAATCCTCATTTCATCTCCATAGCTTTTCATGATCCACACAAAAGTTTTGTTGTAATCTATAAAACACAGGCTGATTTTCTTCTGAAATTCCCCGGTATGTTCCATTAGCCATTGTAAATTTGCAATGTGATCTCTGGTGCCTCTTCCTTTTCTGAATCCAGCTTGAACATCTGACATTTCTTGTTCCATAGATGGTAAGAGTCTTTGCTTTAGAATTTTGTGCATCGCTTTGCTTGCATGGGAAATTAACGCAACAGTCCAATAGCTGCTGCACTCTTTAGCATCCCTGTTTTTGGAATTGGAATGTAGACTGTTTCCAGTCTGTGGGCCATTGTTTTCTTTTCCATATTTGTTGACAGACGCTTGTTAAAATTCTGATGGACTCAGTTTCTGTAGCTTGAAATAGCTCTATTGGTATCCCATTTACTCTAAGTGCTTTGTTTCTCCCAACAGTTTTGAAAGCAGTTTTCGCTTCATTTTCTAAGATTGCTGGTACCTCCTCAAAACATTCTTCTTTGAAGGTATTTGTCATCCTTCTATCCTTTCTGTATAGTACTTCATTGTATTGTCTCCATCTTTCCTTTATTTTGCCTTAATCTGATACTGTACTTCAGTGTTGATCTTTCAGTATCCTGAGCCATGGTTTAAATTTCTCTTTGATTTCCTGGATCTTGCGGAGCAAATCTCTTGCTCTTACTTTTTTGTTGTTCTATTTCTTTGCACTGGTTATTTTTAATAGATTGCCTCTGTGGGCAGGACACTGAAAAGCTGCATTTGGTTCCATTTGGCTTACATGGAACAATAAAGTCTAATTAAATGGGGATATATAAGGGCAGAAGGAATAAAATGTATAGCAAGCAGCATAGTACAAAAACAAAGCATGGCCATAGAAACAAGAGACATTTCACTGGCAAAAACACAATGAAAGGTACAAATATCAAAAGCTACTGCACCTACATACAACGGCTGCAGAAGACATTGGCAGGCTTACATAGGTGGTTGGTCATAGTTTAAAGACCCAACATACTGTATAAGCTGGCGGAAAAATGGCTCCCCAAAGCTTCTGGGAGCCTGTGTTTTCCTGACCATAAGGAGTAATAGTAAGCTCTGCCATAAAAAAATACATCATCCCAAAATAGGTCGGTGCAGTCCCAACCAGATCTCATTCCTGTAAATAATAAATGCAATGTAGCTTTACATCATTTAAAACCTCGAAATATAACCCATAAATACCACCACACCCAGGATCAGTGTCCTGACTGAATAAGCTCTCTCTGCATTTCATTCTGAAATACCAGATAATAATTCCCAACAGCAAAGCTCAAACCACTCATGAAAATGCTGTCATTTGAACAGAGAGACCATTTATTATTGCCAGCTGTCTGTTTTCCTCAAACTACCACTGCTAGACTTATTTTTAAAAAATTATTCACATAGAGCAGCACAGTTGCCTTGAAGTTATTTAGAAATACACCCAGTTTCAAGAAAAGAACTAAAATAAGGGAGATGGGACACTTGCATGTGAATGGATTTTGAAACAACAGGGGATGCTTTTGCTTTCTGCCAATAAGCCATATCCGGTAGTAACAGAGTAGGTTTGGTAACTACCAGTTATTTATCCAAAATAAGACTACTTAGAATTTAAGACACACACACATACAACCCTTTAAAAATGGTTACATACAAAGTTTTTTTTTTATTATTCAGCCTCTCTCAAATAGCGACAGGATCAACACATGAAAGAGGCCATTCTTTGGACTTAATTTTTGCATTCAGCCTTTGAGAGGAGGTCTTCTTTTGAGACTGGAGATTCAGCCTGAACTGGTCTGGTTTGGCTATTGAGTGATTCCACACACGTTGGATAATGCACTTCCAATCCTCTTTATAGATCATTTGGAATGGATTTTTTTGTGTGCGGAACAAAAAATCCACCTCAAACAACTGATAAAGTGCATTGAAAGTGCATTATCCAACGTGTGCGGAATCAGCCATTATCTACTGAAGGCAAGGGCATTAAGATGACTTGCCCATGGAGGCTCATGGAGCCTTCTGAAATCCAAAATGCTCAGCGGGGATTTAGAATTCCTAACACTTTCTCTGTTCAGCTTGGAATTGAAGCCATTGACAAGACTGCTCTTTGTCGACCTCTTGGGCCAGCCCCGTGATTTACGATGGACCTGGCCGACCTAAAGAGGGCAGGCAGGAAACACTCACCGAATCAGATAGAACATGCTGCAGAGTCCGGGGAGACCTATGGAACTGCAAGGATATGGTCAAAGAAACGTTACTTCTCTACAGTCATTGCATCAGCTGGTTCACAATCATCCCAACTATTTATGGTATCTCAACACCTTCAGATTCCTGAATCTGAATGTTTACTGTTCCAAGAACAGACAATTAGCTGTGATGCCTCTACAAAGTTCTTTGCTGACAAAATAGCACAAATGCACTCTGATGCCAGCTGTAATTTAGGTGAAGCGGAACAAATGCGCAATACACCATCTGGTCCACTTATGGAGCATTTTGACCCAGTTACAGTTACGGATATTGACAAGATTCTGACATTAGTGAAGGCCACTGTTTGTGCACTGGATCCTTGCCCATCTTGGCTGCTAAAATCATGTAAATACTATATAAACGAGCCATTGATATCGATCATATATCAGTCACTAACTCAAAGAGCATTTCCTTGGCCACTCAAAGAGGTGCTACTTAAAAAACCATCCCTACACAAAAACGATGTGGTTGATTATCACCCAGTCTCTGATCTACCCTTTCTAGGCAAAGTGATTGAACGCAGTAGCAGACCAACTCCAGCTACGGGACAGAGAAGGCTCTGGTAGCTTTAGGGGATGACCTCTGTCTGAATGTAGACAAAAGCCATGCTTCTTTGCTGCTCCTCTTGGATCGATATGCAACCTTTGACATAGAATGACAGAGTTGGAAGGGGCCGTTCAGACCTTCTAGTCCAACCCCCTGCCCAAGGCAGGATGAGCCTATGGTTTTAAATGACGTAAAGCATAGCAGATCGTGCCATCCTGTTGAAGCATTTGGATGAAGTCGTGGTTCTCAGGGGATGTGCCTCGGACCAGCGGAAATCATTCCTCATGGAATGGACTCAAAAGGTGGCAGTTGCAGACCAGCTGTCTTCAGGATGGGAGTAAAGTTGCGGGGTTCCACAGTGTGCAATCTTATCCCCTCTTATTCAACCCCTATGTAAAGCATTTAGGAGAAATCATTGCTATCTCTAGAATTCAATTTCGGCAATATGTGGATGACAACCAGCTCTGTATTTCTCTATCCTATTCCCCTGGTGATGATGCAGTGAAGGTTTTAAATTGCTGTATGACAGCAGTGGTCAGTTGGCTGAAAGTGAACAAATTGAAACTGAACACAGACAAGAAAGAACTGGTACTAGTTAGGAAGGGGGAGATATTGAAGAACATTGGGTGCCTCACTTTCAATGGGTTTGGTTGACCCTGGCAGACTCAGTTAAAAGCCCAGGGATTATACCAAACCCAGTGCTACTGCTAGAAAAGCAGCTGCGAAAACTGCCTTTACAAACTCAGCCGAGCCCCGAAGTCGGCACCCTGCCTTGACACGGTCGACCTGGCCACCTGGACCCGCAGCATGGTCACGCTGAGACTCGACCACTGCAAGGCACTCTACACTGGCTCCTCTCAGAGTCAGTGCTGAGACTCCAGGCGGTGCAGAACGCCAGCACTCTCGGTCATTATCAGGAGCTGGGCAGAGCATGCCTGTTACCCCCATTCTGCAGTCACTCCACTGGCTGCCCAGCAGTTACCAGGCTCAGTTCATACAAAGCCCTTCACGGCCTTGGTCATTTATGCCTATGGGAGCACATCTCTGCCTATGCTCCTCCTTCTGTAGGTGCCACCCTGCAAATGGGCAAAATCGACAGCTGCCAGTATACATGCATTTTCTGAAGTGGGCCCCAGCGTATGGAATGGCCTTCTTGAAAGGTCAGGAAACCTCCCACTTTTTTGGCTTTCTGCAAATTGTGCGAAACTGAATTATTCAGGAGGGCTTCCTTACACAGGTAGTGGGGCTCTGCTGTAAGGAAATGATTCAAAGTGATGCTCTGATAAAAGGATAGGGACTGTAGACTATACTACTGTGCACTGTCTGTTACTTTATGTAGGCTCCTACTGGGTTGTTTCCATGTGGTTTAATATGGTATGCAAATCGCTTGTGTTGGTTTCAACATTGTTCCAGCTCTGTATTAATTTTCTTCTTTTCAAATTTCTTTTATCTATACCCTATTGTATTGTTTATTGAACGTCCCAGCCTTCGATCATATTGAATCACCCTGTGTAATCTGCCTTGAGTTTCAGTGAGAAAGGCAGACTATAAGTAACATCAATAAAATAAAATAAATTACTGCACATATCTTTAATCTGAATGTGAATATTAGACAACTCCCTCTTTTTCTTTGATGGCACACTTAAAACTTAGACTTCTTTCCAAATCCATAGGTAATTTCTATTTTACAACCTATGTAACTACAAGTGAGTACAAAGGAGAGTGGAGCCTGGGGCCACCAAACGACACGTGCCAGATTGGGGCCTTGCAGCAACTTTGAAAGAACTACAGACGCTTTCCAAACGGCAGCAGCATGGACCCATGGCTGCGGTCACTTGCAGTTGGGCTCTGTGTCTCATTGCAACGTGCACTAGAATTTGAGAGCTCTTTCTATGATAGTAAAACGACAGCTATGTTTTCAGTGGGGTAGGCAGATTGTTCCTTTCAGAGGAAGCACTTAGAATACCAACCCCAACAGTGCAAACCTTAGCAGAGCTCCACTCAATGGGGTAACTGTTTAGGGCTGTACGGTAACTGTACAAAAAGGATGCTTCCTCTTGTCAGTGTCTGCTCTAATCTAGGATAAATGGCCATTTTTACACTGCTTACCAGTCACAGAATATGACGCCGAGCTCCTGGAATGACAGCATCTTCCTGGCACGATTTTGCATGAGAACGGGAGTTCTCGTGCAAAATCGCACCAGGAAGATGCTGTCATGCCGAAAGCTCGGCGCGATGTCCCGTGGCCGGTAAGCAGTGTGAAAACGGCCAGTGTACTAAAAGGATGCTTCATCTATTCTAGAATTCAGCTATACGTCCCCACGGTCTGAAACAACAAAAGTGCAGGTGTAAATAACACTTCAAACCACACCATGAAGCCCTAATGTTTATTCATAAGATGACTGTTCCATCTATGCCTCAGGTTTTAACTTTTTTGCTTTTTAATTTTGTTGTTTCTAAGAGTTGTGTTTTTGTATATTTTTATGGATATTTATCTGCCTTGGATCCCAATCAGTTGGAAAAAATGGATTTTACAGATGTTTTAAATAAAATAAAAAATTCTATGCCATCCAGATTTTTTAAAATTATTTAATCATATAAACAATAACACAAACCAAAGGGAACCATAAAACCATGAGATACAGAGAGGAATAAATCATAAAATTAATCCATGGAAATCAGTAAAAGAAACTACACTTCACAATCTGTTACAAACCCAAGAATCACAATGGACAAACATCTAAACCTTATTTCATTGAAGGAATTACACCTTTAGCACCTATAAAATCCAGAGCTGGTTTCCATATTTGAATAAAAGAATTACCATACGTAGGTCCCCAAAGAATGGATTATGCATAATCCTGCCCATTAAATATTGCTCCCAGATTTCCTGGTACCATTTTTTGAGCCATGGCCCCGTGAGGGATTTCCAATACCTAGCAGTAACCAGGCGAAAGGCGCCCAGATTTGACCCGCAACACCCCCAAACAGAAATGAATCACAGAGGGACCCCTGATCTTGTTTATGAAGGAATAGTTTCCAGTCTCCAGGCTCAGCGGCCCATACCATAAGGGGCTATATTGTAGGGTACCCATGATTTGGGGAGCTGTAGACAACTCTGAGGCTTTTTAGTAATGCAGCAAGGTTGCCTGTTGCCTGTGGAAGAGGAACATTCCAAATGTTGCCCACAATCTAAGAAACGGTAGCACGTACGCCACTTGAAGCTGAATTCTGCCTACACACCAAAACATTTTGTCCAAACGATTTTCCCGTCCAAATTGTGCGCAGGTACAGGAGACAGTCCCTGCAGTGGCCAGGTGCTGGGTAGCAGGATACTGGGCACAAGGCAGAGCTCAGAGTGGCAAGGCTGCCTAGGGGCGTGGGAAGTCTCTTGGCCCTCTCTACAAGCAATTCCCTCAGAGGCCAAGCGGTGGCAGCAGGACGAGAGAGGAGGAGCATGGGCCTCTCTGAGGGTTGGGGGAGGGCACACCACGTGGGTGGCACGTGCCAGGTGGAGGCTTGGACTGCCACTGGTGAACCCCAGATACCCCAGAGAGCAAGAAGGGGCACAGCCTCCGGGGTGGTGGGGCTGATCTGCCACAGGATGGCATTGCAAATCTTATTTCCCTGAAAGGTAGCCTAGTGCTGTCTTAAACTTGCAGGCGACGTTGTGTTATATACAGCAACAAGAAACTTTTTGAGCATGATCTTCTTGGGGGCGGGGATCATCTTATATTCAGGGCCATCTTCCTTTTGGTAAAAATGGTCATTCCTTTATTAGGACCAATGGAAAAGTACCAACACCTGAGCTACATTTGGCATTTCCAAGCATTATTCAGGCTGAACGTCTAAACAGAAAAAGGCAAAGGAAAGAAAAGTGGGCAGCACACAGCTGGACAAAACACAACTTCATTCCTTCTCAATTCAGACTCTGGATCCTGGTTTCGGAAAGCTCATTACTGAGCGGGGTCAAACCCTCGGAGGGAGCTTCAGCATTTTAATATCGGGAGACTTAATGACTGGACAGCGGAGCACAGAAGGGGTCAGGAGCAAAGCGGGAACAAAAGAGGACAGCGCATTTGACACAATTTGAATTCAAATGCCGACCACTTATAATTGGCCTTGCAAGGGGATGTGTTGACTACTAAGCCTGACCAAAAGGGTTTAATGAGGTTGGCCAAGAATGTGATGGGGAGTTATAAACTCCTACTGAAACATGATTTGGCTATCAATACAGCTGCGCGATATGAATCCTGACCTCCTTGAGGAGTTTTAAATATTTGCACCAGTGGTCTTCCCCACGCTTCCTCCCTGCCTGCCTGCTCTGCTTTTCACACACCCTTCCTGCTAAGAGCTCAGCGCAGCAGACACGGTTCTCCTCCTCACATCAACTCTGTGAGTAACTCCGTTAGGATGAGATACTGACTGGCCCAAGGAAAGTGCACGAAATTCTCTGCTCAAATGTTCCAAGTCTCAAAGACACAGAGAGGGAGCCAAAACACGTGCCACAGAGGCCTGCCAGAGGACAGCCAGTTTGGAGTAGTGGTTAAGAGCGTGGGACTCTAATCTGGAGGACTGGGTTTGATTCCCCACTTCTCCGCTTGAAGCCAGCTGGGTGACTTTGGGTCAGCGACAGCTTCAAGGAGCTCTCTCAGCCCCACCCACCTCACAGGATGTTTTGTTGTGGGGATAATAATGACATACTTTGTAAACCGCTCTGTGTGGGTGTTAAGTCGTCCTGAAGGGTGGTATCAAAATCAAATGTTGTTGTTGTTGTTGTTGTTGTTGTCTTCCTTTCTGGAGAAACCTGCTGAGAAGTAGCAGATCTTCAGTGTGCTCTCAACGCTTTTCTGCCATTTCAGAAGCCATGTCCCCTGTGATGTTCTGCTGGGACATATTCTACCTTCCAGCATAGTACCGAAGACGGCCCCAGTGGAGGTCCTGTACAAGGTTTCCCTCTTAAGGCCGGGCAAGTGAAGCAGCCGCCTGACAATGACTGGGCCAAACTGCACGATCTGCAAGCAGCCAACTGTCAAAGGCCAGCTGAGGGGCTTCTTAAGTAAACAGCGTATAACTATTCAAAAGAAACAGTCCAAAACCAAGCAAGGGGAATCAGCCCCACCACAGTCTCTCCTAGCAGCTTGCCTACCTTCAGCTTATATACAGAGATATAACTAAAACCAGACCTGGACTCACTTCTGGTCCTGGTTGCCCTGGAATTTCAGTAAACATGAAACAGACTTCTAAACATTACGCCAACGTATTTAAATTCGTAACCCATCCAAATGTGTATGGCAAGTAATATTTTACAGACAAACACTGTAGTGGGAGCCCCATCTTATCCTGGCAGTCTCTCGGCAAAAATAAAAACTGCCTGTGGAATGAACGATAATACCATCAAAAATACCGAATAGGGTAGCCAGGTGTCTGGTTCTCACTCGGACAGTCTGGTTTTTTCTTGGACTGTCCAGGGGAAATAGAATCAAAATACCAGACACAGAAATGTCTGGTATTTTTGTGGGGGGGAGGAGCTGCTCGCCGAGGCCACCTCGGCTCCTCCTCCTGCTGGTCAGGGGAGATGGCGCTGGTGGCGTCCAGTTCTGGCTGGCCACCATGCCATGGCCAGCCAGGGGCAGCTTCACGGGGCGACTTGGACTCCAGAGTGGGTGGTGGCAGTGTCCACAGTGGCTACCAGAGCAACATGTCCATTGGGAGGTGCCAGGCTGGGTCAGCCTCTGCCATGGTGGCAGCAGCAGCTACTATGGGGGAGGGAGGGGAAGGGGCAAGCTGGGCTGGGCAGCCTCCAGGCCAGCGGGTGGGAAGGGACACCTCTCCTTGCTCTTTCCTGCCCTGTGGGGCAGCAGGGTTCCAAGTAGCTTTTTCCCACATCAGCCTGCAAGATGGAGCCAAGGAAGGAAGGAAGGAAGGAAGTCTAGCTTCACAGCCTATGAAGGAATTCCCCTTTCATGCCCTGACGGATGTACCTTCCCCCCCCCTCCAATCAGCATCAATAGCTGCAGTGGCACAATAGTTTCTGCCATTTTGTATGTTGGCAGAAACCATTTGGCAACTCTACTAACTAAGGGAGTTCCTACATGATTGAAAAATTATTTCAGCGTCTCAAAACGAAGCATTCGGTCTCAAATATCAGTATCTGACACCAAACTGTAGGGCCACCATTCCTCTTGGATTTTGTGGACAAGAATCCATTGTAATTCTTCCAAAGCTTTTTGGAAAGTGGGACTGCTTACAGCAAAAGCCTACACAACTGTCCCATAAGTTTATTGTAAATAGGTAGCTTCGATGAAAAAGGCCAGCTTTCTTTATTATACGAAAATCCAGTCAAGGAAGCTGCATTCAGAAAACACAGTGTGAGAAGCCCACAGTTATAATCAAATGGGTTTTGTCTTCTTGGCAAAAGAAATGCTGACTGAGAAATATGGTTTCAGTGTAGAGCAACCTGTGTGATATTTGAGTCATGCTTAGAATATCCTGTTCAGCATACAGGCCAATAAAATAAAACAACAAACCCTCCAATGCCTATTGCACTTCAGAAAAAGCCTTCCTCAGAATGTGGTTACGAGATAAGATTCTATTTTGTGTGTTCCAGTAAATTACTGGACCGAACCAAACAGCACACACATGTCGTTTCAAAGACACATAAGTGGCTGCCAAACACTTTTCCTTCTTGCCTCATGGATAAGGACATCCAAAGTATAATGAAATTCTACAAAATGAACACCCGTACACTGCAATGGCTACGTGGCCCGCCTGTACGCACATTATCTACTTTGCTTTCTCCCCAGTGTGGACCCAAAGCAGCTTACATAGTTTTCCTTTCCTTCGTTTTGCAATCACAACCGTCAGGCTGATACCTGTCAGGCTGGAAACCATTTGGTGTTGGATGACGAGCGAGAGCTCAGAGAGATGATACCTTTGTCAGGGACAGAGACTAGGCGACTGGGCCCTGCCTCCTGGTGTAGATACTTTCCTACTGGCCAGTTCGATGTTGTTAAAGACGTCATGTTAATTACTTAAGTTTAAATTCAGAAAGGTTTCTTCTATGTGTTTGGCTTCATGCTAGTTTCCATTTTTGCGGCTACCCTACCCTGTGCCATCCATTTTCATGGACTGCCCTAACTGCTGATTATGTTGCATTTTGCTCTGGGAATGTCTGAGCTATTGATTATATTTTATTAACTTGCAGTATCGTAATCCACCTCAGATTTTAGTGAGAAAGGCGGACTATAAACAAACAACAACAATAAAAATAATAATAAAGTAAAAGACACCCTCAATTCAGAAAGTAAGGTCGCCAACCTCATGTTGGGAGATTCCTAAAGATTTGGGGGCAGTGCCCGGGGAGGGCAGAGTTTGAGAGGGGGATGGATCTCAGCAGGGTATAATGCCAGAGAGTCCACCCTCCAAAGCGGCCGTCTCCTCCAGGGAAACTCATCTCCGTCATCAAGCTGGAGATCATTAGTGATTCCAAAACCCCAACCCCCCTGGAGGCTGGCAACCCAACCAGGAGGCAGGGGGCTTTCAAGGTCCATGGAAGCTTTTGTATCACCTTCTTCAGAGCTGCTTTTGCATCACATGACAATAGCCCCCTACAGACAGGGTTCCATTTTATGCCCATCAGCCATATTTTTTTGAGCACACACTTCACATGTGAACAGAACAGAATGTAACGTAGCATCTGCAGAGAGCTTTTAAGAAGCAGCATGCAGCAAAAGGTTAGTTTGAACTGTTAAACGCAACATTAATTATTCTCTCATGATTTCCCAGTTCCTTGTGGCGATTGCAGTTCCTCAAATAATCACAGCAGCAGTTTTCTGCCCCCGATTTCACAGACCATGACCCTGGAGGAAAACTTGCACCGCTTGCTAATGCCAAAGGAAGCGCAATCTTCGCTCAAGGGGACCCTTAAAGGTCCTGCAAGCTGTTCATTTGCATCCTGGAGGGGAGAAACTCCCCCGAGCCTTTCAGCTCTTGCATTTCTGAACAATTCAGCAGCAAACGTGCTGTAAGCAGGGCTTTTTTTTCTGGGGAAAGAGGTGGTGGAACCCAGTGGGTTGCCCTCGGAGAAAATGGTCACATGGCTGGTGGCCCCACCCCGTGATCTCCAGACAGAGGGGAGTTTAGATTGCCCTTTGCGCTGCTTGGCGGCGTGGAGGGCAATCTCAACTCCCCTCTGTCTGGAGATCAGGGGGCGGGGCCACCAGCCATGTGACCATTTTCAAGAGGTTCCGGAACTCTGTTCCCCTGCATTCCTGCTGGAAAAAAGCCCTGCTTGGGACCCTCTCTTTCTTTTGATAAAACTCATATCCAAGAAGCCAATTAAGTATATATTTCTTTCTCCATGAGGGGAAGGCGAAGGGATGTAAACAGAATAGATGCTTAGCCTCCCCTACAGTAAATTGCTGACTAGTCCTCCTGAAGAAACAAACTTGCTAATTACCTGCCACAGAGTCACTCACATGCCCCTTAGAGTTAGCAGCACTGCAATCTGAACAGAGCTAAATATTCGAGGACAAAGAGATGACGCAGCCAAACTACAAATTAAAGAAAGGTGTCCCCCCCCCCCCCCAGTGGTAGAGGCTCTGTTTATCCCTTCTTGTGCCTGGTGTTACTTGACATTAATTCACTTTACTGAAACTATTTTTGGTTAAACTGTTCACAGTATTTTAAACTCATTCATTTATATATATATATGGCCAAATACCATACATCCAATAGAAAGTAGTGAAAACTAAGAAAAACAATAAAAAATTACTTACTGTGCGTAACATATCCTAATCATATATATTGTGTATAATATATCCTAATACAGCTTTCACAAAAAAATACTTATTGTTATGCTTTCATACTTATTATTTCAGCCAAAAGAATTACACCATAATACAACAGTGTATTCCGTTCAGCCACAGTCTTGAAACAAAGTTGTAAAGCAGCCTCCCGCTGGCTCGCGTCACTTAATGGCCACTCAACCTGACTCCCAAGTAGACCCAAATACTAAAGTGGCAATGCAAAGTAAACATTTTTTTTCTCTTCAACAGTTGGAGCCAACCTTCTAAATTCTAAGGTTGTGTTATGGGTAATTGTTTCGTATGAAATAGTAAGTGTGAAAGCACAACAGTAAGAGTTTTTTGTGTGGACGCTGCATTAGGATATGTTATGCACAATAGGTGTTTTTCTTTGTTAGTCTTCATGACTTTCTGTAGGCTGTACCTGTTACTTTTTTGCCATGATACTTTCTCTTTATATTGCAAATACCATACATAGCAAAGGAAAAACAGCGGGATTTTTCCAAGTGGGTAGCCGTGTCGGTGTGCAGTAGAAGAGCAAGTTTTGGGTCCAATAGACCAACTAAATTTCCAGGCTTTGGGTCCAGGACCAGGAGCACCTTAAAGACCAACTAGATTTCTAGAAAATCTCAGGCTTTATGTACTGAGTTCAATCTAAATCTTTGCCCTTGAAATGTAAAAATCACACCTTCTGGAGTATCCCATCGATTCAGAAGATTTTGAAGATTAAACTTCAGCTGAATCCAGAGACTGTTCTGTTGGGAATAATGGTCAGCCACTTGGAAAAAGTTTTAGAACACTGTTCTTATACTTTATTACAGCAGCAAGAGTACTTTATGCACAAAAGTGGAAAACTCCAACATTGCTACAGTGGAGGAATGGTGGACAAAAGTTTTGGAGTTTGTGTTAATGGCAAATCTTACTGCATTGATTAGAGAAAGGACATTAGTTAATTTCTTGACTGAATGGAAACCGTTAATAGACTTTTTGCATGAAACGGATAACAAAGATTTGATGACATCTGGATTTATGGATTAAGAAACATGAACAATAGGAAAAAGAGGGGGTTTGTGACTAACCTAGAGTAAGTGTGACTCTAGAAATGATATATACTTGTTGCAGAGAAAATCAGAACTCAACCTGTAGTGTAATCTAGGGTGGGGGGGTTGTTTTCTTTTCCCCTTTCCTTTTAATTATATATATATATATATATGTTTAGAATTGTGGTTTTTTTCTTACTTTCTATGTTTATTGTTTATTATGTTATGGTGTATAGTTTATAGCTTAAATAAAGAAAAATTTTAAAGGAAGAAGCACCAGTGCCTTCTTGGTGTAAACAGAACAGGCGAGAAGATCAGCATACTTGGTCATTGCTATTAGAGATGGACACGAACCACACAAAAAAACGAACCATGAGGTTTGTGGTTCGTGGGTTTTCACGAACCAGGAACCACGTACTGGCACGAACTGGGGCAAGTTTACAAACCAGTTCATGGTTTGTCGGGTTTAAATGCCCCTTTCTGGCTGCTTAGCAGTGACAGGGAAAGGGGCATTTGAGAGTTTAAAGGGCCCTTTCCTGCCTTGCAAGTGGCAGGTCCCTTTAAACTATCAGCTGGCAAGCGGTCGGACTTCCAGTTTGTGGAAGTTCGTGGAAATGAGCTTCCACGAAACACTGGTTTGCGAACCATGAACCAGCCTGGTTCATGTGGTTTTTTGGGTCATAATTCGATTCGTACCCATCTCTAATTGCTATCACACTGGTGAAAAAGTGAATTGGTGGTAAGCAGCAATGACTTATCTAGGAAATGGTAATTGTCTATGTTGCACAAGTAAAAAGATGGCTGAGCATATTAGAGAAATGTAGTTTTTTCCCCTCTGAGTACTGACAAAAAGAACAATTTGCTGAATTTTTAACAAGCAATTCGACCCTTCAAAATGTCATTTCTCTTATCCAAATTCCAACTGACAAAATTTCATGACAACCTTACCAGACATACTTGCTTCCAGAGAAAAGACTCAATTAAATTTACTTAAATTCAGTACTTGCCTGGTACAAAGCCTCCACAAATTGTTTTCCCTGAGGCTCTGTACTACTTCAGGAAGAATATATAACAAACACACACACAAAAACCTTCAAATTCGGTGCTGGCTAGCCATTCTGAAATATTCTTTTTCTTAAAACATGAAGATTTTATTTTTAAAAAGCTATATAAAATAATTTGGACTAAACATGATCTGTGGTTCTTTGAGAATCATAATCTGCAGTTCAGGCATTAATAATGTAAAATGTAACACCTTGCGAAGCTTATCTTCTGGTTCATATATTGACAGCCAGTAGAAAATACTTGAGAATCTTACCTAGCTTGATTTATCTGAAAAGATCTGAAATCATGTGAAACCACCTTACACCAAGCCAAAACCTGGGTCTGTCCATCCCAGTTCCAAAATTATTGTCTTAATTCCATATCCAAAAAAGTGGATAAGAGTATGATTACTGTTTGGATTAAAGGAGAATAGTTATCATTCCGAAAAAGTTGTGTTGCTCCAGAAAGTCGTGTTTGGGGAAATGTCAGTTTTCATCATCATCAGAACAATGCCCCCAATAAATTTAGTGAGAATTGTAACCATCCTGTTTCTGAAGGAAATTAAAATGATAATTTTTGAAGTGCCCCCTCCCACAGAGGCAGCAGGGATAAGGGCCGATTTCAGATGACTAACCTGAAGGCGCTGCATGCCGCCATGTTCCGGATTGCAATGGGGAAAACGCGAAATATCGTGTTTTCTCGCACGAGTTTGGTGCGACGTCGCGCCAAACTCGCGCGAGAAAACGCGATATTTTGCGTTTTCCCCGCCGTGATCCGGAACATGGCGGCATTCAGCGCCTTCAGGTTAGTCATCTGGAATTGGCCAAGGAGGGGGGCAGAGGAGTGGAGGCAAGCCCCTGCCCCCCCCCAGTCAGTCTGCAGCGTGGCAGCCCTCTCTACTTTTAAAGGGCCTTTCTTTCCTATGGGCATTGGATCCGGAGGCCACATCTTTGACCCACAGAAAACAATTGTCCTTTAAAGCACCATGGACCAGCTGGGAGCTGCTAGAGTGCGCTCTTTCTCTTTCTCCTTCTCCCCATACTCCTGATGCCTCCCTGAAATGATTTCAAATTCCAAGATCATCAGAAGTGGAAGTATCAGAATTGGGAATAGTTGTAGGGGAGGGGGCGCTTTCACAGAGTCAGCTATTGCTGATCTAGCCCAATACTGAAAATATCAGAAATGTTATCAGGTTGGCAAAAGGCACACCCCTAGTCACAACAAGTGGAACCCTCTCGTAGCCCTCTGGATGGATCCAACCCAAGAAGTTTTAAAGATGATGTTTGTTGTCAACATCTGCATACAAAACGCCTCTTTTCCATGGTGGAGATGGCTCTCTTCTTTCCGTTGAGCCTGGGGTCAATATCGGCAGCAGTTCTCTATCTTCCCATCAAAACCACGGTGCTTGAGCACTATGAGAAAACAAGGTGGGAAAATGACTCCCCAGCTCACTTGTCAATCAATCCTTCGCTCATGTAAGTCAGAAGAAAATGGAAGGCGTCCTTCCGTTTGTCAGGCAGTGGCGTGTGCTGCCTATGGCAGACATGGGAGTATTTAACCGTGATTCTTACGGCTGCAGCATTCCTAGCTAAATGCCCATCTGGGCTGAGAACGGCCATTGGTGCAGTTGGGGAGTCACTGCAGCTCATTACTATTTGAAATATTAGTCCAATCGTACATAATTCCATTTGCCCTAATTGAAATGCAGAAGGCTAGCATTCCATTCCTGTTGTGGTGTTGCGATGGGGTGTAATTCATTTATTCTGCTGGATGTTTGCAGAAATGTATGCTAAGTACCAAAAAAAAATGTTATTGCTCAATGTGCTTCATCGAAAAATTATATTTCTAGTCGAGTGTCTTACCGAAGCAATTGTCCTTGCCACTACGGGCTCTAATGGGAGATAATGATGATAATGAAATGATATATGCATCGAAAGCGGAAAGCAGAGGTGCAGAACAGCCACAATGACTATTGTTTCTCCACTAAGCATACAAATTATATTGTGGTTTTATTTCCTCCAATGTGCAACATTAGCATGTTGAATGACTGATCCTTTGGCATGTGTAGTGCACAGTTGCACTCTTGAGAGCTAGTAATGCCATTCAGTTGGTATTGCCACTCACCCAGTATTGTCAATCGTTTGCTTCCAGACCAGGTCTTTGACCGAAAAGTAGCTCAAGCAGAGCTCAAGAGAGGAATGGACCTTTCCTGTTTTGTCATCTTCTGGGCATGAAGTAAAGGTCACTGGGGGCGGGGAGAGGGGGGAGGTATTTGTGCCTTTCCTGCATTGGGCAGAGGGTTGGGCTAGATGACCCTGGAGGACCCTTCCAACCCTATGATTCTATGATTCTATGCTGCAGCCCCTGAAACGTTGAACCCAAGGGCTAGGGGACTGCCAGGAAAGGTGCTGGGGGTCTGCAGTAGAAGAGGAGAAATCAGCACGGAACTGCCCCTCCTCCGCTGGTAGAGAGATAAGGTTTGAATCTAAACTCAGATGCTTTCCCATATACATATTTCACTGTGTCATACATCACCGGATTTATAGTCTTATGTATGTATGTATGTATGTATGTATGTATGTATGTATGTATGTATGTATGTATGTATGTATGTATGTATGTATGTATGTATGTATGTCATGTATAGTCCTCCTTTCCCACTGAAACTCAAGGCAGATAACATCATGTGAAAATAGTACAGTCGTTATCAAGGACATTTCAATATAAATGCCAATTTACAATGAGAGAACATCAGCAGAATCCAATACAGAGTGGAAGAAATGCTGAAACAGAACATAAGCAATTCCAAGACTGACATTAAACAACATAGAACTACCCAGTAGGATCTAACTTAAAGCAACAGAGAGTACATAATGGCAGCAGATGGGACGTAAGGCAACAGATAGTACATAGCGGTGAACTCGATGGTCCCTACCTCACTGGCGAAACATCTCTCTGAGACCCCCTCCCTACAGTACAGCCCTCCTATCTGAGTATAAAGCCCTCTTGAATAATTCAGTTTTGCATCATTTCTTTTACCAGCCGTCACACTGCAAAAGTATCTCTGTAACTGTTTTTGCTTCACAGCCACCACGTCCCCAGGTGCAAGGATTTCCAGGGCAATGCTACCTAGGTCAGGTTTCCTTTGGACAAGGGCAAGGTCAGAGACCTGCAATGTTTTTAAACATTGGGATTTATCCAACAAACCACAGCCTATGCACAGAGGGATTTCCCCACTTTCCCTTCCTGTGGGGCTACACGGAGCGTCCCCCTGGGCCACCACATTTTGTTGCTATGAGCATCGTCAGACTCTCAATAACAGCATCAGGGGTAAAGCGGAAGGGGGGGGGTTGTCAGAACTTGCCTCCCCCTCTTCCAAAGGCTTAAGTGACATTCAGGGCGTGATCCTATGCATGCTCCCCTGGGACTTACTCCTGGAGCTTACTCCTGAGTAGACATGCTTAGGCTCACTCTGAATGTCTTCAGCACTGCCTAGCTGGGTATGTGCCATTGGATTTATTTCCAAAATACAAGCGGAGCACAGATGAGGGTAAAGGAGTGTTCCTACAAGGCAGCCGATCTGCTACCCCGGGGTCAGATTCTTAGAAAGCAGCAGACCCTGAATCTCTAGGGGTGTCTCCCCTCGGCCAAGGGGTGGTTCTCTTGCTCTCTTCCTCCCTCCATCTCTTCCACAGGGCTGCCTTCCCACACTGACTCGCACATCTGTCCTGCTCCCTTCAGCTGGGGCCGAGTCACCTTCCTCAAGCTCTCATTCAGCATCAGAGCCATCCGGAGACCATTTCCTAACAATTAGCTCCCATTGACAAAACAGAGCCATTAAGGGGCATTAACACTCTTTTGTCGAGTTCCTGACTCCCTTCATGCGCCACTTCAGGCAAACCCATTCAAGAAATTCAGGCAGTAACATCATGAAATAAATATTCAGTGGCAGTTGGGAGAAAGGCTATTATGGGATTTGGACAGATTGCCGGATGTGGCGTGGCATAAATGGGTTAAAACATTGTGAAGATAAAAGAGATAACAGGAATAAAGAACGCTTGTTGCGATGCATGCCTAGCACACTGGAGCACTTCCTGGATGAATGAACTGTGAGCGGATTCAGCAGAAAATTAACAATTCCGCCAACAATTTTGGAGCGTTATTCTGCTTGAAACGGCACAGTTCAAGGTGAAGGCCACTCTCAGCAAAATTTGGCAACAGGGATGCTTGTGCTTGTGTTAAAGCTGTCATACGCAAAATGCTCGTGGGTGAAGCCTAAGCCTCAGCGTATGGATAAAATACTCCTTTCTCATTCCTATTGGAGATACAAATAACTGGTAACAATGGAGGCAATTTCTTGTGTATTCCCAGCAAATCTGGCCAGAATTACAGCCAATGTGAGGCAGCGGTTGAATTTGGACGGGGAAGAGCCAGGTTCAAATTCTTGCTGGGTGAAAAGCTCACTGGGTCTTCTTGAGAGCTAGTTATTCCCTCTCAGCCCTTCTCCTGAGGTGGTTGTGGAACAGGAGAGAACCACACATGCTTCCCTGAGGGGAGGGGGGTGTCACAGAACTCCCTGGGGGTGGCGCATTATGTGATTTGGAAACTTTCATTTTAATACACATTTCTTGTAGCGTTCCTTTATAAATTAATGGAAGGGCTGGCTTAACTCACTGTTTTATAGCCGTTTTGTGAAAGAATCTTCAGAAAAAGTTTGGGACTCTCTGTGAACTGGTTTTCAAAATGTGCCGGTTCTCCGCCCTCTAAAGTACCTCATGGCTCCCGTAAGTTAAAAATAAGGACATTCAAAACCACTCATTCCTTTTGTCTGGCTAATCACATAATTCACCCCATGAGCCCCTTTCATTGGAGGTGCAGAAATTGCTCTTAAAATTTCATACAGCTCTACCATCACATCTCTTCACACAGCAGAACCGTCCTATTCCGGGGCTTTGGAGCAGCCATCTTTTCAATCGGGGAAAGCCCCTGAAAGTTTCATTCTCATGAAGGGCATTAACAAACTTCTTCACGTCCATTACTGATGTAGCAAAACAGCAACAACCAACATGAAATTCACTTAATATCCACTTTCCAGCCACATCCGCTGCCGAACTGGAAACATAACGTGCTATTCCACGTTAGATTCGCAGATGCACTCAACTCAAATGCCATGAGACAGTTTGAGGAGCATTTTCAACGTCACATACAACAATCTCTTTTGATTTCCTGAGCGAGGTAGAGCAAAAACACAATACTACTCCTGTTAATCAGAGGGGAAAGTGTGACAATGTCTGGCATAAGGATATTTTATGAACGACCTTGTAGAAAACTAATGGGAAAGACCACCAAGTGCCCAGAATGGCTGAGGCTGCCGGGTGAATCTAAGCAATAAAAATGCCGAAGTACATTAGAAAACCTTCAGGTGTTTGAAAGCAGCAAGTCTGACAAACTTCTCCCCAGACATTATTAGCTGGGCCTCTTCCACATGGTGAACTTTCTATCAGGGTTTCTGTATATTCAACCCGTGTGGATCAAATGCGCTTCAATCATCAGTTCTGGCCCCATACTGCTTCGATACTTTAATTCTACACTTTGAGGGAGTCGGACTGAATTAGTGTCTGTTTTTTTATTTCTGCATTAGAAAAAAGCCCGTTTCTGCGGCGGGCTTTGAGGACATCCGTTTCGTTAGTTGATTGGTTGAGATCACTGATCTGCCAAAGACTCGTCAGTTTCCTCAGTGGATAGGTTGGGGATTGTCAGTTGATGGGGGCCCCGGGTGACTGCTGAGGAAACTCACAAGAGGGTCTTTTTGTCTTTGAATGGCATCAGGGTTGCAACACTGCTGTTTTTTTTAAAAAAAAATTAAAGCCAAAAAAGAATGGATTAAAAACTACACAAAGCACAGGTGATAACTTTAAAACACTGAGTGGGATTCCAGGCTCTCTGCAGAGTTTTTGTGTTAGCAGTATTGCAGCATTTCCCCCCTGGCAGTTACAAGGGTTTTTTTTTCCTTTAAGGCTCTAACATGGTAATGTTTTTATTTAATTTATAAAAGAAAATTCATGGGGGAAAAGTGGATTGGTTGCTGTTCAACCAAATTGGGCCGATTCCAGACGACTAACCTGAAGGCGCTGCATGCCGCCATGTTCCGGATCGCGACGGGGAAAACGCAAAATATCGCATTTTCTCGTGCGAGTTTGGCACGACGTCGCACCAAACTCGTGCGAGAAAACGCGATATTTCGCGTTTTCTCCGTTGCGATCCGGAACATGGCGGCATGCAGCGCCTTCAGGTTAGTCGTCTGGAATCGGCCTAGGATGCAAGGGAATAAAGGGGAGGGCGAATCGCAGGGCCAGGGCCAGGGCCAGGCCTCACACCAAAGAAAGCATTCTCCACTTCAAAAAAGCCCGAGTTTGGCTTTGCTGGCGGAAAAAAAAACATTGAGTATGTGAACAGAGAGAAGAGCTGCAGAAAAGCAGGGGAAAGATCAATTCTGTGGCAGAGGCATCCTTTCTCCATGCAGAATGCAGGAAAGTCTGGGAAGCAGTTTGGAGGCTGAACTGGGATATTTTGACTGTGAATGCAGAATGCTGGAGAGAAATCGATGCTATATGAGGCCAAAACCAATGAAAAAGCCCCATGCCGAAAAGACCCTGGTCGAATATTCGGTAATCTATGCTCACAGACATTCTGGTTTAATCCTTGATTGTCCTCTAGCACTCGTATCAAAACTATACAGACCGGAATGCCAGTTGGGTCTTGGGGACGGGCAGTGGAGAGAGTGACAGTGATGAAATCAACTTTTTTTTGTTCAGGCAATTCACAATTTATTTATTGAGTACATTTTCATGTCACTCGTCCTCCAAGGATGTTCGGGCAGCTCACACTGCCCTCCCATTCGCCATTTTACCTGCACAATGCCAACCTTGTAAGGTAGGTTAGGCTGAGAGAGCCTGACTGGCCCAAGATCACCCCAAAAGCTTCCTGGGAGACTGGAGTTATGAACCGGGGTCTCACACTGGAAGTCTTCCAATACTCTGTGAGGCGCTGTGAGACTCCATGTTGGCACCTAGCAGGGTCGTTCCTATCAGCCCCCACAAGATAGCCCTACTCTTTCTTTCCAGAAGTGCTTTAGTTACAGAGCTGCAACCTTGAAAACAGGGATATCCCCAGTGTGTGGATATCCCCAGGATTCCCAGCAAGAGGCCATAGATGATGATGATGATGATGATGATGATGATGATGATGATGATGATGATGATGATGATGATGATGATGAAAACGACAACATTCAATTTATGTGTTGCCCTTCAGGATGACTTAACACCCACTC
Organism: Eublepharis macularius; assembly: GCF_028583425.1. Taxonomy (NCBI): domain Eukaryota; kingdom Metazoa; phylum Chordata; class Lepidosauria; order Squamata; family Eublepharidae; genus Eublepharis; species Eublepharis macularius. The sequence continues at coordinate 9,303,084 of NC_072790.1, forward strand.
AAAGCGGTTTACAAAGTATGTTATTATTATCCCCACAACAACAAACACCCTGTGAGGTGGGTGGTGCTGAGAGAGCTCTGAGAAAGCTGTGACTGCCCCAAGGTCATCCAACTGGCTTTAAGTGGAGGAGTGGGGAATCAAACCCAGTTCTCCAGATTAGAGTCCCGCGCTCTTAACACTACACCAAACTGTCTCTCCAGATGAGTTTTAATTTATTTTAAGCATATGTTTGCACATGTATGTGTGTGTATATTTTTAGGTTTTTTTCCATTTTATATTTGCTGCCTTGGGTACACCTTGGCAAGCACGGGGCAGATACCTTTTAAATATGAACATGTGGAGCAATCGCCCTTCTTGCTGCAGGATGTCTGCTAGCATTCCTTCATTCTTGAATATAGTAAAGAGTCCAGTAGCAACTTTATTGTAGCATAGGCTTTCGAGAAGCACAGCTCTCTTTGTCAAATGCACGCTGCATCTGATGAAGAGAGCTGTGGTTCTCGAAAGTTTATGCTCCAATAGAGGTGGTTAGTCTTAAAGGTGCTACTGGATTCTTTACTATTTTGCAACTACAGGCTAACACGGCTAACTCCTCTGGCTCCATCTTCATTTTTGAGAACAGGATCTGTTCCATCCCAGGCCAGGGCCCTTTTTCTGTTATACGACAGCCTCCCAGATGGATGGGACTAGTCCCCACCCTTGAAGCTTCCTGGCAAGCTGCCGAGAAGGATGTGCTTTTAATTGATTTCAATAGACGATGGGTTTTTGTGCAGCAATTGTTATCCACCTTGAGTCCGACTGTGTTGGGTGAAATGTGGGGATATATAAATACCCGAAATAAAGAAAACAACGGCTTCTTATAACGCTCTCGGTATTTCTTTGCCTTGTATTCTTTCATAGCTAGTGTGGAAGAATATTGTGCTGAGACATGATTACCAAAAAAGCATTAAATCATACTGGTGTCTGAAAGAACGCAAGAGGAGGGGGGAAACAGCCTTTCCCTTCCTAAGGGATTGTACGAGCTTTGTCAGTGTAAAACTATATGTTTAAAATTTTGATGAGGAATCAAGCTTTTGGGATATGTGAAGAAAATTGTATTCTTATACTTGATTGTTGGTGTACTTTAAGACTGGTAGCAATCAATAGAAAACCAAACAACTGTTTTAGATGTATGTATTCAAGATGGAAAATGGATACTTGGCAACATCTCCTCGGCATTTTTTGTCGTTGTTGTTAAATGCAAGGGAAGAAAAAAATCAATTACAGTAATTGAGATTTTGATAGGACTTGGTATGAGCAGAGCTCAAGACAAAAATTCTCATAAATAACAAGAGAAACATTTTTTACATTGATTATATGATACAATTTATTTTTCCATTTACCGTCTTGCCTATAAATAAACTGAATCTTGGAAAGTCCAAACAAAAGGATATATAATTTTCTGGATAGAGGACACAGAACCATCTTATGTTTGGTGTAGTGGTTAAGAGAGCAGGACTCTAATCTGGAGAGCCGTGTTTGATTCCCCACTCCTCCACTTGAAGCCAGCTGGGTGACCTTGGGTCAGTCACAGCTCTCTCAGAGCTCTCTCAGAGCTCTCTCAGCCTCACCCACCTCACAGGGTGATTGTTGTTGTGGGGATAATAATAACATACTTTGTGAACTGCTCTGAGTGGGTATTAAGTTGTCCTGAAGGGTGGTATATAAATCAACTATTATTATTCAATGTAGTAATAAATGGAAATCACACAGCCCAACAGATCAAGTTGTGGTTCACATGGAATGCCCAACCATAAACTGCATCATTTGGGCCAGCACTGGACCTCCGTAGTCCTATCTTCCAAATACCCAGCAAATCATCGTTTTCTACTGTATATGAACTGCAAAATGTTTTTAACTTGTCCTCCAAACCACAAAATGGAACCCATATTCCAACCGTGATATATCTCATTCTGAGCATGGCCAGAATGCAAAATGAAAAATGCACAAAATAAAGCCATGTACAGAAATGGGGTCTTTTCCTGCACTCCTAGAGGACCCCTCCCACTTCCGGGACTGCAGAAAACTAAACAAGCATCTCAGATGACCGGTTCCTTCTTGGGTCTACGGCCATTTGTAGCCTTCTTGACTGTGGAAACCATTTTGAATGTTTGTACTTCACCGTTTGGCTGTTTGCCTTTGCAAATTACCGTTTACTCTTTTGAATGTACCATAAGAGAACCTATTTATTGTAATTTGTATTAAGTGGCCTTAAATCGATGTAAATAGAGAATTTTCTAAGCTTTGTTCTCTCTCTTTATTATTACAGCACTTAGCCAGTACGTTAACCATAAAATTTAAGGTTTGTTATATATGGAATAATTGTTGTACTGACCCTTAGCTGTGGTTTCCACTTTTGTTCATGTTCTTGATTCCTAACGGTGTTTTGCTTTTTGCTTTTCAATCTGAACTAGGCATCTACAAGTTTGCTCTTTACAAAGAAGAAGGTTGGGTTCTCCAAGCACCGCGCTCTCTGAGTTTCACCGAGCTCAAGCCTAGAGTTTCAGAGAAAAGCACCAATGCACCTCAGAAGTCCGAATCTCCACTCGGCCATGGGAGGGTAACCTCGGGCCGGTCACTCGCTCAGCCTACCTACCTCACAGGGATGCAGACGAAAAGGAAAACCATGTATGCCCAGGACTGCCAACTACAGCTTGGGAAATTCCTGGAGATTTGGGGGTGTTGCCTGCGGTACTCAGAGTTTGGGGAAGGGAGAGACCTCAGAAAGAACGTGATGCCGTACAATCTGCCCCCTAAAACTGCCATTTTGTCCAAAGGAACTAATATCTGTTGTCCAAAGAGCAGTTTCAATTCTGGGAAAACTCCAGGCTGGAGGTTGGTAACCGTATGTATGCCCTTGGAAGAAGGGCAAGGTAAAAATGTACTAAATATGATACCCCAAGCGAGCTTTCCAGAATAATATTAGTTGCTTATTTGCATTAAGCTCTAAGGAAGCGCAAACACTGATAATTTGTTTCAACCAACTGCAAATGAACTTTGATTTTAAATAAAATTGCCATTTATTCCTTAAAGCCCTGATTTAAGTTTAAGAGGTTAAATACTTTAGCTTCATCAGTTTTTTTTTAAACTGTACTTTATGTCAGACTGTTAAATATTCATATGACTTCAGGGCTGTCACATTGATATGAACTAATATGACAGAATACATAAAGAGAAGAAATCTCCAGCACACATTAAACTTATTTATTATAAAACGGATAATCAGCTATGACAACATAATCATAAAATTCTCTTACGGTAGCATAGGAAGAAATACTTAAGATGCCAAGTAACTTATAAAATAAAATGTAATAATAATGGTAAATAATAATATGTTTTTCTCTAAACTTATGGACTCTGTAACTGCATTCTCTCTGGAGAGATCAGCACTTGCTTTTTGCTTTTTACAAACGTGCTGATTACACAGATTAACCTACAGAATTCATCTCAAGCTTTTATTGGCTACCATTTGCTTATCCCGAGGTCCTGATTGTTGTGTACATTAAACTGACTCTCTGGGGCTCTGGTTTGAAGATTCTGCAGGCTGTTCACCTTCACGTTGTGGAATATTGGGTAGATTTCACAATGCTCAACTGGGAAATACTTTACTGATTTCTTTAAAAAGCCAATTACGGTTAAAAGACGTTTTTGCTACTGAACTGTACGCTGATTAAGAAATAATTTGATGACGAGCTTGGGAAATAAATCAAAACGGTTAAGCTCTAACAAAGGGCCAATTTCCATTTCTTGCTCTGTTCTCCAAAACCCAACTTTTCATCTGGGGGGAAACTTTCTTTAGAATACGTTATGCCAAACCTTTACACAGGCGATTCTTATTTAAATCTCTCGTAGCAAATACCAAAGCTAGGGTGGCCAGCCCCAGGTTGGGAAATTCCTGGAGATTTTGCGGGTGGAGGCTGGAGGGGCTGGGGTTTGCAGAGGGCAGGGATCTCGGCAGGGTGCGATGCCATAGAGGCCACCTTCCCAGACAGCCATTTGCTCTAGGGAAACGGATCTCTGTGGCCTGGAGAGCAGCTGTGATTCTGGGAGATTTCCAGCCACCACCTGGAGGTCGGGAACCTTCCCTTGAGGCGTCCTCCTAGCATTAGTCTGCCACGTTTGCTGCCTCAAAAAATGGAGGCTGTCTTTATTCACCGTGGCTGGCGGCCATTGATGGGCCTCTCCTCCGTGAAACTGCCTCATTCCTTCTTAAAGCCACCTCTGCTCACGGCCCCCACGACATTCACTGGCAGTGAACTCCACCATTTTATTACTAATTGACTAAAGAAGTATCTCCTTTTGTTTGTCCTGAATATCTTTCCCACCAAATTAACTGGGTGCCCCCAACTAGGATTCCAGGAGTGGGAGAAACTCTCTCTGCTCCGGGCATAATTTTATAATCTGTGCCCCTCTCCCTGTCATCTTTTTTCTCTATGGAAAAGTCCCAGTCTCTTCAGCTTTTCGTCACAGGAAAGGTGCTCCAACACCCTAAGCCTCTTGGTTGCCCACTTCTGCACTTTTTCCAGCTCTGCAATGTCCTTTTGGATATATGGTAAACCGAATGCACACAGCATTCTGAATTAGGCCACACCATAGATCTGTACAAGGGCATGACAATATGGGCCATTTTAATTTCAATCCCTTTCCTAATAATCCCCCAGTAAAGAGTTTGCCTTTTTCAGTCCACATTTTCATCAATTTATATTTTTGAGTTGCATTTTGATATCATGCCTCAGTATTTTTTATTTTAAAACAGGTACATTATTTTCTGTCCGAAAAGCCTTCGGCATTTCAAAAGTATATGAAATGATATTAAATCGATCTAAAGAGGCATCTTGGAAAACTACAGCACCACTAGTTTTCAAAAGCTACAATTCAGTTAAATAGAACACATTCCACTGATTTATTTCCAACAGATTGGGTTAGAGCCTTCTTCTATGAGGACGCCTCCAGTCATGCAAAGGGGAGGGTGAATTTTTATCAGCTCCCCTTTACTATTTCAGTCCTCCTTGCTTCTCCCAGTGTTATTCCTAAGGGTCACCCATAAGATACTTGAGGGAAGTGAAAGGAGCTGCAGCGGGAAAGGGCAGCAGGAAAGATTCATGGATCTCTCTACCTCTCTCACCTTCCTCCGACTCTCAATAATCCTCAAGTACGATGTATAATCCATTTGAAATAGAAACCCATAAGTCTGGCATTCAGTATCAGCAAGATCCAGCTATATTGGCCATCTCCAATGACGGGGTGGGCAGCAAGTCCCTTTCTAGTCTTTGCTCAGATCCGAAATTGACACGTTTTTGCGGAACCCAGAAATACAGCGTTTTAAAACCCAAGAGGACTATATAAAGCATTTTCTTTCGGACCAAGTCTTGGTCCAGCCTGTCTGTAGCTGGCCTACGTATGTGCAGTTTAGATCATTCTAAGCATGCTTACGATTTACTTTGAGAATATATTCTGTGAGTCTTTTTAATAAGCATAATCCTCTTTAAAATACAAAGCACCCACTGCTATTTGAGAGAACACACCTGGTTGATTACTAAGCAACTACCGCACTGCAGGCTACACTAGTGATTACCACTAGCTGAAAGGGGGAAAGGCTCTAGAGGAAAACACTAGCACAGAAGACTGGAAATTAGTAAATCACTAAGCTATCCAGAACACCTGGTTGCAAAACGTGATGATGGCAGAAAAAATAGCTTATGGTGGGTTCCTGAGAGAGAGATGCAAGAATACACTGAGAGACTAGGCAATTTACAAAGAGCTGGTAAATTGAAAGACCTGGTAAAATTAAAAATCCTTAAATCTCCATCTTTGAATTGCGTTCTCTTACACTGTCTTACAGCTTGCCAACTTGTTTCTGATTCAGCCAGTATTGTTTTAATTTTGTATTCATTTTAATTTTTTTGTGTTCGTGTATTTTCTGAGAGGTTTCTCCCTTGAGCCCCTTGCTGATTTAGTCTTACTACATTCCTATAAAAAGCTCACACTTATTATGGTACAGAAATGTAATTCTGACAAATGCCAAGGGTAGCGTACACGTACAGTGAAGAAATATAACGGCTTCGATCCAGCCATGCACAAATGGCAGCATAAAAGGAGTGAATGCAGTTCCACTTATGCAAGATCTCATGCAGCACAAGCAGAAATTCTGGACTGGATCCAACGCATTATGTGCACTACGGAAAGATAAGAGGCTGTTTGAAAGTTACACTCCAAGTCCATGAACACACGTGGGGTAGACAGATCCAGTGTGGCCAGTTCTGACCCCAGCACTACATGCATTCATTAAGTCTTCTGAAGGAGAGCCGAGAATACTTGCAATTAGTGCTACAACAATGTATTCCTTGAAACAGTCAAAGGATTGTGAATGGACTTTGAGCAGAAAGGCTCTTTCCTGCCTTGCCCTGCTCACTGCAGCCCACCACAGCGTCCCCCAGAGTGCTGTTCCTGGTGGCCGGAGGATCTGTAAGAGGAGGGGCTAAACTGGCAAAAATCACTCCACACCCTGAGCAGTTGCGGAAGGAGCCTTTGGAGCCAGGCCTCTGTCCTATAACTAGGGTCGCCAACCTCCAGGTGGGACCTGATGATCTCCTAGAATTACAGCTGATCTTCTGGGTACAGGGATCAATTCCCCTGGAGAACGTGAATTTTGGGAAGGTGGAGCGTACGGCATCATGTTCTGCTACGGTCCCTCCCCTCCCCAAACCCTGCCCTCCCTGGACTCCATTTCCAAATCTCCAGGAACTTCCCAAGCCAGAGCTGGCAGTATAACCAGGGCTTTTTTTCAGCAGGAACGCGGTGGAACGGAGTTCTGGCACCTCTTGAAAATGGTCACACGGCCGGTGGCCCCGCCCCCTGATCTCCTGCCAGCGGCGCGGAGGGAGACCTAAACTCCTCTCTGTCTGGAGATCAGGGGGCGGGGCCACCGGCCGTGTGACCATTTTCGCCGAGGGCGATTTAAACTTTTAAAAACTCCCCCTTGTTCCAGCTGACTCAAAGTGACATCATTGTGCAGTCCTGAGTTCCACCACCTATTTTCCCAGAAAAAAAGCCCTGAATATAACCTATAACTCAATAACCAGCTTACTTTATACTAAAGGCAAGCAACTCCTCCTTGTTATGGAAAAGACTGCTCATTCATCAATTTCTGGGCCACTGGACTCTCAGCTGCTTGTAAACGGGAGATCTTTTCAGCGGCTGCTGCGGCCTGCTCCCTAGCCTGCGTGCCCATCAGTTGAAGCAACTGGATATTGTTTTATTTTATGCTGTTTTATATTGTAGTTTGTTGTGGCTTGTTTTGGAACGGGGGGGGGGGGGTTTGATGTGTTTATATTGTGCCATTCTATCTTGTGAGCCACAAAACTAGTCTCTGGAGAGACGAGCATATCAATTTTCTAAATAAAAAGTAAACAATTGCTTGTTGGATAACTGCAGAGGAGTTAGCCGTGTTAGTCTGTGGTAGCAAAATCAAAAAGAGTCCAGTAGCACCTTTAAGACTAAAATTGGTTAGTCTTAAAGGTGCTACCGGACTCTTTTTGATTTTGTTGGATAACGGATGCTCTTTTGCCCCTGCATGTTTTTTTATTGGCTTGGAAACTAAGCAGCCTGAATGGAGTGGCGCTAAAAGAGAATGTCCTCATTTCCCCCTCCCACTACAGCCTTCGATACCCCCAATTACGCTCCTGGTGTCCTCGGACCATCAGGAACCACATGGGGGAGTCTGCAGCGGGTGGGGAAATCCGTAGAAATCCCCCTCTACTCCTCCAGCAACAGAACTGCTGTTGTTTATATGATATGACAGGGGTTTATAAAATTATGCATGGGGCAGATGGAGCGGACAGAGAGGATTTTTCTCCCTCTCTCAAAAAAATATTACGACTTGAGGGCATCCAATGAAGAAGATAGGCAGTAGATTCGGGATGGACAGAAGGAAATACTCATTTACACAACATGTGATTAAGGTGTGTGGAATTCACTGCTTGAGGATACAGTGATGGCCACAGGTATAGACAGCTTTAAAAGGGGATAAGGCAGGGTCATGGAGGAGAGGTCGACCAGTGGCTACTAGCCCTGGTGGCCCAAGGGAACCTGCGCACTCGGAGGCAGTCAACCTCTGAATGCCAGTGCGAGAAGGCAACATCAGGGGATCTTGGAATCTAAGCAGGTGGGGACCCCCAAGGAAGACTCTGCAGAGGAGGGCACTGGCCAACCGCCTCGGCTTCTTGCTTGCCTTGACAGCCCCTTGCTGGGGTCGCCATAAGTCAATTGCAACTTGACAGCACACATGCACATGTTATCACATCCAGCTTGGTTCTGGGGGAAACCGGATACCATTTAAACTTTATGAATACGACAGACATCTTAACTGCACTTCTTCCAAGCATCAGTCTCCCTCTCTCTCTCTTTCTATATATATAAAATTATTAAATGTACCTAACACAATTAATTGCAATCAGGTATCTGAAGGAAAAAGATAACAGTTTGTTCTAATTTCCTGTCATAAATATAATTAGATACAACAAACTCCCCAAGGTAATTAGCAATAATAACCTATGAAACGTATATCAAATTCTCTTAGCTAAAAAAAGTTATTCAATAGAGAGTCCATTTGAAGATTGCTCTGTTACTCAAGACTTTAAATTTCTGAAATACATTGACCCGTAACTGTAACGTTTTCAAGGAACAAGTAAGATCACTGATCTGCAACTTTACCACAAACCATAAGCAAAGAAAATGCTCACTTCTTACTGAGCACTTGAATTTGGTTTGCTCAAGCACGTTTCCACAGTCCCTTCCCATCACACTCTTTGTCAGGTTCTCCACCGTGGCAGCAAAAATGCAAGGCAGGCATACTGGACGAGGGATACACTTCTGGCAGCAGTGGGTGTGCACAAGATCTTGGGAGACGGGTGGATGGGGAGACAAATACGAGCAGTCAGGGTGATGCAGCAGCAAAAAAGGGCAAATGCAGTATTGGGGTGTCTCAAGAATGGCGTAACATCCACATCACGGGATGTCATCGTCCCACTATATACCGTTCTGGTCAGTCCCCACCTAGAGTACAGTGTGCAGTTCTGAAGGCCGGACTTCAAAAAGGATGCGGACAGATTGGAACGGGTGCAGAGGAGAGCAGCCAGGATGATCTGGGGCCTGGAGGCCAAGTCCCAAGAGGAAAGACGGAGGGACCTGGGCATGTTCAGCTTGGAGAAGAGGCGGATGAGAAGAGACATGATTGCTCTCCTTAAGCATTTAAAAGGCTGTCACCTAGGGAGGGAAGGGAAGGGAGCTGTTCCTGTTGGCAACAGAGGATAGGACTCGAAACAATGGGTTTAAACTCCAGGAGGGGTAGGTACCAGCTGGATATTAGGAAAAACTTCTTCACATTAAGAGTTATCCAGCAGTGGACTTGGCTGCCTAGGGATGTGGTGGGTTCCCCCTCATTGGCAGTCTTCAAGGAGCGGCTGGACAAAAACTTGAGGATGCTTTAGGCAATTCCTGCATTGGGCAGGGGTTGGACTAGATGACCTTGTAAGGGACTTCCAATCCAATAATTCTATGAACTTCATTTATAACCCCCCCAATTCTCTCCAATGGGAACCCCAAGTAGCTTACAATGTTCTCCTCTTCTCTGTTTGATCCTCACAACAATCCTGTGAGGTAGGTTAGGTTGAGAGGGAGGGAGTGTCCCAAGGTCAGCCAGCGAGCTTTGATGGCAGAATGCAAGATTCGCAGATCCTAGTCTAACATCTACCCTCTACACTATGTAATTTGAATGATTTGGTGGTTTTTATTATTTTATCTTGTTTTATTTTGAGACGTACCTCAAGCAGGCCTCTGAAGAGGTGGCACATAGAAGTTTTAAATAAATAAACTTTACAGCAGTCCCATACATTCTGTGGGTGCAGCACCGTGCAGATACAAGAGCAGCACATGTTCTCTGAAGGAAGTTTATTTTAAACGATGCATGAGCTGACTGATGGGCTCTAAGGAAATACACCATCCAAGCAAGCCAGTAGACAAGCGTCAGTGAGGATTGTCAAGCAGGAGACGGGGGGGGGGGGGGGGGACAGGACACAGGAAGCCTGGCCAGCATTAGCGCGGCATCACTTCTAGGGGAAAAAATTACAGGAAAAACCATAGAGTCTCCAGTGATTCCTAAAGAGTAGTGACATAAGTCCCTTTAAATTTTTTGAAAATACATTTTTGTCCTTCTGGCTGCAACAGCAGCAGCAGTGGGAAAGGAGAGCCCAGGGTGGGAGACCCCCCCTCACCTGGCAGGTGCTGGGCAACCTCAGCACCAGCAGAAGCTGCTCAGCTAGCCATCTCGTTGAATGCCACACCAGAGATGCCAGGCCACAGCCTGGCACCCCTGGAAAACTGGGGGAGGCAGGGATGTGCGCGTCGATGTCTGATTTTCACTCTCAGGTTAGACCACAGACGTTTTTGCCAAATCCTAGAGCGACCCCCCCACCCCCGACATCATGGCATAACTTCCAGTTTCTGCCGCAAGCGATGCTGTGAATTGACCCAGTCCTGCTGCACCCGCTTCATTCCCACCAATATTTGTCCTGGTCTTTGGGGGCAACGAGTGGGATTGCTGGCATCCCCGTGCCACCCACTTCACAGACACAAAATCTCTTACAATACTGTTCATTGTCATTTGTAAGGAAATCCCTGTTACAATCTCTCAGGACACTTGACTTGAGAGAAACGGGTCATTGCGAGCAAAGTAAAATTGATTTTCAAATATCTTTATTTGCAAAAATGGAATCACCAGTATCTCATGACATCCTTTATGTTAACAACCACTGGATTTTTTTATGTGAATGCTCTACAGTTGGATCTACATGACCGCTTTTAGAAAGCCCACTTTCATAAGGATCCCATCGTGGTTTAATGGGATCGTTACGGAGGCTCCAGAACCTGACTTTTGCTACCGTCCTCAGAACACCTCTCTGATTGATTGATTGATTGATTGATTGATCGATCGATCGATCGATCGATTGATTGATCGATCGTCTTTCTCACTGAGACTCAAGGCAGATTACATAGTGTGAGATCAGTACAATCAGTAACCAGGACAAGGGTAGGCATTTCCATAAACTGCGTCATAGAGTAGATGAATACAACTTTACAGAGACATAGCATTAGCAAGGATCCAATACAGGGTTGAAGGATGGCTGAAACAGAACATAATCCATTCTAGGATTGACGTTAAGCAACAAAAAGCACAGGTAAGATATAGGAGTACATCTTTAAAGCAACAGCTAATATGTAAGGCAACATAATGGTGGAGCCCATGGTTCCCAACTCATTGGCGAAACATCTGAGACCCCCTCCCTATAATACCACCCTCCTATCTGAGTAAAAAAGCCTTTTTGAATAATTCAGTTTTGCATTGTTTGCAGAAAGCCAAGAGCGTGGTAACTCTCCTGACCTCCTCAGGCAGGCCGTTCCACAGGGTAGGGGCCACCACAGAGAAGGCTCGTGTACAGGCTGCTGTTGATTTTGCCCATGTGTTGTCTGGCACCTGCAAGAGACCCTGTTCGGATGAGCGAAGCTGCCGTGGAGGGACATAGGGAGGGAGGCGGTCCTGTAGGTATGCTGGACCAAGGCCATGAAGAGCTTTGCATGTAATAACCAATATCTTGAACAGAGCATGGTAACTGATGGGTAGTCAGTGGAGTGACTGCAGGATGGGAGCGATGTTCATGCTCCTGCTCACTCATGATAATAGTCAAGTCGCAGCATTTTGCACCAAATGGAGTCTCCTAGTTAACTTAGATGGAAGAACCTATGTATAGAGCATTACAATAGACAAGTTCTGATGTTACCATAGCATGGATCCAAGTGGCCAAGTCAGCTGTGTCGAGATAAGAAGCCATCTTCCAGGCTAGAGTGAGATTGTAGTAAGCATTTTTTGTGGCTGCCTTCACTTGTTTTTCTAGTAGTAGCACTGGATCCAGTATAGCCCCTAGGCTCTTAACCGAGTCAGCAAGTGTCAAACAAACTCCATCGAAAGTGGGGAGTACAATGTCTTTCAGAATATGTGACTTCCCAACAAGCATCACTTCAGTCTTGTCTGGGTTTAATTTCAATTTGTTATTTTTCAGTCATTTTACTATGTCTGTCAGGCAGCGATCTGAGATTTCTGCTGCATCCTGTGGGGACCTGGATAGCGAGATATAGAGTTGGGTGTCATCCGCATATTGCTGATATCCAACTCCATAGCTGTGAACGAGTTCTCCTAAAGCTTTTACATAGAGATTGAATAACATGGGAGATACCCCACAAGATAGTTCCCATTTTGGAAATCGCTGATCTCCGACGGCAATCCTTTGAGTTCGTTCCATGAGAAATGATTTAAACCAGTCCTGGGCATGTCCTTTGATGCCCGCTTCTGTTTCTAGATGCCTCAACAGGATGGCATGGTCTACTGTGACAAAGGCTGTAGACAGATTCAGGGGGAGCAATAAAGAGGCGTGGCCTTTGTCTATATTCAGATGGAGATCATCCACTAATGCTACTAGTGCCGTCTCTGTCCCATGCCCTGGTCTGGGCATAGTCCACAAGGAATGAAATCAGGCTCGCTCCAAGTCCTTCTTGCTTAGGACTGCTCCCTTCGCCATATGTTAAAAATTCACAACAGCAAGAACAAGAACAATAGAGCACACACTAGCTTGGAAATAAAGCATGCCAGTAAAGTCAAGACAATTCACCCATTTGCTAAGTGTGAGGGGATTTTCCCCTTCTCCGATTTGGGAAAAGCCCCAAAGAATAGATAGGCCCCCCAAAAACCAAAGGCACAGGCTCATCCCATCATGCACTGGAGAAAAGCTGGACTGAACCAGACTTATGCTAAAACTATAGTTTCTAATAAAAATTCCCTATTACAAAGACATACAGGAATTGTTCCAAGTAGTCTGCAGCAAAACGTTACGTGATATTGTTCCTATCAAATATAATGCAAAAGGCTGTTATTTCCAAGAAAAGCCATAGAACCAGGATCCAAACGGGCCATGCCTGGCTGGAAGAACTCTTCTCCTCATGCAAGAAGTGGGCAACATTTCCAGCAATTCCATCTTCCTAATGCAGCCCTGAATCCCCACACTATTTCTGAAACTGCTCTCGGATTTCCAGCCCCCCACTGGGGCAGGGCACCCCCTGCCCCCAACTGCTCCCCCCTGCCACCACTCGCTTGGCCAGTGGGGGGAAAGGGAGACCTGCCTGGGGGAGACATAATACTGAAGCCCGTGCTCACTTCCCATTGCGCCAGGAAATGATGTCATTTTCTAGCTTGACGGGTGGACATGGGCGTGTGTGTGGGTAAGTACCCACTGCCCCTATGGCCCCTACCCCCCACGTTTGACATCTGGGGGAACTAGCAACCCTGGACTACCTAGAACCTCAGGAGCAATTGGGGGGGGCAGTAAGACTGGAAACATGACAGCACAAGTGAATCTCCACTCACGTTTTTTTGGATCTGACATGATGTTACTGAACCATGTGAAATACAGTATACAGGGCATCTGAAGAGCCAGTTTGGTGTAGTGGTTAAGAGCGGCAGGACTCTAATCTGGAGAGCCGGGTTTGATTCCCCCACTCCTCCACTTGAAGCCAGCTGGGTGACCTCGGGTCAGTCACAGCTCTCTCAGAGCTCTCTCAGCCCCGCCCACCTCACAGGGTGATTGTTGTTGTGGGGATGATAATAACATACTTTGTAAACCACTCTGTGTGGGCATTAAGTTGTCCTGAAGGGCAGTATATAAATCAAATATTATTACAATGCTGTATTTTAATATTTTATACCCGCCAATTTTAATTGTTTTGATATGATGTTTTAATGTTTTTATAACGTTTTTACTGTTTTAAGCTGTTGTTAAACCGCCTTGAGCCCGTCTGACGGGGAGGGCGGTCTAGAAATGTGATTAAATAAATAAATAAAATAAATAAATTATTATTATTATATTATTATTAAATGAGATTAGGGCCCACTTCCTGTTGCTAGACCTGAAAACAGTTTTTAATTAGAAAACTTATGAGGTAATAGCCTACCTTTAAGCATTTTTCAATTTATTTTACTTCATTTATTCCCGCCTTTCTCCTCAATAAGGACTCAAACTGGCTTACATTGTCTTCCTCATCTCCATTTTTCTTCACAGCATCCCTGCGAAGAATGTTAGGCGCTGTGTGTGTGTGTGTGTGTGTGTGTGTGTGTGACTGGCCCAAGGTCACCCAGCAAGCTTCTCTGGCAGAGCGGGGATTCAAACCTGCGTCTCTCAGGTCCTAGTCAGACACTCTAGCCACTACACCGCCCCGGCATGCTTGTATGTTTGTCTTCCAATAAGTAGTCACATTCCAGATTTGGAAATTATTATTGGATCTATCACTGAAAGGTGCAGACTTAATTTGTGTGTGTGTGCACAAATTTGAGTATATAGTATCATCCTAACTTCTCCAAGGGGAATAAGTTGCATTTTATACATTGTTGAGAAAACAAATTACAGTCCACTCTAAATTCTAATGTAAGAACAAATTATATGGCAAGGAAGCTGCAGAGAGCCACTAAATAGGTAGAATATATAGAGAGACGGGCGGCCAGAGAAGAGTGTAAATAAAACAGATCCTTCCACGAAATTACTTGCAAGTAGAACATTAAACTGCAGTTAACCGTTCTATGAAAAGTTCAATGACCTAAAATAAACTAATCACCCTCTACTCTTGAAAGACCATTTATCAGGGCCCACTGCTCCTCTGAGGAAAGGGAACAGCCTCCCCTCTCTCCTTACCTCCCCCCCCCCACATTTCTCTTTGCTATAATGTCGTAAACCATTTTTATAGTATCTTCCACGCAATGCACCACATAGCATTATATATTCTATATAGCTGAAAAACAGGGCTGGAAGGACAGAGCGTGCCTACAGACTGGCTTCAACGAAGCTAGAAAGAAACGAGGACACTTCGGTGGAATTGCAAAGAGTGACGTGTTGTTGTTTCGTAACATCTGCAGGAAGACAGAAATCATGCCCACATAGGGTTGCCAGCTCTAAGTTGGGAAATTCCTGGAGATCTGGGGGGTGAAACCTGGAGAAATCTGGAGAAAGTAGAGTTTCGGGAGAGAAAGGACCTTGGCGTGGCATAATTCCATAGAGTCCACCCTCCCAAAGTAGCCATTTTCTCCAGGTGAACTGATCTCTGTGGCATGGAGACCAGTTGTAATTCTGGGAGATCTCCAACCACTACCTGGAGGCTGGCAACCCTACGCCCACGTTCAATCCCTGCTCTGCCAAGTAAGCCTGCTGGCTGACTGTGGGCCAGTCAAACAGCCTTGACTGAACCTACCTCGCAGGGTTGTTGTGAGGATAAAGTGGACGAGAGGACAACCGTTGGGGAGAAAGGAGGACTATACGTGAAGTGAAAAATAATAAAAATAATAATAAACTTTGAATGCATTGTCAGCGTGGCCAGAAATAACCATGCCTTGGTATTAAGATGGTTTCCGCTTGCATAGGGCCCTGTTGAGGCTGCAAAGGCAGCCCGCCCCTGCCAAGAGCGTTCCTGCAGCATTAGGCCGTACAGTTCCTGCAAGACCAACGTCCTTCAGTGATCCAAAAAGTGCCCCCGGTGAACGACGACATCCACAATGGGTGGAGAGGCAACTAAGCAGAATGAAGGCCCAGGGTCCAAGCCAGTATATTAAGGGGCTGGGGATCTCTGGGAGAAATGATTGGGGATCTAGAATAATATTAAACTGTTGTCTGAACTCAAAGTCCATTTTCATAATACCCCCCCTTTTCCTATGTCGGCCATTTCCCCCACACCTTCAGAACAAGTCTCCATTTCAGAAACGCACAAATTCAGAAGAGAACAGAATAACAACCGTACAAATGGACATTCTCCACTTTGTCTTTATCAATTCTACTGCCGTCCTTGAAACCATGTTCCAAAAATAATGGTGGTGCCATTACTAGGGTAAGAATGACGTCCTAATGACTACCCCAAGAGCCCAGTTCATAGTTGCCGTGGGAATTAGGGTTCATAAATTGGGACTGGGCTGAATTTGTGCTCCTCCCCCATTTCACACATCTCTCCTCCTGGATTTGATCATTATCTGGGACCTTAATATTGGTCACTCTTTAAGAATCTGGATTATAACTGGATTTCCAACAGGACTTCATGAGACATTTAAACATATTGTGAACAAATGGACAAGGTCTCAGGCCAAGAAAAGTATCTGCATGAGGACCTGAACTCTCCTAACTAATACCTTTGAAACATCTGTTTAAGCTGGAAGGTTTAAAGGGAAACGAGCTGGAAAATGGGGCAAGGGATAGATGCATGACGGCCCCCATCACTCCCCTTCCCAATTACTCTCACTGTTAATGACTTTCGTTCATTTCCATTGCAAAGTAGGGTTCCAAGTCCCCCTACCCTCCTGGCGGGAGGTGGGAGACCTGGCACTTACCTCTCTGGTGCTGCAGTGCTCCCCGCCTGCGTGATGACATCACTCCCAGGAAGTGACATCATCGTGTAGGCCACGTGCTGGCCCTGGGAGCACTCCCGCGCTCCGTAGGGGGCTGAATGGGGCCCGAGTGCACCGGAGTGCACCACCCTGGAGCACGGCCCGGGAGGCACCTTCTCCTCCCGACAGCCAGGTTAACGGTGGCAGGGGGTAGAGGCAGGGGGTAGAGGGTGGGAGCGAGGGATTCCCCGTCCCAGTGGGGGATTGGCTTCCCTATTGCAAAGCCAGTGGTACTGGGGGGGGGGGGCGGATCTTCCTTCCGCAGTGCCTCACACTAATGAGAAAGTCCTATAGAAATTAGGACTGTGGTTTCTGACAGCACTAGCCATTCCAAAAAATTGGGCTCTACAGTTCCTTCGAACTGCATTTCAAATGCTAAGAACTTTAATACAAACATACACAATATTAGCTTTGAAACATTACAGTCGTCAGTTCTATGGCAGCAGGCAATATAATTCTGACCTCCTGGTTCAGCTGCCTTCTCGGGGCCTCTGGAACTTGTGAGGATTTATCTTACTCATTAACATTATTTATGATAGAATTCATTAGCACAGCAGGCTTTTTCTGCATGAGCAACTTAGCTGTTAACCAGAACTGAACTCGAAAAGGTTTCTCAGAGAAGAAATGTGTGGAATTATTTCATATTCCAAATTCTGACTCGGAAGAGTTCCCCCCACATCAATAATCAACGGTTAAAACTAAAATAAGATTTTTCCACAGCTAATGAGGGCAGAAGGGTCTCTAGTTGATTTTTTTCCTAACAGATAATAATTATGAACATAAATCTCCTGAGATCTAAAAATAATTCTTTACATTACAGTAAGATTTGCAAGTTAACAATAAGAATATTCATAACCTGGTTCCAGAAATCCCTATAAATAATTATATTCTTTCAAATCTTATTTCTAACTGGCAAATAGCTGTTAAGTCTCACTGCAGATTTATTTAGTAGTAGTAGTAGTAGTAGTAGTAGTAGTAGTAGTAGTAGTAGTAGTAGTAGTAGTAGTAGTAGTAGCAGCAGTGCCATTTATGTGAATCCATTCTCTACAACCCACTTGCCCCAGGGAGGAAAAAAATATTATTTATTATTTATTTGATTTATAGCCTGCTCTCCCCAAATGGGCTCAGAGCGGGTTACAGTGCGGTAAAAACAGATAAATACAGTAAAATACATTAAAATCACAGTTTCCAACATATTAAGAAGTCCACCTCCTCACCATATATAAAAAGAGTGGAGGACTGGATCAATATCTTATGGCTACTCATGCATAGGGGAGGGGGCGGATGGTTATATAGCTTCCCCCCCACCAGGTAGGAGACCGGCAGGGAGGCTTATTGATGGATTTAATGTTGGCCTCAACCATATGCCTGCTGAAAAGATGAAAGATCTTGGCAGGCTTGAGCGTCTTCCGACAGAGTGTTCCACCAGATCGGGGCCAGGACCGAAAAAGCCCTGGCCCTGGTCGAGGCCAGTTGAGCCTCCCCGGGGCCAGGGACCACCAGCAGGTTCTTACCTGCCCATCTCAGCACCCTCCGGGGCACATGCAGGGAGAGGCAACACACTAAGTTACTATGAATTCTCACAATCAATTCCTCCTGATGGCATATTATTAACAGGGCATGTGCCGAGTCTTCCATCTGTGCTGTGGTAAAAAGAAAAAAAATTGTCCTGGGCAAGCCAGCAATAATAACCTGCCATTTCACTTCTACAACTGTTCTGGCAAGGACAGAGTTGCTGCACTCTAAAGTATAGCATGAACTGTTTGCTATGAACTGGGTTTCACATCAGGGGAGGGCTCTCTCTGAAGAAAACGGAAGCCATAATGGCTGGCCTCCCGCCTTTTGCTGAATTCTGATCTCGTCAGCCTATATTCTAATTCCCTTTTTCTGTCTTTCTGTCTTTCTACTTGAATATTCTGCTCAAACACTGTAAATTACTATTGCAGAATCTGTTTGGTGTTTTTAACTATGCATCCCTCCCAGTTTAGTCTTTTCCTTTTCAAAGCTAGAAAATAACAATAAAAAAATAAAGCGAGTCACGATGACACAAACTTGAAGGTTCGAATCCCACTCCTGCCATGAGCTCAGCAGGTGGCCTTGGGTCAGCCCCTCCCCTCAGCCTCAGCTCCCCAGCTGCATCGTGGGGATAATAATAACACTGACCTTGCTCACTGCTCTGGGAGAGGCACTAATCTGTCTAGAAGATGGGTATATAAGCACAGTTATTATTATGCCCAGTAAGAAATAGGGACAAAATCCCCCTTTTTATGCCTGCATCCTTTCAGCCTCTATCTAAAGGCCATGCCTCTTCTTAGAATACTTAGATACTATATTAGCACAGGTTCATTGTCCTGAAATAGAAGATGCTTGAGACCCTCTTTCTTGCACTGAACAGTATTCCTGGCTAAAAGTACTCTGAGCTGCCATCTGTTATAGACTGAAGAGGCACCTGCTGTGAACATGCCAATCCTCCAATGATTGGGAGAAGCAGCAAAGAATGACCTTTGATCGCAAGGCTAGGGAATCAATGCGAGGGTGTGGGAGAATTTTCAAGGAAGTTTTTATGACATGAACGTTAAAATCATCTTGATGCAATTTTTTGGAGAAGTTATTACTGAAAGATTACTGAAACGATGAACATGAAGCACTTTAAACACTCAGAAATGCTAAGGATTATTAAGCTATTACAGGCAAATATTACGTCAAGTTCTAGGTTAAGTGGCAGGGCTGAGTTCTGAAGTTATTGCTGGAGCCTGTGGAATAGATACTGGAGGAAAATTGCGGGGGGGGGGGGCGTCCACGGAATCATTACACAGATTTTGAAGAGACACAATGCATGCCTTGAACCAAGATTAAGAATTGCCGAATCGTAGGGGTCCCTCCCGAGTCTAGATTAGAAAATTCCTGGATCTTTGGGGGGAAGGGTGGAGCCTGCGGAGAGCGATGTATGGGGAGGAGAGGGGCCTTTGTGGGGTATAATGCCATACAGCCCACCATCCAAATCAGGATGGCGCGCCCTGGAATAGACGGCCGCCCAATCCGGTTGATGTAATGTGAGAATCTCCAAGCATATGGAACCAGAGGCAGTGCTCCCGTAGAAGAGGATACGAAATCTGTGGTTTCTAAGCCGGCCCCAGATCGGGCCTGAGGAGGATTTCTACATCTACCCCACCTCTGCGTTTGCTTTGTGCATGAAAAGGTCATCAGAAAGAAGTAAAGAGACCAATGCAAGGATTTAAATTTGTACTGACTTTATTACACCCGGACATGTTGCAATATTCATGAATGCACTTTTTGTATGATGGATTCATTCTTGTTCCTGAAAGAGTTGCACAAATATGTATGAATGTTTGAATTATATAGCACTGGTACTTTAAAAATTTAACACTTTGTGAAGCATTGTTTCATTGTATTCCCCGTGGGCTTGTCCTTTCTTACATACCACCATCCAAATCAGGCATTTTCTCCTGGGGAACTGATCTTGCCTGGAGATTCCAGGAGATCTCTGGCTGCTCCCCGGAGGTTGGCAAGACTACTGAATAGCCTTCAGCCCTTCCATGTGATGGGGGAGGTGTGTCAACCAACCTGTTACTTAACGGGGCCAGAGCCCTTTAAAAGTGTACAGGGCTGATTCAGTTTTGTTTTCTCGGCCATGTCGGACGCTCCTCTCTGCAGGTCTGAGAGGAAGTGTCCGAGCAGCCTGACCGGGCGGCTGATCTGCGAAGATTAGCCCCCAGGACTCCCAGGGAGGGAGTCAGGGTCCGGGACGCGGCGGGAAGAGCCCCCTGAAAATCGATGCAGGGGGTAAATTGCCCGTTTGTCCCTATGGAGGCTGGCAGACGTGCGCGGCACCCTGCGTGCTGCCGGGCCATGGAAAACAGCAAAGAACAGGACTAGGCGGAAGCCTGTAAGTAAGCGAATCCCTTCTGTTATTACAAGCGTATGCGAAGGAGTGGTGGGATCTGAAGTTAAGAAGACTTGGATTTCTTCCCCCTCGCTGAGTTTCAGAAGGTCGGCGGTCCCCCCCCCCCTAAAATGGCAGCGAAAAAGCAGAGTCCTGCTCTGGGCAAGTCAATTTTGGCTGCCCTGCAGGGAAAAGGGGAATCGCTCGAGGAGTTGGTGAAAAGGTCGGTTATCGAAGCCATAAAACCCTTTGTTGACAAGCTGAATGAAACAGATCAAAGGGTGGGCTTAATTGAGAGCGATGTGAAAGCCATCAAGGAAGTAGCGGGGGGGGGCAGAGAAGTCTGCTCGGGAAAATGCGTCACTCATGAGAGCAATGAACAAGGAGCTAAAGCTGGTGGAAAACCAGCTGATCGGGCTGCAAGTGGAACGAACACAGACTATTTTGCGTCTCCAGAATGTGAAAGAGGAGGAAAACGAGGATTTGTGGGATCTTGCCTTGGAATTATTGACGGCACCTGCGAGGGCAACTAAAGAAGAGTTAAAAAGCGCCATTTTGGAAGTCTGTCGGGCTTCTTCAAAATATGCAACGAAGCGGCAGCTGCCTCGCGAATTTTTATCGAATTTTCATCTAGGAGGGTCCGGGACAATATCCTATACAACTCATATAATGCGGACTTGGACTTTTGGGGAAATAAGGTTAAGATACTGAAGGACGTTCCATTTCTAGTTCGGAAAAGAAGATTTAAGTATAAAAGGCTTGCTGCTCTCCTGAGGGAACATGGGATAAAATATAAATGGCTATTTCTGGAAGTAATTTGGTTCAGTTATAAAGATCAAGCTTACAAGATAAATTCAGAAGACCAGCTAAGGGATTTTGAGGCCAAAAATCAAGAATTTGGGCAAGACACCAAGCAAAAAGAAGAAGATTCGAAGTCTGAAGGGGGGGGGGCAACGAGTGCTGCGGCTATTGCTGCTCAGAGAGAATTGTGTCCGAGGCCTGGGGGGGGGGGGAGAAGACTTAAGTTGGATTGTGATTTGTATTTGTAAGGTCAACCACTCCATCAATATTTTATAAAGGTTTAATTTTTAATTATGGCAGTATGAAGGGAAAGCATTGTAGTGTAGTGTTTATTGTCTGTATGTTGCCTTCCCCTTTTCCCCATCCCTCCTTCCCTTTTCTTCCCCCCCCCCTTTCTATCCCTTGTACTTTTGTAGTTTTTGTAGTTTTCTGTGTTAGATATTAAAAAATAAAAATTTTCAAAAAAAAAAAGTGTACAGGGCTACGTTTGAGCCACTTGCGTGAAGGGTCCTGATTAGGGTTGCCAACTCTGGTCTAGGACATTCCTGGAGATTTGGGGTGGTGTCTGTGTGGGCTACATCATAGAGCCTGCTCTCCAGAGTTGCCATTTTCTCCAGGGGAATGCACCTCCATAGTCTGGAGACAGGCTGCAGTTCTGGGAGGACTGCAGACACCACCTGATATCAAAGGGGGGGAAATGAGGGCCTCTCAGGCATGGTCAACCCCTGGGAGTTTTTTTTTAAAATCTAGTCTTCAGGCTGCCCTGAATGCCAGCTTGTCACACAGCCAGTACCCTCCCACCAACTTATTTCCTCTGTTAGACGTGCTTCACTCCCGTATGAGGGCAACAGAACTCTCAGTTTTTGGTAATAACCAATACATCTCTAGAACTTAACCCTTTTCAGACATTACAGCCACATCTACCAATGCAAGTGAGTGCTACCTGTAATGCATGCTACTGATATACATGGTTACTATTTTGTGTGAACATGAACATATCCCATGCATGTTGCCCTGGACACACAAATACTGGCTGTGTGTAACAGGAGCATATGTTCCCATTGGTACGCTCCTGGGACTCCTGTTTTTAATAGCTGAAAAGGGCTCTTGTCATTTTGATTGATGAACATTACTTGATTCCAAATGTATGATCTACCTCACAGAGTCTATCTACATGAGACATGTGACACTTGAAGAACACGTGTCAGGAGAGGCAATGGTAGCTGGGAAGGGTAGTTTAAAAAGACAGAGCCGGCGGCAGGGCAAAGGCTTTGCTATACACTGGAGCCATGTGAAGGGGCTGTGAAATGCCAGAAGGGAAACTTCAGCCCATTAAAACCTCTCCAGGTCCAAACCTGGCTCTGGAAGGTGGTTCTGCCCATTTCCATTCCTCGCTGCCCTCTGGTTGCCATCCCACACAGTTTTAGACTGGAGAGGTGAAATTGACAGAGCCTTTGGGGAGGTGAAGATGAAATTAGCAAACCACCAGCTCTGTCTTTTAAAACTATGCTTCCTGGCTAACATTGCGTCTCCCGACACTTTACTAACATGCACTGGGGCATCTCATGTAGAGAGACTCACAGTCACTGAATAGTGGCTATATTTCTTCTTAGTCCACAACCCTTGACTTTACCACATTCCACAGCAGTCAAAATGACACCGCAACAAGAATTGCAAAACAGACTTACAAAAAGATAACTGAAGAGATGGTGGGGAGGAATAATGTTTCTCATATTAATTTATGGAAAATAAAGAAGCTGAGGAAGTTTTAATAATTCTGGAATTAAAATATTTGTACTGAAGGATATCCTTCTTGGTTTGCATCAGCAATCTGTATTTCCCCCCTTATATTCTCCACAACCACAGCCCTTCATTTCAAAGACACATAATTCAAAACAGAACCTGAAGAAGACAGAGTCAGCTTATGGTCACCAGAGAAGTGCTCGGCACTGTGGTAACCGTTGCAACTTGCAGCGAGACGTGTTCTCTGTGGAAAACAGATATTCAGTCTTGTAGAACTGTTATGCTTTTGGCAGAGAGAAAAATGTCTTTCCCAATTTGAACAGACACACTGTGACCTTTTGCAATCAAACACAGAATTACGGTACTGTGATGAAGACGCCAGCTCAGCTGGAGCTAACGAAAAGCTTAGACACCAATCTCAATCATACGGAACTCATATCAAGGGTTAATTCTTCCTGTTACAAAGACATCAATAACTAGCTATAGAGGGGAAGGTGCCTCAGTCAGAATAAAATCCTGAGATAATTCACTCTCAAAATAAAGCAAGATTAAGCGAACTGATGATGAATGGAAGCCACAGAGATCGCCACAGTGGATCAGAGATGATAGTTTTTGAATAAAACAATCAAGAGCATTGTTGGAATGAGAAAAGCCAAGTTCTGGGATAACTAACGCAAATCAAATGGCAGAGACTGACACAATGTTAAGTCACAATTTGAAACCAAGCCTTTTGGCTTTGACGACAGCACTTGCTTCCGCTTTTTCAGACCCAGGATCTACCTATAGCCCAAACAAGGTTTGTTTTCACCTTATATGTCTACAGGGGCAGGCTGCTAGGCCAGCCTACCGAGGACAATGCTCTATGGCATACAGCATTAAGAAGGCAATATTATTTTTGGCAGGGAAGCACATATTGGAGTGCTCTACTTACAACAAGCTGTGCATGTTCCTTTATTCCGACAGAACCAGGTGAAGGAAAGGACATAAACACAATGGTTTTCTATCTCTTTTAGGAACAGTTATATTATAGGATCAAGGATGGAGGCCCACCAACAACGAAAACTGGGGAGCAGCAGGGAGAAATGCCATGAGACGGCATCCCAGCAACTGCTTCTTGCATCCTTATGCAGGCACCTGTGCACTAAACCATACAGAAATGCTAATATTCCGGACTCTCCGTGGATAGGCAAGCGTCCACGGTGGCCAAGTCAGCATTCTACCATCGCCGCCGGCTCGCCAATTATCCCTGAATTTGTCTCGGTCTGACCTTGCCGCAGGGATTCATGCTACAATCCCCTCTCATCTAGACTACTGTAACTCAATCTACGTAAAGTTACCACTGGAGGTGCTTAGGGGACTCCACTTGGTACAGAATACCATGGTCGGTGCCTGTCACTTTGATCTTGAAGCAACCGCAACAGCTTTCCGTTCGCTTCCCAATCGAATTCAAGTTGTTGGTTTTAATCTTTAAAGCCCTTAATGGTGTGGGACCCTTATGCCTAAGGGACCGCCTCTTGCGGTATAGACCCCTATGTGCCCTACGGTCCGCAACTCGGGGTCTGTTGGTGGTTCCTGGCCCTGGGGCCGTTCAACCGGGGGGGGGGGGCTCTTACGGTTGTGGCTCTCTCTCTGTGGAATGCATTAACAGAGGAGACTTGCTCCTTCTGGGGTTTGGTGAAACTCCAGAGGGCCTGCAAAGCAGAGATGTTTGTATTTTACTATGTTATTGGTTTTAATGCCTGTTTTCCATTTTAATATTGTATTACTATTAGTATTTTATATGTATGCTGTAATTCACCTCAAGCAGCAGACAAGGTGGAGAGGTGGTATATATGTTGGAAAAACAAATAAATTAAATATCGCTTGGCAATTCCAAGAGTGCCGGGAGATCATGAGTAGGGACAGTGTCACACACCACTCTAGGAACTCCCCCAATCTAGGGATGCCATTTAGCTGCTGGGGGCAGGAGATCTCCTGTCAGCAGCACTCCTTGCTCACCACTGCTCTGGTGGCCAGCAGAAGAAAAAAATTGCCATCAGTGTAACATCATATCACTTGCAGGGAAAACCTGGAAGTGCCGTGGCTCCACTCTAGGAATAGCCGGAAACTCTATGGTAAAACCACAGCATTTCCAGTGATTCCTTGGGTGGAGTGGCATCACTTCCAGACCTCCCGTGGAAGGGACATAATGCTGTCACATTGAAGGCACCCCCTCCACATCTTCATCCTCCAACTCCGACAGGTTGCTAACTGGCAACCCTACTTGAGTAAAAACCATAGAGGTTAAAGAAATTCCGAGTGCATTGTGGATGCAGTGGCCAGAAGTGGCATCCTCTCTTCCTTTTCTCCTGCTGTAAGAGAGGATCTGCCAGGGGAGCGAGGTTGCCTGCTGCACTAGAGGACAGGATCTCCACTCTTGTAAAGGGCAGGTTGGCTCTCTCTCTCTCTCTCTCTCTCTCTCTCTCTCTCTCTCTCTCATCACAATGTATTTCCCTAACCCTGCAATCACTTAGCAGAAAACGTGGGGACTGGTGATGAGTGAGGATGAGTGTCTGGTCAAATGTCCATCTTTAAAACAGTCAAGTGTATATCCCTTAGCTTTACCAGTTCATTTCATTAGAGATAATCATCCCATACACAAAACTTTAGTTTGTCTGGCCGTAATGTTGCCCTGAAACCATGGGAGTGAGGAGGAAGTCATTCTGACCTGTCACTGTCTGGATCTCTGGCGAAGGAAACTGCCCCCTGGTCTCCATCACTGGAGAGAGAAGGTTCAAGGAGAAGAGTTCCCTCCCTTACCTGCTCGAAAGAGCTGTGCCCCAATTTCCGGTTGCCCTGGGACAGCTGAAGAGAGGAAGGGGGCTCTCTGTCACTAGCGCTAAGGCACTGGAAGCAACTTTATTCAAGCCAGACTCCGGTAGAATACTCAAGCCAAGGTCTGCAAATAAACCACGTTCGTAGGCAGAAGGATAAAAAAGAGGCCACAGTACGAGCCCAATTCTGGTGCAAATAACCTCCATATGATATGCCACTGCTCAACACACTGGATGGGGAAACAGATGGAGAGGTATGAGGTGGTCTCTCAAGAGAGGACTTCTTGGTGTTCCGCAAAACCTTTTCTGTTGAAGAAATATAGAGTCGAGGGGCAGCAGAGTGCAGCTCAGGTGGGGACTGTCCGGTGCTACGGAGGTGAAGTCAGGCTGCAAGGACTCAAAGCAACCTGCTGCATGCTGCCCCCACCCCCCACCCCAGGACTCAGGCGTTCACCCCTCCCCCTCCTGATGGATCTTTCACACTGTGACAGGGGACCTCTCTGAGACAGGGTCAAACTGTGTTCAGATGACAAGCCCAAGTGCTACAATCCCTAGACACGTGCACATGAACACATGGAGTTGGCTTATGCTGAATGAGAGCACGGGTATAGATCAAAGTCCCAATGGTCCACTCTGATGGGTAGCCATTCTCCGGGGTCTTGGGTGGGGGCTTCTGTCATCACCTCCTGATTGATCCCTTTGAAGTGGAGATGCCAAGAACTGAAAACGGCCCCTTCTGCATGGAGCAGACGCCCCAAGCCTGAGCCACAGCCCTTCCCCTAGCTAGGAGACCTATCCCCGCCCCTGCTCGAACAAGGCACTCCTGAGCTTGAAGGCAAGATCAATGTCCCTAGAGCAGATGCGCAGTCCCGGAACATTTCTGCTTGGTGGGCCCAGCACTGTCTTGCTCCAGTAAAGGGCTGTAGAGGACGTCTCTTCTGCCTGCTCCACGGTGCCAGGGAGTTTAGGTGGAAGTGAAGAAGGAGTTAAAAAGAAGAAACCTCCGTGCCCTGCCCCCTTTGCCACCAACAAATTGTGTGGGTCCTCGCCTGTCTCAAAGGCAGACTTAACAGTTGCTGTTTGCTAACTGCATCATGACCGCAACAGTCATTTCAACACAAGCGAAACAGCATGGGCGGAACCGTTGGTGGCTCTTCCGGCTTCAGGTGCACTCATGCTGAAAACAGCAATGCCAATTAAAAATGGCTTTCTATAGATGTTTAAGCAGCCTTGAATAGGTTATTGCTGATTTCATGACTTGAAGCATAGGAGAAAGACTCCATGTGAAAATGCAGATTAGGTAAGCCGAAACCTGGCCGTCCTTATGCAAACGACTAATTTCAAGAGCCTTTCAAGAATAAGCTCTCTATACAAAATTATTAACACTAGAGAAGAGACTCAGAAAAGAAACTTGTGCTTTCCTTTAAAAAAAAAAGAACGAAGAAAAGACTGGGAAAATTAAAGTCTTATTAGCTTTTCTGCCTTTATTACTTCACAGGAATTCAATACCGCTTGTCTTGGGTTCCCTGGGAAAAGTAACTGTGATTACACAGTGCAAAATAAGCAGCATTAGCCTTGAGGTTGGACAAAAATACCTAAAGAATTTTGAACTCTGTCAAGGTTATGGAAATGTGCACTGAATTAAGAAAGGGGGAGGGGGGGCAACAGAGCTGTGCTCAAGACCAAAACGAATCAGCGTCGCTGAGCTATGGAGTCAGAGAGTGAGAGAATGGTTATTCACTCGGAATACATCTCACACAGATGTATAAAGTTAATAAGTATGTAGTCACCTATAAAACACATCTGCTTATGTATAGCATTAAAATGAAGATACATAGCCAAACTGATGACTGCGCAAACATTATTCAAGGATGCACATGGGCTAATTTCAAGCAATAATGGTTAGTGCGATTCTGTAACTCTTATGTTCTCCCAACTTGGACTGTCCTGGAATATGACCTCTTGTCTTGACATGGCCGGTCTGGCCAACGGGATTCACACCACAGTAACATCGGGGCTAGACTACTGGAATGCACTCTACGTAGGTCTCCCCTCAGAGTCAACGCAGAGTCTCTAGTTGGCGCAGAACACCCACCCCATTTATGCACATTACTCCTATTTTGCAGTCACTCCATTGGCTATTTATCAGTTACTAGGCTATGCCCTGCCATGGCAGCATTGCTCATCCGAACAGGCCTTCTGCAAGTGCCCCCACATGCATTCTACGTGGTGGCCCCCACGTTATGGAATAGTTTGCCTGAAAGAGTCAGAAAAACTCCCTCTCTCCTGCTTTCAGCAAACTATGCAAAACTGAATTATTCAAGAGGACTTTTTACTCAGATAGGAGGGCTGTACTGTAAGGAAGTGGTCTCAAAAAGATGTTTCGGTAAAGAGAGAGGGACTGTAGACTATACTACTGGGTACTGTCTGTTGGTGTAGCGATGCTCCTATTGAGAGTTTCTGCACCATTTAATATGTTACATCAAACGACTATTTTTTCCAGCAATATTTCAACTCTGTATTTGGATTTATGCCTGCTTTTAAATTTGTGCAGTCCGTACCCTATTGTATTATTTATTGAATGTCCCAACAGTTGGTCGTACTGGCTTGCACAGTGTAATCTGCCTTGAGTCTCAGTGAGAATGCCAGGCTATAAATAATATAAATAAATAAATAAAAGTGTGCAGAGTAGGGGCTGGGATGAAGTGTCCAGGATATCTTTCTTCCTCTTGCTTCAAGCCCCCACCCAAGAAACCCGGGGCCTCATTTGTGTGGACCTTTCACTCACAGCCTTGTCAATGCAAAACAATTTTTTTTTCAATTAAAACAGAAAATAGACAATATCAATAGGGCCAGATGCTATGTCCTTTCTCAAGTTCACTTTAATATGCCCACGTCACCCGCTCCAATCCCGTGGTTCAGGGTCTAACTGAAGCCAAGCTCTCACCCACAGTTCCTAGGGCAAGGATCCCCAACCTTTTTGAGCCTGCATCTTTAGACTTTTGACACAGGATGTGGGGCCAGTAAAAATATGGCTGCCACAGGAGAGACAGTCAACCACAAAAAGGCTGCTACAAGAGCCAGAGTCAATTATAAAATGTCAGGGAGTGAGATCTCTTGGATGTCCCTTCTGTTGCCTGCCAGTACCACAACGGCCAGGAGGAGTAAAATAAGGGGGAAATCCAGCCAAGCAAGTGTGTTACATTACTTTTGGTGAAAGCAGAAGTGACATCATGACATCAGAGGTAATGCTCTAGGATTTGCCCCAAACTCTATGGTTTAAACATAAAGTTTTGGCGAATCCTAAAGTGTCATGCCACCAACGTCATGATTTTGGTTCTGTTTTTTCACCAGAAGTGATGTCACATGCCAGCTCAATGCTGGCCACCTGTCCCCACCCCTTTCAGGCGTGCCAGGTAGCAGCCTAACTCAAATAGTAACCTAACTGGAATAGTAACTATTCATTGTTTCAGGCAGAAGCTCTGTTTAATGGTTTCAGGTTGGTGGCCGTGTGGGTCCGCAATGGCACATCAAGATATGTCTAATAGCACCTGAAAGACGAACAAGGTTCCCAGGGGACCAGCTTTCGAGACTCCGAGCTCGCTTTGTCACATATCCTTGGTCCCTTCGTCAGTTCCCCTCATCCGCTTGGTATCTGACGAAGGCTGTTTTGACTCTCAAAAAGCTTATACCCTGGGAATCTTGTGGGTCTGTTTAAAATTAAAACATTATTTAAAAATATTTTCTTGCATACTCACAGCTTGCCCTCAGCCACACAGTGCCACTCCTTGTGCAGTGATAGTAGCTGCTGCCAAATCAACTTTTAAAAAATCTGTACAGCCAATCAAATCTCCAATGGCTAACTGGAAAACTTGCTGAAGAAAAAAAAACTTCATCTAGCCCTGCCCACTTTCTACAAACTCTTGGTGGGCACCAGGAAAGATTCTGAAGTGTGCCATGGCACCCATGGGTGCCAAGTTGGGGAGTCCTCCTGTCCTACAGGGCTGCGGCTGTTGACCAATGTCCTTAGGCGTGATGGCCAGAAGAAAGGAAAAGCTATTCCTAGAGATTTGAAATGGCCGGGAGTGTGGCGGCTCCAGCACCCTTTCCTCCGCAAAGTTCTGCATACTTTTTTTCTTCTGCCATTAGAGATATTTCAGCGGAGGCACCAGAGAGGCGCACCCCAGATGAGATGCGCTCGGCTCAGCTGGTAATGGGGTGATTCAGTAGCTAGTAATAAATATACCAGCTCAAAAGAAGCTTGGTTTATCTTGGTTGGCTGCTCTCTTCACATTCTTCCGAGAGAGATGGCTTCTAGCTTCATGTTAGAACAGGCCAAAAGGGTCTGCCTGGGCCAGCAACGCACACATCCAAAAAAGGAAAACCCTCGTCCAGCCCAGTTCTTCCTTCTCCAGTAAGGGCAACCCTTTATTCTCCTGGCCACTTGAGGGAAGAGTGGGCACTCCCCACCCCCCAGTTTCATATCTGTTTAAATATGGTCAACTCCACACTACAGTTAGGTAGGTTTCACCAAAACATGATCTGAAACCATGCCCTGAAGTGTATTTATTAACCACAGTTAGACTTAACTGTGGTTTCTTATGACACAGGAAGGCAGACATCATTCACTGGTGCTGTCCACCCTGGCTTAGCATGAAGCAACGAACATTGACAATCTGTTAAGGTAAACCAGGGTTTGACACACCGTGTTCAAACTCACTGCTGGTCGCACAAACTAATCATAGTTAAAATACCCCATGGTTGTGTGTGATGTCTTAACAGAGTTACTGAGAGTTTAATCAAGCTAAGGCTTAGTAAACACACACGTTTCATCTGTATGGAGTAAACGCCCCTTCACTATGGAACACCATAACAGTTTATTGAGTGGAGGCAGCTACAACAGGAAGCCACTTAAGACAGGCACCATACAGCATTTGTGTATGTATGTTGTGGATTTGTGCACGTAGGTACGAATGTCAGCGCCTCACTGAAGGCAATGGTTGATTTGTTTCCTCCTTTAATCATTAATCTATGCTCTTTGAAAGTCATCCAGCTAATTGGCTGCAAATGGTAGAAGCCCAACCAATTTGGACCACATAATACAATGTGAAGCTATGACACTGCAGGTAATTCCACGAGGGAAGGAGGACGGAGGAGGGAGCAGAGAGATGATTCTGTAGGGGGATAGGGGAGGCAGAGAGCTAGGCTATTCGTTATGTCTGTGTGTGCCATCAGGTCACAACCAACTGAGGGCAACCCCAACAAGGGGCTCTCAAGGGAAGTGAGAAGCAGAGGTGATTGGCTGGTGCATTCCTCTGCACAGTTTGCCTTGGCAGTCCCTCATTCCAGTGGAATGGTGAAGATAGTGGTCCTCTTCAGATGTTACATCTGCGTCTACTGAGAGTCGGGCAACTATGCATGCTAGCCTCAATACTCCCAATGCACCACATTGTTTGGACAGGGACAACACACCTGTCTGGCATGTGCACACACAGCTTTATTGTACATGAACAAGTGCTCTGAAAAATCCAGTGGTCGGTTTGCATGTACCTAAGCTACACATCTGCAGTCCAAGCTCTGCTCATGACCTGAGTTCAATCCCGGCGGAAGCCATGTTCAGGTAGCCATCTCAAGGTTGATTCAGCCTTCCATCCTTCTGAGGTCGGTAAAATGAGTACCCAGTTTCCTGGGGGTAAAGTGTAGATGACTGGGGAAGGCAATGGCAAACCACCCCGTAAAAAGTCTGCCAAGAAAACGTCGTGATGTGACGTCCCCCTATGGGTCAGTATTGACTCGGTGCTTGCACAGGGGACTACCTTTACCTACCTTAAGCTACACACACAAAGCCAAATATATGTGCTACCCCTCTTCAAGCAACGTTATCAGGGAGATTTATGCACAGCTGGCAGGTTCCTGGTACAGATGGATGTAATGTGTGGGGAAAGAGGGGTGCTTTTTCAAGCAGAGCCTTTGCTTTCTTCTGTTCTAAAGCTGAAAGAAAGATGCAAAAGTCAGACCTCAACTTGCGGTGCTAGTACTTGAGGAAACTTGAAGAAGAACGGATTGAGGGTTGTTAACGGAACAGTTCCAGTTCCAGGGTGTGCCTTTACGCTGGCTCACCTCAATGCCTTACCATCTGGAGTTTGGCATGGGAAGTACTGCAGGGTAGTGTACGCCGATCTACCATGTGACTGTGATGTAGTTGTATGAACAATCTATGTCATGTGACTTTTGAATGCAGACATTTTTCTGAGGCTAGAAATCTTTTAATTCTTCCTTTGCTTCAAAAAAGCTCACAGGGAGACACTACCTCTTTTATTAGAAGATAATAGTAGACCCATCACTCTTTCAGTTGCAAAATTTTATGCGCTTGTGATAGATTTTTGCAGCCCATTAAACGTGGTCTAGCTTTTTATATTGTAGTAGTCTGCTTAAAACAAAAAAGTTAAGAAGTAGTATAAGGTAGAGAGAGAATAAGGGTTCGTAGAAGAGTCATTTCAAACGACCTTGAAAGAGCATTCTCTAGCAAACAGACAGATGTCAACACAGTGGTGACCAACAGCAGTAGAAGGAAGAAAGTTTCAAAAGTTGATCAAGGCACTGTGGTTCTTGTGTGTATAATTTACAGTTGGTTCTTGTTGATTTATGTACGAGGTTTTGGCAAGCATTTATAATGTCATTTCCAGAAAGAGTGCCATCCCCTCCCGCTACTGGCAATTTGAGTGTTCATACATCATCACAACGAACACTTAGAGAGCATAAAACCCTTCAGCCCTATTGATTATCCTGCCAGAAAGGGAAGTTTTCAGTAGAAAAAATGTTTATGATGTTATCTCCCACAACTCTTACACAAACCAAGGGATGCATGGCTGATGACGCTAATAAACATTTCTAAGTCCCAAGTGTTCTTTGCAAAATAAGAATGTAATAATGTTGATGAATGTATGTCTGTGTCTTTTCCATATCCTAGGCACCAAACCAAAAGCTTACGGGTATTTCATACGCAGAGCTTTGCTTTGTCTATAGAAAGGTATTCATTATCTAAAATTGCAGCGTTCGGGGCACTAAAGTGCTCCTTTATTCAGACAATGTTCTGATATCATTGTTGGGCAAGCCAGCAGATCCAACGTGATGCGCCAGCATGGGATCATAAAACTTTGCAACTCTCAGTCCACCTGCAGTGCTGATGCACCATTCCTGTGGTGCTTAAGCTACAGCACTATTACACCTTATCCAGAGGTCTGTATGTGTTAGGACAGCTATACCGAGGGCCAATTCATGCCATTCTTGGCATATCTTCATGCACCAAAGAGTCAGCGAATCCTTATTGAAGCCGTCAGCACACAATTATATTTGATCATTTTAATACACTTGGGGGGAGAAATGTGTTAAAATCACAAACCATTATGCTGGATCCAGCAAAGCATGAGCAAAACAGAAAATGTATTCAGTGCAGTTCCACTCGGGTAAGCAATAGCACTCGGGGTACAGCAACAGGTAAAATGTCAGTATAATTTTTAGCGGAATACCTGAGTGCAAATGGAACAAAGGATGTACCACAGACCGTTTGCAGGGTTTTATTTACTTGTGAAATTGTATCAGAAGAAATAACTTGTGTCGTTTTGCGCATACGGAAGATAGTTGGAGATACAACCATTTTCATGTAGCGCAAGCAGACAATGAGAAGCCAATTTAGTGCTTCCACTTACACTTGTGTATGCAGAAATCTTCTATGGGATTCGACCCCTTATCTTGTTCACTCAAGTAGAGTAATGATCCAATCAACATGTTGGTAGCTACCTTGAATCAGACTTACTCATCCCCATATTTGCCTGTGTGAAATAGTCATATGATTAGTTTAAAAAGTTTGTTGTGTAATTGTGAAGCAAGCACACATTCAAAAACTTCGAATTAGGAATGCGGTAACCTGTTTCAAAATGATGCACGTGAAACGTTTTCTATAAGGGCCATTCACATACTTAGTGCGCAGCCGTACAATTATGAGCCTTTTTAAAAAGCACCTTTTAAACAATTCCAGTTTTCTCAGCAGTCAGTAGGATTACCAACTCCTGGTTGGGAAATTCCTGGAGGTTTGGCAGTGGAGCCTGGAAAGGGCAGGATTTGGGGAGGGGGGGCGGCCACTTTCTCCAGGGGATCTTTGACCTTTGTATTGTGGGGATCCGTTGTAATTCCAGGAGCTCTCCAGGCCCCACCTGGGAGGTTGGCAACCCTATCAGCCAAACATCTCTCTTAAACTTAACTGGGTTGCCCAAAGTCATAAGTATGTTTTTCAAGAGAAATAAGAGTGCCAGTGAAAAACTAACAACCGGGATTCTACAAAGCAACCGAAATTAAGAATGAGAATGCCTAAAAACAAACAGGAATGTCACAACTCATAAAACCAGTTTCAGTTTTGCTTCCTTCTGGAGACACAGCCCTACTTTAACAAAGTAATTATACTGCATGCTCTGAGTGGCATTTGACACAACGGAAGGGAAAACAATCAGCAGTTTTCTCAGTCTTTCTAACACTCAGGGCTTTTTTTCAGGGGGGACGCGGGGGAACGGAGTTCCGGAACCCCTTGAAAATGGTCACATGGCCGGTGGCCCCGCCCCCTGATCTCCAGACAGAGGGGAGTTGAGATTGCCCTCCGTGCTGCTGGAGATCAGGGGGCGGGGCCACCGGCCATGTGACCATTTTCAAGAGGTGCCAGAACTCTGTTCCACCATGTTCCAGCTGAAAAAAGCCCTGCCCGCCACCAGCAGCCAGGTGAATGGGGCAGGGGGCAGCGGATGCGGTGGGGAGACAGAGGCCCTGTGTGTTACAGTTGAAACAACAGAAGCCCCAAGAGTCCCTTCACAGCACATGGGGGTGGGAGAAACTGGGAAGGCAAGTGCTTGGGAGAAACTTCATCTGGGGTGCTGTGAAACTAATGAGTGAACAGCTACGGGAGAATGTAATTCTGGACGATAAAATGGTAGGCAGCAAGGCTGCAAATACGTCGTTTGACAAAGACACCCGGCAAGTAGCCGATTTGGACTGTTACAGGACACCAATGGATCAGAACTTTTTACTCTCTAATGGGTAGGAAAAAATCAAGAATCACCCCTGAAAAATCTTCCTTCAATATATAGTCTGAAATCTTTTATATAAATTCTTTTTCTACTGAAAAATACAATCCAGACCAGGAGCTGAGATGATGGGTGTTCTCAAAAAGTCGATAAATTCTCCTCAATTACATCCTACTCGAGTGCCTTGACACTGTCAACTGACACTGACACTGTCAACGAGGTGCTGTGATCATCGACATGTGCCTTCTTTATGACTCAGAGGGGGAACGGGATGGGTGCAATTGTGGCAGTTGCTACAGAGAATTTTTAATTTGTTAATGTATTTCGTATGTTAAAAATACGTCTGTCCACCACTGAAATCACTATGCATTTAAATGTATAAATGCAGAACGAAATTTTATATGGCAGTAATGTTTAATGTTATAATCTTTGCTCAACACCTACTGGCTGTTCTCTTCCACAGAATAATTATGATGGCCGCCACTAGACAGCGGACTATTATTTCCCTGCCCACTTCCATTAAATGGAAAGATTCCTCTGTATGGAAGTTCCACAGGTTGCGCACACGATGGAAACTATTCAGGAGGGTTTTTGAAATGACCACCTGATGTTTGCTAGTTTTTAGGGATTTTTGATTGTATATTGTTTTATCATTATTGTAACTTGTTTTGAATCTGGTTCCAAAGAAAGGTAGGCTCAAAAACAAATATAATTTAGAGGCGTAATTTGAAATTCAGGTTTTATTGTTTTAATATTAATTGTTTTATCTTAACTTAAACTTTGTATGTTATTGTCTCTTGTTTTCTTCTATATGGTGACATGCACCTTTGGCTTAAAGCAATACGTGCTTTCTTATTCTGAATCAATTATTTATTCCTGTATTTTATGAACACAAACATCATTTTCCTGAAAACAATATTTTGTAATACTCTCTTTACTAGGGTTGCCAGCTCCAAGTTGGGAAATTCC
This sequence comes from Eublepharis macularius, assembly GCF_028583425.1. Taxonomy (NCBI): domain Eukaryota; kingdom Metazoa; phylum Chordata; class Lepidosauria; order Squamata; family Eublepharidae; genus Eublepharis; species Eublepharis macularius. Next base: position 9,338,943 of record NC_072790.1, read on the forward strand.
TGGAAATCTGGGGTGTGAAACCTGGAGAAAGTGGGGTTTGGGGAGGGAAAGGACCTTGACATGGCATAAGTCCATAAAGTCCACCCCCCAAAGTAGCCATTTTCTCCAGGTGAACTGATCTCTGTGGCCTGGAGACCTGTTGTAATTCCGGGAGATCTCCAGCTACTACCTGGAGGCTGGCAACCCTACTCTTTACAAGTACCACTGGATTTCCCCCCAGCAAGTGTAAAAGCAGCTTAGAGACGGCCTCTTCTCCAGCAAGAAATAGGCAGGGGAGGAAGGAGTTAAAATTTTCCCCCTCTCTCTCTTCACATTATACTTCTCCCTGATGAAGCAGTCCTAGTGGCAAAATTTGCAAAAGGAAAAAAAAATCCTTAGGTTTAAATAAACTTAGGAGAACTCCATGATCTGTAGCTGTGCTCTAAACAAAAGGCATATGGTCTGCCTGAACAAACGTATGGCAACATGCTCTCTAGAGTGGCTTGCCCACTTCGGCAGGCAATCTCCCACCCTCTGTCTGTCTTGGTCCATCACTGCTGTTTGCTAGGTGGCAGGGGAAAGGGGGGGGGATGCCACAACATCACTTCTGCGTACATACCTTAAAATGCATGATGGGACAAAAATAAAAGGAGTAAGAAATAATAGGGCTATTATGGTAGGGGTCTGCTGTAGGCCACCAAGCCAGGTAGAGGAGTTGGATTAGATGCTCCTAGAACAAATTACAAAGTTCTCAAAGAGATGGGACACAGTGATTACGGGAGATTTCAATTACCCAGATAACTCTTGGAAGTCTAACTCTGCCAAAAATGAAAGGTCAAATAAATTCATGACGTGTCCTTTTTTCTTAATTTTAAAAAATATTTCTGTGTTTAACATTTGTATTTTTACTATCTGTAATGTAAATATCAAAGTCACTTCAGTACTATTATGTTTTGCCTGCCCAATTTCATTGTCATTTTATTATACACAACCTAGAATTTTATAAGACTGAATGGGATGGAAAATTTAATGAAATACTAGAGATGGGCATGAAATGAGAAAAAAACAAAATGAGCATATCGCGTTTCATCGCATTCCATGAAGCACAAATCACAAACTTTCACGAAATTGTCCCGTTTTGCAAAACAATTAATTAGTTTCGTGATTCGTCAGAACCCAGGGCGCTTCAGTGGCCCCCTTCATACCCAGAGATGCCAAACTCGCAGGGAGACTTCAGCAGGCTCTCCTCCACCCACCCTCACCCAACAAGCCAGCAAGAACAAATGCTCTAAATAAAAATACAAGCAAAGAAAATTAAAGAAAAAAGGTAGTCCTCAGTCAAGCTAGGCCCCAGAGCCAGGCAATGCCCTGATACTGGGGTGGGGTGGGGTGGGGTGGGGGAAAGGAGGCACTCTCACCCAACGGCCTTCCCAGCAAGGCCAAGAGCTGAAAATAAGAAAGAGGCTTTTCAGTCTCTTTTAAAACAGCACCAAATCCAGCCAAAAGCTCCTAATTCCACTCTCTCACTCCAAATCCCAGCAACAGGTCCTTCTTCTCCCTCTGTCTACTGGAACTGAAAAGCATGAGGCAGAGAGCTGTGCCTTATATAAAAAATGCTCACACAGAACAGAACAGGAGGTCTCTGGTTGGCAGACAGACCTGCCTAACAGGGTTTGGAGGGACGAGATTGGTGTTCCCATGGCTACAGAAGGTCCACCTCCTCAGTTGCCTAGGGGATTAACCCCCCTGCTCCTTGCTGTATAGGGCAGAATGGAAGCTCTCCAGTTAGCAGGGAAAGCTGCCTATCAAGGTTATGTGGGCTAAGATTAGGGTTTCCAATGGCAACAAAAGGTCTGCAGACATTCTGGGCCAATGTTGCCTAGGGAATCAATGGATTGGCACCAGCCTGTCTGGCATCACGAATCATTCACAAATTGAAGAAATTGGCCCCAAAAGTTGTGAATTTCATGAAAACCACAGCCCCATGACACACATTTAGCAAAAACCAATCGGCAGATTCGTTACAAAATTTGATTCATATTTCGATTCCTGCCCATGTCTACTAAATACACCCAACAAATAAAACCTCTTGCAGGAACAGATGGCTCTTTTATTGAAGCAGAGATCAAAATTGTGCCATACTTTGTATAAAGCAGGTTATTTGAGGCAAGTACGTCCAGGGCATGCATTCTTCCCTTAATATGCTGCAGCTACTTGGAAGCAGGATGTGGGGAGCTATAATAGTTTGTAGTAAATATTTCAAGTGTGTCATGACTTGATCCAAATGCCTTCCCCCCTTTTCCCCCCCAGGATACAGAGAGTAAAGAGAATTCCTTGCTTGTGAAAATTATTCAGTTCTCTTTGTCAAGAGGACAAGTAAGCGAGTAACAATTTACCACACTGCCCCGACAGTGATTTTCTCTATTCCATGACGGTCAGGGACTGCAAGACTGCACTGTGTGTCCATTCAATTCTCTGTCCCTCTTGTGACATTGCCAACACAAATACTAATTACTGCCAATTGTGAAAGCCGTTTTTGTGCTGTGAAGTGCATACCTGCCTACTGGGCACTGGGCTGCAGATAATGAGCCTTTTCAGATTGGCCAACAGATATCAAGTGGCAATGACTTTTGGTCATAGGAGACAGCTATTCCTAACTTGTGAAGACGTGCACTGAAGTGGAGCAGAGCAGAATTTCAGAGAGGATCACACGGGGGGTTATGAACAAGGGCTCTGGGATTCTCAGACTCTGCCATCACAAAACTTCAGCCGGAATCAAACATGCAACACATAATATGAACAATCAAGTAAAGTCTAGCGTTTGTTAGGGCAACAGGGTTTGTGGAGCGTCTCACATTCATAAGATTGGAAAGAAAGTGACTTTGGAATGCTATCATTGGTGGAGCACATTGCCAATTTGTAGTGGGCCAGGGTCTTAACACATTACTTCTCCCATACAACATATTGCTATTTCCGTTTCAAAAACTCTGTCCAATCATCAGGATAGAAAACAGATTACCAGCTGGTGACCAAGTACTATCCTTATGGGGTTTTTTGGGGGGGGGGGGTCACAAGTTGGTGATCAAGTACAATGTATACATCTATCCTTATGGGGTTTGGGTGTATTTGGATTCCTTAGGAATTATGAAATGAAATTTGATAAACTTTCTGCACAGGTCTATTGGTAGAACATATTAGTTGCAAATAAAACTACAGGTGTCCACACACTGGATGTTTGCAATCTTAAATCAGAAGTCTAAGGAAAGCCAATCCTCAGTAAAACTCAACTCTGGGACAAAACGGGGTAGCAACAGCATGATAACACCCCCCCCCCGGTGTAGATTCATTTCAGGATCTCATGTGGTTTCCTCTGTTCCTCAGGTAGTCTGCAAATGGCAGCCACATATTTGTCACCTGCAACTGCTCTAAATGGTGTCAGAAGTGAAGGGTGTGGTGTGCTCTCTTCATCAACACACGTACGAGAAGTGAAGAGTGTGTCTACAGCCTGAAAAGGTTCAAGGTAGGTTTATTGTTTGTGGCCAAAGGCCATCACAATCCAAACACATAAAACACATAAGACACTCTAACATATAAACATATGTACAAATATTAAAAGATTAAAATGATCTGGGCAGAAAATACCAGTCAGATAAAACCATAGCTCCCCCCTCAAAGTCAACTTGGAGTCTCTAGTTGTTGCAGAACGTCACAATCCGTATATTATCAGGAGCTCGGCAGAGAATGCCTATTACTCCCATTCTGCAGTCACTCCATTGGCTGCCCAGCAGTTACCAGGCTCAGTTCAAGGTGCTGGTTATCGCATACCCTTCACGGCCTTGGCCCCTCCTATCTGTGGGGCTGTCCCTCTGCCTGTGCTCCACCAGGGCAGCTTTGCTCATCTGAAAAGGCCCTTCTGCCACCCTGCGAATAGGCGGAAGCAACACCTGCCCACACATGCGTCCTCTCCAGTGGCCTCCACCTTATGGAATGGCCCGCCTGGAGAAATCAGGGAACCCCCCCCCCTCTCCTGGCTTTCCCCAAACTGTGAAAAACAAAATTATTTTTACACAGTTGATAAGGCTGTGTTGTAAGGAAATGGTTAAGAAAGATGCTTTGATAAAGGGATAAACTGTACTACTGTATACATGTTGCTGTAGGTATGTTCCTAATGAGTAGTTTCCACGCCATCTAACAAGTCATGTCGAATTGCTTCTCTTTTGTTTCAGTAGAAGCCCAGTGACGCGGAGTGTAAGTGGCAGTACTGCAGCCCAAGCTCTGCTCAGGACCTGAGTTCGATCCTGGAGGAAGCTGGGCTCAGGTAGCTGGCACAAGGTTGACTCAGCCTTCCCTCCTTCCGAGGTTAGTAGCTGATAGTGTAATTATCTTTCAAGGTCCTTGTTGGCAAAATTATTCTTACGATATAAACATACTGCTTGTTTTTGGGGTCCCCCACCGTAATATCGTGAGGGGGGAATCTAAATGTAAGGAATTTGGGGTGGTGGAATCGAAATCCAAGTCTGGACTGATTTAGTTCAATTTGTTCAAGTCTCGATTATTGAAAGTAATACACACAAGAATGAAAACACAACTCTGTCTTTTAGTGATAATCAGTCACAAACATTATGCACAGAAACCTGTCCAAGGTCAAAAAGAGTCCAGTAGCACCTTTAAGACTAACCAATTTTATTGTGGCATAAGCTTTCGAGAACCACAGCTCTCTTCGTCAGATGCATGGAGGGAAGAAAGAAACTGTCCGAGGTGTTTCTTATGCCCTGTCGAGACTGACAGGATGTAGATTGTGTTTTTCTGTAACGAAATCTCTCTAGATATTCACATATGATATGGACTCAGTCTAGTGATGGTTCTAAATTTTAAATGCTAAAACACAACAAATCACACCAAGTAATCTTAGATCTATTTACTATTTCTTAACTACTTATTCAGAAAACCGCAGTTCCTCCTGCATCACTTAACGGGAAAAGACCCTTCATTTTCCTTATCAGTTAAAAAAAACAATACTGGTTCCTTGTCTTCAAGCTGAAGTCTACAGCTCAGGGGATTTAATATTGTCATGGTTTTACAAAAGCCCTTTGTACAATCACTGGCTGTGATCCAGAAAAAGTGAGTGCTGTTTAAATCCCATTGACATCGGCGGGACTTCAATTGTCACTAACTTGTATTAATTTCAATAGATCTTTAAAGTCTGACTAACTTTCTCGGGCAGAAGGCCCCTGTGTATATAACTGTAGTTCACACTATCGTGTTACATTAATTTTGACATCAGTCTCCAGCATAAAGAGCTGCATTTTATGAATTAAAGAGGCACAAGAATCCTGCAGAGGTCCTCTCTCCTGGCTATCACTTATAAATTCACGATGGCTGACAGGACAAAATAAATCCCCCTTGGCAGCGTCTCTGCATGTAGCTCAACTTTGTGTGGAGAATCTCCACAGGATGCAAACAGTCCATATGGCACCCTGAACAACACGTTACGTCTGTATCATGAGAAGAAAAAAAAGACAAAGAAGCCATTTTATCTGGCCTCCATGGGGATGGAGTAAGTAACGCGTAGACCATCCCTCAGTTGACCCACTTCCCACAAAGCCTCTCGAGATTTCCTACTCTTATTTCCACGGCCCTCGTAGCGATTTTTAGGCACCTGCCTCTAAGAAGCTATGACATCACAGCTCACGTGCTTATGGTTCGGAAGCCCCAGTGGGCTCAGTTGTTGGGGGCAAGGCTACGGCTCAGGGGTAGAGCAGCTGCTTGTCACGAAGAACGTCCCGGTTTCAATGCCCGGCTTCTAGCTAAAAAGCTCAGGTAAGTAGGTGATGTGAAAGCCCTTGACCTGAGACTTTAGAAAGCAGCTTCTAGTCAGAGCAGGCAATACTGACTGTAAGAGACCAAAGGACTATCTCGATATAAAGCAGATGTTTGTGTCTTGATACATTTTCTTACCGTTAACTGCACGGAACAAGAATGTGCGCAACCTTACTTAGGATTTCTGCCTCACTGAAAAGGGGAAAACTCAGGGCACCTACTTGTAGGGGTGTGCAATCTAGATCGGGGATAGGCGGGGGGGGGGGGGACTTTTGCTGATCATCTGGCTAAATCTAGCTTTCCCAAATCAAACCAGAAAATGCCAGATCCAATCCGGGAACCTGGATCCAGAATCCCAGATAAATTTAGGTAAATCCAGGAAATGTGGCTTCAGCCTCTGGCTGGCTCCTTCCTGGGCTTCTCCTATTGTTGTTTTTTCACAAGAGGGAGGGGGAGGAGGGACAGGGGGAGGCAGAGGCAGGAGTGAGGGGGAGTGAGGCAGGAAGCGGGAACTGAGTGGCCAATCCATGCAGGAGCTCTCCTTGTCTGTCTAGTTTCTGTGCGTGACGCTGGTTCAGCTGAGCTCGGTTGCAACAGTCTCCCCTCTTTCAGGTTGGTTTGCATGGAACTCCCTGTTTTGACAGGGTTCTCTGATTTGACGTTGATCCCCTTGATTCACTTTGGTTCTAGGGGGATTCCATTCGTTCTCTTGTTTCAGTTTGATTCCACTTGGCCTCCTCTTGCATTTGGAATGTGCCTTTGGCCACTGGCAGCCTTGTCCCTGTGTGTTTCTACCTGAGACCCTGCTTGAAAATGCTTCCCTCAAGGAAACAGTGGAGAGTGGTTGGGGGCACCTTCTTCAGGGGTCCACAGAATTTGGCCGTGGTGTCCACACTTCCTGAAACTTGGGTGATCTTTAGAGGACAGTCAGAAGTAGGTTCCCTGCGAATTTGGTGGAATGTTCTTGAAAAATCCCCCCCTCCCCGTCCTCAATTGTTATCCCCATAGGGAATAAAGCCAAATAAATCTGGGATTCTCTGATCTGTATTAACTGAATCAAAGAATCTTTCCCAGATTTCAGGAATCCCAGATTTTGAGGGATCTCTGAAACCAAGATCTGGATTTACCAGATTTTTACATGTATATGTGTACATATCTATTTGTAAACGCAGCGGTGTGATTTCTACAATGATGGAATTTTTCAAATATTTTTTCATATAAATTCCAATATTAGTCCAAATTCCTACATTTTCTCCCTCTAAAAGCAGGGAGATCGGGATTAATTATTCCTGGTTTCCACTTGAAATGCGTTGTGGCTAGGGCTGCCAGATCCCTGGTGGGGATGGGGGATCCCCCGCCCCCACCCTCCCACCCCCGCCCCTACTTACCTGGCCAGTGGGGGGGCGCGCACCTTCCATGCGCGCTCCCCTGCGGTGCGGTGCGCCCCCGCGCACAGCTGCTGCCAGGATGCCTGTTTTGGCATGGATCGGGGCCACTGCGGAGTGCGGGAGCGTTCCTGCGCTCTGCAGGGGCCCACAACAGGCCCGATCCGCGCCAAAATGGGCCTGATCCGCACCCATTTTGGTGCGGATCAGGCCCGTTTTGGGCTGCTGCGAAGTGCAGGAGCGTTCCTGCACTCTGCAGCAGCCCCCAACGGCGCAAGCCAGGGGGCTGCGTGATGACATCACTTCAAAGTGACATCATCATGCTTGGAGGAGTGCGCGTGCACGCTTTGCATGCGCACCCCCCCCCCCCAGGTAAGAGCCAGGCCCCAATCTCCCGCTGGGAGCTTGAGGGGACCTGGCAACCCTAGTTGTGGCTGTACGTGATGTCCATTTAGGAGCTGAGCACAAGTGTTGTAGTACATTTGTGCTGACTTGCTAGCACACGGTATTGTTCCTCTAGCTTCTTACAGAAACTGGACCTACTTGCAATAACTAAACAACATTAATTAATTTATTTAGAAAACAAATTATGCCGCCTCTCCAGGAACTTGCTCAAGGGGGCTTACAAAATAAAATAATAAAAATAAATGTGAAAAGGCTAAAATCCAGCATTAAAGATTCTGCCTAGCATAAAAACAAGACCATAAAGCAGGCTGCTGACAGGTTAGAACAACAGAATCCCGATTAAAAGAGCGTTAAGAATATGTTATTAAATACTTTATCAAGTAGTATTACAAAAATACATAGCAAATTATTTAAATACACGGCGACCACAGCAAGAGCAGGGGGTGTTTGCTGCAAAACGGGAGGCGGAAGGACAGCGCCGGATCTCGGGCAGGATGGAGAACGGCCAAACCAACACCTTACATGCACAATAGGCCAATCTGAGTATTCCCGGAAAAACGGAAAAAGTATTTTGATTATGTAGTTGAAAACTAAGAATAATTAAGAACAACTATTATTACATATGATGACAGATGGAAAGATATTTAAATAGAAGAAATTGGGAATATATATGGGCAAGTTGTACATAGGTATGATGGTGGAGAGTGCCCTCAAGTCGTAGATGACTTACAGTGACCCCTGGTGGGTTTTTCATGGCAAGAGACTAACAGAGGTGGTTGGCCACTGCCCGCCCTTGTGACCCTGGTCTTCCTTGGAGGCCCCCATCCACTGACTAACCAAGCCGACCCTGCTTAGCTTCTGAGATCTGACAAGGTCAGGCTCACCTGGGCTATCCAGGTCAGGACCTATATAGGTATATGATTTAATGACAATTTGATTTAACTGACAGTAGTTTATTCATTATGTTTCTCTCTTATAGGATTTAGACGTCGTGTTTAGATTCATATATGATTCAGATGATTATTGATGACTGAAGTAGTGGATGACTGCAGAGAGACGATTTGGATGATCCTATGATGTACTTATGCTTTTTGTGTACATGTTTGAGTTTACTATCTGAAACAAATAAATAAATAAAATAGTGTTAACAGATCAACATCTTAATTACAGGTCTGAGTGAACAGAATCGTTTGGCCTGCAGCCTAAAAGAAAGCAGCGTAGGTGCCAGGTGAGCCTCAACGGGAAGGGTGCCCCACAAGCGAGGTGCCAATCGTGAGGAAGACCTTCCTCTAGGTGCTGCCGATCTCACCCCTGAAGGCCGGGGCACAGAGAGCAGGCCTTGAGAGGCAGATCTTAACGGGCATGGGAGGAGACGGCCCTTTGGGTTCCCTGGCCCCAAACACTTGAGGCCCTTAAAGGTACGAACCAGCACTCTAAATTGTGCCCGAGGGCAGATGGGCAACCGACGCACTGGAGTGGTACAATCCCTCTGCAAAGGGTCGATTGGTTTGCTGCGTTCACCATGCCAAGCCATTATGCATTCCTTCCCTCCATTCACAACAATACGTTCAATAGCCCAAGGCGTCATTATCTCTTTCCCAGATCCACCGTAGCTTTTTGTAAACCTGTTATAGGCAAGATACAGATCCAGCTGTAAACAAATGATCAGTGATCCTGAAAATAAAGGACTCTCACTGAGAAGCATTAAATCCCTTGCAGTCTCTGTAGCCCGGTCTCTCTTTAAAGCTACCTGTTGCCTCTTTTTGTCCTCTAGGAAAAACTGAGCTCCCCTAAGGCCTTCAGCATCACTGGGATATTTTACGTGCTTCCGTAACTGATGGGGTTAGCAGTTCAGGGAACTAGAGGGCTTTCTGTTAAGGACAAGGATTCCAAGCAGGGCTGAGCAGCTCCTTATATCACACAGCCGTTTTCAGCAGCCACCTTTTCAATCCCCTTGACACACGACTCGGTTCAGACAGCCACAAGAGCAAAGGAATTCCAGCCTGAAGTGGCTGCACAGCAATTATTGAAAACGTACAGCAAGACAAGCCAGACTTCGGGATCATCCTTTGCACCTTTTCTGCCTTAACTTTATCCACAGAACCATTTTGTTTGATTCCCTTCCAGAGGCCAAAGGCAAAACCTTGTCATATCAGACTAAGTTTAAAAAACAAAAATGCTGCTGATTTCAGAAAACAAAGCAGTTGCGGCGAGGGTAGCGGCGCGCTTTGGTCTAACGGCAGCAGTTGTGTCACTTTTAGGCAGCTTCAGAGGGAATACGCTGATCAAACAAGACAAAAGCCTGCTCCAACCACAAAGCACCCCCGTTAATGAGAGCTAGGCATGCTCCAGCACCTGCCAGTTTGGTTCATCTTCTGGTTTCTGGTTGAGAACAGGGAGCTGATCAGTCGGCGGGCTACTTGGATGTGTCCCTTTTGCATGATTACGCGGCTTTTTCGCATGATCTACGGTGCTTTTTAGCAGCTGCAACCCCCCTCCTGGCCACTTTTCTGCTGCCACCTCCAATTTTAAAAAGCATATCACTTTTAAACAATCCATTTGGTTTGAGATTTATTATTTAGGTGTCTCTGAGTGCCTTTGACGTCTGCTTGTAATACTCATGAATCTGCTTCCCCCTCTGTTTACTGACGTTGGTAGAAATTTATTTCCAGATTCTTATTTTCAGGGTGAGCTTATTAGCAGCATTATGCCTTTACACCAGGAATAAAATATGTCTGTTAGAAAACAAGAGATCCAAAAAAAAAAAAAGATTTCCAGCTGCATTTACTTCAGAAATTGACCATTTCTTCAGCATTAATTCCAGGAGATCTCCAGGCCTGGCCTGGAGGTTGGGAACTCTGATCGCTGCATCATTATCATCACAGAGAGAAGAGGCCTCGGCTCCAGCCCAGCTGTGTAGGGTGGGGAAGCGGGCTGCTGGCCAAGCCTCACGGACGCTTTCTCCCTTCCTCCCTCTGGTTGAGTGGGGCTGGGAGCAGGGCAGGCCCCTGCTAGACTTTTGCCCAGGGCCACAGATGCACTACGACTGCCCCTGCAACCCCCGGCATTTCCAGGAAGATGGATCACAAAGTAGGCGATGGGAAAGACTTGGACAGCCACTGCCTGGCAGAGAAAACAATACTGACCTCGGTAGGGCTGCATTCGTGGGACTCCGAGGGCACCTTGTGCTAGAGGAAGGCACCTCTTCCTAGTGCAACTCATCTATAGACTGATCCAAGTGAAACGGATCCGATTGTTTCCCCAAACCAAGAAGGTTTCAAAAGTTAAAATACTTCTTTGCAGATACATTACGGTTACAGGGGAGGAAAGCCCTTCAAACTTTTCAAATTAGTTGATAAGAAAGACGTTAATTTGTATTCCGTTATGCAATTTGTTTGGAATGGTACAAAAATAATTATGCAGGACAACAGACCATTAAGTGTTCTTGAAGTCAAATTTATCTGCTGATTCTCATGCACAGCATTAAGTAATTTTTCAGCATCACTGCTTTTTTTTTTTTTAAGTCTAACATATATTGAGATAATATCTTCCAGGAGAGAGATTGTATCTCAACAACAACAATAACAAAAAGATTAAAGAGCCCTACAGCCATACAATAATTCATAGCAGAAAAATACTAAAACAATTTTCATTTTATTTGAGGAAGATTCAAAAAATTTGGAGGCTTTTTAGACCTTTCTCCATTTCAAAGCCAAGCTACAAGTGACGCCTGACACAGGTTGGACACTTGTCAGCTTCCCTCAAGTTTTGATGGGAAATATAGGCATCCTGGTTTTACGGCTCTCCATTACAGCTGCAAGACCAGGATGCCTACATTTCCCATCAAAACTTGAGGGAAGCTGACAAGTGTCCAACCTGTGTACGCCGTCACTTGTAGCTTGGCTTTCAGTTGCTTTTGTGTCGAATCCATGAACTTTAAAAAAGAGTTTTCAGGGCTCTGTGTTCAATAAAGGAGAATTCTCATAAACTCTCCAGGGCACAGGCATGCATATCATATGCACACAGAGATTGGCCCCAGCCTGCATTCACTCACACGCCTCCACTCAAGTCACCAAATAATCGGTATATTAAAGATAGGTGGTGGAGAGTGCCCTCAAGTCATAGCTGTCTTATGGCGACCCCTGGCAGGGCTTTCAAAGCCAGAGACTATCAGAGGTAGTTTGCCATTGCCTCTCTCTGCAACCCTGGTATTCGTTGGAAGTCTCCCACCCAATTATTAACCAAAGTTGATCCTGCTTAGCTTCTGAGATCTGACAACATCAGGTTCACCTGGACTATCCGGGTCAGGGCACATTAAAGATTTAGGATACATGATACACAGTCATTTGAAGACTGTTTCATCATGTGAAAATCACATTTAAATATATAAAACAGCATTTAAATATATTTTAAATGTGTTTTACCTCTCTTTTCAACTGTTATTTTTAAATATATTTGTTGTTTATATTTTATACTGTATGCTACCTTGTGCATCATTGGAGAAAAGGTGGCCACTAATTTTTTTAAATAAATAAAATAAATTTGCATCTGAAGACTGCTCCATGCACTAGATTTTCTGTGTCGGCTACGCATGTGATGTCTGAATGTTTCAAGCACCCCCCCCCCCCATTACGGGCTGCAGCTCCTTATTGAGTTCTGCACTTGGTGGCAAAATATATAATGCGTAAAATGAAACAAGTGCAAAAACAAAGAGATAGTGAGATATGAAGTGGAGCAGTCACCTGAGTTAAGCCTACTGCTCCATGTGCAAAATTGCACACTTTGAAGTAGAACCACAAATCCACTCTTCCTATTGATTCTCTGTGCTGAGATGCCATGTGAGGCTGTATATATAAAAGGCAGATCAGTGGAGAGTAGGATTGTGCAGAGATGGGAAGATTTGGTTTTCCCACTTCAGAATTTCCGAAGCAGGAAAAATATTTAGAAATAAGCGATTTCTGGAGTGGCAAGCTGCTTTGGAAACTGCTTATTGGCCTGCTTCGGTATGCTCTGTAAAGATTCGAAGCACACCAAAACGTCCTGCCCCACCGCTTATTTCACCCGATGGGAAGGGGAGGAGGGGGTTCTCTCCTCCCTCTCCCATTGGGTAAAATAAGCAGTGGCAGGACTTCCCGCGATTCAGCTGGCCAGCGGAAGGGATCTCCCCATGGGCCAGCTGAAGTTTAACGGGCCTTTTCCTCATCACTCGAAAGCGGCAGGGAAAGGGCCCTTTCAGTGCTTCAGCTGGCCAGTGGAGGGGAGATCCCCCCTGGGCCAGCTGGTGTTTAAAGGGCCCTTTCCCTGCCATGCAGGGAAACCCAGAAAGGGCCCTTTCCCTGCCAGTTGCACGGCAGGAAAGGGGCCCTTTAAATGACAGCTGGCCCGTGGGGGGATCTCCCTCTATGGGCCAACTGAAGCGTCAAAAGGCCCCCTTCCCTTCCACTTGCAAGTGGCAGAGAAAAGGCTCTTTAAATTCCAGCTGGCGCCCAGGGGATCCTCCACAGGTCAGCTAGAGCTAGCCAAGGTTTGAAAGCCCTGAAGCTTCCCAAAGTGACCCAAATCACTTTGGGAAGCTTTGATTTGGCATTTCCGAATCAGGGGCAGCATGCTGGGCCAGATTCGGAAATCCTGAATCTTTACAAATTGGGTCTGATTTGAGTATTTATCCCAAATTGGAAGCCTGAATTGCAGACTCCTAGTGGTGAGCACAATGTAAGAGATCGGGGAAATTATTGCTAATGTGGCTTTTACATGGCAATCCTAAAGACAGTTTTCTAGACGAAAACCCCATTGAGTAGGATTTTGAGTTGAAGTAGGTAGGACTGCTTTTACTATGCAATCCTAGACAGAGTTATATCCTTATAAACCGACTCACTTCAATAGATTAAGAAGGGTATAATGGTTTAGGATTGCACTGTTAATGTTGAAGAAAGTATCTCCATTCTGTTTTAAGAATACAAAGCTTTAGAGTTATAGTCCATTTTTACTCATTTCTTCATTCACCTTTCAGTAAGTGCCAAAAATTCCCCATTTCTACTATATCGCTATCAGATGGATACATCAGTATATAGACATGTTGGCATAGGAATGGATTAAATAAAACAACACAAGGACTGCCAAGCATAAAATTTTAAACAGGACTCCAGCAGCCAAAAATTCTAGCTGTGCTACATACTTTGTTCCCCTCACAACACTGAGGGACTCCTACAACTGTAAATAATATACTGCACTTAGCCCAAAATGTCTAAGAGAGTCATATATCAAGATATGCTATTCATGTGACACCATTTGCCCATATGTGTTGCAAGTAAATCTCCTTGCTATAAAAATAAACTTCAGAAAAACAAGTGGAAATTCACAATATCACTCAAGAGAGTATTAAATCTAAACCCTGAAAATGGATAATGAAAATTCATAGCTTATGTTGTATTTCCAGCATCTAAAAAATAAATCTTATTAATATAGATCACTATATTACAACATTGATCACTGAAATGCTAGAAGACAAACTCCTAAAAAAAATAAATGGACATATAGGCAAAGCTTTTTTTTAAAAAACAAACTTCCCAGAACGGCTGTCTTATGACATGCCTCAAAGAAAGCTCAGACGTAGACGGACACTTTCTAATTTCCCTCTCCTCAAACAGTATGCCTCATTGAACAAGTCGCAGTTGTCAATGGCGGGTATGAAGCAGTCAAGAACTATAAAATCCAAGGTCTGTTTTAGTTCCTTCTTATGATCGAAATGAATATGTGTGACATATCTAGAAACAACATCAGAAAGAAAAATCTCTGAACTTAAATACATTTGTGGAATTAGCGCTGATCGGAGATTCAGGTTTGGAGGACATGAATTTCCTACCCAGAAATCTCAGCAGGGTATGATGTCATAGAGCACATCCTCAAAAGCAGACATTTTATTTGGAGGATTACAACTGACCCCTGCAGTCTGGAGATTGGTTGTAACTTTGGGAGAACTCCAGACCTCACCTGGAGGCTGGCAACCATAGTATGGTATGAAACAGAGAAACATTGCGACCCCATTCTTATTAGGAGCACATTGGACCCAAACTTTGGAATGAATACTTTAAAAATATGTATTTTCAATTATTTGAAAAAGAAAAAATGTATAATGTCTAGCGGGCTGATTCTGTTTATGTCAGCCCTATTTAAGGTCTCCAAACTAGTATATCATAGGGGTAATAGCTGTGTGCAGACCTTGAGGCGTCATCTGGATGGATAAGGGGGAATTTTACCCGTGTGGAATATTTTCACTTCATTACAACTGGTAGTGCTGTTAGATTAAATGTAAATTCATGCACAACGCCTACTCGAGACAGGCAAAATGCCGGTATGGCTGCTGGGCATTACACCTCTTGCTGAATAAGTCATATGAAAATTAGATAGAATCCCATTTTTCATACTCATCCTGCCATAGCCAGAATTGAGGACTGCACACAATATTACTTAATGAAGTGCAGCGGCTTAAAAATAAGTCAGTGTGCATCCACGTCAAGATGATAAATGAAAAGGACCATCTAGAATTTAGCTGAACAATGTGTGTTTTGTCAACATACCGGTAGCCAGGGAGTCGACTGTCCAACAAAACATTCTGCACACCCTACTAAAGCGCACCACAAAAAAGTGAATAAAATACTAACTGGTATATGAAGATAGATCAACACGGGCACACCATGGGAACCTCAGTCAGCAGCCCTTCACTCATTCCCCCAGATACATACGGAGGCAAAACGGGGCCAGTGGAGGAGTCCAAATATGGTTCAAGGAAAACTCTGCGCTATGTGAGGTGTTGCTTCAGTCCAGTCTCTTCTTTCCCCATTCCACCAACCCACACACACTCACACTTCCACGCACGCATGCACACACACACAGGTGTTTCCTACAGGAATGCTTTCCCCCAGCGAGCAAATGGGGAGATGAAACGAATGCTTTCTGCAGAAGTACAGTTGTGTGTTTTCTTGTTGCTGTCTTACTGCCTGTGTCCTACTAGCCGTGCAAAAAGCTGCACCTCAGGGCATTCGGGCCCCCACTAACATGGACCGTTTCCCTGGGAGTTTCCTCCGCCAGATAAGCTTTGGCAATGTTGGAGTGATACAATTGTGATGGCCGTGCTCTGTTGTCTGTGTTGCAGCATTCAAAAGGATGAGTCGGACAGGATTTGAAACCCCATTCGAGGAAAGTTAAGAAGTTTGGCAGTTCCAAGGTTCCTGCTTGGGGTTGCCAAACTCCAGGTGAGGCCTGGAGAACTCCAGGGATTATTACTGATCTCCAGATGAGAGAGCTAAATTCCCTTGGAGAAAACGGCTGCTTTGGAGGACGGACTCTTTGGCATTACACTGAGGCCTGTCCCCAGGCTCCATCCCCAAATCTCAAGGAATTCACCAGAGCTGGAAACCCTATTCCTGCTGGGCATGCTATAGTCTTGCCTACAGTGAAGGGTGCGGTGCTTCTTTGGGTCCACCCCTTGTTCCATTCTGTGTGTGAGTAAAGGTAGGATGACATCAGGGAGGTGTGTTGATTGGCTGCTTCTTTACATGATTGGCATGGGGCATTTGTTTCCATGGCACTCCTTGACCAATGGCAGTGAAGTGTGTTGCTATGGACTCCAGTGCAGTCAGCATCCCCTCAGCTTGGATTTGGGTCTTTTTGGGAATTTCTATTCTCTGCAGAGATAACATAGGATAAAGACTAGTTATGCCACTAGCATTACACCGTTACCAATGTTTGGGGTTTAGGGCTGAGCGCGAGACACTTAAATTTGATTTAATTATGTGCCATTTTGCTTTACTCTTAATCTCAGGGTGTAGAACTTGTGTAATTTATTTGTGTAATTTATGCCAATTTTCTAGGCCACCCTAACGTCACACAAAATGGGTTCTAGCCTGGGAACATTATAATAAAATTACTCGTCTATAAGATACCTTTGGTTACTTTGATCACCATACACCGTAACCCAAACATGAAACATCTGAGACCCAAACTACAAGTGACGCCTGACACAGGTTGGACACTTGTCAGCTTCCCTCAAGTTTTGATGGGAAATGTAGGCAGCTTGGCAGAATGTTGGACAAGTGACAGTTGAAAAGTCCATTGGACAGCAGTCGGAGAGCCAAGCTGCAAGAACAGGACGCCGACATTTCCCATCAAAACTTGAGGGAAGCTGACAAGTGTCCAACCTGTGTCAGGCATCACTTGTAGCTTGGATCTGAGAGGAGCAGTTAAGTTTCACATCAACATAAAAGAACAGGTTGCACAAAGAGCTGAGCCGAATTTTCACAATGAAAACAAACTACACAAATAGGTTAGACTTAACTCTAACAGGCGTTAATAGCACAGGAGTCAGTATCGCTGACAATTTACCAACAGAAGAGACGGCATCAACAAATACAAAGAAAAGCGCTAATTGTTTTTCTCAATGGCTCTTCTGGGTTTCAAAATACGTTAGCAGGAGTCGTCAAGCGCCAGTCACCTTTACAGTTCAACCAACTAATATAATCAGGATTCTAAGGGACCCAAAACTGCGCAACAGTTCTTTTAGTACTGACAGGTTGTCATTTGAAAACTGTCCTCTAAGTGGATGGCAGTCACAGAAGCTGACAAATGGCAGTGACATGTTAAGTGTGTGTGTGTGTGTGTGTGTGTGTGTGTACACAAACAAAATCTCTATGAGTTCTTTTATTGTCATCTGTAAGAAGGGTGTGGTAGAATAAAATGTGTTGAGGGTCAGTTGTGCACCTAAAGCCAATTCTGATTTCTGCAAGATTAATTAAGGAAGAACGTCCTGACAGTGGGGCAAATATACAACAAGAGGCAGGAGGATTCATCTGAACTGGAGCAGAGTTCCGGCACAGAGGTGAAGCAGCAGCTGCTGAGAACCCCTGGATAACTGTCCTGATTGATTGACTGACTGACTGACTGACTGACTGACTGACTGACTGACTGACTACCCACTTTTCTCCCTGATCAGAAACCCAAAGCAACCCCCCCTCCCAGCTGCTCCGAGGCCAAATTCTCAACAGCTGGGAGGGGGGTTGCTTTGCTCCGAGGCCAAATTCTGGGCAGCTGGGAGGGGGGTTGCTTTGCTCCGAGGCCAAATTCTCAACAGCTGGGAGGGGGGTTGCTTTGCTCCGAGGCCAAATTCTGGGCAGCTGGGAGGGGGGTTGCTTTGCTCCGAGGCCAAATTCTGGGCAGCTTGCTCATTTCAGATCTCCAGCTCTAGAATCTCTCACGCTTGTTGAGTGTTTAGGCAACTGCGCTGTCATTTGATGGGACAGGATTACCAACAGCCCGGCTAATAAGTTAGAAAGCTATTGCAATAGGACATCATTTTATCTAGTTCAGTAATAGAAAGAAGAAGGAAAAGGTCAAGGACCTCAGAGAGCAATCCTAAAAGTAAATGAATCCCTGCCAGAATTCATGGGTTTGATTATTCCTAATAGACAGCTTCATTTGCTATGAACTCTACAAGAGTGACACCAGAAGACAGAAATATTCTGGAGAAGAAAAATGGATCCTCATTGGTGAATTTTTCCCATAGATGCATATAGAAAACATAGTATATAACTGAAATATTACTATAATATAACTAGGGGTTATATTGGATCCAGTGCTACTACTAGAAAAACAAGTTAAGGCAGCTGCAAAAAACACCTTTTACAACCTCACTCTAGCCTGGAAGATGGCTTCTTACCTCGACACGGGTGACCTGGCCACCTGGATCCATGCCATGGTAATATCAAGGCTTGACTATTTTAATGCACTATACATAGATCTCCCAGTTACAGTTAATTGTGAGTAGCCTTCTGGAAGATTCTCTACACTAAATAGAATCGGGCTGTTCTCTGTTTCATATATAAGATCATTTTGCTCAAACCTGTCTAATTTTACTGTGGAAGTTGTTCACTTCAGTTTAAGATTCCTCTGTCCATTTCACGTCTCCGTGCCTGTGCCTGGTTTTGCAATCCTTTACACTGTTGTTGGCTGTGAAATCCAAAGTGGATCCAGTTTTCCACAGGATGCAGTAGAAATCTTGGATCGTTGCCTGACAACCTTGGTGAAATGGCTGAAAACGAACAAACTGAAATTGAACCCAGACAAGACAGAAGTGATGCTCGTTGGGAAGCCAGAGATCTTGAAGGACATTGTAATCCCCATTTTCGATGGAGTTCATGTGACCCTTGCAGACCCGGTTAAGAGCCTAGGGGTTATACTGGATCCAGTGCGATTACTAGAAAAACAAGTTAAGGCAGCTGCAAAAATCACCTTTTACAATCTCACTCCAGCCTGGAAGACAGCTTCTTACCTCAACACGGGTGACCTGGACACCTGGATCCCTGCTATGGTAACAGCAAGGCTTGACTATTGCAATGCACTATACATAGATCTCTAAACTAACTAGGAGACTCCAATTGGTGCAAAACACTGCAGTGCGACTGCTATCAGGAGTGAGCAGCAGCATGAACATCACCCCCATTCTGCAGACACTCCATTGGCTACCTATCAGCTGCCGTGCTCAGTTCAAGGTACTGGCTATTGCATACAAAGCTCTTCTTGGCCTTGGCCCAGCATACCTACGGGACCCCCTCCCTCCCTATGTCCCTCCACGACAGCTTCACTCATACAAACAGGGGTCTCATGCAGGATTCACCCTGCACATGGGTGAAATCAACAGCAGCCCGTACAAGGGCTTTCTCTGTGGTGGCCCCTACCCAGTGGAATGGCCTGCCTGAGGAGGTCAGGAGAGCCCCCACCCTCCTGGCTTTCCGCAAAAGATGCAAAACCGAATTATTCAAAAAGGCTTTTGCACTGTAGGGAGGGGCTCTCAGGTGCTTCACTCATGAGTTAAGGACCAGAGACTTCACCACTATGTTGCCTTACGTGCTACCTGTTGTCTTAAATACAGGTGCACCTATGAGCTGCTTGTGCTTCATGTGGTCTGATGTCAGCCCTAGAACTGCTGATGTTCTGTTTCTATGTCTTTGTAAATTGTGTTTATTTACCCCATGGTACGTTTAATGAAATGCCCTTGAAATTGACTGCAGTACTCTCACACTGTGTAATCTGCCTTGAGTCTCAGTGAGAAAGGTGGACTACAAATGACATAAATAATAAATAAATAATAATAAATAAATCATACACACAGAGGTCTTTCTCACAGATGAATTCTGTCATGAGAGAACATAACTATGGGATACAGCCCAGCAAGTGCAAAAACCATAAATGCTGCTTTCCACAAAAGATTTCTGGTTCATTATAATAAAGATTTTAATAGCGAGGGTCTATTGTTGACTCTTGTCAACAATGTGAGCCTTGTTGACTCACACTGGCAGTGGCTCTCCAGGGTCTCAGGTGGATCTTCCACATCACATCCCACCTGGTCCTTTGAACTAGAGGTGCCGGGGATTGAACCAGGGACCCTTTGCGTGCCAAGCACAGACTCTACTGCTGAGCCACGGCCCCTCCCGGTGGCATTAGGGGCATAACTGCAGTTCCAAAGGTCAGACCTGCCTGTAGCAGACTGGTCCAGTAACTGCAAGCTCAGAACAAAACTCATGAACAGATTGCTAGGGAAATGTAACAGAAATAAGAATGCTATGAGAACAATTTATACTGCTACATTCATGGCGCTCTGACAAGTGTTGGCTATTACTTGTTTGCAACATTTCCCCCCATCTGTCTAGCTCTGCAGAGAACGCTCAGCTTGTAGAAAGGGATTCTACAAGACTGAAGACTTGAGTTCTTCCTCTCGGTTCCACGGGGGTTATCGGTCCTGAGGTCAATGCTTTGGGGAAGTGGGTTTTCCCCCCTGCTTCTCCACAGGGTCATGGTGCCTTCATGCACCTCCAGGGCTTTCCCTGGCTTTCCTCCAGTCTTTCTCAAACCCGCTTTGCTCTGAAGTTTTGGGCACGATTGCAGTAAAGCTTGGGCTGAGAAACTGACTCGTCCCAGTCTGTTTCTGGGTTCGGTCCAGGCTTTGGACCTGGCTCAGGCTTTGGCACGGCACGGCATGCCTCTGCAGCTTCAGAGCTGGGAGGGAGCTACGCAGGGGCAATGATGCCATAGCTTCAAGGTCTCGTACCTACATTGCATCATTCCCGAAAAGGACCCTGGGCGCGAGTGCCTGCACTGTCCGTGAATGGCTGACTGGGGATCAGGCCAACTGCTGCAGTCTGGAATAAAACAAGGGTCCTCTTTCTAGCCTCTTTGCTCTTTGGACTGGAACTTTGTGTTTTGGTTTAGCCAAACTTTTGGTTTAGCCCAAAAGGTAAACTTGGGCTGGGAGGCTGAAAGACTGTTTAACTGTGCTAGGGCAGACTAACTAGTTGTGCTGTTTTCCCCTTTCTCTGCACAACTGTGTCTGTATTTTTGGCACTTCTTTTAATAAACTCTTTGGAGTATAACTTCGTGTGCTCTTTGGGGAATTTGCAAGCTTCAGTCTGAATCCAGTACTTTGATCCCTTTTGGTCACAGTTACCCAAATAGTTCTTTAGTGGAACTCAGTCTGCAAAGTGGTCCAACGTGCCGGTTGACTTCCCGTTTAAAAGCTGGTAGGGCTGAGAACTTGCCTCTCTGTTCTGCATCTGAAGGTTCAGTCGAGAGGGGCTGATGGCTCCGCATTACCCTAGAAGTTCCCTGGAAGTGTTTTGCTCTTGACCTTCCTCTGGGGGCAGTTTGTGGGTACAGCTGTCTGTGACAGCCTGGGCGGCTGCTGTGTGGCTAGGAAAATTAGGATTTTCTGGTCCACATGGCAGCCATTTTCCCTGACCACGTCTCCATACCAGCCGTTTCCTGCCCCAGGGGCCTTTTATTTTCTTTAAAATTGGACTAGAATATTGTTATATCAATATACTGTTGTGATATACTCACAACGTAAGTAGATTATGAATAATACATAAATCTATGTTGTATACAAAGTACAACTTCACACCCTCTTCTTCTCTTTTTATCGATCATTGTGTGAATTGCAGTGATGTGGTATCCCAGACTCTGAGGCTATATGATTTGGTTCAGACATCGTGTGAAATCATCAAACGGTGCTTAAATGACCACCCCAATGGGGGCATCCTATGCAATTAAGGTTAGTTAGAATCCATTAAACCATGATCTGAAATTTATTAAATTTATTAAACCATGAAATTGAAATTTATTAACACCAATTAGTCTCAACTATGATCCCATCTATGTGGTGGAGAGTGCCGTCAAGTCATAGCGGACTTATGCCGACTCCTGGTGGAGTTTTCATGGCAAGGGGCTAACAGAGGTGGTTTGCCCTTGCCTGCCCCTGCAGAGCAACCCTGGTCTTCCTTGGAGGCCTCCATCCCACCACTAGCCACAGCTTCTGAGAGCTGATGAGATCACGCTCACCTGGGCTATCCAGGTCGGGGCAATCCCGTGTATAGGGACAAATGGGCTTACTCCCGGCTTGTTTCTTGGGGCCGCTGCTTGAGCTTTCGCGTATACACAGGCCCCTGGCCAGAGTGGCTCCAAATTGACACCTCTTACCTTTTACTGCCTACTTCTAGCAATCTGACTGGTAAAATCAGCATTTGTTATGAAAAACCCAATTCAGTAATCATCGATGAGCCCAAATTTGGTTTCATGCTAAATGAACCAAGCTAAGGGTGTGAATATCAACTCACAGGACTAAGGTTAGGAAACAGACAAGCCTCTGTGTATTGACATCATTGTAAAATGTTTATATGATTGATTTATTTTCGGTCATAAAAATTAATGGGAGCCACTGATCTATGGGATGCTGCAAACTACAGAGACTCGGGATGCAGTACAAGTGGGGGGGAATCCTTGCCTTAGCACCTCAGATGTGAGGCAAGGCCCACCGTAACATGTCAACGTCTAAAAGAGGATAGGGCCCCTTACGTTACGTACGCACTGTTCAGCCTCTGTGTGGTGTGGAGAAGAGTACTTTGTAGTCTTTGCCTCCCTTTCTTGGAGAGAGTACAAATGCCCGTTTTCAGACTTATCTTGCAATTTAGGTGTCTTGAACTAGATGTGTAGCCAAATTTTAACTTTTGTATAAAATGGAAAGTACCTCAACCACATGCCCTAACCTGGATAGCCCAAGCAAGTTTGATCTTTTCAGATCTCAGAAACTAAGCAGGGTCGGCCTTGATTAGTAACTGGATGGGAGATCTCCCACGAAGACCAGGGTTGCAGAGGCAGGCAATGGCAAACCACCTCTGTTAGTCTTTTGCCATGAAAACCACAGCAGGGGTCGCCATAAGTTGGTGATGACTTGATGGCACTCTCCACCATCACACCTTAGCCACACACAATTTTACTCCAGCAATGCAGGGGTGGGGAAAGAATTTCATCCAGGCCACAGTCATTACAAGTGAAAGAGGATACGTATCCAGTCCGGATTTCTCAGACTGCATATAATAAAGGCTTCTTATGATATAATGACAGTCATAGTAATATAAGTAAAGTTGGCCCAGTTTGCAAAACTAAATCCAATGTCAAGCATTTGTTTCTGCCTGCTGTTCACTCATATGTGCCCAAGAAAGTAATCTAAGTGAGAAATGAATGTCCAGCTTCCAAAAATACACAAATTTTATATGTTGATTTGAACTTCGGTATATTAAAGTAGAATGTGTTTTGATCAAAAATCTGTTTATTAAGAAAGGCAATGGCCAGCAGACCAAAATTTCAACAGAGGTTATAGAACATCGCTATTATGTCAAAATAAGTAAGCAGAAAAGGTAATTTGTGGAATGTTTTGGGGATTTTTTCTAAGAGTATTAAACATTTAGGCCACATACTTATGGCAAGACTCCACATTCTGCTCCTCCTCCTCCTCCTCCTCCTCCTCCTCATCAGTCACTCCTTGAACATTTAGAAAGGATGGCTGTGATTGCTCAGAACCAGCACGGGTTTCTCAAGAACAAGTCATGTCAGACTAACCTTATCTCTTTTCTTTTTTTTTTTTGAGGAAGTTACTACCTTGCTGGATCAGGGGAATGCTGTAGACATCGTTTATCTCGATTTCAGTAAGGCTTTTGATACAGTTCCACATAATGTTCTTATTGACATGTTGGTAAAATGTGGTTTGGATCCTATTACTGTTAGGTGGATCTGTAGTAGGTTGACAGATCACACCCAAAGAGTTAATGGTTCTTCGTCCTCTTGGAGAAGAGTGACAAGTGGAGTGCCTCAGGGATTGGTCCTGGGACCTGCTCCGTTCAATATTTTTATAAATGATCTGGATGAAGGAATAGAAGGAATGCTTTTTAAATTTGCATATAATGCTAAATTGGGAGGGGTAGCAAATATAGTCTGAGACAGCGTAAGGATACAGGATGATCTTGACAGGCTGGAAAACTGGGCTAAAACAAATAAAATGAATTTCAACAGAGATAAATGCAAAGTTCTGCATTTAGGAAGGAAAAAATCAAATGCATAATTATAGGATGGGGGAGACTTGTCTTGGCAGTAGTATGTGTGAAAAGGATCTAGGGGTCTTAGTAGACCATGTACTGAACATGAGTCAGCAGTGTGGTGTGGTAACTAAAAAGGCAAATGTGATTTTGAGCACAAGGAAAGGAAGGAATTTTCACAAATTCCCCTCTCAGCTATTCTGGGAAGCCCAGCCCTCCAACAGCAGAGTTTTAGCGGGGATTTCTGGCTGCAGCGGGAAGGGGAATGGGGAAGTCACACTTCCGTGGATGGGAATCATTCTGCCTGCAGAAACTGTGGGTGGGATCCAAGCCACACACCCCCTGTTTCTTGGGGAGATTGCAAGCGCTTCTTTCCCACACTTCTCTAGAGATCGGGATGTCTTCAAAGAAATGTGTTCTAGTGGTGCTGTGAATTTCATCACAAACATATTCAGCAGCACCTACTGCCAAGACTGACTTTCAAACAGAAAGGAGCTTCCGAACTTTTCCCTGAATCCCCACCATGCATGGACCTCATAAGAAGTCTGGAGGTGGAGATGGGAAGCCACCTCTCAGCTCAGCTTCTCCATCTGTTCTCCACCTCACCCAACAAGCTTCTTGTTTTATTCCAGCAAGGGTGGGGGCAAGAAGAAGAGGGGGATCAGCTCCTGTTCCTGTGCAGCCAAAGCTAACTGCTTGGGACGGGGAGAAGGGAAGAGATTCCCCCCCCCCACACACACACCACCACCACCACCACCACCACCACCACCACCACTGACAGCCAGGGGCTCCATGAACGGGAACAAATGCTCTTCTCTGCTGACTGGGGACAGGGAAATCGATCCCCTTCTTTTCTTACCATCTGAAACAGGAAAGTTTGGCTAGTGAGAACAGGAGTGATCCGTTCCTTTTTCCTGCTTCCCAAGCTGACAGTTTGGGTTGAGGAGAACAGCCTGGGAGATCAGAAGGGCCCGGCTTCCGGCTTTTCCACCCAACCTGCTGGCAGTCAGCACCTGACCTCCCCCCCCCCCCCCGCAACTTGTTGCATCCCAGAGCGGCTGGGGCAGCACTAACATTCCCCATCAAGGGATCATAAGCTGACTCCTAGCGGATTGCTCATCATCTGGGAGGGGGCTTTTGATGGGCACAAGCAGCCGGCTCAGGCAAATAAACAGCAACAGGTTATGAACAGCCAAACAGCCCATCAATCAATTGGGTGCCTGATCGCCAGTAGTGAACAGGATGTGAGCCACACCAACAGGTGTACAAGCACCCCGAAGGTGTACCCAACTTTCAGCTCTGGAATCCTATGAACGACTGTAACCATGAGTAGTATCAGGTGATAGTAAGGAGCCTTTCTGTGCCCACTTTGCTCTCTCCAACTTAAGCAGCCATGAGAGGCGCTCGTGCCTAGCAGTAACACTACAATAAAAATATAGACATAAAAACGCAACCAGGGAGGTGGGCACACCAAACAAATCAGAAAATGACAGAAGGAAACATATGAATCTCCCTGGAGAGGGAGTTCCAAAGTTTCGGTGCCACAGCCGAGAAGGCTTTTTCTCAGGTTGTCACCCGTCTAGCCTCAGACGGCACAGAAGCCCGAAGCCAGAATTCCGAACTTGAGCAGAGCAGACGAGCAGGTTCATGTGGGAGAAGGTGGCCCTTAAGATATGCTGGTCCTGGGGGCTTAAAAAGGCAAGAGCAGCAATTTGAATAGGGTCCTATAGCATATTAGCAGACGGTGAAGATGGAACAATACTGGGATGATATGGTCCCTAACACCCACTTTAGATAACAATCGGTCCACAGCATACTGTAGAACTATAGCTTCCAGACAGTCTTCAAGGAAAGACCTACGTAGAGTACATAGCAGTAAACTAATACAGGAATATGTATTTGGTTCTCATCCAGCCAGGGGGCCCATACCTGTGGAATCGGTGTGGCAAGTCTAGTTTCTGATCCAATTCATGCACTAGGAATGCACACACAGTCCCATCCTCCCAAGTCAGAAAACCTGAGGCATTTTTTCATTTATTGGAGATGTTCAGCAGGGGTCTGCAGGACTTACCAGCGCTCCCACAATGCATCACACTCTGACAGACAGCTCAGACCAGACCTGAAGTCTGGTCAAGAGAAAGTTCCATGCTTTAGGAGATGTAGACATTTTCAGAAAAACTACTGTATTAATGTAACTTCCCCCCCCCCAATGCTATGCTAGCAAAGATGTTGGCTGTTTCCTAGCGCAAAACTCACGGAACGAGGGCAATGGCACAACGATGTCAGAAACTGCGCCAGGAAGACGCCCGCATTCTGTGACTTCTGCTAGGTAAAGATGTGTGGAAACCGCCGTGGTTTTGCTAAAAGGGTCAATTAAGGTGGATGGGAAATAATTGGAATAAGATTTCATGGACATTTCACCTTATTTGTTGATGAAACTTTTCTTACTTAATCCACACTAAATAAAAAAAAACCTTTCAAAAAGCCAAAATGGTTATTACGCACACTTCATAATCAGGCACTCCTGTAAGGAAAAGACAGTAGCAAAATTAATGTCCAAAATAAATGGAGGAATGCTCCCCCTTGGGTGTATCACCTTTCCTTTTCTTTATTGGGACAGAGCAAGTTATACTGAACACAGTGAGTACTTTCATACTGAATTGCTTACTCATTTCTTCAGTATTTTTTACAGAAGATGAACTTCAGAAGCACTGGAAAGAAATCAAAAACTGGGAAACTAGTGCCCACTCCCGCAGGGTTCTTGTCGTTCAGAGGAGACAATCCATGTGGAAGAGATAAACTGGCCTCCCCATTCCCTGGTCACGTCCATATGGATGGAGAAAAACAAAACCAGAGGGTGATGCGTCTTTATCAACAACCGCCAGTCAGTGGCTGTTCTGCCTTATGCAAATCCCGCCGAGTGCATTTGCTGGCTTCGTGCATCAAAGGCAAAATCCTGCTGGAAAAGGAACTGCCGACAACTGGAAAGAACCGTTGCACGGAGAGTGTTGGCAAAACGGCACTGAAGTTGTTGCCTAATAAGGCTTTTATTATAGACTTTAAAAATAATAGTAATCTCCCCATCTTCTGTGTTTTAAAGATTCAAATTGCAGCCGTGGCCTGAATGAACAGAAAAGGGGTGTTTCGCTCTCAAGTTGAGAAACTGCTGTGCGGAAATGAATTACTCAGTTTCTTTCCAGCACAGCAAATGTTCTCCATTTGCTCTGAATTTTAAAAAATATAATAGAAGTAAGGGCACAGGAATTTTATTCATACATATATGCATGAACATAACACAAACCAAAGAAGGATGGACTAAACAGTGGAGAAAACAACACAGGCAAAGCCCCAAAAGTCATGAGTTAAGAAGAAATTCTTTTTACATGTTACATTTTAACTGGAATATTTTTAGCTTTTAATTGCATCTTTTAAATTGCCATAGATCCAGAGGAGTTAGCCATGTTAGTCTGTAGTTGCAAAATAGTAGAGTCCAGTAGCATCTTTAAGTTAAACCAATTATCGTAGCATAAGCTTCTGAGAACCACAGCTCTCTTCGTCAGATACATGGAGGCATGAAGAAACTGGCCAGAAGAATTATGCATCTTACGAAGAGAGCTGCGGTTCTCGAAAGCTTATGCTACAATAAAGTTGGTTTGTCTTAAAAGTGCTGCTGGACTCTTTACTTTTAAACTGTATTTCTCTTCTCTTTCCAACACACACCAAGGGTTCTCCAGATTTTTAGGCTACCGGATTTAGAGACCCGTATAATCCAAGATAGATAGTGTGGTGTAATAGTGAATGTCAGGCTAGGATCTGGGAGACGGCGGTTTGAATCCCCACTCTGCTATGGGAGCTTACTGGGTGACCCCGGGCTACTCAAACACACTCGGCTTAACACAC
The DNA here is from genome assembly GCF_028583425.1 of Eublepharis macularius. Lineage (NCBI taxonomy): Eukaryota > Metazoa > Chordata > Lepidosauria > Squamata > Eublepharidae > Eublepharis > Eublepharis macularius. The sequence goes on from NC_072790.1 coordinate 9,366,847, forward strand.
TCGGTTGTGAGGATAAAATGGAGGAGAGGCGAATGATAGAAGGTACTTCGGGTCCGCATTGGGAGAAAGGTGGGTAATAAATGGTATAAATAAATACCAAAACCTCGAGAAAATGGGAAAGCCTCAAAAAGGATGAGCTCAAAATTTATTTTGAAATGGTTACAGGTACTTCCACACACCTGGGAAGCTGCCATTTGGTACAAGATACTCTAAACATAAGAGAAGTTTGAAAATTAGGAGTTTCTACGAAAAAAGAGACAAGAAGTGTGTAATATTTCTAAGTCAATAGATAAAAGACAACCAGAATGAAAAAAGTGCTTTGAACAACTTTAACAGAAGAGCATCTTGTACCACAATCTCTAAGTCTTGTTCTAGAACGAACTAAGAACCCAAATTTCCAATCCTTTAGTACCCTAAAAGATAAGAGAGTATTTGTAAATTTTATCACTACAAAGTGCACTTCCAATAATTAGCTACTGCAACACTACCCAAAAAGCTGAAATTTGGTATACTCAATGCCCATCAAACCCTCACTGCTAGAAAAGAATTAAGATTGGGCATGTTTTACATCAAAGGATCAGAATCAGAAGAATGCATTTACAGCAGGACTAGCACAGATGCAAAACCAACCAAAGGGACCACTGGGTGCTCCCGTGAACTCCCATTGGAAAGGGGGCTTCCTGTAACAGAGAAGAATGCCGCCTATCATGTTTACTTCTACTATTACAGATATACAATGGCAGCCACCAAAGTGAACACACAGCCGTTGAAACTTCAGAAAAGTTAACTCAATGCTGTCAAAATTCATAATTCGCTCTTTTGGAATATGAATTTTCCTAATTCATAATGCTTCCATACATTAGAAGATGAATGTCATATCTTTAAGACATTCTAAATTGGCTCTTAATGTGAAATATTTTTGCATATGCAAAGAATAAGCTGTTAGTTTGAGTCTATTTTTGGTACCAATACTAGCTACAGCTCAGAGAGACCTAAACCACCCGTCCCCAAAGGGTGATTTTTTTTCAGGCTGTGGCGCAATGAAGGAACCCAAGAGCCTCCAGAAGAAAAGAGGCATGTCTGAGAAAGCAAATGAATTGATTTCATTTTCCATGATTCATTGATTGCCCACCTTTCTGAGACTCAAGGCAGATTACAAAGCATGTCTTTTAGTCATCATTTTAATAAATAGTTCAAGGAAATGAAGACTAGGGAGGGAACAACAGAAAATAATGAACTGCCTCTGCTGATGAGTTCAGAAGTTTCCAGAGCTTTGTTAGAAAGTTCAAGGATGACACAACTTCTTTTCCGTCGTGAGACTGATCTGGATTTGCTTACGATTCTGCGGAGATTTGGTAGATGTCTGCTTAGGCCTGAGTACACTGCCTACAAGAATAGCCTTGAACTAACAGCTCGTTCTGTGTGTGTGTGTGTGTGTGTGTGTGTGTGTGTGTGAATGTGTGTGTGTGTGTGTGTGTGTGTGTGTGTGTGAGAGAGAGAGAGAGAGAGAGAGAGAGAGCCATCTGAGAACTCTCAGAAAAAGTAGGGTTTTTTTCCATTCATTGATAGTGTTTGGAAGTGAATTTGAGTCACAGAGAGTTTACTCATCAGTAAACTAAATAGAACCGTGCCATTCACACCAAAAACCCACTTGTATCTTCTGCACCTTTTTTTCCAAAGAATACAACTAAATTTTATTCAGCCTTCTTCTTCGCAAGTGAGATTGTATTTATTCATTTCAACATTTTTTTTTCCATTTTGGAATGGCTTCCTCATGAAATGAGAAAAATACCGCATTGCAATCCCCAAAAGACAAAGAATGTAATCATATCTATACAAAGAAAATACCATTACCTATACAGAGAGAAACTACGTTTTTAACTTAGCCTCTTAGATTTTACATTTCTGTTGCCCTGCAGATTAGATGAATGGTAAAATCATATCTGACGTCTCAAAGGCACTCAATCAGTTGGATCTGACAGAATGATTTACTCTCTTGTGAAGAAATGCTCCAATATGTAGGTGCTTGTCTGCGCTGCGCTTGACAGCTGGGCATCCGTAGCATCTACTTCAACAACATCTGAGAATAATTTGGAATTCAAGTTGGACCAGGGCAGTAGATGGCCCCACTAATATGTATTATGATACCATACATATACAATTTGTTCTTGTCAGCAGAACCAGGTGCCAGTAAAACTAATTTCTGCCTCCGCATCTTGTGCTAATGCAGTGAATTAAGATTATGGCCAGCACATCTGTGGTCCAAAGGAGAGCCTCAGGGAACAGCAACAACAGCCACGCCACCGTCACCCAAGCAGCACGCGTCCTGCGGCTCCGTGAGAAACAGATGCAAACTTCCTGCCAGTGTTCGACTGGAAACAGCCAAGGGAGGGGCTGTGGCTCAGTCTTAGAGCAACTGCTTGGCATGCAGATGGTCACCGGTTCAATCCCTGGCATGTCCGCTTAAGAAGATCAGGTAGGAGGTGATGAGAAAGACTTCCACCTGAGCCCATGGATAGCCACTGCCAATCGGAGTCGACAAGGCTGATCTGGAAAGCTAGCTGTCCTGTCTGTGTACAGTCATGCCATGATTGTCTGTATGTTGCAACCACAATGCTCATGACCAACCTGATGTATTCTCTCCTGATTGCAAAGTGTTACTTTTGAGACCCAGACTGGGCCTCTCCTGTTATCTGATAGAAATATGCACCTCTAGGCTAGCACTGACCTTGGAGCGTCCAGATACCAGCTTTTGCTACTTTGCACAGACGCTGGGAATATATTATTGTATATTACTGAATATCTAGCCATAACTAAAAAGGGTTCTCACAGGATCCGTGCAGACTTGAGTGCCAAAACCTTAACAGTTATTTGAGCGTGGGAAAAATCAAGTATAACACAGATGGCTTGTCTTGCCTTGCCACTTATACTAAGCTCCGTGACGGAGTGCAGACCTGAACTGTAAAATCCTGAATAAAGCTTTTCTACTGGAACCAATGTGTGTTCACTGGAGAGGGGCTGAGGGATCTACCTGGCAGGAACTGACACTAGCAGGCTTGAAAAAAGGATGCATCCAGGCCCACTTTCTTTGGTGGCATTTGTGATATGCTCCATATTCCAAACAGTGATGCTGCATCTTGTTTGAACAGCATCTCGACTATACGGAACTCCTGGCCGGCGGCAACAGACACTGTAGCTGGGGGCCATGTTTTGCCCCTCTGGAAGGAGGGGGAGGCAGCAGCGACGCTCTCCCTGCATTTGGGGACACACACGGGGGGAGCAAGGCTGGGCTTATACTTCTGCTCCGCCCCTCAGTGTCTCAGTGTGCCTTGTGTTCGGCCCACCCACCTCTCTCTATTTCAGTGCAGGATTAGCCGGTTGCCATTTACCGGGACCAGGTAGGAATTTTTTCTCCTCCCCCTTATTGGCACCTGGGTGGGGAGTTTTTCGCCTACCTTGCATTGTTAGGTTGGAGGGTAATTGGCTCAAGTGGGTCGATTTTACTTTCCCTTGGCAGGTTAGGAGTTGGGGAAAATGAGCGGCCTGGTGACCACCATTGGCATATCCCCATTGGTGGGGAAATGGGGCCTGGCAGGAGCGGCTGGCTGTTGTACGGCCCAGTTGCAAAGTCAGACGCCCTGGTAGGGAACCCCTGGACAAGCCGGTCCCTTCCTGCAGCTTTATGGCTGAGTGGGAGAGCTTTAAGGGGGTGAACCACTTTGTCAGGCCGGCCAGGCCCCAGCCATACCATGGATGGCTCGCACCCGGGGCAGTGGGTGGCTCGCCCATGCAGGTCAGGGCGGAGGTCCAGGAGTGACCCCAGGACCTGACCTGTACCGCTAGTTAGGCCCTTGCTGTGTTGACAAATATGTTGTTATAATTTAATAAAGCAGCCCTTTAGTTCCCAACACTTGTGTCTGCCTCTTCATTCCAACTGGGGGGGCAATAGATACATTCCATGAACCAGTCCTAAGGTTTCTCATTCTGCATGGTGTTTTTCTTCATCCACAGTGCAAGGATTGCAAATGTCTTTGCTTAAACAGATTAAACTTACTACCTATGCACAAACAGAGCCCCAACCAATGTTCAATCATGCTGAATTCAACAACAAATTTATTTAATGACACCTATTTCAGCTTTCACATGACTAACCCATAAACCGAAAAAGGGCCAGGATATATTACATAATCCCTGTTAACTGGAATGTGCTAGGATCTGTTCACCAATTTTCCTGCTCTTACAAAAAGGGTGTATATTTACAGGATACATGTTTACCTCTGATCACAAATTAGCTTCCCAAATCAAATGTCAACCCTGAGAGTCAAGCAGTGATGTTAATAATACGCCTCAAGACAATGTTGATTGTAGGCCTTTACACTTCATTTATTGTGGCATTAGCAATATCCGGCTGCCTAGATTAGTGTTTTTTTAAACATCTTACCTTCAGAATCCACTTTACGCATAAGGCTTGTCTGCTGAACAATTCATTGGCAATCGACCACCGGACCCTGGCATTCTATCCAAGTCCTGGGCTCAGCCAAGAGTGACTCCTTCCTCCGCCCCAGGGAGTCTTTCTCCTGCGGAAGAGGCTATTCCTCCTGAGGAGGGTTCTTTGCACAGCTGGCTGGTTCTAATGGATGTTCTGAAGGAGATTTGGGGGCACTCACAATTCCTACTCAATTCATTAGAGGACCCAGCCAGGACTTCTGGACCCCAGTCACACCAGGTAAACTCCCATGAAGAGTGTTTCAGGTGGGCAGCCATGTTGGTCTGTAGTAGAAGAGCAAGATTTGACTCCTCTGGCACGTTAAAGACCAACTAGATTTCCAGGGTAGGAGCTTCCAAGAGTCGGAGCTCCCAGAGCTCTCGTTTGCTTTGAGAGCGGAAGTGTCATGCTGTCCTGAATGGTATTATCTAAATAGGCTAACTGCATTAGACAAGATCAAAATGGCAATTTCTAAATACTGAACCAGGGGTCAGTGGACGAAATTTGATGCTATTGAATTAATGGAATTGAATTAATTCAATGCTGTTAAGTTAATCTATAGTAAACAACACCGTAAGTTTCAAAGAATAAGACATTTACCCCACATTTAAATAAATTCTGTGCTGTAGCCGCAAACATACATGAAGATTATCTACAAGTAATTCAAAACTTCCTTTCATGCTATTTTTCAAAATGCTTGAAAATAGAAGAGACCCAGAACATGAAGAAGAAAGCTAATTCTGGTAACACCTTCGACCTCCCTTGTAAGAAAAATATCAAAGACTAATTGATCACCCGTGGTAAGTGTTGGGTCCCCCCTCTCCTGCCAGGAGGGTAAGGGGAACCCTATAATCCCCGCTCTGCCCTGGAATCACATTGGGTGACCTGGGGCCAGTCACACACTCAGCTTCATCTACCCGACATAGAACAAAATCGGTCACTTTGGGTTCACACTGGAGAGAAAGGAAGAAGATAAATGAAGCAAATAAATAATAAATGGTCATAGCAAATTGTTCAATAAAACAGCTAAAGACAAGCCAACTAGGAAGCACTCCTTCCTCTAGGCTCTACTGTGGAATCTTTCCAAATGGTTTCCTGACTTCTTCCAGTACACACTTGTAAGTAACAGACTCATATTAGGAATGCTCAAACTCCCACCAGTTCATTATACATCCCGTTTACCCATTGTGAACAGAGATCGAGTTTCTCAATTACTAGTTCAATAGTTCATCTACCTGTGTGCCACTCTTCAGTGGGTTGTTTCATATTATTCCTAACTAACCATGTAAAACAGTGCAATTGTCTTTTCACACATGGGCATTCTCACAGAGCCCGATCTGAGTTCTGCTGACCACCCATCCTTGCTGCGTAAGTGCTCTGCTCTGTTTAAATACATCAGGGGTATAGTGTCCATGGGCACAATTGTGCCTGGCGACACCTTTTCTAGTGCCTGCCAAGAGGGTGGGGCCAGGTGGGTCTTTTGTGAAGCACGGCTTCTGATTGCCTACTGGGATACTGATTGGCTGTGCAAATTTTTAAAAACATTGCTCTGGAAGAAACTGCTTCTACAGCACAAGGGAGGTAAGCTGAAGCAGCCATGTTTTAGTTTGCTATGGCTCCTGCAGTGGCTGGTCTGTGGCAACCATATTGTTACTGAATCCACTGTAGTCTGTCGGAATTCCAAATGTGACCCCAGGCTCAAAAAAGGTAGGGGCTCCTGAAATAGTCGATTAGGTCACTCATTAAATCACACACAAATCATATAAATAAGTTATCAATGAATGCTGTGTTTCAATAAAATCCTACCCATCATTGTTCATCTACATAGTCCTTAGTAGAGATGGGCATGAACCAGAAAAAAAAACGAACCATGTGGTTCATAGTTCATCGCATTTCATGAACCACGAACTTTCACAAACCTGCCCCGGTTCACGAACCAGTTCACTTGGTTTGTGAAAACGTCACATCCAGGTCAGCAAATCATCACTTCTGGGTCAGCAGAAGGTCTGCAGGAAGTTCATACCCTGTTGCCTAGGAAACTGATTGATCGGTGCCAGGCAGTGGTACAGTGACAAATCAAAAAAGGAAACAAACAAACCAGCCTAAAGTTCGTGGCCATTTTTTTTCCCGTTCATGGCCATTAATCAAAAATGGGCTCTGACAAACCGCCGGTTCGCAAACCACGAACCAGCCCAGTTCGTCATGAACTTTGGTTTGTAATTCAGTTCACGCCCATCTCTAGTCCTTAGTGGAACTAATGGCTGCAAATCAGTTTGAACTGGCAGCATTTTGCAGATGCACAGTTTTGGGAAAACCTGAAGCAAAACAGTTCAGCAGGCACTCACGGCTGCTCTGCATGGACCCAACAGACCATGTAACTGACTCACATTTAATGCCACTGTTGAGGTTAGAGGCAGTTCAACAGCTGAATGTGTTCACAGTAAAATTTGCAGTGACCAGTTTGGTGTGTGTAATGAGGATCTTTGTTTGTCTCTCCCCACAGGCCCACAACTCCCTACACAACCACTTTCATGAAATTACCATTCTCTCTGATTCAACCTAAAGCCTTCATGCAACAAAACTAGTTCAAGGGAAAACCACACACAAATCCAATAATTACTAAGCGCGCCTTACTAACATGTAAGGTTTATTTCTTAAGCTAATTGTCAATGACATGGAGGGCTGGATGCAATCCATAAATAAAAGGATATGTCATGAAGTCATGCAGATTCATATCATTTCTAAAGCTCTGTATCTCGGCCCAGTCCTGCCTGAGCTCATACTTTGTTCCCACAGAGACAACTTAATAGGCTCATTACATTAACATTCTTGAAAGCAAAAACTCAAAGGCATCTTAGTTAATTCTCAGCCAGATGCTGCGAACTTGGAATCTTAAAAACCTTTAGCTTAAAATAACTTCTTTCCCAAGCACCTTGCAATTCATACACTTACAACGGACTCAGTTTTGTTAGTCTCTAAGGAGCTGCTAGACTTCTGTTTGATTTGGAAGTAATAAAGGTCTCCCGATATCCAAAGGAAAATATAGCATCTCCCAGCTGTCCCTTGTATATTACGTGCTTCAACATTTCACTATTGACAGCTCAACTTCCACCTCAAATGGGCTTTCAAATATAGCTAAAGTGGTATTTACTGTGTTTTACACAAATAAACCTCAATTTTCATTATTAATAAGCTCTCCTTCTCATCCAGGCTGGTTCCCTGGAGAGGTGGAATAGAAATACTCCGAATAAATAAATTTCCATTTATGTGATACTTAACTGCAGGAGCTGTGGGCTTGGGTACCATAGTATCTGGCATCATGGTATCCACACTCATGCTGCGCCTTGTCAAATGCTGGAAAGCAGGGCCGGATCTACGGTTGCCAGCACCCAGGGCAACCGAAGACTGGCCACTGCACGCGCACATGCTCCCGGCGCTGCATGATGACGTCAGTTCCGTGACATCATCACACAGGGCAGCGCATGCCGCCTCGCGGCAAGCTGGCTGTCCTGGCGTGCTGTGGAGCTGGCGGTGGCAGCGCGAGTGGCTGGGAGGCTGCCTGTACCATTCGCCTGCCCCACAGGACAGGGGGCAGCCGGCTTGCCACGCACCCCCTGTCCTGCGGGGCAGGCGAATGGCACGGGCGGCCTCCCAGCCACCCGCACTGCCTTTCGCCTGCCCCGCAGGACAGGGGGTGTGCGGCAAGCATGACCCCTGTCCTTCCGCCCGCGCACTCCCGGGGCTGGCAGCTGCGCCGTCTTTGGCGGCACCAGGGGCAGACTACCCCCATGTCCCCCCGTCGATCCAGCCCTGCTGGAAAGTGGAGATGAGCATCTCTAGATCCTTCAGTCTAGAGGTGGACCATTAAATTGGATCTGTTCTGGCTCCCAAAGGATTCCAGAAGGATGATGTCTTGTCTCACTTGTCCTGCCTTGATACAATCACAGCCCACCAACAGTTATATTTGCTTGTTTGTTTAAAGGGGCCACCAGGTCTTTTTCCAAGTCCCTTCTATCCCCTGAAATTCTTCCATCCTCCATTAAGCCTTTTTTTAAAAAAACTGTCCATACAGTCGTCATATGTCACAAATGGATCCATGCAACAATGTTAATATCTACCCTTTGCTCAGTAAGTTCTGAACAATTGTGCCCTTTATAAGCAGTTCTTCAGCAGAAAGGAGCCATCGCCCTGCATCGTCCTCGACCATTAAGAGCAACGGAGCAGCTGCTGAAAATGTTTCTGTAGGACACGGGGCTGTCCATTCTTAATAAGATTGCTTCTCGCAAGATAATTACCTATCCACCATGCCACTTGGAAAAACTGTAGCAGGTATTAATTATCATTGCACACTAATTATGTCAGTCAATGGAGTGTGCCTTTTTTCAACTGGCTGAACAGGCCATAGTCGAAAGCCGTTCGAGATCAGCACACGCGATCAGAAGCAAATAAGTTATATGAAATCCTGATGAAGTCTGGTCTTCATCCAAACACTGGCATGGCCTTCATTCATGACCCCATCCCATTCTACTTTCCATTTTTATAGCGCTGTCAGTGGGAACCGTCGTGTCATAATAACACCCAATACTTTTTTCAAAAAATGTTTAAGTCTGCCACCCTTAAAGTCTGTGCTTTGCTTTTTCTCTCAGGTGCTCCTCTTCTGCTCAAAGGCAACCATCTCTCATACTCCCATCAATTCTCATTTGCAGCACTTGCTCTGTCACTTCACATCAGCTGGGCAGACATCTTTAACCTTCTCCAGAACATTGTCTAATATCAAATCTATGAAATATTTGACTGCTATCACCTTAGCTATTAAATGTCAGGATCAGACATTTCTAGATCTTGAGAAGCTGGGTTTGTGCAGCCACAAGATCAGTTTTTTTTCTTTTTACGAAGGAATGTATTTTGAATCTAAGACTCTTTAGTGAGTACACCCAGGTTCAAACTAGACATGGCATGCAGACATAGGTCTCAGTCTTCTAATTCCTTTCTTCTTTTGAAAATTAAAAGCTGGTCCAGGAAAATGTGAGCTCAAGTTTATCGCTATGAAGAGAAGATGCCTAACCCCCCTTTTTTTTTGCAAATGTTTTCTGTTCCATATCCTCCTTCTAGGTAATTTTTCCACCCATGGGGCAAAAGAGTTGGGTATTTGAACTGCAAGGGGGAAAGCTTGAGGGGGAGGAGATTCTGAGGGGAGGGGGGGCCAGAGGCCAGAGGGGACAGTAGTCTTTTTCTCCCGTGCTAAATTCCCAGCCATCTGAGGCAACTTCTAGTTAAAGTCAGAAGAAAAACACGTGCAATTGCAGTCCCGTTCCCACGGAGGTAGCAGACCTCAGGTATCTGAGGTGTAAGTGGCAGGACTGTTTTTGCGGTCTCACTCCCACCATCTGAGAGCGGTACCACAAGTGACGCCTGACACAGGTTGGACACTTGTCAGCTTCCCTCTAGTTTTGATGGGAAATGTAGGCAGCTTGGCGGAATGTTGGACAAGTAACAGTTGAAAAGTCCATTGGACAGCAGTCAGAGAGCCAAGCTGCAAGACCAGGATGCCTACATTTCCCATCAAAACTTGAGGGAAGCTGACTAGTGTCCAACCTGTGTCAGGCGTCACTTGTGGTTCCGCTCTGAGGCTCAAGGACATCCAGTTCCCTAACTTGCATTATGTCACAAGGGGCAGTGCGAGCCTCAGGTCTCCTCCTCGGCTGCAGCAGGCACCAAAGCTGGCCTCTGCAGCTGCCTCCCAAGGTCTCTGTCTCACCTTATGACACCCAACTACAGGGTCTTCTTCCTGGATACCACAAGGAGGCAGGCAGCCTCTTCAAGCATTCACACTTCATTAACTGCGTAATAACTGCATACAATCTTTACCACAATTATCTGTTGGCATGGCTCACTGCAGTCATTCAGGATGGAAACAGATGAACGCACCGACGGCATTAAAGCTGCACCGTAACAACAGATGGCGGGCTGCAAACTCCAGCCACCCAGTCAACTCAACACTGCATCACTCCCCAAACCACTTGGAAATTAAGAAGCAGGAAATGTGTCGGCTGCAGACAAAATGCAGTCAAGAAAGTTTGTTGAACGATACTGGCCTAGATGAACCAATGGTTCTGAGCCAGTAAAAGGCAAGTTCATGAGCACATTTCGAGGTGGCTAGTAGTCATCTGTTTCCACCCTAAGTAGTGAGCAAGGAGCACGCTGACATTTTTCGGAATTAATATCTAGCCCAGGGATCCACGGTGCCTGCTGATATGTTTATTGGAGCTTGCTTACCTCTTGAGCCTTAGGGACAGCATCCAAAGAGTCTTGAACGGAAATCAAAAGAAACAGGGAACTTCTGTTTGCTTCCTACCAGCTGACTGGCAAGCAAAGAATAGAGCTCATCCCAGAGAGATGCTTGAAAGCCACGCATCATCAACTTGGCCGCAGACAGACATCTTTTAAATCTCTGGGCTTGAAAACCACAGCCTGTGGCCATGAAGGGCAAATATCTCTCTCTCTCTCTCTCTCGGAAATCAAAGCCAAACAGCACCTGTTCCCAAAAAGCAAGAACTCGTCCTAGCTTTCTCTTCTTTCAGTTCCTTGGTGCAAGAGGTACTTCTGAAAAGTCCTGGAAATATCACCTTTGCATCTGCAGGGACTGAGCTGCCTCCATTCTAGAAGGATGCTTGCCGTGGCCCCTTTCAACAGTTTGTGGACCCTCCCGATATTTTGTGAATGGCCCCACTCCTACGGGCAACCATTCTGAAGCACCGGCCACTACTCTTTCTCACAATTCTGAGAGCACTCAACCCAGTTGGGGACTCCTGCTCTAACTAGTCTTCTGGTGAGTAGAGAAGAATTTCAATCAGTTCTTAAACATGGAGGAATCAGGATACAGGTCAAGCCTTATCCTCAATAAAAGATCCCCAGGCTTAATATGTCAAAGTCCTGGTTGCCATTAAGTACTAAAGCTGGTGGTTTTATACATCTAACTATGCAAGCAACCTGGCCAAACACATTAAATTGTAGAATACAAGGAGCAGAGAACACACTGATTCTATATCCTAATTTAGCCCTAAAGAATATGTTTAGCATGTCTGTAAAAAACATAAAAGAGGGTTTCTGAGGGGTCACCCTTTACCCGAAGCTCGCCATGCAAACACCTCTCACTGGTTGGGTCTGAAGTTCACAATTCATCTCCAGTTCAAATTAAGCCCCGCTGTTCAGGGATGTCTCAATGGCGTTGCAGATGTGTGTGGGGCTGGCATAAATATTTACAACTGGACGTGATTCTATTTCCATAGAATTATAGAATAGTTTTACAAAACCTGATCTTTGTTAGGGGGGAAAATATGTTTTCAGATTCTTTTCTTTATTTACTTTTTTAAAGCAGGAAGGAGATAAAGCACTTTAAATAATGAAACAGAAAGGCAGAAAAGTGAAGTTTAAATTAGAATGGTGTCAAATGTCAAATTCTTGCCCTCTAATATCTTTCAAGCAAAAGGATGACTTTAGGAGGGATATAAAATGATTTCCACACATCCCTCCCCACTGTTATTCACTGCCCCCCCATCTCCTTGATATTCTTGTTCTCCAAAAAATCCCAGCCAGTCAGAGATCACAGAGGGACCGTAATGACACCCTGAGGCCAGATACCAAATCAGATTTAGCTCCATGATGGCATCAATGAATGTACGCAAAACGGATTGATGTCCTCTGTGTGAATACCGCTCTGGGCGGTGAACAAGTTAAAATCAGTAAAAACAATTAAACAACAATTCTAAAATCAACATACAATAAACAATAATGAAATAAATTAACCAGATACATTAAGGTGCACTGGTGGGGAGAACCCCCCCACCCCAAAGGTGGGAGACCGACATGGCACTGCCCCCTTCAACCACCGAACGCCTGGCGGAACAGCTCTGTCTTACAGGACCGGCAAAACGATAATATGTCCCGCTGGGCCTGGGTCTCCATTGACAGAGCGTTCCACCAGGCTGGGGCCAGGACTGAAAAGGCCCTGGCCCTGGTTGAAGTGAGGTGGGCTTCCTTAGGGCTGGGGACCACCAGTAAACATTTATCCGCTGATAGAAGCAGTCTCCGGGGAACATACAGGGAGAGGCGGTCTCGAAGATATGCTGGTCCCAACCCGCTCAGGGCTTTAAAGGTAAGAACCAACACCTTGAACCTGATTTGGAATTCAACTGGAAGCCAGTGCAGCTGGCACAGGACAGGTGTGATATGTGACTGGTAGGATATACCAGTCAGGACCCGCGCCGCCGCATTCTGGACCAGTTTCCGGATCAGGCCCGGGGTAACCCAGCGTAGAGTGAGTTACAGTAATCTAGCCTGGAGGTGACCGTTGCATGGGTCACTGTAGCTAGGTCCTGGGGCGTCAGGTAGGGGGCAAGTTGCCTGATCTGACGAAGATGGAAAAATGCAGACTTGATGGAAAAGAAGATGGAAAAATGCAACCGCCGTGACCTGGGCCTCCATCGACAGGGAGGCATCCAGGAGCACGCCCAGACTCTTCCCATCCAGGGCAGGGAGCTGGATCCCAACATGGGATGTCTGGCCTTGCTCTGCATATCTTAATAGCCACCCCGGAATGGAAGCTAAGTGCCAGCCATCCTAAGCACTTAGTAAATGCATCCCAAAGCAACCTCTGCATTCCAGAGATGATGACAACAGGACAAGCCCTGTCCACTGGAACATCCATTCAACACGCCCGGATCTCCCCCTCCCTCCTTTGTCCCCTCTTCCCAAGGTGTCACAATAATATAATCAGATTCCTAAAGTGGCCCATCTAGGGTAGTTGTAACGCCATTAATACCTTTGTTTCACCCGTGAGAACCACTGGGAACAGCACCAGCACCAGGGTACGTTTTGGGGTATTTAAGCTGGCCTCCCAGGCCACATGGTGTGTGTGCCATTCCTATCCAGACCCCTCGCTGTCACTCTATATTGGATCTAGTGCAGGCATTAGACCATCTCATCTCGCTGCTACGTCTTTGCTCCACGTCAGGATTGTGAGTATACCCAACTTCACCGCTCTCAAGTGGGCTACCCCGCTAATGCAACCGTCTCTATTTTCCTACTCTGTTTTCCTAGCTCTTGTGTGTAATCTTGTATGCGTGTGCTAGTTCAGGCATACGCCACATTATTTAGTAAAAACACGTTTTATTATTAATTAGTCTGCCTCTTTATTGCATGAGCGTCTGGAGAGGGACCCTGGTATATATTGGTTAAGACCCGCAGTAAATCCAGACTGCAAGCTAATTCCCCAATCAAATAGAGCAGTTCATGGTAACATGTCTGGCCGGCCGTCCATCAACAGAAAAAGCTGGGTGTCATCCATGTATTGATGACAGCCCAGCCCAAGCCCCCGTCCCAGCTGCAGGACCTCGATCTTCACCGGGTTCAGTTTCAGCCTGCTCTGTTTCAACCATGCCGTCACAGCCTCCAGAGCTCTGGACAGATTGTCTGGGGCCATGTCTGGCTGGCCGTCCATCAACAGAAAAAGCTGAGTGTCATCCATGTATTGATGACAGCCCAGCCCAAACCTCCGCACCAACTGGGCGAGGGGGCGCATGTAGATCAGGGGGCGCATGTAATCACAGTGCACTGGGGGGGAAACCAAGAGTTGGGCAGCGGCTGACAGTTGACACATACCACCAAACATTTTTCACCATTTTGGAGCACCATGCTAAGTCATTAACAGAAAGGGCACCTCTGGAGAAGGCTCCAAAAGTGATCAAAGCAACAGGGACCCTCTTTGTATACTTTAGTTACGTTGATTTCTGGGCACTATAATATAAAAGGAGGAAAATGCTTATTACAAGGATAGCTGAAAAACATTTCTCTTGAATTAAAAAGACTTCGGCCAGGATCCAGCAGTGTGCACGTGGAACCATAGATGCACTTAGCACGGTTCCACTTGGGCAAGAGCTTGGGCAAGAGCTTGGGCTTCCCTCCTTATATATTATAGTACCCAGATATCTTGTGCAAGTAGAAAGGTAGGTGGTACTACAATTAAGTAAGACTTCGCACAAGCCCCTGCTGTGGTCTTTTCCCTGCATTTTTGCTTGTGCAAGAGGTCTGAGTGCAACAAGCTTATACTGTTATTCCAGGAAAACTTTTATTTCAGCGGACATATCAGTAATGCTCTTTAACACGTCACTGCTCTGTTTACGGCAGAGCAGTGAAAAAGCATGAAATTTGGTCAAGTTGATTAAATGTTTGTGGCATCCCCCCAAAATCAGACTTTTTTAGTCTAAAGAGATGAAGAGGAAAACGTTTACAAAAGTGACTCTATCCATGACCGCCTGAAGTTGAAAAATAACCAGCACATGTTATAATTAAGACAAACAAATTTGTCTTCTATTGTTATAGCTTGTTCTACAAGTTTTCACAGACTCACAGAGTTGGAAGGGACCATACAGACCTTCTAGTTCAACCCCCTGCCCAATGCAGAATGAGCCTAAAGCATCTCTGACAAATATTCATCCAGCATCTTCATGAAAACTGCCAGTGAAGGGGAGCTCACCACCTCCCTAGGCAGCTGATTCCACCTTTGAACTACTCTGACCGTGAAAAAGTTCTTCCTAATATCCAGTCGGTACCTTTCTGCATGTAGTTTTAGCCCACTGCTTCGGATCCTACCCTCTGCTGCCAACTGGAACAGCTCCTTGCCCTCCTCCAAATGACAGCCTTTCAGATATTTAAAGAGAGCAGTCATGTCCCCCTTCAATCTCCTCTTCTCCAAACGAAACATTCCCAAGGCTCTCAGCCTTTCCTCGTAGGGCTCAGTCTCCAGACCTCTGATCATCCTTGTCGCTCTCTTCTGTACCCTCTCAATTTTGTCCACATCCTTTTTGTAGTGAGGCCTCCAGAACTGCACACAGTACTTCAGGTGCAGCCTGAACAGGGCAGTATAGAGAGGGACTATGACCTCCTGCAATTTTGAAGCTATGGCCCTTTTGATACAACACAAGACGGAGTTTGCCTTTTTTGCCACCGCATCACACTGACTGCTCATATTTAGTTTACAGTCCACTCTTACGCCAAGATCTCTTTTGCATACACTACTACCCAGAAGTGTATCCCTCCATCCTGTATTTGTGCTTCACATTTTTGTGGCCCAGATGTAATACTGTGAACTTATCTATGTTGAATTGCACCCTGTTCGCAACCGCCCACTTCTCCAGAGTCTTCAGCTCTTGTTGAATTTGAACTCTATCTTTTTGGGTGTTTGCCACTCCTCCCAATTTGGTATCAGTGGCACCCCACTGGACACCTCCCTCCAATCCGATGAAATGCCATTGACCACCATTTTTGGGGTGGGGTCCTCTAACCGGTTCCTATCCACCTAACTGTCCTGTAATCCAGTCTGCAGTCTTCCAGTTTACCCATTAGAATGTCATGGGGAACCTTATCAAAAGCTTTACTGAAATCCAGGTAAATCACATTGACAAGAGTTCCCATGATCCAGTAAGCTCATCACTTGATCCAAGAAGGCAACCATGTCAGTCTGACAAGGTCTGTTGGGGACAAAACCATGTTGACTTCCCCGGATCACTAAGCGGTCCTTCAGATGCTTACAGATCGATCCCTTTAAAATCTACTCTAATATCTTCCAGCAACAGAAGTCAGACTGACCGGCCTGTAGTTTCCCAGGTCATCCTTCTTCCCTTTCTTAAAGAGAAAAACCTTTTCTATGGTTTTCAAACTATAATAGAGAAATACTAGAAGAAAGATACCACTGCAAGATGAAAACTGGCTAGATTGCTTAATTGACAATGTCACTTCCAAATATAGAAACTCTGTGATTTTTTAAAAAAAATTGAAATAGCTTGAACAGTGTAACAATCATTTGGCTACTGGCACTATGAAAACACACAGTACTTAATTGCAATTTGATTTCAGATGGAAGGTTTATTGTTCCTGTTATTCCTAGTCAGTAGTGCAAACTAAAGCATAACAAGGAAGATGTCACTGGTTAGCTAACAAATATAAACATCCAAGAACCCATACAGAGAAGTGCTTCATATTAGTGGCACTAATTAGCAATTATGGAGAATTAGAATTCATTATTTACAGGAATACAATAACTGTACATGAAGCTTTACAAAGAAGTATTGACTGGATCCGTACTCTTTACAAGTCCCTCGGGTGGATGAAGCACCAGGCAAGGTCATCAGCAAGCTGCCACTGAACAGAATTAAAGGAGAAAATGTATTATTCTTTTAAGTGATAGATACGGATAGATAGAAAATGGGTTTGTTGGAGACAGACAGACAGACAGACAGACAGACGACAGAAAGAAAGAAAGAAAGAAAGAAAGAAAGAAAGAAAGAAAGAAAGAAAGAAAGAAAGAAAGAAAGAAAGAAAGAAAGAAAGAAAGAAAGAAAGAAAGAAAGAAAGAAAGAAAGGTGTCCCCAGTCTTTTTAGGGTTCATAGGCTGTGGAAATATTTCAGCCACGGGCTACTTTATTATCCTTCACGGAAACCTCATTGAGTTTATTATCTTCCCCGTTTCCTAACAGGCATGCATCAACGTTAATACTTATGAATCCTCCTGAGACAGTATCTTTCATCCTTTCTTCTTCTAAATGGTATATCATAATTGAAGCAGCAAGGGGGCGGGGGCGGGGGGAAGCATCCTTAAATTAGTGGGCAAATGTAGGCTCCAGTCTGAAGGTCTCCAAAAAACGCTATTCCCTCAATGGCTTCTTCATCCCCCATAAATGTGACTTGTCTGGTTAGATGATATTTAAGTTTAGCCTTTGGGCAGAATGCCGGATTCTCTTTGAAGCCAGCCCCAAAGGAGTGGCAACACGTGAACAAATCATTTATTTCTGTGTAACGCTGAAGAACAACTTTCCCCATTATTGACTTAGGAGAGATGACAGCCGGATGACGGCTGATTTTCATCTCAATCAGCAGCCTGGTGATTACCACCTTAATTGGAACGCAGAAATAGAAGCAGCTCATTTTTAAGCTACCTAAGAGAACACTTTTTAAGAAAGGGAACATGGGTTGCTAATCTAATCATCCCCACAAGCAAAAGCGACCAAAATAGCAAAATGAATTTTATCACCGTTACGAAGGCTCTGCACCAGTCCTTGCAAACAAGATCGAATGATACAAATACGCATCCCAACAAAAATCTCATACATCGTCAAGCAAATCACTCAGCGTGCTTTCTAAAGCATTGATTCAGAATATTTAACTGTTTAATAAATTCTGCTAAAATAAGAGAAATTAGGCAATGACAACAAGGGTCCCTGCTGACAGACAAAACCTGGATTATGTACCAGGTCTGATTTCAACGCAAGGGACAGTCCTGTTTGCAAGTATTCCCTAGTGTCTGAAACCATGGGGAATACAGTAAAAAAATTGTAAGCTGGCATCTACGAAGAATGGGAGGGGAGTGTTGGTTAACCAAATATGCTGGTTAACAAGCAACGAGAAGACAGTGATGTTAAGCAGGCAGCAGCCGTGCCCAGAATCCAAGTGCTCACTGCTGGCTGCTTGGCACTGCTTGCCCTCTTGCCAGCTCCCTCTTGGCTGGCTGCCCTCTTGCCACCACCAGGCTGGGGGGCGGCCAGCAGGCACTCCATGAGGTTGCTGGATGCTGGCCATGGGAGTTAACTGAGTTTTTACTGCACACAAGGTCCATTTTGTGAAGGTGTCTAGTTCTCAATTATGAACGAAACACATCCTAAACGAATAAATGGAACAAAATTTCCCCCACGTTGATTAGTGTTACTTAAACCTAAGGATTTAATAACAAACCTAAGGGTTCAGTAACATGAAGGGTTAAAACACTAAATGCATTACAAGTGCCAAATAATATGGCCCATTTCATACGTGAGGCTTAAATTTGTTTTTACATACTCTGGGACCAAAAACCGACTTACAAAAATACCGAAATACAATAAATAATATAAACCTAGTATGAAAAGAAGAAATACCTATTAGCTTGGTCATGTTATATATATATATATGAAGCTATATTTCAAAGGCCAGGTGGATGCTACATTTTTGATAGTGTGTATATTTAGTGTATATTTCTAATTTTCTATTTGTTGTCATCTTTGTATTTTTCATTCCCCTCCCCTTTTTTTCCTTAGATAGATAGATAGATAGATAGATAGATAGATATAAAATAATATAAACCTAGAACAAATTTAAGTAAACAAACAGAGCCAGTCTGGTGCCTAGATCTTCAGCTACCCCCGCTGCCCACCCCCTAGATGTCGCTCAGGCACTCCACTCTCTCACACGGGGATAGCCAGAAGGGAGATCAGGCCTGCCATTCTCCTCCCCTCACCCGACAGCTCTCAGCAAAGGGCCGCGCCTCTTCCGCTTCTGCGCCTCTTCCGCTTCCGCTTCTGCTCCCTCTCTCCACGGCTCCCACAGACTGGGCCACAGGCTAAGAGCCAAAGGCCAAGAGCACCTTCAAGCAAGGAGGCCACTGCAATAAATCGCCCTAAATGAAGCACTAATCTGAGGAGCTCAATCACCAGAGTCATTTCTGTATTAATGAAATTTGTTACCTCTGTACTGCCTGTCTTCCTCTCATGGCAAGCCTGGCTCAGGCTTCTGCCCACAGAAGGTGAGTCTCCCCTCCCCTCTCTTGCTGCAGCCCCCAGAAATGCTGTTCTCAGGAGAGGCCATTGGGGGGCTGCCATCAGAGAGGGGAGGTGAGAAAACCACACTGGAGCCAAGCCATTGTCATCCAGTGCCACCTGCATTTTTAAAATGTTATATTTTACCAACTTAAAGACTGTATCAAGAAGAAATAGGCACAAAACTTTTCTTTTTTAAAAAATTAAGGTATCCTTCCTCATTTGCTCTGCAGGCAAATTGATCTGAAGTCTCCCTCCTAGAAAAGATGCTCTCCTCTGCACAGGTCTGTCCCAATTCGTTTGGCCCAATCACTGATGAACAATGAGAACGCAATACAAAAGCCCTCTAGCTTGGGGTTGTGTCATTTCATTGTTTCTGTACAGCTCCATGTACTTTGCTGGTGCAAACTGAGTGTTAAACCAAAGTTATTGCTCAATAAACAAAATAAGCAGAGAATAAGATCACCAGCTAGAATCAGGGTTCAACAGCTGATGGCAGAGTTGTATTTATCTGCCCCCCCCCCCGTGGCTCACCCTTCCTCGTCTTCATGATAAAAAAAAATGGAAGAAGGAACTGGGAAGCTGTCAATTTAGCCAAAGCTGCTAATTTAATTAAGCCCTTTGTCTTAACAGATAAGATCAAGTTGACAGCAGACAGGGCAAGCACTGGGTGTCTTTTTCACAGAATGGAAATATAAAACAGGATTGGGGGGAAA
The DNA here is from genome assembly GCF_028583425.1 of Eublepharis macularius. Taxonomy (NCBI): domain Eukaryota; kingdom Metazoa; phylum Chordata; class Lepidosauria; order Squamata; family Eublepharidae; genus Eublepharis; species Eublepharis macularius. Next base: position 9,386,670 of record NC_072790.1, read on the forward strand.
GTACCAACTAGAAGCATCGTATTATTTCAAAGACTTCTACCAAGAAAAGGGAAAAGAGCTCAAGCACAAGGAGTTAGCAAGTGCCAAAGTTCTTTGTGGTATTATAATGAGGAAACGAGCGACGGGATCATGAAGCTTGTCAAATTATCTAAACTTGACAGTATCTCTAAGCTTGTCAAATTATCACAGAACAGAGTGTTCTCTCCACCAGAGGGGTTTAATGCACCTTTTTAAAAACAAATTCATAGCAGATAATTTCTGACAAGATGGGACCAAATTCTATTTGATGATCTGGAGGATTCCATTAAACCGTCACAGTATTTTGTGAAATGAGAAAACGTGTTTTACTAAAAGAGATAACCTGGGTGGGCTGCAATGTATTAACCCAGTACTGCTGACTAATGCCATTCTCGCAACGCCATGCAAAGGATTTCTGAGCTTACAATACAAATGCCATTTACTAACTTTCAAACTCAATTTACCTTTGGGCTGCAACTCAGCAGGCTTCAGCAGAAAACATGGCCAGAAATTAGTTCTACTAAGTAAGGGCTGTATTTCAAAACCAGATCACAGCAATGCATAAAAAAACAACTAAAAACAAGTCATTACTTACCCCTTAGAGCTGGGAGTAACTAGTTTTCAGCCTGCAATGTTGTGATGGTCAATTTGTGTATATGGTTCCTCCTGCCAAGTTCTGCACCTTGCATTCAGTAACTTCCATGAAACATTGCAATAATGGATGTCTTGCGGAAAACTTGCAAAAGGGTTTCTTGTATTAACTATTCAAGACTTACTAACTATTAACTATTCAAGACTTACACTATAACCTCTCTTTATGCTCCAAACTCTAATCAACTACAGTTCATTGAAGAAACTCTGAAAGAATTTTCACAATTTCAGGAAGGAGAGGTGATTATTGGGAGTGATCAATATTATATAATAAATTACGATTTGGATAAATCTAACTTTCCTAAAAGGCAAAAAAACAAAAGTAAGGAAAAGAGAAATATGGTGACAAGATTGGATACTATTATTGAAAAAAACCAATTAGTAGATATATGGAGACCCTTGCATCGCAATGAAAAAAACTGTACTTATTTCTCGGTACGCTTCAGAGTCTACACTAGAATAGACTACATTCTAATATCAAATTCGCTTATTGGGAAAGTTAATGAATCAGATATTGAAGCAATCTCCATCTCAGACCATGCACATATTAATATTACACTTAGCCTTGATAACGCAAAGTAAGGTCTGAAACAATGGTGCTTACCAAAAATATTACTTACCACACAATCTGCTTCTAAAGAACTTGAAAAAGCACTAGAAACCATAATTGCTGATAATTCAACCAATGATGTCAAACCTCATATTCTATGGGACACCATAAAGATTGTAGCAAGAGGTCATGCTATAGCTCTCTCTGCCCAGATTAATAAAAAAAGTCTCAAAAGCTAGAACTAATTAAAACGATTAAATTCCTTGAGGATCGACACAAAAAACAGGAAGTAAGAAAATCTATTGCAAATTAACAATGCAAAGAAAAATGCTAGAATCCCTGGAAATTAGTTAAATCCAAAAAGATATGTTATACACCAAACAACGATACTGGTTTAACACACCCAAAACGTTAAAATTGTTAGCACACAGAGTTAAAAAGAAATGATGTGCAAATTATATAAACCTTATGTATGATCAGAATAAAAAATTACATTCAAAATCATCTGAGATCATTAAAATATTTAGCGTATTCTACAAAGAATTGTACAGCTCATGGAATCCAGATCTTCAGAAAATCTCTAGCTTTTGGAGTGCACTTAATATCAAAAAATTAGAAGATGAACACCATATACTATTAGATAGTAAAATAACTCATCAAGAAATACATGATGCAATTAAACATTTGAAAAATAATAAAGCTCCCTTTCCGGATGGTTTCCCTTCCAAATTTTACAAGAAGTATGCAACTTTATTATTAAACCCCTTCAGAGACACTTGTAATATGATAATGGAGACAGGTCAAATCCCCATGTCATGGACGAGACCCACAATTATAGTAATCCCAAAACAAGGAAGAGACACTACGGATCTGACTTTATACAGACCCATCTCTTGGTTAAATCATTATAAAAATTTTTGCAACATTTTTAACAAAACGAATAAACACCTTCATCTCTAAGTATGTACATATAGACCAATCTGGTTTTATTCCTGGCCGGGATATAACTGAAAATATTTTTAAAACTTTAAACCTAATATCTCACTGCAAATCAAACAAACTAAAAGCAGTCCTTCTTTCCTTGGACACTGAAAAGGCCTTCGACTCACTAGAACCAGTATATTTACAATCAATCCTCCAACATTAGGGCTTCGGGAACAATTTTCTCACAGCAATCAAATCTACTTACTCCCACTCCTTTGCTATTATCAAGATAAGTGGCATGCTCTCAGAATCCATCCCGATTAAGAGAGGAACTAGACAGCTTAAGGAACTAGACATCCCAATTAAGAGAGGAACTAGTCCTCTATCCTCTGTTCTGTTTGCACTAGCTATAGAACCATTAGCTATAGCAATCAGCAATCATCAGCTTATAAGAGGTATTGATATTGGGGCCTTCTCATTTAAAGTCAGCTTGTTCGCTGACAACGTGTTACTGTATCTTACGGATCCACACTTATCCCTTGGCCATCTACAGCAACTTCTAATGGAATTTGGAAATATTGCTGGCCTAAAAATCAATATAACAAAATCTCATACTCTCCCAATCAACTTGGATAAAATAACTTGTAAACAAATCTCAAAAGACTACAAATATCAAATAGCCTCGAAGCAAATTCACTACTTAGGGGTAAATATTCTATCCAACAACAGCTCACTTATTAAACTAAATCATATGGAAACAATGAAGCAAATTAAATCACTTTTCAACGACTGGACCAATCTGCATCTATCATGGTATGACATCTAGTGAAGTCGTTTGCTCTCCCTAAAATACTCTACCTTTTTAGACCCATCCCAATCGATATTTCAAGTAATCAATTACACCAATGACAAGGAATGCTTAACAAGTTTCTTTGGGAAAATAAAAGGCCAAGAATCGCCTTTGAAGTGTTGCCCCAGAAAAGTTCGAATGGAGGTCTTAAATACTCAGACCTATATGTTTATCATATTGCAGCTAGATTGGTTAATGTACTTCATCTTCTTCATTAAACAAATTCCCTAATCTGGGCAAACATATTTCAACCTATCCTCGGAAAATATTCTATAAGTGATATAATTTGGAAGCATTTAATGGATCGTCCTAAAAAAATTCAAAGAAATACTTATTTGGCCTCCCTATTGAAAATATGGGACAAAAATAGAAAACATTTAGTCCCGACGATATCCAGGTATTCTACATTCACATTTCAACACTGGTCACCTCAGGGTCATGATAAATCTTTTTCTGAATTTTGGAATTGGGAAAAAATAACTAGATTAATAGATATAACCACTCATAAAGGCTTATTAGAAAAATCAGAACTAGAAAAAATCATGGAACATAAAATTCATTGGTTTAGGTATCTCCAATTACAAAATCTGCATTTTAAACCAATTTTACAAAAATTCTTACTTCCCCTAAAACAGAATTTGAATGCCTATTAGACTCTCCTTCTGTTCATAAAAAAGGCTTGTTATCCAAAATCGACAATATAATGTTGTCCACAAAAAACCCCAAAATATGGAAATTCCAAGCCCAATGAAATAAGGATTGTCAAATAGAACAAACTACAGAAATATGGAAAAGAATTTGGTCTTCCAACATTTATATCTCAAAGACAATCGTCACCAAGTTGCAAACCTACAAAATAATTAACAGATGGTACATAACCCCCCCAAAACTATCCCAGATCTCTTCCTCATCTTCACCTAATTGCTGGAAAAACTGTGGAGAGGAAGGGAACTTTGCCCTTTGCTGGTGAAGATGTAAGCATATAGAATTATTCTGGAAAGAGGTGCTAAAGGAAATCCGAAAAAATAACAGGGTATGAGATCCCGCTGCCACCAGAAATTGTCCTGTTGGATCAACAGGATAAGTATCAGGCCCATATTCCTACATTAAGGAGAGACCTAATACCCCCAAAGAGCATGATAGCCACTCTTTGGAAATCGAAGACAACCCTCTCAACTGACAACTGGCATACCAAAATTTGGGAAGATTTTATATCGGGAAAATTATACGATAAAATCTATCAACTAGAACACTTCCCTAGAACAACCAATTTTATAGAGAAATGGTTTCCCTTTTTTGAATACCTTGAAAGTAACAGCTCTTTACCTTGCCTAATTTTTTTTCATATATATGCAAATGTATAAGTCATATGTATGTTCCACAGTATGTATGATGGACTTTACAAGTACTCTATCCCGGTATTTGATCAGATATAATCCCTTATACTGTGATAAACTATATTTTGTTTAATTGTTAATTGTTATTAGTATTAACTTCTTGTGTGTTTGTAAATTTTTGTGTGTTTGTTACTTGTTACTAGCATTGACTTCTTATATGTTTGTAAAGTTTTGTGTGTTTAGTTTTGTAGTTTACAGTTGTGTTTTACAGTTTTAGTTTTAATAAAATTTATTTAACAAATTAAAAACCTATTCAAGACTTAAGTGCTAAATACATTCATTTTCCATGCAAGATACATCCAAGGAGTTGTGCTCATGATTCTAGTCTTCACAACAGTTTCAAAATCAAAAGAAGTACTCAAAGACATCAGAACAGTTATTCTGGAGGATAAAGAAGCAATCCAAACACTGAATACATCTGGGGTTGCCCCAGGACTGCTGAGAGCCACTTGGGTCCCCCAGACAAAGATTCCTTTAGCACCCCTCCCCGCTCATATTCGTCAGATCCAACCCAACCGCCATATTAAAAAACACACATTGCTTGCCCAGCTCCATAGGACCCCCAGGAAGAACAATCCCTCCAGAATTCTGTACTATTATCCCTTTCTCTTAGGAGCCCTGGAAATCCCATATTTTGCATTTTCCTCCCTAAATCTAAAAGGAGGAGCCAAAGTACTTTTTATTTAAAAAATCTCGATTTCCTGTTTTCATTATTTTCCAGTTACTAACTATCTATTACATTCTAAGAACTGGGAGCAAGAATGAAAACCGCTGATGCGGGCCATTCTGCAAACCCTTTCTCATGCACCAGCTGCTGCCACTGAAAGAATTTCATTGGCTTTACTTTCTCAGACAATTTTCCTGCTTTAGCTAATACAGACCCTTCTGTGAACAGAGGACATTGACCGCTTGCCTCCAGCCCAAAAACCTATGATAATGTCCCTGTGAAGTCGGACAAACACACTGTGAAATGGATAATCCAATATACTCTTGAACTGTGCCACACAATGGATGCGAATTCAAAGACATGGAATAAACCACACTACATAACTTCAGCCATGACAAAACCGTCTGGCTGTCTTGTATTTGTCATTGTGACCATTTCAGTCACCTCTCTTGTCTTTCTTCCATACATTTCCAACAGTTCAAAGTAACAACATATTTCTTGTCAGAGTGATTAAAAGAGGAAAACAAAAGGAGACCATGAAGGTTATACAGGAATGTATTAAGGGAAATTTGTTCCTTTACTCTCTCTCCAAAGACCACAGTCCTAGACTGACGCTACCAGATCAGACCTCTGTTCCATGTAGTCCTGCATTCTGTTTCCCGTGGTGGCCAAGCAATTTCCCTGGAGGCCAACGAGGGGGCATGGAAGCCGAGGTCCTGATGTGTCCTCCTAGCACCGGTGTCTAAAAACCTGCTGCCCCTAAATATAGAGTTCCCCTTTACTAACCATGGCCAGTAACCATAGATGGACCTACCGTACATGAATTTATCATTTAAAGCCATCTCTGAAAGTGGCCATCTGTGCCTCTGGTGGCAGTAAATTCAGTAACTCGCAGTTACTGGCAGCAGTTTTAGCATTCTCGCCATAGAATAAACTCTCAGGAAAAATAGCAAAAAAAATACTTAGCAGAAAAAAGAAGCTGAAAGAACTTACATGTTAATGAGTACATATAACAGCACAATTAACTTGACTTCTTGTAATGAGGTTTAAAAATATTGATTTGAAATTTATCACAGCAATTTTGCACTGCTAGTTTACAATGTTGTAAGCAGGGCTTTTTTTCAGCTGGAATGCAGTGGAACGGAGTTCCGGAACCTCTTGAAAACGGTCACATGGCTGGTGGCCCCACCCCCTGATCTCCAGACAGAGGGAAATTTAGATTGCCCTCCGCACCGCTGAGCAGCACGGAGGGCAATCTAAACTCCCCTCTGTCTGGAGATCAGGGAGCGGGGCCACCAGCCATGTGGCCATTTTCTCCGAGGGCAACCCACTGAGTTCTACCACCTCTTTTCCCAGAAAAAAAGCCCTGGTTGTAAGCAAGTATGGGTGACATTTGTGGCACAGTATTGCAGTGCATACCTAAAAAAAACCTTAACTGTAAATAAACCCATAGAGAATTACTATTTTGGTGTCTTTAAGACCAAACAGCCAGCACTCCAGTAGGTGGAGAATCCACTTCACAGAGTCACTGATCTGCCACTGGGACTTCTTAGCCACCGTGACATGCACCCACTGCAAGTTCAGAGCTCCTGTGGCACCCTGACACACATGGCAAAACAGAAATAATGAGCAAAACAACACGCCCGCAACAATGCCAACAGCAGGTTAGAGTTTTGAAATACAGGCCTCTGAATATAATTTCGCTACACCACAAATATTCCAGACACATCAGGGCCACGTCCATATTTCAGGAATATATATATAAAACTCAACATTAATATTTCTCTGGAGCCATTAAATAATTAAATAAATAAATCATACCTCGTGATAATTCTTGCTTAACCATTCCTTGATCGTGGTAAGCGCAATGACTGCAGCTGGCTCGTTCGGAAACCCTAAGCAAAGAAAGGAGAAAAGGGTCACATATGGTAAGTATGTTTACATATTCGTGCTCAGGAGCAGAACCGGGAACCTTTCCTGACTTGGGAGGAAACGATTCCGAAACTGTTGAGATGATTTGTTTTTAATGATTTGTAACAACAACAACAACAACAATATATAATATAGTGAACTATCAATCAAATGCCAAGTACAAATTAATTCATTTTAGATGCTTTGTTGCTGAAATTGTCTTATCTTGAGGCCGCTTGGGTTCTAGATGCCAACAGGAGTTGATACATAAAGAAAAACTCAGAAGAACATTTGCACTTATGAACTAAGAATGCACTTGCAAAGTAGTAACATCACATTACAAAATAATTCTGAGCATGAGATCCAAAAATGGTACTTTACAGTCTCTGTGTGCATGCATTTAAACGCACCTTTTAATGCCAAACTCTTGGCATTAAATTTGATTACTTGATTGTGCTTTGTTCAACTGAAATTCTCCAGATAATCTCAACGGAAATTAAAAAAACAAAGCTTTCAAGAGCTGAGCTTGTTCTATCAAAGCAAACCACTCTGAAGACCAAATATCTCTGTGCCTTAAGATGGCTTTAATTAACTAAAATTGCTGAACAGCTTGGCTCTATTGTCTTGCATAAGTACAGCTCTGGTTTACGAAAAAAATCTATCAGTTTCCCCTTATTAGCTTCTTAGCAGTAACCCAACATCAAATGCTGACCTTAGAAAGCTTCGATAATACTTAAGTCTTCAGTATCATTACTTAAGCACGACTAGAAGAAGCATCTCAATGTTATTTCCACTAGGAGTCATTTTACTTACTTGGTGGTGGAGAGTGCCCTAAAGTCATAGCTGACTTATGGCCACCTCTAGTGGGGTTTTCATAGAATCATAAATCATAGGGTTGGAAGGGACTTTTAGAGCATGGCAAAAGACTAGCAGAGGTGGTTTGCCATTGCCTGCCTCTGCTACACTGGAGGTCTCCCATCCAATTACTAACCAAGGCTGACCCTGCTTAGTTTCTGAGATCTGGATCCACCTCACCTGGGCTATCCAGGTCAGGGCACTTACTTACTTACTTACTTACTTGCTTGCTTGCTTGCTTGCTTCTATGCTGCCTTTCCACCCAAATTGAGTTCCCAAGGTGGAAACATCAAAATATCCAAACATTTCAACATTAAAATAACATTTAAAATAAAGTATGGCCGTCTGACAGCATTGATGATCCTCTTGACTTAATACGAATATGCACAGATCAAGAGGAAGAATGCATGAAAGGCTCAGCCGGTGCTTGGCTCTCTTGGCCCTTTCTTAGATGCCCTGGGTAATGCCGATCACCACTTGGGGGTCAAGAAGGAATTTACTTCCAGGCCAGATGGGATGGAGATCCTGGAGATTTTTTGCCTTCCTCTGGGCAGAGAGGAGGGGTCACTGAGGAGGGGAGAGGGAGGATTAGCTGTGAACTTCCTGCATTGTGCCGGGGGCTGGACTAGATGACCCTTGGGATCATTCCAGCTTTATGCTTCTATGTTTCTATGTATATATACAATAATTCAGTAAAAACATATAAACACACTGCACAGACACCAGGGAGGATGGCCAATAACTGTTAGTGGGGGGGGGGGGGTTGTTAAACAGAACAGAAAACTCTTCATTTACGGGTAGAAGAAAACAATAGAGGGAGGCAGATGAATCTCCTTGGGGAGAGAATTCCCAAAATGTGGCACCACAAGAGAGAAGGCCCTTTCACCGCCTGTGTAGCCTCAGATGGGAGGGGCACCCAAAGCAAGTCCTCTGAAGATGACTGGGGAGGATTAGCAAGGAACACAATGAGAATGAATGCAAATCTGAAAAAATCCACCTTTGTTTTCTTTACCATTGGGATCAGGAATGGACTCTTCCAAGTCTACTGAAGTCAGTGTGTAATCCCGTTTAGCAGTGCACTGTTTTATTTTCAGGAGGTACATTGAAAGGATTAACTTATCATATGCTATATTAGCTAATACACAAAAAATATTCTTTTAAACAGAAATGACATGGATGCATCAATGGACAAGATCATTTTGTGAATGAACTGTATTTCCTATACGTCTCACGGTTTATGGACAACAAGCCAGTTTCAGGTAACTCCAGCTAGTACTTAGCAAAGTAATCTCAGCCTTTGTAGTGCACTGCTCCTCTGTCTTGAGATTTTGTGCTGGTGTGATGACAAATTACAGCGAACAACAGAGCCTGAACGGTATTTTAGTCAACTAAATCATACAGGTGTTATACATAGCCTAGTGTGAAAAGAATAATTTTCCTTCAGGCAAGAATAATTCACCTTAAAAAGGTTAATGCTTACACTTTGTAATAGTGTTCTTGCTTGAAACTGATAAAATGGGCTCACATCCACACATATATGCATGCACACAAATACTCTCATGCAATTTATGCACACTACTGAAACACAGATTTTTGACACTGGCTTAGACCCAGATGAGCGTTTCCATGAGCACGAGGATTTCGATCCACGGAACATGATCTTCTTTCTTCCTCTCCTGTGCCAGCCCAAAAGCTCTCCTGAAATCCAGTTCTAGAGGGTGCAGGTCACACCCAGGAACAGGGGCCAGGGGGCATTTGGGCCTGACACAGGAGAGGGAAGGAGGGAAATTCACCGTCCATGGGCGGAAATCCTTGTGCCCATGGAAATACTAGTCTGGATTCAAGTCATCGTCAAAACTTTGTGTCAATAGTGTGTATGTTTGTATATAAACTGTGTGAGGATGTTTGTGTGCATACATACATGTGTGTGTGTGTGCATGTTCACTTTCTCAAAGTTAAGTCACACTTCACGGATAGAAAACCTTGTACCGTAAAAACCACAAACCTGAATCCTTCACATTGTTTGCTTTGTCAAATATATGGAAGGCATGTACAACGGTGGCTACAAAAAATGTAAACAATTTTTAAATATGCTTTTCAACAGAAAAAAATAATATCTGAAGGATCTGGCATCCATTTGTCCTTTTTACCCTTTTTTATGGTGCAAGATAAATAAATCAACACAAATTATTAAACACTTGGGCTAAAGACAAAGTAGCTTTTATGGACTTCTCTTCAGAGTTCCCCTTGCATAATCTAAAAAAGGTAGCCAGCTAAAATGCTGCCTATACACTCCTTATTAGACATGGGCACAACCCCCCCAAAATTAACAAACCTGCGGTTCGTGGTTCAGTGCCGCCGACGATCCAGAACAAACGGACCATAATGAACATTTCCCATTACCAAACTGGTTTGTGGTTCATGGTTCATGGCCATCGGAATGGCCCCCGTTGCACTTAGAGAGCCTATATTCCCAGGGAGTGTTTAGCAGGCTCTCCTCCAGCCAGCAACCAAGTTTGGTCAAGATTGCAATAGGGATCTTGGAGTTATGCCCTCTCCAATCCGAGGCCCCCAGGAAACTCCCACTCAATACAATTAGAGCCACCAGTTGACATTGGCCCAGTGTATTTATTTATTTATTCAATTTATATATTATTTATATACAAGGGGTGTACAAGGGGTGTACAAGGGGTTGGCCGTCAGAACTGCCTATCAGGGTTTGCAGGGATGAGATTGGAGTGCCCATGGCTACAGAACACCCCCCCCCTTCCTCCTCCCTCCCCTGGGTGTCTTCTCCCATGTAACCAATTGTAACCAATTTGCAGCTCCATGGTTGGAAGGAAGACCTGCCGATCAAGGTAAGCTGGGCTTCGATTCGGGTTTCCAGGGTGACAGAAGGAGTGCAGACAGAGTTCAGGCATTCCCCCAGCTCCATTTCCAGGGGAATTGATTGATGGTGCCTGACTGTCTGGCTTCACGAACCGTGGGTGAATGCAACGAACTGGGCTTCCAACGAACACTGGTTCATTGGCCATGGACCCTCACGAACCGCTGGATCGCGAACAGATGATCAGGTGGTTTGTGGGGGGTTTTGGTTCGTAATGCGGTTCGTGCCCATGTCTACTCCTTATCTTACTGTCCTTGCATCCTACACATTTTCAAGTCCGTGAAAGATAATAATTTGTTCCTGCTACCAATGGACACTACATCTCATCTGACCAAAGGCTGTGCACTTCGGTAACATGAGTCTAGAGTTGCCAGCCTGCAGGTGGTGGCTGGAGATCTCCTGGAATTACAACTGATCTCCAGGCATCAAATATCAGTTTCGTTGGTGAAAATGGCTGCTTTAGAGGGCAGACTCTATGGCATTATACCCTGGTGAGCCCCCTCCCCAAGTGTTGCCCTCTCCACGCTCCACCCTCAAAATCTCCAGGAATTTCCCAACCTGCATCTGGAAATCCTACATCTTCACTATTTTTCAAAAGATCTTAAGATGGTCCCCTTTCAAATAGTGCATTTATTTTTTTAGTATATCCCATCTTTTCCCAAAAGCACAGAAACAATAAAATTATCATATAAATTCAGGTCTCAGGCAAATTCCAACCCAACAACAACCCAACTACCTAAACAAGAAGACACAACATTTTAAAACACCAAAAATAAGACGACCAAAAATGAAAAGACAAAAATATATATGGCATACATAACTCTTTGAAAAATAAAAGTCCTTAAAAAAAAAAGTTGGTGCTGAGTGTGCAGCTCTTGGGAGGCTATTCCACGGAGTTGGACTCACCCAGAGGAAAAGCCCAGTTCACAGCAGAGGCCAAGACCACAAGGCGAAAGACGGGGGCCGCCAACAGGGACGGCCAAGCAACTCTCAGACAGCACACAGGTGCCTACTAGGAGAGGTGGCCCTTCAAGGGCAGTCCCACACAAAGTATTCTGCAGTGATCTAACCTCAAGGTTACTTACAGTAATATATATATCATCAGGACTGCCTGACTGGCTGAATCTAGAAAGAAGGATAATTTCCTAATCAACATGGAGTTTAGCTAGTTTTCTTTCTAGCATTAGGAAAACAGCAGTCTTGGGGCAAAACAGACACGGCAGAGATCACAATCACAAGTATTTAGGGCCCTCAGGGTCCTAAGTGACCTCTGGGTGATATTCTGGTGCTTTCCGTACTTAAGATGGATTCCAGGATCTGATTAAAGGACAGGCTGGCTTCACTATACAGGAATACAACAGGAGAGGTGGTGTTACCATCAATCCTCACAGTTTAGTTAATCAAATCCCTTGACCTGTTATTAATGCTTTAAAAGAAAAGGGTTTCTTAAAGAACATGTCTTTCCCCCTTTAAAAGTGCTGATAAAAGCATAGGCAATAATAATGGTTTCCATTAGCAAAACTGTGTAGGTACTTTACTCCCCTGTCTTGTGTGGTACATGCCTGTTAACTTCTAGCAGATCTATTGCAACCCCTATCTTTCAGTCTCAAAACAGGTGAGCTACCTGTGACCCAGAAATGTGACTGGGGCAACAGCGTCAGGGATAGTACTGTGTGGTATGTATAGGGGCAAAGTGTTCTGGTTGGATGGAGTGCCTGTCAGGCACATATTTCTTGAGTCACTCACCATTCCTGGAATATGGCATTTAAAAGAATGCTACAGCTGTAGATTTTACAGATCCACTAATAAAAATGGCCCCATCTGGCCCTATTGGAAAGATATTCAAATGAGTTACCCTTTTAAAGGTTAACATTTGGACTGGACTTTGATAAGTTACTTTCCAAATGCACATCACTATTATGCACAGGCAATTTATAAGGAACGTCTGCTCCAGCTCCATGCAAGCTTTCAAGCCTTTTAGAACTATTTTGCTTTTGCTTTTTTTCAGCTGCATTGTTGCTAAGGACAGCATCACTCTGTTCGTCTCCACCGTGGCCTTCCACAGAAAAAGCAATCTTCATAAGCACGTGGGAATCAAATTACTTGAGTGAAATGAGCTCGAGGAGCCTCACAGGTAACCAATTGCTGGAGAAGCCGCTCAGACAATTCTGGCTAAAGGCTCAATTTCACAAAAGATAAAACAGGTAAAGGTAATAAGAATGACACTGGTCTACGTTGCTGCAGTGAGTGCTCCCCTGGAATACTGAAAAGGGCAAAGGCACAGGCAGCATCAGGCAGGAGAGGCAGGCGAGCGTTACGAAAACTTCGAACGGTCCCTTCCCTTGGCCTCGTGCTGGATTTTAAAGGCAAGATGGATTGCTGATGCCCACATCTGTACTCTTTTAAGGAATCTGGCCTTACTCCTTTAACAAGCGCGCAGTCCCCTCCAGTTCTCCCAAAGTGATATAAATAAAACCAGTGAAGAAAGTCCTCTTCACAACACGTCACTGGCATTTTCTAAGCCCAGGTCATGCCGTGCCTATGGCAGCAGGAAGTCCTGTGTGCCGAGCGGTATTTTCCTTCTAGGGGCACTTATGGACACTGGGGGTAAATAGGGCTGTTTCAGAAATTCAAATGGTCAGGTTATTTCCCCCCGCCCCCGTCCATATGATCCCTCTCCCAGTCTGGTATACATGGAAAACCATCTTTATAAAACGGTCTGTAGGCAGCTGGCCGGCAACTCTTTTTCAAGGGTATCACGGACTTAGCCTCTCCAGCCCAATTCATATAAGCCATTCTCCATTCGACTCAACAGAGAGAGAAAAATCCCAAATGCCTATTTTTAAATTAGAACAAACCATGCCCAGTGCAATCCTCTGTGGAATTACTGCAGTCTAAAAAAACCCTACTGAAAGCAATGGTCTTCCACGGAAATAACTCTGCATCAGATCGCAGACTGCCACAGATTCTTCTTGCTTGTCAACTTCAAAGGACGCAGAAGACTGCAACTCGGCTGGGAATGGCGCTGTTCATCAGCTAGTTCACATATGAAGTTTGGTCATCAAGAGAGCGTTTACCCGGACATGGCTAGAAACTCTCTCAGGGACACAAGTACGTATTGCACGAGCTGGTCTGGGGCAGTTCTACAACTTGAGATTTATCGCAGCCCAACTTAAGACTGCTTGTGCGGGAGGTGAGGGAAATTCAATCAACCAAAATTCGAGTAAATTATTTAAGTCATCCGTAAAAAATATCAAGAAGAGTGCTGCCTTTTGAATAGGTGCAAGAGAGGCAAATAAAATAACTGCATGTGCATATTTTATTATCGTCACATCTAGTCATCTGTGGGAAATAAAAGAGGTAGGAAGGGGAGGGTCAGGATTGCACCTGTCGGGTTGCCAGCTCCAGGCTGGGAAATTCCTGAAGATTTGGGGGTGGAGCCTGGAGAGGGCAGAGTTTGGCGAGGGGGGAACCTCAGTGGAGTCCCCCCATAGAGGGGGGCCATAGAGTCCATCCTCCAAAGCACCCATTTTCTCCAGGGGAACTGATTTTTGTAGCCTGGAGATCAGTTGCCCAGTTACCAACATTAAAAAGGAAGCAAATTACCAAAGCTTTTTTACTTCAGCTATTTTCAGGTTACATAAAAAATGGCAAGAGGTTCTCCCCCAATCCCAGCCACTTCTATACATAAAAGCAAGTGAAAAATGTCTGCTTGTTTTATCATCTTTTAAGACCTCCCCCCACAAGCCATTAACAAAATTTCAGACACTGTGTGGTTCACATTTCACATCGTGCACTTCAAGGAAATGGAAACAGGCTATTTCGGCAAGCGTAGAAGATTAAACGGGAAAAATGCCAGGAAAGAGATTCACTCCAATGCATTTTAATGACCGCACAATGGAAGAATGGCATTCTTAGGCACTTTAACTGTGAAATCTACTGCTGCCTGAAAACCTATCCACAACAGTAAACAGGTATGGATTGGTGCTTTCTGACACAATCCATCTGCCACATCACTCTTGTTTTACTTCAGGCTCTCTTGCAGCTTCTAAGCACGCCCTTCTGACCTTAATACAGTTATTTACGTCTCCTAATGCTCTGCACAATGTTTATTTTTGGTGTAATTCATAAAACAGAAGTGAACACCTTTGTGTCTCAGCTAATCAGAAATGTAACTGAACTGGTATATTTCTCTGTGGGATTAAAATGTTTGATACGTGTTGGTTTTTTTCTGCCCCCGGCCCCAATTCCTTTATTTTAATCAACCTTCTCAGAAAGGTAGAAATATTTTTAAACTGATGAGAAAAGGTTCATCCCACTCTGTTCGTATGTACAGAAGCGGCACAGTCTGTAATTCATTCTTCTGCACTGATATGCCATGTGCTATTGTTTTTTGTATTGTTCCTAATTTTTCTGATCCTAGTCCTATTGCATTGCTTATCATTGTTTTACATTGTGTAACCCACCCAGAGTCTAATTTATAGGCAGGCTATATATTTTAAAAAATAAAAACATTTTAAAGGGACAAAGCTCTTTCAGCGTTCCATATTTGCAAATGAAGTGTTTTGGGTACCATAATAAAAGGATATGAAAACGTTTGCAACATTGAAAACAATGAGAACATCTAAAAGGGAACATGGTCTTTACATTTCCCCTCCCACCCCCCAGGTGCAACATGTTGTACTACGTAAGTCTCTTCTGAAATATAACATTGCAATGAATGGCAGGAGATGTATTCAGAACATACGTTTCAGCGGTGAGCTGCAGTCTGTCTCACCGGTGAGTGCTGCACTTTGATCACAGCATTACCTCCCGCATTAGAAGGTACAGAAAGAAGTCATATAGCCCCAGACAAAACCTCACTTGATAGAGGAGCCTCTGCAGGCAGCCGTCCATCAAACTGGCAACAAATTTCATGGATGACATCTTGCACAAGAAGTATTCCAGAAATCCTGAACTGACGCTAATACCAGGAGGACTTAATCTTATTACGCCCGAATCAAGAGCGTCGCTGGAAGTAAAGATATTGTTTTGTTCCACAACAGGTCTTTTGCTAAAGAAGGAAGAAGAAAAAGACTCTCTCATCTAGCCACTTGCTCAGGCATTTTTCTAGTTATTGATTTATTGCCCCACCCACATATAGAAGGTCTAGGCTGTGAATTGGAGTGAACAACCATAATAGCGCTTTGGGGCTATCATACTTCATCGAACTCTTACTACAATGCAATTTCTCACCTGAAATGGCCTCGTCTAAAATAGTCGAGCCTTCTATTCTTCTCACCATTGTTAACTGAGATACACGGAGAAGGAACTCATCGATGTATTGTCGAAGGCTTTCACGGCCGGAGAACGATGGTTGTTGGGGGTTTTCCGGGCTGTATTGCCGTGGTCTTGGCATTGTAGTTCCTGACGTTTCGCCAGCAGCTGTGGCTGGCATCTTCAGAGGTGTAGCACCAAAAGACAGAGATCTCTCAGTGTCACAGTGTGGAAAAGATGTAGGTCATTTGTATCTACTCAGGAGGGGTGGGGTTGAGCTGAGTCATTCTGTAAGAGTTTCCCAGGGTGTGGAATGCTAATGGCGGGAGGCTTCACTGTGTCCTGAGGCGGTTCTTTTGCATATGGATTGGTGCTTGATGTGCTAATCTTCTCTGCAGGGCTATTGTCGGGTGTGGAGTGTTTTGTTGGCCTGGTGTTTTTCAGAACTGGAGCCCATGCTCTGTTCATTCTTAAGGTTTCTTCTTTCCTGTTGAAGTTTTGCTTATGCTTGTGAATTTCAATGGCTTCCCTGTGCAGTCTGACAAAGTAGTTGGAAGTGTTGTCCAGTATTTTGGTGTCCTGGAATAAGATACTGTGCCCTGTTTGAGTTAGGCTATGTTCAGCCACTGCTGATTTTTCAGGCTGTCCAAGTCTGCAGTGTCTTTCATGTTCTTTTATTCTTGTCTGGATGCTACGCTTTGTGGTCCCGATGTAAACTTGTCCACAGCTGCAGGGTATACGGTATACTCCTGCAGAGGTGAGGGGATCTCTGCTGTCTTTTGCTGATCGTAGCATCTGTTGTATTTTTCGGGTGGGTCTGAATACTGCTTGAAGGTTATGCTTTTTCATAAGCTTTCCCATCTGATCAGTAATTCCTTTGATATATGGCAAAAACACTTTTCCTGTGGGAGACTGTTTTTCTTTGGTTGTTTGATTCATCCTGGGTTTGATTGCTCTTCGGATTTCATTTCTGGAGTAGCCATTTGCCTGAAGTGCGTGGTTTAGATGATTAATTTCCTCATTGAGAAAGCGCGGCTCACATATCCGTCTTGCACGATCCACTAATGTTTTCATTATGCCTCTTTTCTGTCGGGGGTGGTGATTGGAGTTTTTGTGTAAGTACCGATCAGTGTGAGTTGGTTTCCTGTAGACCTTGTGACCTAACTGAAAGTTTGCTTTGCGGATGACCAAGGTATCCAGGAATGAGAGTTTTCCCTCACTTTCTTTCTCCATTGTGAATTGTATGTTCAGGTGGATGTTGTTGAGATGATTCAAAAACTCCATCAATTCTTCCTCCCCATGGCTCCAAATGATGAATGTATCATCCACAAACCGGAACCATACACTGGGTTTGTGGGGTGCTGATTCTAGAGCTGTTTTTTCAAAATGTTCCATGTAGAAGTTTGCTATAACTGGGCTGAGTGGGCTCCCCATGGCCACCCCATCCATCTGTTCATAGAATTCGTTGTCCCATTGGAAGTAACTGGTTGTCATTGTCTGAAAGTGAAAGGGAAAGTGAGGGAAAACTCTCATTCCTGGATACCTTGGTCATCCGCAAAGCAAACTTTCAGTTAGGTCACAAGGTCTACAGGAAACCAACTCACACTGATCGGTACTTACACAAAAACTCCAATCACCACCCCCGACAGAAAAGAGGCATAATGAAAACATTAGTGGATCGTGCAAGACGGATATGTGAGCCGCGCTTTCTCAATGAGGAAATTAATCATCTAAACCACGCACTTCAGGCAAATGGCTACTCCAGAAATGAAATCCGAAGAGCAATCAAACCCAGGATGAATCAAACAACCAAAGAAAAACAGTCTCCCACAGGAAAAGTGTTTTTGCCATATATCAAAGGAATTACTGATCAGATGGGAAAGCTTATGAAAAAGCATAACCTTCAAGCAGTATTCAGACCCACCCGAAAAATACAACAGATGCTACGATCAGCAAAAGACAGCAGAGATCCCCTCACCTCTGCAGGAGTATACCGTATACCCTGCAGCTGTGGACAAGTTTACATCGGGACCACAAAGCGTAGCATCCAGACAAGAATAAAAGAACATGAAAGACACTGCAGACTTGGACAGCCTGAAAAATCAGCAGTGGCTGAACATAGCCTAACTCAAACAGGGCACAGTATCTTATTCCAGGACACCAAAATACTGGACAACACTTCCAACTACTTTGTCAGACTGCACAGGGAAGCCATTGAAATTCACAAGCATAAGCAAAACTTCAACAGGAAAGAAGAAACCTTAAGAATGAACAGAGCATGGGCTCCAGTTCTGAAAAACACCAGGCCAACAAAACACTCCACACCCGACAATAGCCCTGCAGAGAAGATTAGCACATCAAGCACCAATCCATATGCAAAAGAACCGCCTCAGGACACAGTGAAGCCTCCCGCCATTAGCATTCCACACCCTGGGAAACTCTTACAGAATGACTCAGCTCAACCCCACCCCTCCTGAGTAGATACAAATGACCTACATCTTTTCCACACTGTGACACTGAGAGATCTCTGTCTTTTGGTGCTACACCTCTGAAGATGCCAGCCACAGCTGCTGGCGAAACGTCAGGAACTACAATGCCAAGACCACGGCAATACAGCCCGGAAAACCCCCAACAACCAAGGAACTCATCCTTCAGAGCCAAGTTTAAACTTCCCAGTTCTCCTCTCAGTTGCTTAAGATGCAGCCCGATTTGCCCCTTATTTCTCTGTACACCAAAACAGACAGAAGACCGTCTGGAAGGACAACTGGGGAAGATTTTGTGTGTGCAGGGGTGCTTAAAGGACATGTGGCACAAAATAAAGATGTTAACATCACACCCCAGCTTATGGAATTCATTGTCTCAGGATGTTCGAACAGCCATCCTCTTGAGCGGTGTTTCGACAGAACTAGAGAGAGAGACACTGAGGCAGGCCCCAAGAAAGGGGAGGGGAAACAGGCAGGCCCACTTGCCCGGTTCAGGGCTCACAGAGGCCTGGAACAGGCTGGACGGCTCACAGCAATGAAATTGGGAAGGCAGGACATGGAAAAATGAAAGAGAAGTATTTCTTTGAGGACTATGAGGTGGTATATGTGCAATGTGTATCAACCTCAGAGAAATAATTCCTGGTCCCGGCTTGGGGGTTTTCTTTATTAACAGCTACTTGACAAGACATCCAAAAGTACAATCTCCATATTAAAAACAAGTGTATCTAGATTGTTGTTGGGGGTTTTCCGGGCTGTCTTGCCGTGGTCTTGGCATTGTAGTTCCTGACGTTTCGCCAGCAGCTGGCGAAACGTCAGGAACTACAATGCCAAGACCACGGCAAGACAGCCCGGAAAACCCCCAACAACCATCGTTCTCCGGCCGTGAAAGCCTTCGACAATACATGTATCTAGATTATCCATCCAGCTCAAGTTAGAGTTGCCAACTCCATATTGGGAAATTCCTGGAGATTTTAGGGTTGCGGCTGGTATAGGGTTGCTAGATCCAAGTCGGGAAATTCCTGGAGATTTGTGGGGAACTATCTCTGACACCTGGAGATCAGTTGTAATTCTGGGAGATCTCCAGCCACCACCTGGAGGCTGGCAACCCTAGGCCGGCAGGATGGTCTTTGGAGAGGGGAGGGACCTCAGAGGTGTCACAGCGTCTGCCCTTCACACAGCAGCCATTTCCTCCGGGGAACTGAACTCTGTTGTCTGGAGATCTCCCGTCATTCTAGGAAAATACCAGCCCACTATCAGGTTGGTAAACCTAGCCCAAGTGGATGCTAGTGATTTTTTCTGGTGCCTTTGGTTAGACGCTGTTGTAGGAAGAGTGCAGAGTGTGACGGGCCACTGGTCAAAGAGTCTTGGCTGGGCAACCCATTGAAACATGTATGACGCAATGTATGACGCAGTTCTAAAACAGTCCCTTGCACACCAGAGCACAGGGAAGGGGCTGCCTGACTGCATGTGCCCCCAACATTAAACCCCCTGGAAAGTGAGCCTGTGAATAAACAAGAGGAGAAAAATGTCCTAACAAATTAAATGTAACTTGCATACAATGGATAGAAATAAAAAGAAAATCTGAAAAATTTGAACCTGGGACAGGGATAGGAAACTCTGGCACATGTGCCAAAGCCCAAGTCTCCAGCTAATTTTGCTCAGCAAGCATGGCCGATTCTCCGCTCAGGGGACCGAAGTGAGCAGCTCCGCTTTCTTCCGGTGTGTCTGGCCAACCACATCCCATGCTTGCCCCCTGCTGCTGACATACCAATATCTTCACAAGATGTTGCAACTTTTATAACACAGAAACGTATGTAAGTTTAAAATAATGACTCTAAAGCTTGGTGACAGAAGTTATTTTTCTTATTACACTATTCTTCAGACAACAGGATGCCTAGCAGCAAAGATTTTTAAGCTCAATCATTGTTGAGCAAGACAAAGTATCGCTTTTTCACCCTATTTCAACAATTTTATGGAGTACATGACATCAATCATCTAAAAGAAACCCGCGGAAACAACGTTCCACACTGCAAGGAAGTCTATGGAAGTCTTGGTGCTGCCGACTTCTGCTCCTGGTGGATTCCATATTTATCATCAATCCAGGGACAGGGGCTGAAGAGGTGCGTGGGAGAGAAGGGGAAAGATGAAAATAAAGATCATACACATTTTAGCAGTAGATTTTAATTCTGATTTTTAATGAAGATTGCAACGGGGAAAAAACAGGAATAACAGGGAATATTTAAGAAAATTGAAAATAAAGATCATGCATGTTTTAATGGTAGGTTTTCATTGTGATTTTTAATGAAGAGTGAAATGGGAAAACACTAGAGGCAAGGAACAGAGGTAAAGTTCATATGAAAAACTGCTCATGATCTGATAATTGCTGTAGTGATTGACAGGACGACCCTATGGAGTCGAGCGTCTCAAGTCTTGCAGAGTCAACGGAAAATCTACATATAAAAAAGGCTGCTTGTAGCGTAAGCACCTCCAAATGACCAAAAGTCATTTTTAAGGAAGTAAAGTTTAACATCATGACATGCATCTCAATAGGCATCAAAAAAAATTACAGGCCTGCATTTTAATTCTTAGTCAGGATAACTGAGAATTTGCTTTCAGGAAAGTCGAGAATCAGATGGCAAGATCTGGTGTGTGTGTGTGAGTGTGTGTGTTTTTAGATTACAAGGCTAAGACAAAGGTCCATAGGCAACCAAAAAATATGCTTTGGGCTGCATGAACACCCTTTGGGTTTTTGAATTCTCTCCTCCCCCACTGCACTGGACTCCATCCCTCCACGTTTTGGGATAAAGCATTCTCTCTGAAATGGCAAATTATGGCGTGGCTCCATTGGAGTGTTCTTACGGATGGAAGGAGTTCCACTTGCTGTGGGCTACTTTCCCTTCTTCCTCTTCCCACTGCAGACCCAAATACCACTGCAGCACAGCTGTGTCCAACTGATGAAAGTGATTCTATTCGTGGAATGCTCTGGTGGATTCAAGCCTATGGGTTGTACTCGTCCTCGAAACCAGAATTTCAAGGCTTCTAATGCTGGGCGGGAGCGAAAGTGTAAACATTACTTTGCTGAATCTGAAGTAATGATAAATTATAGATTCCCATGAAACAGAAGGGGGGGCATATCTCCAAGGGAGGGGCATGGTAGGGAACCAGGAGTGCTTGAGTGGTATACATGAAATTAGGTGCAGAAATATTAAAATGATTATCCATTAAGAAAAGAGACCAGAGTCGCTTCGGGATTTCGGTATTTAGCTTGCTTCGGTATGCTTCGTAAAGATTCAGAGCATACCTAAGTGAGGGGGAACAAACCACCCATCCCCATGCCCCCTGGGGCAAACCCACCCACCCCACTTACCTGGCCAGCAGGGAAAGGAGAGGCTGATCAGCTGGGTGGCAGGGAAACATGGAGCAAGCTCCTGAGGGGCCCGCACTGCTTCCTCCGCCACCGCAGCAGCCAGCTGGGTGGTGGGGAAGTGTGGAGCCAGCTCCTGAGGGTGGTGGGGAAGGCTGAAGCCAGAGCTGCTGCCACCCCACTGTCTCTGCGGCAGCAGCCTCCACCACTGTAGCAGCTGGGCCAAGGTAAGTGGGGGCTGGGGGGCTGGGGGCTGGTGGGTTTGGGATGTTTAAAGGGACCTGCCACTTGCAAAAGGCAGGGGAAGGGCCCTTTAAACTCGGGTCCTGAAGCTTCCCAAAGCAACCCGAATGCTTCGAGGAAGTTTTGATTTGGGATTTCTGAACTGAGGCCAGCATGGTGGTTCTGATTCGGGAATCCTGAATCTTTACAGATCGGGTCCAATTCGGGTATTTTATCTGAATAGGAAACCCAAAGCGCACACCCCTAGACCAGAGCTCTCCTGCCAATCCCAGGTATTTTCTACAGTTACATTTAAATATGTGCTATATAGCTTACTGTGGCAACTGCAAAAGTGCAGCATGCTGCTGAACAAACACATTTTGGGCAGCAATTGCTGAAAAGTGGGTTTTTTTCTCCCCAGGATATATAGGAGATGCTTTTCTGCTGCACTCACAGAGTGTTGCAGATTTCATGAAAACTCAAAAATACATTTCTCTGGAAGACCAAAAAAAGAGTTGTTTTTCTAGCAATATATACTGTGTTCCGTTTGCTCAAGAAAAAATTATCAGGACTTGTTTAACACTTCACACAGCATCTATATCACACTCCATGTAGTTTGCCCAAGGCTTTCTAAAGCCTTTTTTGAAATGCATCAGAAAGGCTGACCATCAGAGATAACTCTGACAATCGGAATGGTTTGAGACACATTAAATGTTGTGTCATGGATATTTGCATTACGTATTCTTCAAACACACACACAGAGAAAGCAGCATGATTGGTTGTAGAATGGTAAAACGTATATATGCGTCCCCTCGCCCAGCTGGTATGGAGTTTCGGACTTGGGTGCCATCAATACGCAGATGACACCCAACTGTATCTGATGATGGACGGCCGGCCTGGCTCTGCCCCAGATGTCCTGGAACGTGCCTTCGGAGCTGTGACTGGATGGTTGAAGCAGAGTTGGCTGAGACTGAATCCCTTGAAGACGGAGGTCCTGCATGTGGGTCTAGGGTCCATGGGTGTGGGACTCCGTCTCCCTGCTCTCGACGGAGCGCCACTTACGCCGGTGTCGAGAGTGAGGAGCCTGGGGGTGGTCCTGGATGCTTCCTTGTCTATGGAGGCACAGGTTGCAGCGGTTGTTAGATCCTCTTTCTTCTACCTAAGACAGGCTCGACAACTTGTCCCCTACCTATCGACCCATGACCTTACAACAGTGATCCAGGCAATGGTCACCTCCAGATTAGACTACTGCAACTCACTCTACGCAGGGCTTCCCTTGGGCTTGATCCAGAAACTGCAGCTGGTTCAGAATGCAGTTGCATGGGTGGTCGCCAGAGCACCAATCATGGTTCATATAACACCTATCCTCCGTCAGCTGCACTGGTTACCGGTTGAGTACCGGGACCGGTTCAAGGTTTTGGTGTTGACCTACAAAGCCCTATGCAGACTGGGCCCAGCATACCTTTGGGACCGCCTCTCCCCATATGTTCCCCGGAGGTCGCTTCGATCAGCCACTAAGAACTTGCTGATGGTCCCTGGCCCCAGGGAGGTCCGACTGGCCTCTACCAGAGCCAGGGCCTTCTCAGTTCTGGCTCCGACCTGGTGGAACTCTCTGTCTGAGGAAACTAGGGCCTGGCAGGATTTGTTATCTTTCCGCTGGACCTGCAAGATGGAAATGTTCCGCCAGGCATTTGGTGGGGGCTAGGCTGTCCTGTCGCCAGCCATACCACTGAAGACCTTCCACCACCCATGCAGGAAAATGCTGTATTTTAATATTTTATACCTGCCAATTTTAATTGTTTTGATATAATGTTTTTATAATGTTTTTACTGTTTTAAACTGTTGTTAAACCACCCTGAGCCCGTCTGACGGGAAGGGCGGTCTAGAAATGCGATTAAATAAATAAATAAATAAATAAATAAATAAATAAATAAATAAATAAATAAATAAATAAATAAAAGGGAGGTTAACAAAACACCAAAATAAGGTAACAGGAGTCATTCTTATGATTTGAAATCTAGAGCATTTTAGAGGTCAATAATATAAAATGTGCGATACGTCTTTTTATCAAATCACAGTGAACAAATAAAGTAGATATATACATTTTTATATTTACATGCTCATACTTGGGTTTATACTTTATATATTTTTCAAAAGACATGCAAGTAAAAATACTACTCCGAAGTGCCATAATTTATTGGACATTCAAAATTAAGAATGTGATGCAAAACAAGGAAACTGTCTTCTCTCAGCCACATAAATGCACAATTGGAACGAATCCGCTAGCATTAGGTACATATAGCACAACAATAGGTATTCTTACTGTCAAATTGACACAATGGGAAGGTAAGCTCTGTTTCCTTTGTTTAAAGTACTATGGCTCTTGCTAGGAAAGTTCAAGGAAAATATTCTTGCTTTCCATTCTAACAAAGGAGGTTGTGATAGGAGGTTTCATTTCTTGGGCAAGTCTGACCCTTGGATTTGCTCTCACCTGCTGCGTACCTTCAAATATTTCGGGACTTTTAAGAAGCCACTCTGCCTAATTCGTTTTTGAGGCTTCCTTAAACCTGCGCTATTTGGGTCTCTGTAGCTTTAACTCCTCACCATTAAATAATCCATCCATTAATTAATAAACAGCCACACAAGTTTTCACAAGCTTATTTATTTACCTGTTTATTTATTTACATATGTTTATACCCCACTTTCCTTCCCAGCAGAGGCTTAGAGTGGCTTACAACGTAACTCTCCCTTCTGCCATTTAATCTTCACAAGCACAACCCTGTCAGGTGGGTTAGGCAGAGCGTGAGAGGCAGGCCCAAGTAACTTACCGTGGCCCAGAGGGCATTTGAGCCTCGATCTCTCAGATGTTAGTCTGACTCTCTTACCACTATACTATGTCGGCTCTTCATTATATGCAAGTCCTCTATAAGGGCTGTTTACTTAAGTCCTTCATGGCCTAGTACCCCCAATACCCACAGAAACTGCCTCTCCTCACTTGAGCCTGGTCAGGGCTTGCATTCCTTGGGAGCAGTCCCCCAACACCAGGTTACCGTGCTATATGAAATGAGGACCTCTGTGGCACAGAGCCCAGGTCTCCAAGCCCCCTGATAGTGTCCAGAGATTCTGGGTCCTACAGATGTTCAAACCTATCACTCCTGCACTGGAGTCTCGTGGCACTACTGCCAATTCTCCTGTATTTATTGAGTATTGCTTTTAATGTCTTTTAATTGTTTCCTTCCAGGCTGTCTTGAACTTTGGGGAGATGGGTATAAACGTTTCCATATACGAAAAAGAGCACCAGGAATATCTGTTCAATTCTCAATATCCTCCCCCCACACCCCAACAAAACTGAAGTGCTGTATGAACCCATTTCAAGAATTACCCTTGAATTACATGCAAGCTACCCTTGAACTCTGGTATTTTCTTATGCTTCATCCATATCTGGTTTTTGAACCAAGCCTGTTTGCTGCACTGATGTCAAAATATAGCAAAAGTAATTTAAAATGGAGTCCAAAGTACTAGCCGAGTGTGAAATCACCATCAAACCTTGAATTGAATAGCAGCAGGATATTGGCTTCACTTGCTTCGGAGATCCTAACAAGGTTAAACGCCTATTCCAAGCCACTGGTTTAAATAAAAAAGACTCTATTGTATTTTAGAGGACCAATGTATGGAAATTGCCAGCCTGTTTTCCTAAGAAATAATGCTTAAAGAATGTGGCATGATTTTAAGATCTGCAGCATCGGAACTCTTAGCTCTTAATTTACGGCACTATGATTTCCCCCAAAATTATACTTTCCCAATTTCAGTAGGGTTTCTAGACAAAGTTTTGTCCACTTAAGGGCATGGGTTGAACTCTTCACAGTAGAAGTTTGCAGCCAAAGATGTGACCAGGCAGTTCCAATCAATGTATCAAATTCATCTCCAAAATCCCATTCATTCTTATTCCTTCCTCCGAGTTGAAAAACAAAGCAAGAGAAAACCAGAGTCTGCTTCTGATTCAAGGCGAAGGTTCAGCACCATCCTTCCTGCAAAAACTGCACAGCCCCTCCTGTTCCCATGTTATGGGACTTGGCTGCAGCCCAACTGCTTTTCTTTTCTTTTTTTGCATCCTCCGCATGCTCTAACAGTGTCCAATCATCCTTCCCCTATCCTTGGTATGACCATCTCTTTGAGAAGAGTGCCCTCTGAGCATGCTCCCAAACGCTGAGCCTGCGGCCGCTTCCAAAACACAAGACTGCCCCAGTGCTCCCAATGGCGAGGGGCCACGTCTGGGCCAGCACCGGGCCGGTAGGCCCCTAGCCCCACTGGGTACAGCCGCTGTGCAAGAAGGCTCCCCCCCCCCCAATCCCCAATGTCCGCCACATCCCCAATCTTCCTGGGCAGCACAGAGCGAGTAGCACCTCCAGATCCCCCCCCCAACAGACCCCCTTGGCAGCCCTGGCTATCACTGAAACCCTTTGGAGGGTTACTCCACTCTAATCCCATTGATTTAAAAGGGCTGCCAATACAGTAACCCTGCAGGGGATTGCACCATAAATGCCCTTGAGATTATCCCGTTTTGAGCTGTTAAGACACCATGAAATTGTCAAACAACATTTTTTTGATCATTTGCATTTCATTCACGATTTATACTCTTGCTGATTCTGGCATACTTCAGTCAAGGAGAAAATTAAACAAATTGTTAATGGCACTTCTAATCCCACAAGTTCAAGTTCAGTTTCATCTTGATAGGAACTCTCTTTTGCATTCACTTTAAACAGCATTTGCTATCTGTTCTCAATAATATTGTCAAAATGTAAGGTTGGGTAAGTTTTTTAGCTTCGTAATAAATGCAGCTACAAGCGCTCTTGGTTTGGGTGAGTAATGAACATTTCTAAGGCCCATGAAGATCTATCATGTACACAGAATCAACAACCATCAGGCTTTTTTGTCAATGGAAACCCTTCTGGAATAATAAAATATCACATTCTTCAGAAATTCTTCAACATGTCATTTGCAGTAGCTTTAGAACATTACAACAGAGTCTCACTGTACTGAAAAACACACTATCCTAAGAAATAAGTGATCAATATTTTGACTGCCTTAATCTGTGTGTTATGTTCTGTCAAATTGCCTCCAACCCATGGCCACCCTATGAAGGAAAGACCTCTAAAACGTCTTATCATTAACAGACTTGCTCAGATCCTGCAGACTAGATAACGTGGCTTCTTTTATCGAGTCCAACCATCTCATTTTAGGTATTTCTCTTTTCCTACTGCCTTCCACTTTTCCTAGAATGAATGACTTTTTCCAGAGAATCTTGTCTTCTCATGACGTGACCAAAGTACCATAGCCTTAGTCTTGTCATTTTAGCTTCGAGGGAGAATTCAGGCTTGATTTGATCAAGGACTCACTTATTTGTCTTTTGGGCCATCCATGGTATCCGCAAAACTCTCCTTCAGCACCACACTTCAAATATATCCATTTCCTCCCTGTAGCTTTCTTCACTGTCCAACTTTCACATCCATACATAGTAATGGGGAATACCATAGTTTGGATTATCTTGACCTTGGTCCCCAGAGAGACATCTTTATCTTTAAGGATCTTTTCTAGTTCCCTCAAAGCTGCTCTTACAAGTCTCAGTCTTCTAATTTCTTGGTTGTAGTCTCCCTTTTGATCGATGATTGTGCCAAAGAAAAGAAAATCTTGAACAATTTCAATTTCTTCACTGTCAACTTTAAAATTGTGTAATTCCTCAGTAGTCATTACTTTTGCCTTCTTGATGTTCAGCTGTAATCCTGCTTTGGCACTTTCTCCTTTAACTTTCATCAGCAGTTGATTCACTATTTTTTGCCAGTAATGTGTTATCATCTGCATATCTCAAATTGTTAATATTTCACCAATTTTCACTCCATCATCTAAATACAATAGTCTGATAATTGCTGCACTCTTTGGCATTCCCCTTTTTTTGGAATTGGAATGCAGACTGAGCATTTCCGGTTTGTGGGCCATTGTTTTGTTTTCCACATTTGTTGACAGATGCTTGTTAAGATTTTGATGGGACTCCATTTCTGTAGCTTGAAATAGCTCTATTGGTATTCCATCTACTCCAGGGGCTTTGTTTCTCCACACTACGTTGAGTGTAGCTTTTACTTCACTTTCTAGGATTTCCGGCTCTTCATCAAAAGATTCTTCATCGAAGGTATCTGTCTTCCGTCTATCTCTTCTGTATAGTTCTTCAGTGTATTGTTTCCATCTTTCCTTTAAAAGCCTTAGAATGTTAAACAGAAAACGAGTGAACCATCACCAGAGTTCAACTGGAAACTTAGAGTGGACAACTGAAATAGAAATTACCGTACTATCTGACAGACAAGGCAATAACCTGCATTTAAAGATCAGGTGACCCCACCTTGGGTTATAGTGAAAACTGACCTTGTAACTTAATTCCCTTGAATACATGTCTGAATGGCGCAAGGAAGAATTCCTCCCCCTCCTGCAGTAGTCTTATCATTCAGAAATCCTTCATGCTCCATTTAGGTAATACTTTATATGTTTTAAGAGAGCTATAAAACAGATTCGGTGGCCAAACACATTATGTCATTTTAAAAACAAAGCCTCCTTCATTATTTATTGGGCAACATAGTGCCCAATAAATGAATAGTGCCCAATAATGAATAAATAATTGGGCACTAACAAATGAATGGATTTATGTATCAACGAAGAATCACACGTTGACATACACTAGAGAAAAATTAAGAAACCACATTAACATGTGTACATGTACAGAATGTATAGAACTTTAATACAATATAATATATTCTTATTGTGTTTTACTGTAGGAGAGCAAACGTTTTTTGTAATGGTAAAAAAAAAGCCTTGCATCAAAACAGGATTTCATCCCTACCATTTAAAATAAAGGTGAGCAGGAGTGCAGGATGCGCAACCAAAACCATTAAGGGCCTGGTAGATTTCACTAACGTTGTAATAATGATACTAGACAAGCCTCATTTGGAACGCTATGTTCAGCACTCATCACCTCATTTAAAAGTATTCTGGAAGTGGAGAAGGTACACTAGAGGGCAACTGTGTGGGGATGTGAAAGAAGGTAATTTCCCCTTTAAAAAAAAGAAAGAAAAGATACCTGTACTGCATTTTTTGGAGTGCAGATATACATGTTCTTCACAGTGATCCATGTTTTCTAACAAATCTCTTTTATTAGCGCAAAAATAAAAAACAATGGATTGTGGATTCAATAAATCTTTTTACAAAGGTAAGTGCAGACGGAAGAAAGGGAGGATATTGTCGCTGGAAGAATCAGTGCATCTTATCTAAAAAAAAAATGAGTCAGACATTTAGTTGAATAAAGAAGCCCTGATAGAAACCAGCACGGCTTCCGTATATATTGGTGTCCAAGGGATTTTTCAAAGAACATCCTGGAAATTTTCTCTAGAATACTGAACTTATGCATGCCTTTAGTAAGGAAACTAACCGGTTCTCAAAACAGAGAGCATATATCATAGCATCATAGTAAGGGAGGAAGGCTGGGGATATCTTTGTACCCACTGAATGGGCTCTGAACTGAGCTACCTCCTCTGTCTCAGGTATTAAGACTGGGTATGGCCAGAGGAGCAAACCGAAGGGCCCTTGTCCCACGGCTGGCGGCTGGAGGCCCTAAGGGAGCTGAGTCAGCAGACCCAAGACCACTCTAGGAGGTGACCATTTTCCAGTTTGTTTGCTTCTGTTTGAAATGGTATTTTTGGATATTTTTTTTAAGCAGCTCCTATTTGCCTTGAGAAAAGCAGGGTAAAAATACTTTTTCGTTAAAACACCTCTTTCTCCCCTTTAAAATACTAACATCAGAGCTGGGGAACCAGTTTCGAAAACTGAAATCACGTGGAGGTTGAAGGGTTAAACATTTCCTCTTTGCACAGCTCCGAAGCAAACTGAGGCTGTCTGAGCCTACAGTTTGCATTCCACGTCAGGAATTAAACGCATCATCTTCATTGGGTGTATTTCAGCCCTGAGCCACTCGAATCGCTTCTCCAAATGGAGGAGCTCTTCCTCCGACAGAAGGGCCACTTGTTGCAGGAAGGACACTCAAACTGAAGAAAATTCCCCCAGCCTGTCTTAGAATACATATATCACCATTTATTTTTTGATTAATAACAATAGCAGAGGCAAGCGCTCCACCAATAGGAGGTACTCGCCCAGAGGGACTGCCAGTGCAATCCTATGCAGAGCTAGACCAGTCTGAGCCAATTGATTTCAATGGGCTTAGGCTAGAGTAACGCTGCATAGGACTGCGCTGTGAATCCACTTGTCCTGGGTGGAGTGAAGCTGGCTTTCTCAAGAGAGGTCAAGAGAGCTTGGCGGTGCTCATGGGCCCTGCCGTGCTCTTTGAAGAGCCGCTTGGCCTGGTGGCCCAGAGCCCCCTTTACCACCTGCACGTGGCGTGCCAGCTCTTTCGCAGCCTAGACTCAGCTGTTCCTTGCTTCTGTAACCTCATGATGACTGGAGTACTGCCATGTGCTCTACGTGGGTCTGCCCCTGAAGACAACCCAGAAACTGCAGCTGGTCCAGAATGCAGCTGCCAAACTATTGCCAAGGGCTGGCTGCCAGGAATATATGGTACTCATTTTTAAACAGTTACATTGGCTGCCAGTCTCTTTCTGAGTTCAATACAAGGGTGCTGGTCATAACACTGGAAGCTCTGCACAGCTTGGGACCCACATATTTGAAGGACCATCTCCTTCCATATGTCCTGGTGTGCCAACTACAACCCTCAGGCAGCTATTTGTTGGCTGTCCCATCACTTGGGGTGGCTCGTGTGGTATCAACCAGAGCCTGGGCCTTTTCTATCGTGGCCCCTGCTCTTTGGTATCGTCTCCCTGAGGAGGTGAGGGGAGTTGCCTCCTTGGAGATCTTCAGGAGGCACTGCAAGTGTAAAGATCTGCCGAGTAACAGTCGAAAGACTCCACTGTTTGTTAGCAAGAGCTTTATTGAAAAGTTGCTAGTTCGTGCTCTTACTGGGTTCATGGTCAGGAATGACGCATGCCTACATATCAAGCACCTATATCATTTACACACTAACATCCTCCCCCCCCCCCCCCCGTTTCTAGAGGCTGACCAAACCTGCTGGGAACTAACTGTACCAGAGAGGACGTAAGGTTCAAGGTTAAGTGGGCTCCTTTCCCAGCAGCTAGAAGCAAGCATAGTCTAAGAGAGATAAGTCAAGAATTCACATCCTGGGAAACATAGCTGCAACAGACAGTCGTAACATCATAACCTCTAACCCCAACGCGCCCCCCCCCCAGGTATGGGTATGGCAGATGTAGCCAGCATCTTGACAGCAAGGCCTGTCTGTTTGCTAGGGCATTTGAGAGGGTGTGAAGGGCAGACACCTTTAAGGAGGAAAGGGAGAGGTTTTATCTTGGTTTTAATTTTTATTTTAAAATCATTTTGTAAGCCACCTTGAACTATGTGGAAAGTTGGGGTATAAATGCTTATTTAATGAATGAATGAACGAACGAATGAATGAATATGATGTGATAGGTTAGATTCAAAAGAGGGGACCAAATATACCAAGATACTCAAAGAAACATCACTCATTAACAACTCTGACAGTTTTGAAATTTTATAAGCGCAACCTCTTTTACTGAGATGATAATTTATTCTGAAATAATTAAAAGAATAGCATAAGGAATAAAATCGTTTCATCCACGAATTGACAAAATGACCCCTCGAATGACAGCAGGGACAGCCCGCTTGCCTCTTCTCACATGGTCAGAACTCAAACGCTGCTGCAGACGTTTCATCGACCAGCTGCAGTGGGTGTAATTGTTTACATTGCAAAGCCCGATTCCTTCTGTTCAGCGAGAGTGACAATTCATTCATCAGGCCATCGGATAACAGGTTGGGTAAGAGATTCCACAAACAAAGCACCTTCATTAGAGGTGGCAGAGACGCGCTGCCAATATCCACACTCGTTATCGGTATTATTGCTGACAACTTCAATTAGGAGGGATCCTCAGAGCTGCTGTGTGAGAGTGCGGTACGGATAAAATTGTGGCTCTCGGTGCTGCCAGGGCAGGCCTCAGCCTCATGCCACAAGTCTTGCCTGGATATTCTAAGGCACAAAACGGTCTGAGGCCACAGCCGCAACCTATCTACAGGCTTGAAACCAAACTTCACAAGTTCTAATGTAAAAAAAAAAGAAAAAGATCAAAGCCTTAAAAGCAATGCTAGTTTTGGTGTTAGAGGCATGAGGGATATGCAGTGTATTACAGAGCACTGGCAAGCAAACATGATTGCAAGACAGGAATCGAACCCTTATCTGGGAGTCCAAGCCTCACCCTCTGGAGGGTGTTCACACACCTCATTGGTCACACCACTGCCTCTTTAAAGTGGAGAGTGCTGCTTTTTCTCTGTGCCATAGGCAGCTGTCTCCTACTTATGGGAGGAGGTTGGGTAACACCAGACGTGTGTACGGGTGTCAGCTGGTTGCTTCTAGATACAGTTAAATTGGGTGGCATCAACAACAGGCTGTTCTGCAATCCATGGGTGCTGGCAGGGCTGCTTGGGACTCTGGAGCAGTTGCTGTGCTCTCCGTTTCTTGGAACCAGGTATCTTCTTGAAAACAGCTTCCCTCTGCTGGGAGAACAAAGGGTCTCTACGCCAGCACCGCACCAGCACTGGCAAAGCATAAGGGAAACATCATAGGCAGGAGGCCTCCCGCCAGCAGCCCTCTTCTCCTGCTCATGCTTGGTAGTCCAGAAATTGCCAGCAATAGCAAAGGGGTGACATTCCTTTCTTCATGACCCGGATGCCATGTCACCATATAGGGTGAAGTTCTAGCATTTGGGGCGACTTCTACAGCACTGAGGATGTCACTTCCAGGTTATGGTGTCACCACGTTGCTAGCGATGGCACAATGTCACTAGGGAAGGCCCCCCTTGCTGGTGGGCCTCCTGCAGGTAGCAATCCTAACCCCAGCATCTGGGACAGCGGGTTGGACCACCGCCTGTGTCCTGCTTGTGATCATAATAACTAATGGGGGAACGCCTCAGGCTCTCTTGATCCCCAACATGGCACCTGTGGGCACTGAGGCTCCCTCCAATATATTTCCTGCTGCCCATTTGCTTCTTCCTCAAAGCATCTCTTCTCCAGAGCAAAGCGCCCATCTTGGACTTTTCCCAACTCACTGGCGCAGTGTTACCGGAAATCAGCAGGGGAATCCAAAACTAGGGGTGTGAACAAAAAAAGAAATCTGGGAAACCCAGACCTGGATTTCAGGGATCTCCAAAATCCCCCTGGGAATTCCTGAAATCCAGGAAAGATTCTCTGACCTGATTAAGAGACAACAGAGAACCTTGGGTTTATTCAGCCATTATTCCCTATGGAGAAAATTATCTGGGGATATCTGGGAGGGTGGGGGTAATTTTTCAAGCAAATTCCTCCAAATTTGCAGAAAGCCTGCTCATGACTGTCCTCTAAAGATCACCCAAGTTTCAGGAATATTGGACCCTGGGGTCCAATTCTATGGGCCCCTGAACAAGGTGCCCCCAGCCACTCCACATTGTTGCCTAGAAGGAAATATTCCCAAGCAGGCTCTCGGGCAGCAACACACAGGGGCAAGGCTGCCAGAGGCCAAAGGCAAACTTCCAAATGCAACTGGAAGCCCAACAGAACTAAACTGAAGCAAGGAAATGGATGGGGTCCCCCCCAGAACCAAAGAGAATCAACGGGACCAACATCATGCCAGAGAATCATGTCAAAACAGAGAACATCGCGCAAAAGCCGCGGGAGATCGTGTTTTCTCGCGCGAGATTTGTGTGACGTCCTGCAAATCTTGCGTGAGAAAACGCGATCTTCCGCGGCTTTTGCGCGATGTTCCAGGTAGTTCTGAGGGAAGGTGAGCCGTGTGGAAATGGCCATTGTTGCAACTTTGTACCAACTGAACCCGCGTCATTCACAGAAGCCAGGCAGGCAAGGAGGGGCTCCTGCACGGATTGGCTAATCACTCCCCCCTCCCTGCCCCACTCCCCTCTCGGAAAAAAGGCAGAAGGCCCAGGAAGGAGCCAGCCAGAGGCTGAAGCCACATTTCCTGGATTTACCTGGGGGTATGGATCTGGTTTCCTTTATTGGATCCTGGATTCTCTGACTTGATTTGGGAAAGCTGGAGTTAGGTGGATCAGCAAACATCTGTTTCCCCACCGAATCCTGGATCTGGATTGCGCACCCCTATCCAAAACAATAGGAGGATGTTTGGCTTGCAACTTCCGATAATTTTCTGATTGGCTCCAGCCCTCCATTGTCGCCATGTTGTGGTGGCCTTTGTGTAGAACAAGCACCTGAACATGCCTGGCCTGAGCACTTCGGCTCAGGCTCGTAAGTTCCCACAGGCCCAGTTCTGGCTTGCCGGCCTGGGAATGGAAGGAGCAGGCTCCTGGATTCAGAGCATCTGTGGCCTGTGACTGGAGACCAAGGCGGCCTTAGGCGGAAGGGAGCCTCAGCCCCATTCGCTCTCCCTGCTTTCTCAGGCCTGGCAACGAGTGTGCCCTGATTGGCTGACAGTCCTAGAAAAGATGGCTTCTCACTGCTCTCAGTTACACACACGCTCTCACTTGGACATAAGGTGCTGCACAGGTCATAGAATCACAGAGTTGGAAGGGACCTTACAGACCATCTAGTCTAACCCCTGGTAAATGCAGGAACAGCCTAAAGCATCCCCGACAAGGATTCATCCAGCCTCTCCTTGGAGACTGCCAATGAGGGGGAACCCACCACATTCCTAGGCAGCCGATTCCACTGCTGAATTACTCTTAATGTGAAAAGGTTTTTCCTAACATCCAGCTGGTACCTTCCCTCCTGTAGTTTAAACCCATTGTCTCAAGCCCTATCATCTGTTGCCAATGGGAACAGCTCCCTTCCCTCCCTAGGTGACAGCCTTTTAAATGCTTAAGGAGAGCAATCATGTCCTCTTCTTCAATCTCTTCTCCAAGCTGAACATTCCCAGGTCCCTCCGTCTTTCCTCTTGGGGCTTGGTCTCCAGGCCCCTGTTCATCCTGGTTGCTCTCCTCTGCACCCGTTCCAATCTGTCCACGTCCTCTTTGAAATGTGGTCCCCAGAACTGCACACAGGACTCCAGGTTGGACCTGACCATCACAGTTGGTGATTTGGATTTTAGACCTTTGTTGATTGCATTT
Source organism: Eublepharis macularius (assembly GCF_028583425.1). Lineage (NCBI taxonomy): Eukaryota > Metazoa > Chordata > Lepidosauria > Squamata > Eublepharidae > Eublepharis > Eublepharis macularius. The sequence goes on from NC_072790.1 coordinate 9,421,892, forward strand.
TCCTTTTTTGCTGCTGCATCACACTGACTGCTCATATTTAGCTTCTCATCCACCCATACTCCAAAACTGTGTTCACACACACAGCTACCCAGAAGTGTATTCCCCATTCAGTAGGCATGCTTTGCATTTTTGTTACCCAAGTACAGAACCCAGTACTTAGTGCTGCTAAATCTTATTCAAATCTGCCCAGTTTTCCAGTGGACCTCGTTGGATTCTATCTTTATCTTCAAGGGTATTTGCTACTCCTCCCAGTTTCCTGCCATCTGCAAATTTAATGAGCAGTCCTTTCACACCCTTGCCCAGATCATTTATAAAAACATTGAAAAACACTAGGCCCAGAACCAAGTCCTGTGGCACACCACTGGACACCTCCCTCCAATCAGACGTGGTGCCATTGATAACTAATCTTTGGGTGCAGTTATCCAACCAGTTTATCTAACCATCCTAGCCCACAGTCCTCCAGTTTACCCATCAGAACATCATGAGGACCCTTGTCAAGACCTGTCTGCGCTGCATGCCATTTTGTCCCCCTAAACCAGCTCTTAAGGGTCGTGGATTAAGGGGAGAGATCCACAATCATTTTCCAATCACAGTTAGTAACCGAATCCTTGTCTCTTCCGCCATCCTTTTCTTCAGGCCTCAACTTTACCCTTCCAGTTTCCTGGATGTCAAAATCTTGAGAAGCTACCTAAATAGAAATTAGAACTTCTCTGTTCTCACTTCAGACTGCTTCTGAGACCTAGAATGTCTTGGTCTCACCTGGAGGGAAAATAATAATATTGCTTTAATTAAGAAAGATTAAAATTTAGCAACCAACCTGCATCTTTGGCAACCAGCCAACAAGGCAGAAATAATTGGAAAATCTGACCTATTAAAAATATAATCTGAAAAATCTTGTTGTGCTGATAATGGCAGCAGGTTAAAATGGCTGAGGACCCATAATGGGCTCTTATATTATATTTATAACCTACAATAAAAAGCCTGTTTTAAAAAGCTCAGTGGTATAATGTTTAGTACCTATTATGGACATAACTATAACCACTTTATGGTAATTAAAAGACATAAGAAAATGATTAATGTTTTGAGGCTATTAAAGTGTATCAAAAGGAAAGCTATTATGACTCAGAGTCTAAACTTATGTCTTAGATCAGGCAATTACGCCGATAGATCCAATTTGTTTTGATACGCACTCCGAGTATGCCTGACACCCATTTTTTTCAAACATGCATAATGCAGTGGATAACAAAAGCTAGGTACAAGATGATATTCAACCCCGGAACAGTTCACTTGCAGGGCAGTCCTAAACAGGGTCACACACCCTGTTCTAAATCCACTGACTTCCACAGAAAGGGGTGTGTCTCTGTTGAGGATTGTGCTGTTAACCAAATCCGGACTTCTAGAGGCAGCTGGCAAATCTTTCTCTGCCTTCCCCAAGCCTGATGTTCACCCTGAAAATCATCTCTGAACATCAGGGGAGTTTCGGAAACAAAAAAACGCCACAGCGTGGGGCAAGCTGCCAAGAAAAAAGGAAGAAAGAATCCATCAACCCCCCCCCCCGGTTCCTCTTCCTGGCTGCCGTGGGCTTCGGGCAGGGGAAGCATTCCAAGACAAACAGCCGGCTGCCAAGGGAAGGTCTGCCCGGCCACCTGTTCCTGCGAACTTTCCCGCCGGCTCCAACCCTATATGTTTAGGTCTCGTAATGACTAGATCTTTCAAGTTAGCGTTATTATTATTTGGGGGGGGGGGGTTGGATCCAGACTAGCATTTCTGCTGGGGTAAAGACTTCTACCCACAGAGCGCGCTCGCCTCCTCGCCTTTGATAGCAGCCCCTGCAGTGGCGTCCGTAGGAGACATCTCCTCGGATGAGGGGAAAGGTCTGCAGTGGGAGGAGGCAATGGGTACAAATCACACGCCCCCCCCCAAAAAATATTTTTAGGCATGATCCAAACATTCCCCTTTGACTTTTGTGAATAAACAGCAGATATGGTCCTGCGCATTGGAACAAAGCTGGATATACCTGTGTGTTATATATGGGTTCACCAATATGTTATATCAAAGTTGTGTGTGTGTGTGTGTACATATGCAATCAACTTACGGCGACCACAGCAAGGGTCTGTCAAGGCAAGTGAGAAGCACAGGTGGTTTGCCATTGCCCTCCTCTGCAGACCCTTCTTTGGGGGGTCCCCCCTCTAAGTAACGGCCTTGCTTAGCTTCCGAGATCTGACGTGCTGCCTTCCCTCCCAAATCAAAGTTTTAGGGGGCTCTAATAGTTATTGGAGCAAGCAGCTGCCTTTCTGTCCTTTAAAATGTTAAACCAGAGGGTTAGACTTCAACAGAAAAACTGCATCAAACTATTTTCAGTTAGCAGCACCTATGCTGGGTTCTAACTTCAGTGGACCGGCCACTGCGATTCAATATTGGCAGCTGGGCAAGAAACAGGACAGGGCTTCTGCTTTATATGGCTATGAAGAGCTCATGAACCTGCCATAATTGGATTAGATAAGGGCCTGCCTTACTATGTCTCTGTAAGCTATGAGTCAGCAGCAGTTGATATGTTGCTGAATAGACTAATATTCTTACTTTGCACCTTCTAAATACTGCTCAGGAAGTAATACCTATTTTTTGGACTTAAGTGGTGCAGCCCCCGGCTATTTCGTTAGACTCTGATAGGGCGGCTGCTCTTGCTGTATTTTGTACTAAGGTAAAGATGCTCAACTACAAACAACACCCCAGGTATCAACGGACAGCTGTTCGTGTCACACTTATTGGTACAAGTACAGACATACAGCAGCTCTGAAGATTACGCACCGTGCTTGGCCTCAAATCCAAATCCCGTACACCACAGACGATGAAGCATCCTTTAAGAAGAACCCTAGCCCTGCAGAACCCACTGTCCAATCTGGGAGGGAACAATCTGGGGATAAAACGGTACCTGCGAGCTGAAATCTCAGACCCCGCACAGGCCTTCTGCCCTGCCCTTCTTTATCACATGGAGCCCTGGAACATCCAACGCAGAGACGGAAACCACCCAACATGCTCACCAGGGATATAATAATAATAATATGTTTATTGCTTTTCCGGCCGAAGCCATAAGCCATACAAACACCAACAAAATATGAACTGTACACTTGAACATACCCAATTCACACAGACATAACTCATCATTATCATTTTAAACTATCTAAGCTCATGAAGATTTTGTTTCTTTATCACCGTGGCTAAAAAGGAAGCCACTATAGCAGAGGTTTGATTGTCAGGAAAGTTATCAGACAATAACACTGAGATTGCCCAAGGAAGGAAGGGAAGCTTTTCTTTTAACATAATAGGAATAATAAATCTCTCTCTTTCCTTACTCCACTTAGGGCAAAAAACTATTATATGATCCAAGGTCTCTAACTTTCCTTGTCCACAGTCACAAACTCGTTCAGAATAAGGGAGTCCAGAGAAACGACCAGAAAGCACTTTAGAGGGGAAGGAGTTAAGTCTGGCCAATGTGAAGGCTCTGCGTTGAGCTGGAATCTTTAAAGAATAGCAATAAGATGGAATAGCCTCTGGAGGTGAAAGTCCCAGGGATAAGCCCGAACATGTACGTCTGGCTCTCTGGAGAGTACTGCTGTAATCGAGATCCTTTAGTTTTAATTTTATAACTCTTAGGGCCTCATTTGTCTGTAAGGATGTTATATCAATATCCAGAATTTTTAGTTTCTGGTTAATTAAATTAGTTCGGCTACTCTTATAGGTATCCTGCGAGATCAAATGTGCAAAACCTACTTTCCCTGAATTGTCCTTGTAAATTTCCTTGTTCAAGAACAACTTAAAGGCTGTAATCCATGCTCTCTTCTCAACTGAGGGTTGGGCGAATTCCACCCTAAGTGCAGTACCTGCTACGCATCTCGGGACTGCCGCTATCTCCCTCAAAAATGTGTGTAGAGGGGTGTCAAGGTTGTCGGATACACCTTCAATCCACACTCCACACCCATAAAGTATCTGTGGGATAACCTTAGCATTAAAAATCCTAATGGCTGCTGGTATATGTTTTGCTCCTTTGGAGTAAAAGAATTTTTTAATTGCCATTGATGAAATGTTTGCGGCCTTCAGAGCAGCCTGAATATGTGGTTTCCATGATAGATTGTAGTTAAAAGTGATACCAAGATAACTAAAGGAGGGGACTCTCTCCAAAGCCCCTCCCAGTACTCTTATCAATTTGGAGCCGTTATGGAAAGACCTGGAGAATCTCAGGACTTTTGATTTAGCATAATTAACTTTAAGTTCCTCATTATTACAATATGTAATGAATGCGTTAATTAGTGATTTTAAACCTAGTTCTGTTTTGGAGATAAGGAGAGCATCGTCTGCATATAAAAGAATCGAAACTGGAGTATTTGCTAGATAAGGGGGGTGTCTGGTATGTGATTTCACAAATGGAATCATGTCATTAATGAAGAGATTAAATAAGGATGGAGCCAGCAAACAACCTTGTTCCACACCTTTATCGGTTTGAAAACGTGGAGTTAATTGACCCTGCCGGTTGTACCTAATTTGGGCGGAAGTGTCGGTATATAAGTTCGTTACACCAGGGATATAAGCATGCCATGCTCCAAGCATAGGTGCGAGCCCTTTGAGGAGGCAGAGCATGGCTAGATCCAGAGGACATGCTCTTCTCCAAAAATCCTAAGTCTTGTTCTGGCCGTTATCAGAACAACTTCTTAGTTTCAGGACTGTCTCTAGTTCTGCAGCTTACACCTAACCCACCCGAGTCCCTGGTACCGGTTTCAGCTTCCCTTTATCTGACCGCCTGCTTTGCTGCCTCAGGAATTGTGAACGGGGCCACCAGGCTTTGTCGTGAACATTCAAAATCAGATCACAAACGTGTTGCACACGTGCATCTCTCACATCGCTTCCCACATTTCAGTTCTTCATCCTCCATTTTATATGCTGAAAGAGCTGTTTTTGTAAAAGGGTCCTATCCTGCTTTGGAGTTAGCAGGGGCAGGGGGGAGGCTGCAAGACGCTGTCTGCATTCGTGGCCGTGTTCAGGTCTGACAGCAAATACTTGGTGCGGACAAATGTCAAGTCACCCCTGCTTAGCTTCCCTTTACAGGCCTCTTCTGAGGATCAATGAGAGAAGGAAGCATTACATCCTACCTTGTGCCCTTTGAATGGGATGAGAAAGAAATATAATCAAACAGGCCATTTTTCTTACTTTCCATATGAAATGTTAACCAAATGGTTACCTTGACTAGATCCTTGGCCAGTGACTAATAACAATTCCCTCAAAACCAAATAAGCCTTTCCAACTCACATGAGACCTGGTGCAAAAATCTCTCTTCGCAGTTCCATTTAGGTCCCGCTATCTCCCTGGATCTTGTAAAGCTGGTCTGCAGGAATGGCTTCCCATCAGGAGTCACGCGCTGGGTCCTCACTCCCGCGGCTGATTAACGAGGTAAGGAACTAGCATTCAATACCCTTTATCACATCTGCTGAACCTCAGGCCTGGAAGTGGACAGTTTCTTTATGGGTGGTACTGGTGACGGGCACACCAATCTCCCCCTGTTCACTATAATGGGGTGAATTGAAAGATTAGGCTGTCAGGCCAGCAAGAGACCTCATTTTTCTTCCGTGCTGCTTAGGTCGCCCCTTACTGCAGCCAAACATTTGATTGTGATTAATTTGTCAGGGTTGGTTGTACAAAGGAAATGAAGAAATGGATTGCCAATTACTGTTCGTCTGCTTCTGCAATGCCCCTCCAACGTGTGCCATTCGGCAGTAGCAATCGCTTGGAAATAAACTGCATTTGGTTCTCTTGAGGGAGAAAGAAAACATCCTCTGCGTATTTTTAAAAAAGCAGAAGTGAGTGAGGTAACCTTTTCCCATTCATTCTCTCTTTTTAACAACTTCAGTAACTAGTTGACATATAAGCCTGTCTTCCTCGCAGGTACACAAGAAGTCTATCCATGTTTATTTTTGTAGTTAGCTGGATAAAACACAATGGGACTTTGAGGCTTTAAAACCAAATGTTTCAGGAAGGTGCGCAGAAGATTTTGGAGTGTATCATGCCGAACAAGCTTGAAGGAAGATTTCACACATACCCCCATAGTTGCTGAAGAAACAAAACTACACTTGTTTTGCGCAGAAGCTGCTAAATGCACACTGACCTCCATTTATCTCCCAATTACACAACCCCCGTGGTGCAGAGTGGTAAGCCGCAGTATCGCAGCCCAAGCTCTGCTCACGGCCTGAGTTCGATCCTGGCGGAAGCCGGGTTCAACAAGCCGGCTCAAGGTTGACTCAGCCTTCCATCCTTCTGAGGTTGGTAAAATGAGTACGCAGGTTCCTGGGGGTAAAGTGTAGATGACTGGGGAAGGCAATGGCAAACCACCCCGTAACAAAAGTCTGCCAAGAAAACGTCGTGATGCGACGTCCCCCCATGGGTCAGCAATGACTCGGTGCCTGCACCTGCACCTTTACACAACCATGAACACAGTCTGAAACCTCTCCCCCCTCCCCCCTGGTCTTTGTGAGTTTCATAACTGTCCCCCCCCCCGCCCTTTAATTAATATCTTTATTCCTCTGGAGAAATGCACTTTCAATTGAACATTACCATCCTTATTAATGAAACAGAAGATCACTCTGAAGATGTCAGCCACTGTGGGATTTGCCCACGCTAAGTCTCCAGTAAGGAAATGCCACCAAAGTGAAAGAGAGCTAAGACTGACCGCCAGCCCTGGAATGTGAGCACAGCCCTTTGTATGACTGCCGGGCCGGCAGTGACGAATGCTGCAGTCCTCGGGGCCCTTTCCAGGGAGTAAATCTCACTGAAGGAGAAATGAGACTTACACATGAGTAGGCCTATTTAGGATTGCTACCTAAAATCCAGAGTCCAGACTATGGGTCACCAATGCCTGCATGAAGGCATGTAGGTGGAGTATTCTACAAGTACTAGAGTGCCATATAGTGGTTAGAGTATCAGCTAAGAGGATCCAGATTTGAATGCCCACTTTAAAAGAACAACGAAGGAGGGGACCCAATCAAGTACCCAAATAGTTGAGAAAAACAAAACTAAAGTGAATAGAACGTTAGAAATAAAACAGAAAATGAACAAGCAATTCATTTTAATGAAATATAAAAAATAAGAAGATTTAAAAATAGATTTATATATAACATCTTAACATCGCATCTCCCCTTATATTGAAAAAAATAGTGAACAGGACAACAATATACAGAGGAATGTCAAATGAATCACTTTCAAATGACCGGAACAAATTCCCTAATCACCAGACCACATGCATTTCATAAGGCCTTCAGTAATCCAAGATTGTTTCTCCAGAAACCTAACTTTCTTCATAACTATCTGGTATTTATTAAGGTCCCATTTTAACTGTATTTTATTTTTATTATTTTAATAACTGTATTTTATGCTTGTAAGATAGATTTCTATTTTTACTGTTCTTAACTTTGTATTGTGATGGCCTTTGGCCATATACAATTAAGCCTACTACTACTACTACTACTACTACTACTACTACTACTACTATATAAAAGGCTAACCATGTTCCAGACAACTCACCTCCTACCCTGGTGTGCCTCTAAAGGGCGCTGCTGTGGAGGGAAGACCAGAAGAGGCAGTCTGTCCTTCCAAGAGTGCACCGTCTTCATTCAGCTGGGATCAGGTGTGGAGCAGGTGGCAATGCTTGCCACCGGACTTCACATGGACGGGATCAGGAGCGGAGCAGATGGCAATGCCAGCTCTCCACCATCACCTGGTCGGGATCAGGAGCATAGCAGGTGGAAAGGCCCGCCCCTGCCTTCACCCAGATGGGATCAGGTGCAGAGCAGGTGGCAATTCCCGCCTGCCTTCACTCAGCTGGGATCAGAAGTGGGGCAGTTGGCACTGCCCACTCCCCCTTCAACCGCTGGAATCAGGCACAGAGCAAGTGGCAGTGCCTGCCACCCCTTCACCCTGTCAGGATCAGACGTGGAGCAGGCATCAATGCCCACCCCCCTTCACTCAGCTGGGATCAGGCGCGGAGCGGGCGGCAAAGCCCACTCCTTCATGCGGCTGGGATTAGGCACAGAGCAGGAGGCAATGTCTAACCCCTCTTCACCCAGCCAGGATCAGGAGCGGAGCAAGCAGCAGTGCCCACACCCTGTCTTCACCCAGCCGGGATGAGGCGCAGAGCAGGAGGCAATGCCTGACCCCCCCCCCTTTACCCAGCCAGGAGAGGAGCAGGTGGCAATGGCTACTGTCCTTCACCCTGCCAGAATCAGCGTGGAGCAGGTTGCATGCCGGCCCTCCTTCACCTTGCTGGACTCAGGCAAGGAGCAGGTTGCAATGCCTGCCCCTCTTCATCTGGCCAGGATCAGGCACTGAGCAGGAGGCATTGCCTGCCCCCCTTCACCTGGCTTGGATCAGCAGCAGAGCACATGGCAATTCCTGCCCCCCTTCACCCAACTGGGATCAGTCACAGAGGAGGAAGCAATGCCTACTTGCCCACCCTCCCCTTTCTAGAGCCCGTTGTATTTTTTCCCACCACGGGCTTTGTTACTAGTCACTGATAAATTGCTACACACAAATTATCTATTTAATACATAAAGTAAAATAACCCTGATCAGGCACAGAAGAAGACAAAAAATATACTATATATATTGCTTGACTGCTACTCTCAACCATCTGAACAACCGTACTGGACACCTGAAATTCAGTTCCAGGCCAACTCTAATTATTGGGCTTGGAAAGAAGTCAAAAGAAGAACATAAAGAAAGCAATAATTATACCCTTGTATTACATGCAGTTTTTCAAAATAAAATAAGAAATTGTTTTTTTGTGTTTTTTAAGAATTATTCCCCATTTATAATTTATCAAGCACTTTTAGGATGCAAAATGCTTTCCCCGTTTTTATTGTCTTCTCTCACACAACAGTCTATGAGGCTGTCTGTTCCAAACCAGTGAAGCAATGGCATACACAAAGCTTGAACCACTGGAATGTCCTCCAAAGCGGAGGACCGGGGGGGGAGGGGTTGGCACTGCGGGTGCAGGGGCTCGATCTGCTTTCTCGCATGCACTTTGGAGGCCTAGAGGACGTCACTTCCTGTTGAAAACCAGAACTGCCGGAGTCTCAGTGGGGGGGGCACAAAATTGACCACAAACACGATATTTCTGCTCCCCCTTCCTTTCCCCCCTGCTGGCCAGGTGAGCAGGGCCAAGGAACGATTGGTGCAGGTGGGGATCATGAATGTAACTGGCTGACCGTGCGCTTTCTCACCTGTTCTCTGGCTTGCTGCGATGATACAATGGTGGAGGGTTTGGTGGAGGGGACAACCACGTACAGCCTCTTGGGCCCCTTAGGAGAAGGGAGGGCTAAAAACAGACAGCCTCTCATTCAAAAGTCCACCTGTCTAATCACAGACAACTCTGGCTCTCAAAATTAATTCATTTGAGTGTAGTAAAAGCCACATTTCATTCTTGTCACTGCATTTCATTTGCTGCTGATACATTATTTTTCCTGGATGTCACATCTCCAGACAGAAGAAAGGTGAAAAGGTTCACAGTAGTCAATAGCACACAGTACATTAAACAGGTGTCGATGAAATAAAGACAGAACCTGTTTGCAGGATTCAGATGCCCTGTCATCATGAGCACCAGTAAAATCTACAGACTGGAGGTTCAAGAAGCTGCTAGAGTGCACCGTGTAAATCTGGTTCCTGGTGTGGAAACGGTGTAAGAAAGAGGCCGGTGAATTTCTCAGGAGTCTTTTACTCTAGCTGCACTTGGCCTTCCCAATGGTATAGCAATTATCCTATCTAGCCGTCTCTGTTTATTAATATAGGAAGTGTCACAGCGATCTTCCATCTGACTAGTGTTGTATAATACAAAATGCACTTGACATATCCAGTTCTGACTCTAGCAATCAGGTTCAATATACTGGAATTATTGCTAAAAACTCAGGTACTTCAGGACAAAATGTAGCAACTCTATTAAGGCAGTGACATGGGTCTGGGTGAATTTTGTAGATATCCATGCTGAGAGTTTTATGGCCTTACTTAGGTTTTATTCAGCTCAAGGATTTCTGACAGTTCACTATAAATGAAGTTACTGGAAAAACTTCCTTATTCTGAGTTTCAGCACCTAATTGAGCCAATTTATGAATTATTCAACCCAGCAGAAATCTGCCTGCTATGCACAATGTGCAATGATGTGATAGGAGGACTCACAAACCATGAAACATGGAAAAGAACAAAGGTCACACTTGCAACTAGGACAAAATTTGGCATTTGCCCTGATGGCTCTGGGGTTCCAAATATTCCCCGTTTCCATATGAAGAAAATGATGGAAAAGACGTACAGAGTGTCACATGTGACATTTCCATGTGTGTTGACTTCATTGCATGTAAACATAATGCACACAAAAATAGGAAGCTATGGACAATTGTGCCTGCTGAAACATGTATGTGAAGTCACATTTGTGGTAGTCAGATATGACAATTTATAAACAATTTCCATGATTCCCCCCCCCCCTTTTCTATGTAGAAAAGTTTGGATTGGAACCTGTACCCTCAGCGAGGATCACATAACATTCCTATGTTCCTCTCAACCCCGCAGTCCTTTCTGAACCCCAGAAAGCTTATTTCTAGGGCCGAGGGACTCACAATTAGACATGGGCACGAACAGCATTATGAACAGAAAAAACCCATGAACAGCCCGTTTGTCTGTTCGCGAACAAGCCGTTCATGAGGCTCCATTCTAAACGAACAAGTGGTCGTTGCAAGTCTCGTTCGTTGCCTTCGTCAGCCGTTCAGCAAGCCAGACAGTCTGGGGGCTTTCAATCAATTCCCCTGGCAACGGCAGGGACTGAACTTTGTCTGAACTCCTTCTGGCTTTAACCCTTCAAAGTACTTCCAGCAGAGAGTCCCGTTTTTGCCACTGTAAATAGAAAATGACAACAAAGGGAAGGACCCATTGATCATGCCTTTCCTGGGGTGCAATCTCTCTGAAACTTGGGGGGGGGGGGGTCAGAGGACAGTGAGGACTATGTCCCCTGCAAATTTGCTGGGTATTGGACATTGGGAAGGTCAGTTTGTAACCCCTCAAAGTAGCTTTCACCAGAGAGTCCACTGTGCAACTTTGCCACTGTGAAGAGAAAATGACAACAAAGGACTCATGGATCATGCCTTTCCAAGGGTTCAATCTCTCTGAAACTTGGGAAGTCTTCAGAGGACAGTAAGGACTATGTCCCCTGCAAATTTGGTGGGTGGGAAGGTCAGTTTGTGGGGTGTTTAAAGGACCCTGCCCCTTTTGCACATGGCAGGAAAGGGTCCTTTAAACTATCAGCTGGCAGGCGGTAGGGAGGAATTCCCCCTGCCACTTGCCAGCTGATAGTTTAAAGGGATCTTTAAGGGGCCACGAACAACAAACATGTTTGTGAACAGGGTCATGTTCGTTACTATTCAGTGTACGTTGTTCGTGGATGGCAACAAACAACGAAAAGCTTGTTCATTTTTTTTCCGTTCGTGCCCATGTCTACTCACAATTACTAACAGTTACGTGGGTTGGAAGTCTACAGTGGGGAGGCGGATGTGGGTGAAATCAACCCCTTCTTCTTTCCCTGTCACTGGAGCTGAGTTGATGTGTGAGGCAGAAAGGGTGATGTTGTCTCCCTCTTTCGCCCCACTGTAGCCTGTTTGTGGAGAAGCAGACATCTAACCCAGGCAAGCAGATCCAAGTTGACACACGGACGACCAGCCATGGATGGCTCCCAATCTGGGAATGACAACACTTCCTGTTTAACAGCCTGGCCATTGTAAAAATGGGGGGTGGGGGCGAGTCGTCAAGTATCTTGTAGGTGACAAAGCAAGGCTGACTTTTTCAGAGTTTTGGGTTTCACAAAAAAAGGGGAAGATATTTCAGTCTCTCTCTTTAAATTAAATTCTGAGGAGAATTTCTTTGAAAAGCACGCTATTATCATTAAAAAGAATGTTAGGGGTGTTGAGAGCTCCCCTCGTTTTTTGGAAAGATTCTTGAAAATCTGTATTCAGTCGTGTTGTATCCTTTCAGTTAGGGGAGCCAGCTTCCCATTGAGAATGGTAATCTCCCTCCCCCAGCACCCATTGCCTACCAGCACAAGGGGGAAATGTTTCAAAATTTCTTCAGGCAACAGTATGACATAACTTCTATGGAAAACCTGGAAGTGACGCCATGTCACTCTTAGAATCACTGGAAACGATGGTTTTACCATAGAGTTTCTAATAATTCCTATAAAGGTGTGATGTCACTTCCAGGTTTTCCATGGAAGTCACATCATGCAGTTACCCAATTGTACCCCACACATCCTCCCGTTGGACTCTGCTGCTTTCCTCCTGTTGGCTGGCAACTCTACTGTGAATAGGGTTGCCACATGTCTAGTTTCCCCTCACACAGTCCGTTTTCTTCTGGGACTATCTGGGGGAAACACAGTTAAATTACCGGACATATAAATGTCTGGTATTTTTGTGCATGGGGGAGGAGGGCCAGCTGGCCATTGGTGTCCATAAGCTGGCAGGAGCACAGCCTCCACCTCCTCTGCCTTCCCCCTACTCCCAGTGCAAGGGGAGTGGCCAGCTGGCCCACTCAGCCTCCTGCACGAGTGGGAAGCAGCCAGCCCACTCACACTCCTGCGTACTGGGGAAGCCACTGGCCCATTTGCCCATCTGGCCTCCTGAACACCAGAGGAGTGACCAGCCATCTTGCCCAGCCTCCTGAGGGCCAGAGGAGTGCCAGCAATGACATCCCTTCTGGAAGTGACATCATTGTGTTGGGCGTGGGAGCATGTGCATGCTTTGCATTCTTGCAAGGAAAAGAAGGGCCCAGGGTTTTTTTTAAAAAAATATGCAGTCTGGCAACCCGAATTGTGACTACAAATGGTTGTGAATGTTCACTGAAAACAACAAACGTTCTAGAATATGGGGGCTGCACCACTCATTCTGGAATCGTATGGCATATTTAAAAAAAATATATTTGTATTCCATAAAATCGAGTTGCCCTGTTTGAATAACAAATTCAAGAAATTCTTACTGTTCTTATTACAACTCTGAAGATGACACATACGTATGCACACTTTTACCCTTCCAGCTTAGGGGGGAGAAAGAATGCCATACATCATATTATGAGAAGCATCTATTTATACATTATGCTCATTCCTATGCAGTTTGAGATTTATACTGGAATGGAACATATATGTGTCTTCATGATACAAGAGCCTGAGGGCCAAAGGACAGGGTCAGCCAGACCATTGAGCAATAATGCCTAACACAGACACTGTCTGCGATTCTGCTAAATATATTCTACCAATGCTAATTTTAGATGGCCGGGAGTTAATCAATAGACACCCTGCTAATAATTTCTAAGCATGTAGAATGTATTCCAGAGAGAAATGGACTGCGGCTGGGAAGGGAACAGTTTGAGCAAGGGCAGCAAGCTGTCTAAAATAAGATCTCTGTTAAATAATGGATGTGACAAATTCGTACAAAGCAGCTAATTAGATTGCCAAAATACTTCTGTATTTTAATAGATTCCAAGTAGCAACTACTCTATTTAATAACTTCCAACACAGCCAATGCATTAACCATTTCAAAGGGCTATTCCATGAAGGACTTTAGGGCTCTTGTTTGTGATAGATAGACTTGTGGCATGAAAGTCACTCAAAAGCTGATCTGTGCAGCAGCCACCAGCTCAGAGAACTGGTACATCACTGCAAGCATTATCGATCAAAAACGGTGTTTTTGTCTTGATTTTTTTATGTTGTGTTGACCACTTTGAATGTAGCAAAAGCAGGCAGAAAGATACATACTCGCTTTATAGAGCTGCCATAAGGGCTATAAAGAAGGAAAGTTGCTTTTACCAGGAAGAGTGCTATATAAATTGTATTATCAGTATCATTAAAACGCATAGACTAAGTAACACCTTAAAGAGGCATCTTCTAACAACGTCCCCTGGCATTCAAGGACAAAACTGGCCCATGGATATAAATCCTTATATTGTGCACTTTGTGCAGACCGATTCCCTTCATCAAACTGCCCCTTCTTTGAAAGCTGAGCTGTCATTTCTTTCTCATTGTGCAATTCAGAAAAAGGATCCACAAAATTAAAAATTTCGGTACATTTGTTCTGCCTTTAGAAATTCGTGAACTGGTAGCCAATTAATAATAATATAACATAATAACATTCGATTTATATACCGCCCTTCAGAACACCCACTCAGAGCAGTTTACAAAGTATGCCGTTATTATCCCCACAACAACAAACACCCTGTGAGGTGGGTGGGGCTGAGAGAGCTCTGAGATGCTGTGACTGACCCAAGGTCACCCAGCTGGCTTCAAGTGGAGGAGTGGGGAATCAAACCCGGTTCTCCAGATCAGATCCCCATGCTCTTAACCACTACACCAAACTGGCTCTCAAATTCTAAAGAGAGTGGCTCACATCACTGAAGATTTCACATGCACTGCTTCAATAAGCTTGCACACCAAATATGACAAACATTCTGATAAAATAGAAAATGTTGTGGTTTTTACATATGAGACCTATAAGTGTTGTTTATTAGAGTTGATAGGGAGGCTTGAATCTATGTTGCCAGCCAATTCCTGGAGATTTGGGGGGGGGGGATGGAGCCTGGAGATGGCAGGCCTTGAGGAGGGGAGGGACATTACTGGCGTGTAACGCCATTCAGTGCACCTTCCAAAGTAGCCATTTCCTCCCCAGGGTCGCAGAGGTACAACTGCAAAGGTAAGGCTCAAGTCAAGTCTCTTGAGCTGGGGGGCATAGTGGTTAAGTGGTTGGGGCTGCAATGCGGCACTCTGCTGGTTTGAATCTTGCTACTGCCCTGAGCTCTGCAGGTGGCCTTGGGCAAGCCACTCCTCTCAGCCCAGCTCCCTGGATGTACTGTGGGGATAATAATAACACTGATGTTGTTCACCCCTCTAAGCAGGTGCTGATCTGTCCAGAGGAGCAGTATACAAATGGACTGCTGTTACTGCAATGCAGCCATTTCTAGATATGGGAAGATATCTGTTACAAATCCCTGCAATTATTGGACAGATACAGAAGAAAGAAAATGGGCCCACCTTTTTTTCATGGCATGGCTAAATCCAGAAACATATTCCTATTACTTTATCACTAATTCAATTTCCACAGATTACTAGGGAAACATAATGGAATTTTCATCCTGTATCTTCAAGCGGGCACTCAGCTATCTTGTAAGGGTTTTCCATTGGGGACCCCTATTGATTTACAAAACTCAGTAGAATGTTCTTCATTTCAGGTTTCTAAAACACAGCTCCAAGTACAATCTAGGAGGAGGTCTTTACATTTAGAAACATGAGTGAGTCTTTTTACTGATGTTTGGCATGGAGTTTTATTGGCAAAATGCCTCTGGTCGTTTAAGAGCTGTAAGTCTGTTAAGCTTGAATGTCCAAAATTCTGCAAACCTAGAGATGGAGCTTTGGGCACACATTATGGGAAGTCAGACCTTTTCTCCATCCCCGCCCTGCAAAAAATGCCCCCACTTTTAACCAACAGCTCCGTAGGTAGCTAGTTATTCTCTCTCTCTCTCTCTCTCTCTCTCTCTCTCTCTGAGAAAAGCAGTATTTGGAGGCAGTGTGAAAAGAAAATGATTTCTAACTTCAGGTGGTGCTAACAAACATAAGAGAGTGATGATAACTCCAAAAACTTCTGAGCGCATGTCACTCATGACAGTCCCCAGACAGCCCCACTGGGGCGCTCCTGCAACCCGACCAATTGAAAAAGATGCTTGAAGAGACAACTCAGCTTCCTTCCATAATACTATATTCTGTCAAAGGAATCTGCAATTAGATACAGAAATGAAGCATTACAACGTCAACAAGTCTTAAACCTTCAAATGTCAAAGGCGAAGGGAGCAGGGTGAATCACCAATATGTTTTCTCAGTTTAAAACCGGAACTCAGAGTCGTCTGCCTTCTGCCCTTCATAGGGCTGGCTTTGTAATAAGATGAGGAGAAGCAAAATGGCCCAAGGTGGCAAATTAGGGAGCGCAACAGACACTGTCTCCACGCCCCCCGATTATTTTTGCAATTATATGAAGGATCATCTTTGTGTAATATTTATAACTTGTATAACAATTGTACATACAATTGTACAATTTTTGGACAGAAAAAAGTGTTGAACATAGCAAAAATATCAAAACAATCAGACTGAGTACAAAAAAAGGGAAGGGTGTTTTTAAAAGACGGCTGAAAAAACTTTTAGTGAATTTTGGAAAGAAAACAGCACAACATATTAGATTTGTTTAACTGTACATCATTTTTGTAACTAAAAAGAAAAAATGGGATTAAATTTGAATGATAAGTTAAGAGATTGTAAGAGTTACAAGTAGGGGTGTGCGCTTCAGGTATCCAATTCGGGGGAAATGCCCAAATTGGACCCAAGCTGTAAAGATTCAGGAGTTCCAAATCATACTGGCCCCAATTTGGAACTCCCGAATCAAAGCTTCCTGAAGCATTCGGATTGCTTCGGGAAGCTTCGATGCCTGGGGCTGGCTTCAGTTGGCAGGTGGGGGGATCCCCCCATGCCAGCTGAAGTTTAAAGGGCCCTTTCCCTGCTGCTTGCAAGCAGCAGGGCCCTTTAAATTTGGCCCTGGAGATGTAAAACAGAGTCTGGGGAAGACAGGGTTTTGGGAGGGGAGGAAGGTCAACAGAGATGTGATTCCATAGAGTCTACCCTACCAAGTTGCTGTTTCCTCTGGGGAAATGGATCTCTGTTGTCTGGTTATAAGTTGTAATTCGAGGAGAACTTTAGGCTCCACCTAGAAGTTGGTGATCCTAGCATGGTACCATCATTTCCAATCAGGACCTGAACACCAAGAAACCTCACAACCTTAACTGTCCCTAGGCTCAGCCTACCTTAGAACCACAATTCGGCCACACACGGCAGCCACAAGTGGCTATTGCCGGGGGGCCGGGTTTGCAGCCTCGGATGGAGGATGGGACTTTCCCGCCCATCTGGGTCTTGAAGGGTTGGGCGAAAAAGGAGCCGTTGGATCTCCGCCCTTCCCTCTACGCAGTTGCTCCAAGCGATCGGCAGGAGCGGGACGTCTTTGGAGCTCGCTCTGCCGTCGCTTGGAGGGCACGCAGGGAACAGAGCCTCTCTTAGCTGCAGCTGGCTTGTTCGGCTCCTGCTCCACCCAGCGCCGCGGCTTGCAGCTTTTGGCTTCCGCCGCTGTAGGGGGCCTCGTTGGCGCGGCACGGGACGTGCTGCTTCCCGCTCTCTCTCCCATCGTTGTGCGGACTCTGTGTGATCGGCTGGCTTCCTCTGAAGCGGTTTCGGCTTTGCGCCGCTTTTCTTCGGGGCCCATGCACGGGGGGGGGGAGATTGGTTCCCTGCTGGGAGGGCCGGCCAGTTTGGTCTGCTTTGGGGGGCTGGTGTTGGGGGGTTGCCAGCCTCCCTGGCTTGGCCCCGGGCCGTGCAGTGGCCGCCATCTTGGGCGCTTTCACGGTGGCCTGGCTGCACATTTTGAGTGAGCCACTTTGGCGTAGTGGTTAAGAGCGCAGGACTCTGGTTTTCAGAGCAGGGTTTTATTCCCCACTCTTTCATTGGTGCCGGCTGGGGGGACTTTGTGCCAGTTGCGGCTCCCTGGGATTTTCTCGGCCCTACCCACCTTGCTGGGTGTTTTTCCCTGGGCCTTCTTGGTGTCCTGTTGGTAACCTTGTGCCCAGGGCCTTACTAAATTTAGCCTTTGCAGGGTTGGGCAGAATGGCTTCCCGGAAAGGGGAAGGACTGGCTAAGGGCAAGCAGCCTGCTAAGAAGCAGCCTGCTAAAAGACCCCCCCTGTAGTGTCATCCTCTGATGAGGATGAGGATGCTAGCTTTAATGCTGCAATTTTGAAACGACTGGAAGCTTTGGAAAGGGGCAAGGGGGTGCCTGTCCCGGCAGGTCCCTCCATTGAACGAGGTAGACCGGTCAGGGTTGCTTCTAAAGCCGTGTTTAGGAGGGAAATGTTGACTCGTTTGTCTGCCCTTGAGTCCGCTGCAGGGTCGATGGAAGCTGGACCAGTAGCTGCGAGGGAACTTCCGGCGGATGAAGAGGTCGTGGCTTGTGATACTGAACCAGAAGGACAAGCCGAAGGTTGCCAAGTGGCGGTGGCGGTGGAGCCTAGTGGTCACGATGGTAAGTCTCCTTTGCCGCAACAGGCATGCACCTGGCCATGGGGACCCTGGGGTCAGGCCGCTGCCTCCGGATCCTCTGGCTCCACCACACCGTCCACTTCATTTAACACAGCTTGGCAGTTTCCGGGGCATGTGGGTTTAGCTAATTCTGCCCCTGGAGTATCTAATGCTATGCCGACCACTGGCCTGGTTCTGATTGCACGGCCTCGGGTGTTCATCCCTTCAGATGGCAGTACGGGGGTTACCCGCCGTGGGCTTTCCTCCTTATGGTATGTATGGTCAGCTCCCACATGGGGATACTGCTCTTCCCCTTGGGGATCATCTTACCCAGGCCACGAGGGATAAGATAGTCAAGGGGGAGTATGTGGATGTATTCACCCTTCTTTTCCGTGAGTTGGAAAAGAAGGACAAGGAGGATTTGGAGGAGCGTGACAAGGAGAAAATTAAACGTCGGAAGGTGGATCGTTCATGGCATAATTGGCTCCCAGGGTTCTTAATTTATGCGGGTGTACTGGGCAGGGCGCAGCCTTTACGGGCTGTGTCCCTATTACCTCAACATAATCTATCGGGGTTATACTGACTTCGTTGGTACTGCATGGCTTCAGTACGACGAAGAGTTTAGGATGAGGGCTGCACTTAACCCTCAGATACCCTGGGACCAGATTCACCAGCAACTGTGGCTGCAGGTGATGTCTCCCTCAAAACCTAATTCTGGCGATAGGGCAGATAGCGGTCATTTGATCCACTGTCCACAGGCAGCTGTTCCTCCCCGCTCCCAGGCGGGGCAGCAGGTTCAATCCCGGCTGCTCTGTTGGGACTTCACCTCAAAGGGTGTGTGCAACAGGAGGGCCTGTAAATATAAGCATGAATGCCCGGCATGCGCCGGAACGCATGCTTATTCAGCCTGCCCCAGAGCCAAGTCTGGCGGAGGGGGCAAGCATTCAGGTGGGGGTGGGGGCCAGTACTCGGCTGGAAAAGGGCCCCAGCCCAGTAAATCTGAGAGCGCTTAAGCACTTGCTGCCTCGTTATCCCAAGAGCAGTGACGCTGAGTTCCTGTTTAACGGTTTTAAATATGGTTTTAGGATACCTTTTCAGGGCCCGCGGGTTTCTTTCATGTCAAAAAATTTACGCTCTGTTATTGGCATGGAAGCTGTTGTGCAGTCCAAGGTTTTGAAGGAATGTGCAGAGGGCAGGGTCTTGGGTCCTTTCCCTATACCGCCTGTGCCATATCTCCGTGTTTCTCCTTTAGGGGTGGTCCCTAAGAAGGCCCCTGGCGAGTATCGGTTGATCCATCATCTTTCTTTTCCAAAAGGGGCGTCGGTTAACGACGCCATCCCAGGGGAACTTTGTTCTGTGCGTTATACTTCCTTTGACCAGGCGGTCAAAGTGGTGTGCAGATGTGGGACTGGGGCATTGATGGCTAAGTGTGACATTAAGTCAGCCTTTCGCCTGCTCCCGGTGCACCCGGATGATATAAATCTCCTAGGCTTCTTTTTCGAGGGTCATTATTACGTGGACAGGGCCCTCCCAATGGGGTGCTCGGTATCATGTGCTGCCTTCGAGTGTTTCAGCTCATTTTTAGAGTGGGAACTTAGATGAAGGTTCAAATGTAGGGACACCTGTCATTACCTTGATGACTTTATGTTCGTTGGGCCTGCGGGCTCTGGGCAATGTGCCAGCCTATTGGCAGGCTTTGTGGCCCTATCTGGGGAACTGGGTGCTCCCCTGGCGCATGAAAAAACGGAGGGCCCATCCCAGGTGATGACCTTTTTGGGTATTGAGCTAGACTCGGTGCGCCAGTCCCTGCGACTTCTGGCTGATAACATTAGTAAGCTTAGAGAGCTGTTGGCTGCGTTCAGAGGTAAGCAGAAGGTATCCCTTCTCGAATTGCAGCAGCTGGTCGGCTCTTTGAATTTTGCATGCAAGGCGGTTGCCCCCGGTAGGCCATTCTTGCGGTGGCTGTGCGATGCAATGTCAGCTCTTCACGCCCCGCACCATAAAGTGTGTATTGACAAGGGGATGCACACTGATATTGAAGTGTGGGAGGAATTCTTAGGTTCCTTCAATGGGGTTACTTTCTGGCGTGAGGAGTTGCTAGTTGGCGCCCAGTTTCAGGTTGCCTCGGACGCGTCTGGTTCCACGGGTTTCGGGGTATTCTTCCGCGGGCATTGGTGTGCCGAACAATGGCCCGCCAACTGGGCAGCAAGTGAGTTGGTTAAGGATTTGACCTTCTTAGAGCTGTTCCCCATTTTGGTGGCGGTTTTTCTTTGGGGCCATGAGTTTGCTAACCATGTTGTGCACTTTTGGTGCGACAACATGGCAGTGGTGCAAGTGGTTAATTCCCTGACGTCCAAGTCGGCTAGGGTGATGTATTTGGTGCGGGCATTCACGTTGAAGTGCCTTCAGCTCAATATTTTGTTTAGGGCTAGACATGTGCCAGGAATCGACAATGGTGTGGCGGACGCTTTGTCTCGCCGACAGATGGATCGTTTCCGGCGTCTCACTCCCGGGGCCGACAGCCTTCCCTCCAGGATGCCACCGGAGCTGTGGCTACTTGGCAGGCCGAAGTGAACCGAGCTATTCGGATGGCCACTGCCCCCAGCACTCATCGATCCTATGAAAGGGCGGTAGGACTGCTTCAGGACTTTAGAAAGGGGGCTGGGCTGTGTCAGGCGTGGCCCATTCCTGTGGAGCATCTGCTGCAATTCTGTGTGGCCCAGCGGGCTCGTGGTTTGGCGGTCAAGACCATTAGGGGCCAGATGGCTGCACTGGCGTTTGCTAGCAAGGCACGTGGCTTGCAGGAATACACGGGTGATTTTAGACTTCGAAAGATGTTCGAAGGTTGGTCCAGGGAGGCTGGGGGTGTTAAGGATTCCAGGCAGCCGATTTCCCCTGCGATTCTTAGAGGTCTTGGGGCTCTATGGGGGGAGATTTGCAAGTCTGGATTCGAATGCCGGCTGTTTCATGCCGCCTCCCTTACTGCGTCCTTTGGCGCGTTAAGGGGGAGCGAGCTGGTGGTTCAGTCGCGAAGGGATGTTTCTGGGTGGGCTTTATCGTCCAGCGATGTTCAGTTTAGGGGCAATAAAGTTTTGATCTGCATTAAGCGATCTAAGACCGACCAGAAGATAGCGGGGTCTGTGTTAACCTTAGGACCTTGTGAGGACGAGGCGTTGTGCCCGGTACGGGCTCTTCGTTCCTACCTGGAGGTTTGGGGCAAGGAGGAGGGAGTGTTGTTTAGACACAGCGATCGCTCTCCCCTAACCCGCTACCAGTTCTGGGCGGTGACGGAGAGAGCACTGCGCTGGCTGGGTTTGGTGGGTGTCAAGTTTGGCACTCACTCTTTCCGGATCGGAGCTGCCTCCACTGCGGCTGCTGACAAGACCATTCAGAAGGTGGGCAGATGGAAGTCGGCTGCCTTTCGGTCTTATATTCATCCTCTCCCATTGTTCGAGTCTCACGCAGTTTGATTTTTTCCAGGTGCAGGGAGCATCTTTGAGAGGAAGCGGATTCTTATAGCTGGCCACAGTATGGTGTTCTGGGCTGCGGTGCAAGCCAGACGGACGCCGATTGGAGCTCAGCTTGGGTTGAGCGAAGATGCCTCTGTCGAATGGTTGGGCAGGCGAGGTCTTCGATGGTCTGGGCTGCTGCCTCTCTTGTTTGGGGGAAGGAACGGTCCTCCTCTGCATATTGTGGTCTTACACGTGGGTGGTAATGACCTCGGTTTACTGAAAGGCAGAGCCCTGTCATTACAAGTGATTGCTGATTTACGGGTAATCAAGAGTCGCTGGCCTGGTGTATATATATTCTGGTCAGAGATGCTCCCTCGCCGAAGATGGCGAGAGTCATTAGACCCCCGGGGTATGGCTTGGGCTAGGCGCAGGGCCAATAGGGCAATCCAGAAAGCCTTAGCTACGGGTCTGGGCATCTACCTTCCTCACCCTCACATTAAGGCCACAAATGCCGCCCTTTACAGGGATGATGGGGTCCATTTGTCTCCATCAGGCAATGACAACTTCTTAGACGACCTGCGGCTCGAGCTCAGGTTGGCACTAGGCCACCTGTGGGGCGCAAGGGCCTAAGCAGAGGCTTGGCCTATCGTGTTGGCGGGCCAGTGAGCACCCCCTTTGGCAATTCCCCAGCGGTGGGGAAATGGGGTCTCTCAGGAGGGATGGTAATGCTTCATGGCTACCACCACCTGTGCAGACTGCCTCCAGGGAACCCCAGGTGCAAGTCCTTCCCTCATGCTGTATGGCTGAGGCTTTAGGAGCTTGAGGGGGAACCCTTGCCTGGCCGGCTGGGCTGAGGCCATTCCATGAATGGATTACGCCCGGGGCAGTGGGGCTCGCCCAGACAGGTCGAGACAGTGGTCTGAGGGACCCCGTGGCTTGACCTGTACCGCATAGTTTGCCCTTGCCGCAGTTTAGTGTTGATGTTATATTTAATAAAGCGGCCATTTATTCCAAGAAGCTGTGTCTGTCTCATTCTTCCAACTGAGGGGGCAAAGATGACAACCCAAAGTTGCTCTTCCACATAAGACGGAAAGTCTGATTTTCATTCATTGTTTTATTTCTTTACTACATGGAACTGATGCTTCATGCCAGCAGTGTTCTAATTTCCATTAAAACTGGCACTCACAAAACAACCCTGAAATTATCTTGGCATTTCATTTCACAACAAATCCTATGCACCGTGGTTAGCCCCTTTCCTATGCTAAAAACAAAACTACATCAATTTTAAGACTTATAGAACAATGTTGCTAACTATGCATAATAGTACTGCATGTAATAAGAATTCCTTTAAGCTTCTTGATCTGCAGATTTCAACAGAGTATTTAGTGAATTTTGAAAGTATGAATCACAGACAATGTGGAGACAGGCAAGAAAGGAATAGGTCCAAGGCTATACAAACCCCTTGAAATGTCACTGAAGAAATGACTGGATTCATGAGTAGTTTTGACACTAACATTCCCTCTAAGTATAAAATAGCGACCCTTACCCTTATTCACTACAGAACTTCAGTATCTGTATTACAATTTATCACATTTCTGCTCACAAAAACCACCAGACCTCTCTGGCTCTGAAGATACAACATTTATAAGACAGGCAGCACTCTTGAATGCAGAAATATAAACATTTTTGCTACTCCCCTTGTAGTCTTACGATATGAACCTAAGAATTCTTTGAGGATTGCCTCAACCCAAGACTTAGGGGGCCATCTGGCCAAGTAGTATTGGCTCTCTGATTCTCCAAGGACTGCCTTGGGGGCCTCTCCTAGCCTTGCTTTTCAAGGTTCTCTTAAGAGCAGACGCCACAGACAGAACCCGGAAACTTCTGCAAACAAAACATACGTTCCACAACTGAGCCATGTCCCCTGATGACATCATAAGATGCCATATCACTGCTTCCATTCCATCATGGGCACAGAGCTTATCATTTATTTTCAATCCAGCTCGAAACCCTATGAGTGGTTCTTCTGAAGCAAAACAGAAGTTCTGCCTGCCCTCTTATGAACCTATCCAACAACTGCAGTCACTTTCCAAGGCTCTGCTTCAGAGGCGCCCCCCCCCCCTGAGATCAGATGGGTGGCAACCTGGGAAAGGGCCTTCTCGGTTGTGGCACCAAAACTCTGGAACTCTCTCCAGAGAGACTCATTTGCCCCCTTCTCTTGTTGCCTTCTGCCAGCAGTTGAAGACTTTTTACTTTTGTCTGGCATTCCCTCGGTTGATTCCTCATTCCTTTCCTATGTTTTAATTGCTGGTTTTGTTTCTGTGTGGGTATTTTAGCTTTGGGGTTAATTGTTTTAATGATATATTTTTGTTTCGTTTTAATGGTTTTTAAGACATTTTTATCTATAATTTTAATCTGTTAGCTGCCCTGATGAAGGCAGAAAGGCAGGGTATAAATTCTGTAAATAAATAAATCCAGATGAAAGCTGCAAATATATTGTCGAAGGCTTTCATGGCCAGAGAATGCTAGTTGTTGTGGATTTTCCGGGCTGTATAGCCGTGGTCTTGGCATTGTAGTTCCTGACGTTTTGCCAGCAGCTGTGACTGGCATCTTCAGAGGTGTAGCACCAAAAGAAAGAGATCTCTCGGTGTCAATGTGTGGAGAAGATGTTAGCAGGTAATTTATATCTACTCAGGAAGGTGGGTTTGGGCTGAGTCATCCTGTAAGAGATTCCCAGGGTGTGGAATGCTAATGGGAGGAAGCTTCACGGTATCCTGAGGAGGCTCTTTTGCATATGGATTGGTGGTTGATATGCTAATCTTCTCTGCAGGGCTATTGTAAGATGTAGAGTATTTTGTTAGTCTGGTGTTTTTCAGGACTGGAAACCATGCCCTATTTATTCTTAAATTCTCTTCTTTCCTGTTGAAGTTGTGCTTATGCTTATGGATTTCAATGGCTTCCCTGTGCAATAAAGTAGTTGGATGTGTTGTCCAGTATTTTAGTGTTCTGGAATAAGATACTGTGTCCTGTTTGAGTCAGGCTATGTTCAGCCACTGCTGAACATGAAAGGAACATGAAAGACACTGCAGACTTGGCCAAACTGAAAAATCAGCAGTGGCTGAACATAGCCTAACTCAAACAGGACACGGTATCTTATTCCAGGACACTAAAATACTGGTGCTACATCTCTGAAGATGCCAGTCACAGCTGCGGGCGAAATGTCAGGAACTACAATGCCAAGACCACGGCCATACAGCCCGGAAAATCTACAACAACTAACGAAGGCTGCAAACTTAAGCATACATACTAGGGAATGAACCACACAGCGCTCAATGGAATTTACTTCTGATTATACAAGTTTAGATGTTGCCTGTTGTTCATGTAAAAGTTAAGAACACAACTGCTTTGCAAGACTGGAACAGAACAACCCTTTCAGAGCTCCTTGAAATACAGTCTGGAATTTGCTGGCACAGCTCAGCCCACCAGCATTCAACTGCAGACCAAGCTGTTAATAATTTTGAACACACACAATTCATGAATATCTCCTGGAATGGTACACCCCCCTCCCCCTCCAAACTTGCTTAAACCAAAGTTAGTCATTTTTTATAAAGAAAAATTGCTTTAACAGAAACTTTGTTAGGGGTTTTACATACCATAAATTCCTGTTGAAATACACGGGAACGCCTGCAAGACAAAAACCAAGACATAGATTAGACTTTTCTCTTTTAGAACCACTTATTACACAGAATCATTTGGTACTGGGAAACCACAAGCTGCTTAGTGTAAAGAAATCTCTACATTTAAGTCAGCACAGCCTGATAAAATACACCCTAGAGTGCTGAGAGAAGTGGTTCAAGTAACCAGGAAGCCGTTCGCAATTTTCTCAGAGAACTCGTGGAGGACAGGTACGGTCCCACAGCACTTTGGAGAAAGTAAACATATAGGGCCTTGCTGGAAGAGAAAAGGGGGAGCACCGGGGGAATTTTCTACCACTGAAATTGACTTCAATAACCAGGAAGCCGCTAGAACAATTACAAAACAATCGATTTGTAAGCACCTAGAGGAACCTGCCATGATCACCCAAACCAGCAGAGATTTTTAAAGAACAAATGACATTCTAATGTCTTTCTTTGATAGAGTAATCCATTTTGTAGATAAGAAGGATGTGGTAGATACAGAGCTTGGCTTTTGGCATTCTTTCTCAAGAGGTTCTGATAAACAATTTAGTTTATATATCACATTTTTACCTTACCCTTCAATCTCCGAGTACATGGCTTTACCCCAAATTATTCTCCAAACAGTCCTGTGAGACAGCTTAGGCCATCAGAGAAAGACACGGTCACACCATGAACTTTCCAAGTGAGGAGAGTTTGAAACGGAATCTCACCGGTCCTGGTTCAAAGATGCTCTTACTACATCGGTTGCGAAATTGCTTTCAGGCTGCTTACCTATGGGCATTACCTCACCCGTTCCTCCCTCCCACAAACAGGCAGCAGTGAATGCAGAGTGGGTGACCTGACAGCAGTTACGATGCCGACAAAGGGACTGAGCCAGGTTGCCCTTTAGGCTCCGGCAGTGTGGCTAGGGCTTGACTCTGCTTACTTTGGCCAACTGTGGTTCCTACAGGAAGAGGGCCACCAATGGCCCTTTAGGGTAGCAGGCCCCTAAGAAATTTCCCTGTAAGATAAATGGCCAGTCTGCCCCCCTGCTGTGACCTGATCCATAGGCAGAGCTGCCATGCCCCAGTTGTTGAAAGGTGAGGAATGGTACCCTGGTGTGGCATCCAAAGTGTCACCGGGATGGCTCTGACACCATCCTAGCATAACATAGCCCAACCCCCCTCCAAGGTTTACTGATACCTACGAGCAGGTGTATCCCTCTCTCAACTTAACTTGTGATTGGCTCTGTAAGAAAAGGTAGAGCTAATTCATCTAAACAATTCAGTATCCAGAGAATATGGTCACAACTCACGATTACTCTGGTCTGATAGTTTCTTCAACTAGGAGTTTGTTACTGTTTAAGAACAGACCTCTGGCTTCAGGAATGTAAAGTATACCAAAATAAAATGGCCCCTCATTCTAGCTGATTCAGACTGATTCAGTTTCATGAGGATACATGCATTTGCAGGAGTCCCTATTTAGATATTTATTATACTCCACCTTTCTCCCAAATGGGGACCCAAGGCAGCTTACATCATTCTCCTCTCCTCTATCTTATCCTCACAACTACCCTGTGAGGTAAATTAGGCTGAGAGTGCATGACTGGCCCAAGGTCACCCAGCCAGCCTCCATGGCAGAGCGGGGATTCGAACCTGGGTCTCTCAGAGTCTAATACAACACTCTAACCACTACACCACATTGGCACAACTACACACTTAGGGACTCTATGTAACCAGTAATAAGAAGCTGCCATTTCTGAACTGTATATATTTTCCATTACAGTAAGTAGTTGTTTTTTTCCAGTGTTAGCCCCACGTCATTTTTCTTACAGCATTCAAAATGTCAGTGACTCTAACACTGGTACACAATTGCATGGGTAAAACGCCACCAAAAATGGATTTCCAGGGGTACAAGCAAGTTGCACAGAGTTGTAAGTCAGCATACTGTTCTATCTAGCCAAGCAAAGACGACATAAAAATGAAGGGTCATGTTTTAGTGACACTGTAAGAATTCATTTCCACAATTCTTTTCTCTCTCTTCTTACCTCTTACTAATAAGTAAGTAAAAAGATCAGGCTTCAACAGAAGTTCCATTTCTTTTCCTTCCACTTTCTACTGTCTTCCTTCTTTTTTATTTTGCACTCTATCTCTGAGAGCGGGACCACAAGTGACACCTGACACAGGTTGGACACTAGTCAGCTTCCCTCAAGTTTTGATGGGAAATGTACGCATCCTGGTCTTGCAGCTTGGCTCTCCGACTGCTGTCCAATGGACTTTTCAACGGTCACTTGTCCAACATTCCGCCAAGCTGCCTACATTTCCTGCCATCTAAACCTTGGTGGTCAGCGCAAAATGGAGGAACTGTGGAGAAGAACTTCCTGTCTTACCTTGTAACTCAACAGAGGGAAGAGGGCTATTTCAGCTTGCACTGGGAAAGTGAAGAATAAAGCCATTCGCATGGGTCTTACCCAAGTTTTCTACTTGCAGGGGATTTCTGCCAATTCCTTTCTCCCACTGTGCAAACCCCAACCCCTTCCCTCTGCTGTTCCTGGGGGGGACCCCCCCAACCCCAAAGGACAGGACTGGGGGGGGGGCAGGGAAGGCTGCTGTTGGAGGGTGGATGGGTGAAAATCATCTTCCTGTCTTCCGTTTGTGGAAGTGTCTTCTACATGCTGAAAACTCAGCTAGCCTCTAAGCAAAAAGATTTCCCTTTAGCTACTGAATGAAGACACAACAAACCAGATTTCTCATCCAGGTGTGAATTCTTCAACTCGGACTTCCTCAAGAACTGTCTCCACCATCACTAGCTACTTTAGCTTGTATCTATACAATCCTTTGTTGTCCCATTCAAGCAAATAAGCAGAGAATGGGGCTCTCGCGGTGGTAGTCGCAGACACATTATAAGAAAGCACCACGTGGAAGTCGGAAGGGACTGGTCCACAGCGTGTTGCAGATAATGAATCATTAGGGTGTGGGCGTTAAAAGTGCACTTTTAAAAACTGCAGATGGTACAACTGACGTTTCGCTCTCTTGACAACATCACATACTAATCCTTCTAAAAGGAAGAAAGGCTTTAAAATAATATAATAAAATATTAGAAAGGGAAGGAAAAGAACCAGCTGGGCAGAAGTACACAGAGGATTAGTGACCGGTGACCGATCACTACTGAAAATCCAATTGCAGAAAGAGGGCAAATGCCCTTTTTAAACAACAGCAACAGTGCATTTATATACCACCCTTCGGGACAGGTTAGTGGGACATGCAGCGCGGTGAACAAAGTCAGTGTTATTATTATCCCCACAATACAATTGGGGCTAAGAGAAATGACTTAGCCAAGGCTACCTGCAGAGCTCAGGGCAGTAGTGGGATTCGAACCAGCAGAGTGCTGATTCACAGCCCAACCACTTAACCACCGTGCTACAGCAGCTCTCCTTTCTTATTTCAGGTATAAAGGCACAGCATGGAAGTAGCATTCTGCTTGGATCCTATTAGAAAATCTATGGGATACAGGATTCCATTTGTGCACTACAGTTTTCAAAAATTATTGTAAACAAATGGAAAGCTGCAGTGGTGGTGGGGGGGGGGCTGAGATCACACACGACACCTGAGGGAAAGTTCAATGAATGAGGTGCGCTTATGCCTAGAAAACAAATTGATGAGCGGTATGATAACAATTTGCTAAAACGTAAAGGGCTGTCATTACAGGAAATAGTGAAAAATGGTTCACCAGTATCCAGGAGGATAAGGCAATAGTTAATAGGCTTGGTGCGCCAGAAGGTACAGTGAAGTTAAATATTATGAAATGTTTCCAAGCTGTTACGGAATCTATTTCATTGGGAGGTTCTTTACTTTTTTAAAACTCTCCTTTTCATTTCAGATATCAACAACTACAAAGGTGGGAAGATAGCAAAAGAGTGCAAAGAAGTCAGATGTTTGGTAACAACAATGGACGGGGAAAAGGTTCTCTGGTTGTTGTGGGTTTTCCAGGCTGTATTGCCGTGGTCTTGGCATTGTAGTTCCTGACGTTTCGCCAGCAGCTGTGGCTGGCATCTTCAGAGGTGTAGCACCAAAAGACGGAGATCTCTCAGTGTCCCAGTGTGGAAAGGATGTTGGCAGGTCATTTATATCTACTCAGGAGGGGTGGGGTTGAGCTGAGTCATCCTGTAAGAGTTTCCCAGGGTGTGGAATGCTAATGGCGGGAGGCTTCACTGTATCCTGAGGAGGTTCTTTTGCATATGGATTGGTGCTTGGTGTGCTAATCTTCTCTGCAGGGCTATTGTCGGGTATAGAGTGTTTTGTTAGCCTGGTGTTTTTCAGAACTGGAAACCATGCTCTGTTCATTCTTAAGGTTTCTTCTTTCCTGTTGAAGTTTTGCTTATGCTTGTGAATTTCAATGGCTTCCCTGTGCAGTCTGACAAAGTAGTTGGAAGTGTTGTCCAGTATTTTGGTGTCCTGGAATAAGATACTGTGCCCTGTTTGAGTTAGGCTATGTTCAGCCATGGCTGATTTTTCACTGTTCAACAGTGGTTGAACATAGGGAGTGTGTGAGGGGGGAGTCAGAGTCGATATGCTGCAGGAGAATTAATGGGCACTCCCCCTCCCATCGAAATCCTGTGGAGGAGGCAAACCTTAAGGCCAAACAGCATGTTTGGGTTTTTGACGACTTGGGTCCGCGTTCCATAGAGCTGCACACAGCAGCTGCAGGAAATGGCTTTTTAAAAATAAAGGAGCGCCTAAGGCATAGAAGAGTGCTGCCGGAATGGTTGCTCTCTTCCACCTCAAAGCCCTTTTCCCTTATGGAAACAGAGTGTGGGGATTTCTCTGTTTTTGCTGTTTTTAAAAGCCATTTCCTGCAACTGCTGTGGGGCAGCAAGGAACCCGTTCAAACCCTGAACCTGTCATTTGGCCCTTGGTGTCCTCCGAAACCTTCCTACCCCCTGCCAAGAAATACTCAGTGTCAAGAAAAGCATCTATTTGGTATTTTAGAAAAGAAAAAAATGTGGCTACAGATCACAACAGGCCATATGTAGGACAGCCAGCTTGACTTCTGTCTGTCACGTACTTCTCCCCACCTCCCCGCCTCTCTTCAACTGGGAGGGCACCACAGCACCTGTTAAATCCATTATATCTCTGACCCCGGCATTGCGATACTCCAGCAACCTGCTGCTTTGGGAATTCAAGGCCTTCCCAACTGAGGAGACTTCTGTTAGAACCAGCGGGCTGTCGGGATGCCTGTGTTTCTCCATAAACTGCGTTCTGAAGAAGGTATTCTCAGAAAAAATCATTTAAGCCCTCAGATGCCACTATGTTCAACTTCAGACATGCTAAACGTCAAGCAGTCATCACAAGCCCATTTTAGCACATCAACACGAGGAGATCTGCTTACTTGAATGTGCTGCCTCATTTGGGGGGGGGTCAGCATTTTTTTTCATGACCCACAACATTTCTAGATATTTCTCATCAAGGCCAAATATCTACAAGGCTTTTAATGTCTCTAAATTGGTAGAATATAGTGTGTTACTGTAAGAAATACAGCTCTTTTTACATTAAGAAGCTTTTACTCAGTTCTATCAAGCACCTTTCTGAAGACAATAATAAATACAGAGGGAATTTTTGCAGGATCACCTAGAAATCCTTTACGGGGGAATCATAGATGCAGTAGCTGACCAACTCCAGATCTTCTTGGAAAACTCTAGCGCTCTAGAGCCCTTCCAGTCTGGATTCAGACCAGGGCATGGGACAGAGACAGCACTAGTAGCATTAGTGGATGATCTCCGTCTGAATGTAGACAAAGGCCAAGCCTCCTTATTGCTCCTCCTGGATCAATCTGCAGCCTTTGACACAGTAGACCATGCCATCCTGTTGAGGTGCTTAGAAACAGAAGAGGGCATCAAAGGATGTGCCCTGGACTGGTTTAAATAGTTTCTCATGGAACGGACTCAAAGGATTGCCGTCGGAGGTCAGCGATCTCCGGAATGGGAACTACCTTGTGGGGTATCTCCCATGTTATTCAGCCTCTACATAAAACCTTTAGGAGAACTCATTTGCAGCTATGAAGTTGGATGTCATCAATATGTAGATGACACCCATCTCTATATCCAGGTCCCCACAGGATGCAGTAGAAATCTTAGATCGCTGCCTGACAGCGGTGGTGAAATGGCTGAAAAATAACAAATTGAAATTGAACCCAGACAAGACTGAAGTGATGCTTGTTGGGAAGGCAGAAATCTTGAAGGATATTGTACTCCCCACTTTTGATGGAGTTGTCTGACCCTTGCATACTCGGTTAAGGGCCCAGGGGTTATACTGGATCCAGCACTACTACGAGAAGAACAAGTCAAGGTAGCCACAAAAAATGCTTTCTACAACCTCACTCTAGCCTGGAAGATGGCTTCTTACTTCAACACGGCCAACCTTGACACCTGGATCCATGCTATGGTAACATCAAGGCTTGACTATTGTAGCGCACCATACATAGGTTCTTCCATCTAAGTTAACTAGGAGACTCCATTTGGTGCAAAATGCTGCGACTTGACTATTATCATGAGTGAGCAGGAGCTTGAACATCACTCCCATCCTACAGTCACTCCACTGACTACCCATCAGTTACCATGCTCAGTTCAAGATATTGGTTATTACATGCAAAGCTCTTCACAGCCTTTGTCCAGCATACCCAAGGGACCGCCTCCCTCCCTATGTCCCTTCACGGCAGCTTCGCTCATCTGATCAGTGTCTCCTACAGGTGCCAGGCTGCACGTGGGCAAAATCAACAGCAGCCCATACATGGACTTTTTCTGTGGTGGCCCCTACTCTGTGGAATGGCCTGCCTGAGGAAGTCAAGAGAGCCCCCACTCTCCTGGTTTCCGCAAATGATGCAAACCAGAATTGTTGAAAATGGCTTTTTACTCAGATAGGAGGGCTGTATTTTAGGGACAAAGTCTCAGATGCTACTCTAATGAGTTCGGGAACATAGACTTCACCATGTGGCCTTACATACTATCTGCTGCTTTATATATGTACTCCTTTGTACTACCTATGCTTCATGTTGTCAAACGTTAGTCCTAGAGATGTATTGTCGAAGGCTTTCACGGCCGGAGAACGATGATTGTTGTGGATTTTCCGGGCTGTATTGCCGTGGTCTTGGCATTGTAGTTCCTGACGTTTCGCCAGCAGCTGTGGCTGGCATCTTCAGAGGTGTAGCACCAAAAGACAGAGATCTCTCAGTGCTACACCTCTGAAGATGCCAGCCACAGCTGCTGGCGAAACGTCAGGAACTACAATGCCAAGACCACGGCAATACAGCCCGGAAAACCCCCAACAACCATCGTTAGTCCTAGAATTCATTATGTTCTGTTTCAGCATTTCTTCTACTCTGTATTGGATCCTTGCTAATGCTATGTCTTTGTAAACTTGTTTATATTTACCCTATGGCATTGCTTATGGAAATGTCCTTGACACGGATTGTACTACTCTCACACTGTGTAATTCGCCTTGAGTCTTAATGAGAAAGGTGGACTATAAATGACATAAACAAACAAACTAACAAATAAAATAAGTGGGCAGGACTTTGACATGCTATAACTTTTGGAAAGCCACCTATTTCTTTAATCATACATTTTCCTAGTTAAAAAACCTTCTCATCCTTTAAATAAAAATACCACAAGTCTTTAAAAAAACACAGACGAAGCACATGATTAACACACGCCAGGTATGCGCCCATTCTCCTCATCCTAACAATAGCCCTGATTGAATCCTTTAAATACTGAGCCTGGGTATAAACCCCTTCCAGTACACCAGCAGGTCTTCTCGGTGACTGACATGAACAGAGTAGCAGCATGATAAAGACAAATGCGATGGCGCATTCCTTCCAATATCAAAGTCCCTGTACATCAATCGATAGAATCAGAACGCAGGCACTGCCTCTGCCTGTGGCAATCCAAGCGTCCCTGGCGCAGCATAATCAATCATTATCTTTCTTAATGCCTTGCAAGTTGTATTTGGGTTGGATCCAGATGGCATTTTCCAATGGCATAACAGAACTTTCCTCTCACCGCCCCCCCCCTCCAATACAGACAACGGATCTCCACAAAATGCCACTCCTGGAGGGACTGTGGATCCCAAGAGTTGACATAAGGGGGATCTGCAGCAGGAAGGGGGAATCGGTGGAAACTGCCTGTTTAGTCTGAATCCACCCATTCCATCTCAGCATCCCCGTCAATCACAGTCCGCTCCGCTAGACCCCTGCTAGGGTTGCTAAGCCTTCCGCTGTGGTGGGAGGCCTCTGGCCAAATGTCTCCGTTGCCCACTGCCACACTGAGCAGTGGCGAGAGAAAAACAAAGAAAAAAACAAGGCAGGCCTTTGCACCAATCTGTCACTTCCCAGTATAACCCAGAACAACCCACTGTCGCTTCCGGGTTGTACCTGGAAGTGACACAGTGACATCGCCAACATCACCCCCCCCATGCCCTCGCTTCCCAGCCCTTCCACTTGGCCTAGCAACTGTAACAATGGCCCGTGTTCCAAGATGTCATCCTTGTGTGCTCAAATAAGGATCCTTCAGTCTATCAGGGATGCACTACATTTTTTTCAGTTTTGATTTTGTGAAGTAAAAATGTCTATCTGTGTGTCCCCCTGGTGAGGATGGGGGCTCCCCCACTCCTTCCCGCTGTCCCCCGTCACCACTCACCTGGCCAGCGGAGGGAAAGGCAGAGGAACAGGCCTCCAGGGTGCACTCCCAGGGCGGCATGATGATGTCACTCAAGGGGGTGATATCCTCGCACCACCCCCAAAACACTCCTGTGCTTCACAGCAGGTCTTGTGTGCGCGCTCCAAGGCCTGTGCAATAACGTCAATTCCCAGACATGGTGTCATCACACAGGCCCAGGAACACGCACACACTTTGTATGACAGCAAAGAGGACAAATAAGGGGAGTGCCAGCCCCCCCTCCAGGTGCCCCCCTTCCACCGGGAGGGTAGGTAGACCTGGAACCGTAGTGTGCCATCAAGTGACAACAGACTTATGGCAACCCCTGCAAAGTGTTTTGAAGGCAAGTGAGTAGCAGAGGATTTGCCGTTGCCTTCCTCTGCAGAACAGCCCCAGTCTTCCTCAGTGATCTCCTATCTAAGTGCCAACTCTGTCTCGCTTCCAAGATTGGGATCCCAGGTTCCCCAGTGGGCTCGGGGGATCCTCCGCCCCCTGCCACTACTCACCTGTCCGGTAAGGAGGAAAGGCAGGGGAACAGGCTTCCTGGGCACACTCCCAGGGCAGTTCCATGGCATCTGTTCCCAGAAGTGACATCATCATGCTGCCCTGGGAGCACATGCACGCATCACGGGCCTGTGAAGACATCACCAAAGGTGAGTGCCGTGTTTCCCCCCTCCCGCTGGGAGGGTACCTGGCAACCCTATTCGAGAGCTGATGAGATTAGGCTATACCATGTGCCTTCCCTCTCGCGGGAGTAATAGATAGAAAATAGTTAACTTCTTTTCAGTTGGACCTGGATTTTGATCCTCTAGCGCCACTTTCCTGCTTATCTCGGCTTCTCTTTCCTTCCTGTGTTATTCCTCTGGGTATCTCAGCCCCTCAAGTAGTGAACATAATAATATCATTATGCTATTTACTGGTGTTCATATAACAATGTAAATATTTTCTCTACAAATTTATTATCTAGTTTGATGCTTAGAGGCCCCAAAGTATCACTGTATGCAATACGGATATCCATTTTTTGCCTCATTACATGTTATTAATTTGTTTTTTGGTGCTAAGTGGGGAAATTAATCACAGGAAAAGTAAAATTACAAAAGATAAAATTTCTGCCTCAAGAGTACAACTGCTGAGCAAACATGTAGATATTTACTAAGATGACGGTCATCTTAATGTGTGTGTGTCAGAGCTTCATTAACCAGGAAAAAAGACATCCATTCTGTATCAATTGGTCCCTTTTCCTCAGCAGGGGCCATCTTACTATTGCGCGAGTCATTTGAAGGGAGGTGAACACAACAAGGATACAATTGTCTTGTTTATTCTGTTCCTCTAATTCACTTCTGTGAAAAGCTTCACGTTGACCACTAACAACATATAGGTCACCATATCAAAAGGAACACAATCACATCATCGTTCCTGCTTCCCAAACAATATAAGCCATAGGAAGAACAGGTGGAATGGCTAAGCCAGTATGATCCAAAGGGATTTTTTCCCCCTTGATCTCAGTTATTTTTTGGACCATTTCTTTCTGAGACAAAGATCGAGTTTGACAAATGTTTTCAAAGTAGATTTATAAAGGAAGTCAAGAGAGAGATGAAATTTCAAGAACCATGAACAACTGGAACAAATTGAGTGACCGCTGTCCTCAAAGGTCAGGGATGATGATACAGAAGGTTCCACTGGACATTAAAATCTACGGAGCTGGTTCGGGGAGGCACACCTCATCCATTTACTGTACGATTCTATTTCAGTTCCCCTTCTTTGTTCTTCTATCACTCTCAGAACGGTAGTTTTATGTGTTATGTATCAGAATAGCTTTTTACTACTTCCTAACCTACTTTGCAGCCCCAGCACAATAATCTTGCTTTCTGTTTTGGCTACACATTTAAATAATACTTCTGGTATTAAAAACAGATTAAATTGCTAAGCTATTTTGAACACCAGCAAGGGCATTTATCACTGGCCATAGCTCAAATTAACTTTGGCCTCTTAGTTCACTCCCTCACAGAGAGATGATTATAGCATAAAACCAGCTGATATAATTTTGCAAAATATGACACAGCTGTTATTCACAACTCAGGGGAGACCCACGGCTAAGAACACATGTAGGCTAAATTTCCTTCTTCTCCTAGGGAGACAATTTAGTCTAGATGCCAGGATGAAATTATTGGCAGGGCAATAATGTGGAATTCACACTGTGGATGTTGACAGAGTACAATATCTGGATTCTGGATAAAAGGCTTAAATCATGAGAACACCCACATTTTAGCGGTTTTTCCTTTGCATAATGATAGATTCAGCCTTAGTTTAAAAAAAAAAAAACAGTCTCAATTTAAAAAAGAATCCGGCTATGCCCTATCATGATGAATTAAATGATCCTTGTTTCCAAAGACATTAGAAATGCCAATCATCAGACAACACGCAACTAGCTCTGCTTCCAAAACTATGTTTGTTTAATTTAGTTTAGAGCTGATGAAACGAGATTGACAAAACTGCCTTTGTTTTTAAAACAGATCTCCCTTGGAAAAACAAAAAACGAACAATTGTCAATTTCATGCACTATTTATGTAGTCAACTCCCTCAAACAGGTTCAATGAGGAAATTCGTTGAGTGGCAATGACGATGAAATGGGGCTCTCAGACTAAGCAGATGAGTCAGGTGCTACAATCCATTTAATCCCTAGTGTTGTGAGTGAAAACACTGTACACAAGGAAACTTATTTTATTTCACCAGGCAATCAATCGATTACAAAGGGGAAATAACATCTATGCATGAACTATGTATGGAGAGGGAACATTGCTCAATGGTAACAAAGTGCATATTCAGAATGCATAAAATCTTGGATTCAGTTACTGATATCTCACATGCCAGGATAAGACCTTTTTGGACTTGATACCTTGGATTGTATCAGTTGTAACAGAGAATCCTAGGTAAGATTAACCAACACTGATTCAGAATAAAGCAGCTGCATAAGTAGTAACCTGCACTGAACTGGTGATTCTGTAAGCACTCAACTTGGAACAGTGCCTAAATAATAATAATAATAACATTCAATTTATATACCGCCCTTCAGGACAACTTAATGCCCACTCAGAGTGGTTTACAAAGTATGTTATTATTATCTTCACAACAATCACCCTGTGAGGTGGGTGGGGCTGAGAGAGCTCTGGGAGAGCTGTGACTGCCCCAAGGTCACCCAGCTGGCTTCAAGTGGAGGAGTGGGGATTCAAACTCGTCTCTCCAGATTAGAGTCCCGCGCTCTTAACCACGACACTAAACTGGCTCTCAGAGATAAAAATCTCTGACATAAGCCAAGCGAACATGAGGGCACACCAAGTCTAAACCATTGAGCAAGAGGAAGGTTGCTTTCTCAGGACAGGAAGAGATGGACATTTAGGTTTAAGGACCCATTTCCTGCCCCTGCCTAAAACTGTCTCTGTTTTCTCCTGCTACCTTGCCCACTCACCCATGTTAAATTCAATAGACTTGTATGTTTCGAACTTTTAAAGTATTTATTTGATACTTGGCTGGGAGCATTCAAGTAAGCCCTACCGCGAAGTTCCGAGCGGCGTTGGGGGTTTGCTGGCTCTGTGAGCACAATCCATACATACAGTGGAAGATGGGCTGACTGGGTCTTCCAGTGGAGGAACGTCAGAAACACGTGTGGGATTTGAAGTGGGAAACCACCCCTTCTCATGCCTGAAACAGTGTATTTTACGAGGGAAGAAATTGGAGAAATCCCCTCTGAGTATCAGGATCTGAGCCAAGTTTTTGAGGAGGAGGAGGCTGATGAACTTCCCCCTCACCAGGCCACAAACCGTGCCACTGAGCTGATCCCTGGGCAAAATCTTTCCAAGGGAAAATGGTATTCCATGAGCACCACTGAAAGACCAGAACTCTGCAAGTTCATTAACAAAAATTTGGAGAGGGGTTTCATTCGGCCCGCAAGCTCTCCCCATGATACCCTGGTTTTATTTCACAAAAAGAAGGAGGGGGGCTGGTGGCCGTGCACTGATTATAGAGGAATTAATGCAGTTTCCATATCAAATGCTTATCCCCTCCACCTCATTAGAGACTTACTTGGAGTGGTGGCCAAGGGGAAGATCTTTACCAAACTTGATCTAAGGGATGCTTACTTTTGAGTGCGCATCAGGGAGGAGGATGAATGGAAAACAGCCTTCAAACCCCCTAGGGACAGTTTGAGAACCTGGTCTTGCCGTACGGACTCCACGGGGCACCTGGAGTCTTCATGAATCTGATTAAATACCTATACAAGGGATTGGTCGTTTATAGGAGTGTGCACCACCAATAAATTCAGGTTTCCTGCTTCAGGTTTACCCGAATATATATTATATATATATAATATATTTTATATATTATATATTTATATATTATTTTATATTATACATAACATATAAGTATAAATATATAAAAATCTTTATAAGTATTATAAAGATTTGGAGCATACTGAAGTGAGGAGGAGTTATTTATGTATGAATAAAATAAGCGTGGAGCTAAAACACACTCTTGTCGTACACCTTTTTCAATTTTTATTAATCTCAGTTATGTGTTCATATTGGGGATTTTATTAATCTCGATTATGTGTTTATATTGGTGATTTTCAGTTGTAGAACATTCCTGGTATATAAATTCTTAATCAGGGCCAATAGCCACTTAGGAATAGAGCTGGAGTTTAACTTTTCCCATAAACATGTGTGTGGTTCTGAGTTAAACACTGTTCAAAGAGTGACAAAGGCTGTATATATAGATTCTCCATTGATTTTAATATATTTACTAGCACGAGTTGATAGAATCGCAGTGTTGTATGCAACTGCAGCCTTTTCAAAAGCCAAACAGCTCCTGCCGAATTATATTATGTTCCTCTATCCAGTCTTTTAATTGCTAAGAAGGCTACATATATTTGGTTCAATACAGAGAGTAAAGTGATTGCCCTATAATTGGAGGGATCCAATCATGTTCCCTTCTTATAGATAGGAGTAATTACTGCCAATTTCCAGTTTTCAGGAATTACTTGAGTTTGGTTAATTTTTGTGAATAAGGGGGATAATAGTTCTGCCCACCATGCTGGATCTAACTTGAGGAGTTCAACTGGAAGAAAATCGTGCCCAGGGGCATTTCCAATCTTCAATTGTTTAATTATGGCTAGATAGCTGTGTGATATCAATATTGAAAGGAGAAGTGGAGCCTCTCACAGTGTCTTTAAAGTTATCCTCAAAGTAATTTTCCCAGGTGGATAGGGGAATATCAGATTTTAAGCCATTACTTCTCTGAAAAGATCTAAGTTCTTGCCAAATGGCTCCCTCATTTTTCTCTTTAAATAGTTTGAACAGCCTGGAGTGACCTGCTTCTGTATGTTCCCTCTCTTTTTGCTTAATTAGGGCCTTATATTGATGTTTCAAAAGAAGGAAAAGCCTTCTTTCTGAAGTTCCATATTTCCTCCATGCAGCATAAACTTTTTTTAACTCCATCTTACGTTGTTGACAATTGCGATCATACCAAATGTTTTTCACTGATGTTCTATTTTTCCTAATAGGCTTGGCTAGAGCAGAAAAGACAAGACCTATCAGTTGATTTAACTTTCTAACAGAGTTTACTATATCATCAGATTGGATTATTGAGGTTCGTAGTTCTTTGGCTTCTTCGGATCCCAATATTTTCTGGCAGTCGCTGGCCATTTGCGAATTCCATTTTTTACATATCATAACAGTGGTGGACTTATTTCCTTTAACCCTGTGGGAGATATCTGAGAAGAGATAGAGCTGTTGTGGGTAATGGTCGCTGGCAAAAAAATTCCCTATCGAGAGTTTCCTTACCAGATTTACATTGTGTTTGGAGATCATGAAGTAATCTATTGCACTTGCCCCCTTTTTTGAACAATATATAAACTCTCCTTCCAAGACAACAAGGGGGTTACTATTTAAGATGCTGAAACCTAAATTAGCCACTAAATTTGACATCTTGATCCCTGAGTGATTGATACCAGCATCTTTTGAGACCCAATGGATTGAGAGATTTAATAAATTAGGTGCTTTAACAGTCCATAACTCAGGTTGACAGGTGATACTACTACTGTTGCCCATCCTTCCATTAAAATCTCCGGTGAGAATAGATTTTGCACTAGAATAGTTTAGTTGCAGATTCAGTATATAGCTTTCTAGTAGGTCCCACTGATCATCTATTTCTCCTTGTGTAGCTCAAGGGGGGAGATACACATTAATCAAAATTATCAGATTCTTGTTGACTGTTATCTGAGTAGCAATGGAGATATCAGGAGCAGTAGAGATTAGCTTCTGTTGGGTGAATTTCTGAGAAACATATATATTTGTGCCACTACTAGGGCATCCTCTCGTTTTCTGAGCACTCACAGAATAGGAAACAAAACCTGTTAGAGAGATGTCTTCTATATCCCATGTTTCCTGGATCAACAAGCGGTCAAATTTCTGATAGTAAGGCAAGATTTCTGGGTCTTGACGGGCTCTCTTAAGCATAGTAGCATTCCAGCTCAACACTGAGTCAAATTCCAAAGGTTTCTTCAGGTGATTAGTTCTAAAAAATCATAATCTTTCCTTACAACTGCAACATTACTGGAGCAGACTGAGTGTGTATGGGTGGAATCGCTTTTTGACTAAGTTGGGTAGCTACTAATGGTTCTAAGGGTTGAGTATGAATTGTCAGTGGTACTTTTAAGGTATTAATCAAAAGATTTATTATTCAATCTTCTAGAGACAAATGGGTCTCTTTGTTATTTTGGTTTTCTTCAGTCTCAGCCATTGATGAGGATATTAGTTGTTCATCCCTTGTTGCTTATCCAACTGTGATAATTCTTTTTTCATCTGCAGGTGGACATCATTAAATCCTTGTGAATCTCCACCCATATCAATTAAATCCAAAATTGAAGATAGTCCTGGAAGATTAAGGCTATTATCTCTAATAAGACTAAGAGATAGCTTAGGTGGTCCTTGGCTCTCCATTTATTTCTCCAGG
This sequence comes from Eublepharis macularius, assembly GCF_028583425.1. NCBI lineage: Eukaryota > Metazoa > Chordata > Lepidosauria > Squamata > Eublepharidae > Eublepharis > Eublepharis macularius. The sequence continues at coordinate 9,462,873 of NC_072790.1, forward strand.
ACAAATATGTACTAAACTTTTATTAGATTCCAATGACAAATCCATTGTAGATAGAAAATTGTTTGATGATTTACCAATTTCAATATTTGGTATAGTTTTTTTGGCTAAAACACTAGGATTTGTGTCCAACTTTGAATATAATAGTTGTAAGGTGTTTAAATTCTAACTCATATCTCTTAATGTACTAAAAATATTTTTGAAGAGTTTCTGCTGCTAACAATGTATGAGAAACTAGCATGTTGTAATCAGCTTCTTTCCTTGTAGATCGGTGCTTTCCTTTTCTTGGTTAAATGCTTCACTGCTAATTTCTGGGACAGGGATGTCAGAGTTCAAAATACTGAATCTATTAGGGTAAGGAGGGAACAGATTCAATTCTTCTTTGCTTTGGCATTGTTATCTCACCTAGGGTCTCCACATTCGGTCTTTTACGGCCCATTCTGCCTTACTTCAGGTTAAAATACTTCAGGTAAAACTATTTAAAATTATTGATCAATTGCCACCAGGTCACCAGTACCAATTGTCAATAGATTATATAAAATTAAAATTGATATAAAAGCCATATTCACTCCCCTGCCAGAAAAGAAAATAAAAATCAATAAAATTGTAATAAAAGAGCTAGAGCTAACTATTCAGAACTCTGAGCTTAACTTCAAAGTTTTCCCCGGTTTCAAATGCTGAGACACTCTGCTGCAATTTGTCCGTCTGCTACTGATAAGCTGTTAAGCTCTCCATGTGTTAATTAGAGCATGGCAGACCACAGCCGCTATTAGGGCTATTAAACTCAGCCACAGAAGGGTGAAAATAAAATAAATTCACAATTAAACAGAATAATCTGTTTCAGCTGTAACTAGCTTAGAGTCAGGAGGAAAAAATTGGAGGGAAAAAGTAGGAAGGTATGCCTAGCAGTTAGGCAGGCAGTTTCTACCAGCTAATTTTGTCAGGCTCTGAACAGATGGGAGAAATAACTGGTTGCCAGCTAAGGAGTGTCCTGATTAGCAGCCTAGATTCCAAACTCTGAGCCAAAACAGAAAAAGGGAGAGAAAAGAAAACAGACGCTGCCACCAGAGCTCAGCTTTGAATCACTAAATCCCGAAACTTCCCCTTCTCGAAGGTAAAAATTCCGAGCTCTTTTCATTTATCATATCACTAATGACAGATGCTAGTGGAGAGAGTCTTGGATATAGTTTACTTTTAACTTGATCCCATATATTAAGTGTTAAATTTACAAAGGTATTATCAGTGTTATAGTACTTCATATCAAAGGAGTTGTTTACATCCCTCCTCTCCTCCTCCCCTCCTCTCCTCCTCCCCTCCTCTCCTCCTCTATATTTGACCAGTTTCTCTTTTTGCCCTCCATGCATCTGACCAAGAGAACTGTGATTCTCGAAAGCTTATGCTACAATAAAATTGGTTAGTCTTAAAGGTGCTACTGGACTCTTTTTGATTTTGCGACTACAGACTAACACGGCTAACTCCTCTGGATGTATCTTCCTGTTTTTGTATCTAATAACCAGTCTTTCAACCAACCAAGTCTAGTAGCCTGGTAATAAAGTTTGATTAGGTATTTTTAAGCCACCATTTAGTTTTTTGTCATACATATTACTAGAGCATATCCTGTTTTTTTTTATATTCCATATAAAAGCATTTATTGATAGCTGTCATTCATTTAATATTTTTTCTAGAATTTCAACTGGGACATTACCAAATAAAAAATTAAATTTAGGGATGATCATCATTTTTATCATATTTACACATCCAAGAAGGGATAGATCTAAGTTTTCCCAAAGTTGAAACTGTTTTTTAATTTCAGCTATTACCAGATCAAAATTAGTTTTTAAGATACTATCATTATTCTTATTTAACTAGACACCCAGATACTTGACTTGGTCAGTGACCTTCATATTCCAGATCCAATTGTCTTTATTACAATCATTTAAAGTGGTATTGAAGCAAATAACTTCTGATTTGTCTGGGTTTAATTTATATCCTGCAACATTCCCATACTGCATGATAAGATTTTCTAAACTTTTACTAGATTGTTCAACATCTGTTAAAAAGATGACAACATTGTCTGCGTAAAGGCTTATTTTGTATTGAGTTACTCCTATTTTAATGCCGTGAATACTGGTTCTTCTCTCATGGAGATAGCTAATGATTCCGAGATTGCAAAAAGGAGCACAGAGAGTGGACAACCTTGACGATGTTAATTTGTGATGATAAATACCCATTTATGCTTACTTTAGCAAAGCATTGTGAGTAAACCAAATTTGCTCATTTTTTAAAGTTATTTCCAAAACCAAATGCATTGAGAGATTCTATCAGAAAACCGTGTTCCACTCTATCAACTGCTTTTTCAGCATCCAAAAATAGGAAGGCTGATCTAATGTTATCTTTCTTAACAACCTCTAAAAGATTTACAATTTTATGTATATTGGCAATGATATGACGACCAGGTATAAAGCCAGTTTCATTTGGTGATCTATAATTTCCAATTATATCTTCAAGTCAATTTGCTAAGATAGATATCGGAATTTTATCATCTATATTTAAAAGACTAATAGGCTGATAGAAACTAATAAACATGGAGTCTTTGAATGGCTTAGGAATCACAATAATTTTACTTTCAGCCCACGATTTGGGTAAGTGATTAAATTCATATATATTATTGACAGCTTGTAGCAAAGGTGAGTTTATTATTTGGAGAAAACCTTTGTAAACCTCAGAAATTAGGTCATCTGGTCCAGGTGCTTTATTTAATTTAAATTGTTGGATTGCTGTAACTACTTCTTGCAAATTTATTTTTTATCCATTAACTTTTTATCCTTCTCTGTTAATTTAGTAATATTAAGTTTTTTTAAAAGTTTCTAATGCTGTTTATATTTGGATTGCTGGCACAGTACAATTTTTGATAATAGTCAGTTAGAGGCCATAATAATTAAACTATTATTTGATGTGATTGTACTGTCCCTTAATTTTATGCCAGCAATAGTTTCTATAGCCTGTTTCTTTTTAAACCTTGCAGTTAGTAATTTTACAGCTTTATCACCCATCTCAAAAAATCTTTGCTTTGTATAAAGGCATGAACTGCATAAATAAAGCTTCCTACTGTTGTGTCTTCCATCCTATTTACTAAAGTTTTGGAGATCAAGAATAAATCAATTATAGAGAAGGAATTATGGACTTGTGAAAAATACGTAAAATCTTTCTCATATGGGTGGAACATCCTCCATGTATCTATTAGCTGGAAATAGGATATAGTCTTCTGAAAAAGGGAGCCGAGTGATTTACTGGTTGTTTTACATGTATTCTGTTTTTGGATGTTCTGTTTTTAGTAGTTTTATCTGGCCTATCTTCATTACTGCATTAAAATCCAACAACAGGTTTCCTTCTGTAAAAGCTACAATAGGAGGATGTTGTCTTTAATAGGGATAATTCAACTTATCTAAGAAAAGTAATTCCTCTTAATTCCAGAACTGTCCACACCACCATTTTGTGGCTGTTTCGCTTAGGAATTATTGCTCAGCTTTCAAGGTACACAGTCCTGCTCTAGAGTTTCTGATAGGCTTAAAAGTCTGGTTTCCAAATCTTTTTTCTTTTGGGGAAGATACAGCTAGATTCAATGAATACAGGCTAGAAAATTGTTTTGATTTTAGATGTGTATTCATCTACGAGACACCTGACACATGAAGAACACGTGTCAGGAGATGCAATGTTAGCCAGGAAGGGTAGTTTAAAAAGACAGAGCTGGTGGCAAGGCAAAGGTTTTGCTATACACTGGAGCTGTGTGAAGGATCTGTGAAATGCCAGAAGGGAAACATCAGTCCATTATAACCTCTCCAGGTCCAAGCCCAGCTCTGGAAGGCAGTTCCAGCTCATTTTCACTCCTCCCTGCCCTTTGGTTTTGATCCCACACAGTTTTAGACTGAAGAGGTGAAATTGACAGAGCCTCGGGGGAGTGGAAGATGAAATTAACAAACCCTCTGAGTAGAAATCTCTGTGGGATCTATCTTTTTAAACTACACTTTCCAGCTAACATTGCGCCTCCCTACACTTGACAAACACGTGCTGAGGCATCTCATGTAGAGAGACTCTTAGGTGGCATGCAAAAAATCTAGTATTTTATCAAAATATTTGGGCTCGATTAAGGAAACCTATATACCTTTTGGGAAATCACTAGAGCTTTCGGAGAGAACATCAGATTAAGACAACCAGTCATTTAAAAGTTTTAAATTGGATTTTTTAAATATTGGAAGTAGAGTTAATTTATTAGAAAATAAATCCAATATTTTTCCCCCAATGATTCCTGTAAAGAAACTGACTTGTCCCCATCTGTTTCTTGCTTCCGTTCAGGCTTTGGGTCTGACAGAGGCTTGTAAAGTCATCATGGCTCTGTAATTTCAAAGCTGGGATCGAACTACCTAAGTGCAAGGATGTCACAGCTTCCAGGTGTTGCCCCTGTGCTGCATCATTCCAGCAAAGGACGTTGGATGAGAGGAGTGCACTGGCCTTGATGGTCTAATCGGGGTCAGGCCAGTCGCTACGGTTTGAATAAAACATTCTAGCTTGTTCCCTGGAGCCCTTTGGACTCCTGTTGCCTTTGGATTCTGTGTGTTTTCTGAATAAACTTCTGCTTCCGGTTTGCAGTCTGGAGTCTTGCTCACTTGGATTGGTGCCAGGCCAGGATCTGTCTCTCTGGACTGAGACTTTGAAACTCTGCCTGAACTCCAGGTAACCTTCGGCTGGGAAAGTAAAAGTTCATTTAAGTGTGCTAGAGTAGACTAGCTAGTTTTGTTACTTTCCTCTCCGTTGCACAGTTGTATATTTACATTTTTCTACACCTTTGTTAATACACACTTTGGTGTATAACATTGTGTGTTCTTTGAGAATTTGCAAGCTTCAATCTGAATCCAGTACTTTGGCCCAGTTGGGTCACAGCTATCCAGTTGTTTTATGAAACTCAATCTGCAAAGTGGTCTACCTTGCAGTATTGTCTTCTTGTTTAAAACCTAGTAGGGCTGGGAACTTGCCTCTCTGAAGGGTTAGTTAAGAGAAGCTAGTGACAGCTCCTTACCCTGGCAGTGAGGCTTCACTTGCCAGCCCTTTTTTTTGGAATTCTGCCCTGTGACCGCCTCAGGTGACCAGCTGCCCCACTGGGGATCCAGGCAGTCTCGATGGGAACTTGTACAATTTCAATGGATAAATAAATTTCATGGTGTAACTCAACCCCTCACCCAACTGGGATGAAATTCTCAAGTACTGCACCTCTCACCCAAGGGATCTTGCCTCCCAAATTTCTGACAGATGGGAGAAGGCATCCCTCTTCCATATGCTAAATGTTTTCGTTGAACCCAGTTTTTGTCAAGTACAAATCTGCCGAGTCATTCTTTCTTCCTGCTGCTCCTCCCACAGCCCAGAAAAACAAAACCACCCTGTCCTAATTGTCGGGTAGAAAGGTTTCCAGATGCTCTTAAGTACTGGAAATAATTCTGCCCAGTACTTCTGGTATTTACAAATGAGAATTATTCAGGTCAGATCCTCATTAGTCAATTTCCAACCACCCGCTATGGGATCATTTCCCAAAGCAACAGGGGGACATGTCAGAGGAGCAGCTCAACATATTAAACACACCACTCCCCGGCAATTAATTTTGTGCCTCTCTTGCATATATCTTTCTCTCTGTGTGGGAGTGTGGGTGTGGTAGATATGGAAATTATATATCCTAAGGAAACAAGCAGTGCCTACTCAACAAATTGAAATGGAAGGATGTAAGATCATGTCTACATATATTCTTAGTGATAGCCCGTAGAACCTGCCTGAAGCATCCCCCTTAATTTACACGATACCATAACAAATTCCACTTCACCTCATAAGAGCATCTCCTCAGGTCTTTCCTAGGCAGACACAAAGATAAATAGAAATATGACTCCCAGATAAATATTTGCAGATCTTGATACCACAAAGGTCTCCCCATTTCCATAATGCCTTGATTATTTATACAACAGCAGAAGCAGGCGGCTGAAAGAAGCCATCCCAGGAGGTTAAAAGGGCCAGAGGTATATCTTCAATCATTTATTATTCAAACAGATTTAATGGAGACTCCCCCCTCCTTTTTGGTGAACGCTATCTGGCTAAAAGGAGCAAAGGGGAAAACTGAAAGTGCGTTTTCCTTTATTTCACCTAGCTCTGTCGAACAGACAATAGTGAGGCTCAAAGACAGAAATCAGAACAGCTACCATTAAAAGAAAGTAAGCAGAATGAGATGTTTACACAGTTTAGGTTCAGGGACTTCCCTGAAGGATGGTTAGATTTCTACGCTGTGGGTTTCAGAAAAGGGACTCTGCCTTACCAGACGGCAGGCCAATGGAACTACCAGAGCCCTTAGGTTGCCCTTAGGCTGCCCTTAGCCATGCCCAAACTGTGGACTGTCTGTTGTGATGGGTATCTCTTTCACAGGAAATAGGGATTTCCTGTGAATGTGGGCAGACTAGCCTTAGAAGAAGCCATGCTTAGAAAGTTCAAAAACTGGAGAAGGACTCCTGGTAGAAAACCTGGCTCCTGGAGGCAAGATGTTCAGCAGTGTTCCAATGCTATGGTACTTGTCCAAGATACCTTTAAAGAATCCTTGGTGCTTCCATGGCAGCCGCTAGGAGTGCCAGGAACAAGGAAGTGGAAAGGGAAGTAGGAAGGAGGCACCATTCTCCTGCTGGACCGTTGGAACAGCACTGGGAGAATCGTCCGTGGCTGCCGGTCGTGCCTAAACCAACTCTAATTCTGCAGCAGGAGGGACTCCCTTCCAGAAGGGAGAGTAAGACCAGCCTGTTGCCCTCCACTATGCAACTGCACAGACACAGCTACGCCACCAGCCACAGACAGAGCTGTGCAGAGTCCTCCCAGGAGAGGAAGCCACAGGCAGCTGCTCAAGGACACTGCCCGTTTGCTTCTTGTTCAGCAGGCAAGACAGCATTTCATGGGATCATAGGGTCACAGAGTTGGAAGGGGCCCTACAGACCCTCTAGTGCAGCACCCTGCCTAATGCAGGAACAGCCTAAAGCATCCGCAAGTTTCCGTCCAGCCACTCCTTGAAGACTGCCAATGAGGGGCAACCCACCACATCCCTTGGCAGCCAATTCCACTGCTGGATTACTCTTAATGTGAAGAAGTTCTTCCTAACATCCAGCCGGTACCTTCTCTCCTGGAGTCTGAACCCATTGCTTCAAATCCTATCCTCTGTTGCCTACAGGAACAGCTCCCTCCCCTCCCCTAAGTGACAGCCTTTTAAATGCTTACCGACAGGGCTTTTTTTCTGGAAAAAGAGGTGGTGGAACTCAGGACCGCACAATGATGTCACTTTGGGTCAGCTGGAACAAGGACGGAGTTTTTTAAAGTTTAAATCGCCCTTGGCAAAAATGGTCACATGGCCGGTGGCCCCGCCTCCTGATCTCCAGACCCTACCCCCTGATCTCCCCTCTGTCTGGAGATCAGGGGGCAGGGCCACCGGCCATGTGACCATTTTCAAGAGGTTCTGGAACTCTGTTCCACTGCGTTCTGGCTGAAAAAAAGTCCTGCTTACCGAGCGATCATGTCTCCTTTCAGCATCCTCTTCTCCAGACTGAACATTCCCAGGTCCCTCAGTCTTTCCTCATAGGGCTTGTCTCCAGGCCCCTGATCAACCTGGTCACTCTCCTCTGCACCCATTCTAATTTCATAGAATCATAAAGTTGGAAGGGGCTTTACAGACCATCTAGTCCAACTCCCTGCCCAATGCAGGAACAGCCTAAAGCATCCCTGACTATTTGTTCACATCCTTTTTGAAATGAGGCCTTCAGAATTGTGCCTATACTCCAGGTAGGGGCCTGACCAACTCGGTATAGAGTGGGACAGTGACGTCTTATCACAAATGCATTCGCCTTTTTTGCTGCTGCGTCACACTGACAGCTCATATTCAGCTTCCCATCTACCTGTATCCCAAGATCTTGTTCACACACACTGCTACCCAGAAGTTTATCCCTCACCCAGTATCCATGCTTTGCATTTTTGTTACCCAGGGGGAGAACATGGCACTTATTCATGTTAAATTGCATCTAATTCAAATCTGCCCATTTTTCCAGTGTGTTCAGATCAAGTTGAATTCTATCCTTATCTTCAAGGGTGTTTGCTACTCTTCCCAGTTTGGTGCCCTCTGCAAATTTAATGAGTAATCCCTTCACAGCCTTGGCCAGATGATTTATGAAAATATTGAAAAGCATTGGGCCCAGAACCGAGCCCTGTGGCACTCCCCTGGACACCTCCCATCAATCAGATGTGTGGCCATTGACAGCTACCCTGTGATTGCGGTTATCCAGCCAGTTCCCTAACCATCTAACTGTCCTAGAATCTAGTCCACACTCCGTGAGTTTACCCATCAGAACATCTTGAGAAAACTAGTCAAAACCCTTACTGAAATCCAGATAAACTACATCGACAGCATTCCCACAATCCAGTAAGCCTATCACTTGAACATAGAAGGAGATGAGGTAGGTCTGGCTGGACCATATCACCGTGTTGTCTGACAGATGCTTGCAGATTAACGCCTTTAATATCTGTCCCAATATCTTCCCTGGGACAGAGGTCAGGCTGACTGGCCTGTAGTTCCCGGGATCATCCTTTTCCCCTTTCTTGAACATTGGGATAACATTTGCCTTCCTCTTGGAAGATGATTGAGAAAGGATTTGCAAGCTGTTTTGAAAGTTCTTTAAGCACTCTCAGGTGCACCCTACCTGGCCCAGGGGATCTGTACACATCCAGTGCAGCAAGGTGCTTCTCCCCAACTTCTCGGCCCATGCCAACCGGCAGCCCCAAAGCCATGCTTTGCCTACTACCATCTCTAGTAGGTCCTGCTCTTCCCTTCAGGGAGATAACTAAGGCAAAGTAGGCATCAAGTCCTTCTGCCTTCTCTCTGTCCTCTGCCAGAATTTCTCCATTTTCACCCAACAATTGGCGTATCATCCCCTTCACCTTCCATTTGTTCCTCACGTATCTGAAGAAAGGCTTTCTGTTGTGGTGAGCCAGTCTAAGCCCACTCGGAGCTGGGGGCTCTCTGGTGGCTGCCCTACAGTGCCATACACACTCTTCTTCTTTGGATGAATTTCCTTCCCTCCATTTCTTGAATTTGTTCCATCTCTTCTTGCAGTATCTCAGAGGAACAGTCCCTTGCCTGACAGAGATATGGAAGTTCAGGAATTATCCCTGTTCCTGGAAGTGTTTTGATTAAGAGGGGAAAAGGTGTGAGGAAAGTCACGTATCACTGAACCCCTCCCCCAAATGTGAAGCAAGTGGGAAAGGGATAAAGCCTTGCTTCCCCCTCCTCTCAATTCCATTTTAGACTGGGTTCTGGATTAGAGGAGTGCCATGCAGGAAATTAATTAGGAAAAAAGAGTGCTATTGATTCAGTCTCAGATTTAAGGAAAGTTTGGCCTATATCGGTAGGTTAGGCAAACTGGAGGTGGGGGGAGGTGTTGGGTGAATAAATACAGAAACAGGGGACCGGCTGTCTCAGTTTGATGATCCCTGTAACTCCAGGGGAATCACATGTGAGTCCGAGACAGCTTCAAAGAACCCCTGGTCCTTCCATGGCAGACTCTCCTATTGCCAATCACACATAAATAGAAAGGCTCAAAGTAGGAAGGAAATGCCAGTTAGCTCATAGTTTAAGGCCATACGTATGGATCTCAAAGTAAAAGGGGTTTGCCTGTATGTATAACTGCATGATAGCTTGTGTGCATCAAGTATTAAAAGAACTATTTTTTTTCTCAGGTGCAGATCTCTAGTGGAAGAGCAAGATGTGAGTCCAGTAGCACTGGACTCTCAAAAGCTCTTACCCTGGAAATCTCGTTGGTCTTTAAGGTCCCACTGGACCTGAATCTTGCTCTTCTACTACAACAGGGCCACCCACCTGAAATTATCCCTAGTGGACACTCTGTAATATTACTCTGAGTGTGCACATACACTGCACTAATGGAAAGAAGACTATACAAATATCTTAATGGATTTCATATACTAACAGCATCTATGTTTACTATACATAATAGAAACAGCTTGGGGTGCTACTAGATCCCGGTCGACAGGTGGAGGCTCAGGCCTCCTCCATAGTACACAGCACCTTTTTAACACTCTGGCTGGTTCAGCAGCTCCGACCATTCCTGGCAAAGCATGATATGGTCACAGTGATCCATGCTCTGATCATGTCCAAGTGAGGTTATCAGAATGTGCTCAACGTGGGACTCCTTTGAAAACAACCCAGAAACTTCAGTTGGTCCAAAATACAGCAACCAGGTGACTGTCAGTGGTTAGTTACAGGTAACATATCACCCCTGCCCCAAAGGATCTACACCATCTGTCTCTGGGCAGAAGTGCTGGCTCTTACCTTGAAGGCCCTAAGTGGCTTGGGGCCAGGATAACTGACGGACCAGCTGTTCCCACACTATCCAGCCTGCCAGTTGAGTCTGATCTCTCGGGTTTTATATGTACCTCCTTGATCCTGATCTATTCACACACATGCCAGCTCAAAGAAAAGTTGAAATAATCTCTTTGCTTCGCCACGAACTTTAGGCTGGTTCATTTGGTTCGTTTTTTGGTTTGTCACTGCAGACAGCCTGGTGCCAATCAACCAGTTTCCTAGGCAACAGGGGATGGACTTCCTGCAGACCTTCTGCTGACCCAGAAGTGACAATTGCTGACCTGGATGTGACGTTTTCACGAACCAAATGAACCAGTTTGGTTTGGGAACAGAAGATTATTTTTTTCTTGTGTTAATTATTAACTCCTTCCAGAAGGCAAAATGGAGGATGAACCAACTAAAACAGAAACTGTCTCCATTGTCTGATTAAAATGTCCCAAGCAGCAGGTTTTTAAAAAGGTTGTCAGTGCGTTTAACACTCTGTGCAAGTTCCCCTCCTCTTCCTTGCTGCCCTTGCTGCAGAAGAGCATCTGCTTAAATCTAATAGATAGTCAGATCTGAACAACTTGATGTTACGGCTGGGTGGTGTTGGTTATATCCATCATCATTATTGTTATTACTTGCTGTTAATATTATAATTGCTTTCTGTTCTTCTGTCTTGCTGATGCTCAAGACTGTAGTCAGAAGAGCAGAGAAGAAAGGAAGAACTAGCTGAGGTATATAGCATCCAGCAGCACTAACCCTCCAGTCCATCCAAATGCCTTCCCAGTTTCGAGGGAGGAGGGAGAGGAATTGTCCGTCATCAACAAATGCTTACAATGCAATCCTAACCGGAGCTACACCAGTCTAAGTCCACTGAAGTCAATGGGCTTAGACAGGAGTAACTCTGATTCGGATTGCAGTGTGACTCTCCTTCCAGTGTGATGTTGCAGTGCTAAATGTAAAGCAACCATGCCGATGCGGCCATAATGAAAAGTGCTTTGCTATCGCTTCATGAAGGTCTTTGAATATTCTATTGCATTCACCAGGCAAGAGAAGAAAAGAATGCTGTCTTAAAAGCACTTGTGCTGGTAACTATATCATTCAATGAAACCACTCTGAGGAACAAAGCTGAGGAGAATATACACAAACAAGGTTATTTTTTTTAAAGCATCCTCTGAAAGCAGCAAAACAAATATGAGGAAAGAATGCTCTGACTGCACGGCATGAGGTCCAGGAGGCACTCGCAAAACAGGTGTTTCGCTTTCTCCAGGTAAAGTGCCAGCGCTGTGACATGCCGTCTTTACTTTGCCCTATAGAAAGAGCCCATCCCTGCCAATCACTTCTTGGGGAAGAAGCATAAAGGGAGACAGTAAACAAGCCTTTTGCAAATTTTGTCCTTGGCTCCAGGGAATGGACCCACTTACTTCTTTGGGAGAAATTCAACTGAACCTTCAGGAGAACAGAATGGAATGAAATGCTCGACACAATCAAAACGCAGCAGTAAGTAACTGTCTTTTACATCGATACGTCCAAAGCCTTGTGAAATTTGGCAAATGCCTTGGGAGGCACTTGGGCAAGCAGACGACTCCAGCCTTTCCCTTGGCCTCTAGCCTTTCCCTCCTCACAAACACACAATGGCCGTTTCCACACACGTTGGATAATGCACTTTCAATGCACTTTAGTTATCCTTTAGAAGTGGATTTTGTGTTTCACACACAAAAACCCAGTTCCAAATGATCACTAAAGAGCATTGAAAGTGCATTATCCAACGTGTGTGGAAGCAGCCTACTTCATGCAATGAGTTGCTGATTTGTAGACCATGCTGCCTCGTGATGCGGGGATGGTCAGGCTCTTAGCTGGCTTCAGAAGGAGGTTGGGCTAATTTATGCAGGTTAGGTCTAGTGCTATCCATCACCAACAGCAAACTAATGGGACTACTTGGTTCAGAGGAAGAATATCTCTAGTTGGCAGATGCCGGGGAGCAGTCACCAGGGGAGGGATCTTGCCCATGGGGTTTCCTGTGGAATCAGACTACAGGAAACAGGATGCTGGATGACATGGGCGCTCAGTCTGATCCAACATGGCTTCTCTTATGAAGCTTTACTCTCGTTACCCAAATAGGCAGAATCCTAATTTGTTGGGGAATTAGCTTAAAGGAGACAAAGAAAGAGGAGGTAACCGGGATTCTCCACCTATGTTTATGTTTTTATCCCCGCAGAGAACTCTCGAAATAAAGCCAGCCAGATGTTCAACCGGAAAGTTTTTTTTTAATTAAAAGAGAAATAAAAGGGCAAACATACAAACACACACAGCACATACAAGAGGTTAACTAAGAGGAAATCTGGGAGGAAAAGGGGAGAAAGCCATTTCAGGGAAGGTGATAGTTACTGGTCTTGAGGACAGAGGTCCACAGAGGCAGCAGGAAAACAACCAGCTTTTCAAGGAGAACAGATGAGACCCAAACAGATTTGGGGGCATGTGGACAGATCCAAGCACGCGCGCATGCGCACACACACGCACATGCACACACACTGTTGGCTAGGGAGTCCGGATATAGGGCAAAATGCTCTCTGGGGCAAGCTGATGTCTTTGACCCCAAAGCAATGATTTAATAGGTTTTCCAGAGGTGGATACTGAGTTGGGAGAAGCTTAATGGGTCTACCTGAGGTGGACTATAGGTGTAAATGGTGCTTGATGACCCTTTGTGTGTGTGTGTGTGTGTGGTGCCCTCAAGTCATAGCTGGCTTATAGTGACCCCTGGCAGGGTTTTCATGGCAAGAGACTATCAGAAGTGGTTTGCCATTGCCTGCCTCTACAACCTCGGTCTTTGTTAGAGGTATCCAATTACTAACTGAGACCAACCCTGCTTCGCTTCTGAGATCTGACAAGATCTGACGACCCTTTGAGTACCGGATGGGATAAGCTATTAGATTTGGTGAATACCGATAACTGGCGCTTAATCGGGGTGAATGGCTGAGGGGAAAGTGAGGCAGGGCGTGGGTGAGATTAGTCAAGAAGTCTTGGAATGTCAGATTCTGGATGATAGGCTACAGCAGACAGATCCCTGGTTCATTGTAGCAAGACAGGTTCCTGGATGAATGACTTTTATTCAGAAATCAGTTCTTTCCATAATCAGAGCCAAAGGTCTACTTAGGAGTAAGGTAAGCACCTAAGCAGCTCTAGTAGAAAGTCGACTAGAATGGCTACACAGGAAAATTACATGCCTCTTCTACCCCTGTTCACTCCCCCCTCCCAATTTCCAAACAACCTAGTGTTGTTTTTTCTGTGTGAGAACAGTATGCATATTTGTGCTATCAGGCTACACGGAGAGAAGGCATATCACAGTTAGAAAGAAGGCCCCAAACTAGTAAACACCCGGCCACCTGGCAATGTGTGAGAACTTACTGGAATGATAGCAACAGGAATATCTCTAGCAATACAAAATGGAGTTACCCTTGACAGAACAGAGCAGAATAAAGCATACACTTGACAGCAAAATATTGGCATGAATGAATGGGCACAGTCAGACATGACATGGAAGACCCAATGTCCTAAATTATGCGTCTCTCTTCTGGGTGTGGAGGGGGCCATTAGTCAGTCAGCCACTCTGACTCCTAAAATATTTTTCCAGGCTCTTACCTGGCTGGCATCCATTTTGTCCAGGCAGTGCCTTATGCTTCTGACATATGAGGGAGGGTGTTCATGATGTCAAAACTATAAACTGCCCCCCTCAACGAGAGGTGGGGACTGGCTGCTAATACTCGCCCCCGTCTCCATTATTTAAGATGTTTACATACTGCCTCTTTGCAACTTGAACATCAAGTGGCTTCCATCAGTGGTTAAAACAACAATACCTGATATAATAAGCATTTTAAAAGAAAAATAAACAATAAAACATCTCAAAAATCAATAAAACACTCATTAAATCGATGCCTGCACCAATAAAACAACAAAAAATATCACTGAGGTGACAATAAAATTACTGAGAGCATGATTAAAAGAAAAGATGTTGGAAAATGGTGATTGATAGATCCTTACATAAAGTGTAATATATTTATTTATTTATTTAGATTGTTATACTGCCTCTCCCTTGAACAAGGCCTGAAGAGATTTACAACAGTAAAAACAATGAAAAAACAACAATAAAAATTATATATTAAATCTAAAAACATCACTACAATTAATTTACCCATACAGTAGACTGAGTCAATCAAGTTTTGAGAAGGTTGATGGGATTATACCACTTTAAAATGGGGTCACATTTTGCTGTATTGCATAAAAAAGAGCCAGCGCTTTTAGGAACACTCTAGCCTACCAACTTTTCTCTTTAAATTGCCATGGTACGAACATTTAGGTAGATTATTTTTTTCAACGGAGGGAAGCATTTAAAAACGACACCCTCCATCTGCAATCATAAATGGTACAGCCCACTCTAGCATCTCTTTCTGTTACATGTAAAGCCCAAGATTACAATGAGAACTTGTTACTTTAACACATTTTTTAACGCTAGAATGAAGACTAACATGTGTGTGCGTTTCCTCAAGGTCCTGGGGTTTGATTTCCAAACCCTCTCCTCTTCCTTCCAGTATCTGTTGGATGCAAGTCCCTCTCTAATGGCTCCTGGGCCGTTTCCACACGGCTTACCTAAAGCCGGGCCATGGCGCAACGTTGCAGATCATGCTGGGGAAAACACGAAATATCACGTTTTCTCGCGCAAGTTTTGCATGACGTCGCGCGAGAAAACGCGATATTTCACGTTTTCCCCGGCATGATCCGCAACGTTGCGCCATGGCCCGGCTTCAGGTAAGCCGTGTGGAAACGGCTCCTGCTTCCAGGCTTCAGCTGAGCCATTTCCACTCCTACTAAGAAGCGGTGGTGGGCCAGCGGTACCCGTGCTGCGTGGAGGATATTTGTTTTGCTCTTTTCAGAAGTGCCTGGGGAAAATGTTCTGCATTAAAATAGACAAATGGAACTTACGACTAGAAACGAGGAATAATATTATTTAAACAGAAACGATTTTTCCCTTTGACAAGTTTGAAGTCATGTGCAATATACGACAGAAGGTTTGCTATGGTAACTGTATGTTATGACTGATTTATAAGTATCACCAGCGCCGGAGGAATGCGGGCTTTCTTGTCATTGTGGCAGAAAGAAGGCTGTTCCTGCAGAGCTTAGCATCTGCAAGGCATCTGTTTTGACAATTTTACGATGTATGTATATTTCCTACATGTCTTATGTGGCTGCAGCATCTGTAACACAAAGATGAAAACGCACTACATTTTGAATACAATTCTAGGATTTTTCTCCATAAATGTACAGCAATGTTGTAATACTGCTATGTATCTCTGCAAGACAACACCACAAAAACAATCATCAGTAGGACTGAGATATCAACCCATGATGTCATTTGGCTATGACTAATTCTGTTTGGCAGTTTGTTAGAAAATTATATTTATTCAAATTGGGGACGTTTTCATGGAGCCATAGAAATGTGGCTCCATGGCAGGGTATCTGCACTGCATGCAGAA
Organism: Eublepharis macularius; assembly: GCF_028583425.1. Classification (NCBI taxonomy): domain Eukaryota; kingdom Metazoa; phylum Chordata; class Lepidosauria; order Squamata; family Eublepharidae; genus Eublepharis; species Eublepharis macularius. Next base: position 9,478,818 of record NC_072790.1, read on the forward strand.
GGCCCAAGGATCAGGCATGGCATCTCCAGGTAAAAAGGTCAAGTAGTAGGTAATTTGAAACTACTCCAACTGAGGTTCTGGAGAACTCCCACCAGTCAAAGCAAACGATACTGATCTTGATAGGGTATGACTCAGTTCAGTTTCAGTTCATTATTATTACAATCCAGGATCAGAATCAGTAGAAGACTGCATGGCACGTGTTAGTTAGGCTTAAAAGGTTGTGGGAGACCTCCCAACACCCATCAGTTGTCATTAGGGATGGGGGGAGAGTCATCACGCCACGTCCAGCACAAACTCAGAAGCGATGCTCTAGAATCCTCCAAAACTCTATGGTAAAACCAGGGGGGGGGGGATTCTAGAGCATCATGTTAATATGGTGATGTGACTTGTAGGTCTGCACCGGAAGTGATGTTGCACTGACAGCCCACCTTCTCCACCCCCTCTGTCTGGTTACCCGTCAATGGATGGCAATCTTAGTGCTAGTTTACGAGACTGGCTGTAGTTCAATGGTAAAGCATCTGCTTTACACACAGAAGGCCCAAGGTTCAATTCTTGGCATCTCCTGTTTAAGAGGACCAGGAAGTAGGTGATATAAAAGGCCTCAGGAGAGCCACTGCCAGCCAGATAATCTTTTTTTTAAAAAAGGACATCTATATTTTGGGGCAATACTCATTCAATTGGCTTCAAATTTATACAGATGATGCCTGCAGTAGCATTCCGTCTACCCCGTCTGCAGAGGAAAGTATTTGAGGGATAAGCCTATCAGAAAACTCATGCATTGTTAATCTGTGCATTGGGGGCGGGTTGTTCCTTTCCATGCTCTGCACACATGCATGGGGGCATACCCTATCCAACCTTCCTTCCATCTGGCTAAAGGAGGCGGTCTCAGAAAGCACATTAATTGGCCAAGTAGAGGAGGAAGAGCTAGATGGGAGATACAGGAGGTCTGCAAAGATCTCTCCATGCCTGGGAGAGAAGCTGTTGGACTCTCTTATAACCCTTGTAGGGATGCCAGTCCCCCACCGTGGGTGGGGGATCCCCTGCTCCCACCCCCCACCCCTGCTTACCTGGCCAGCGGAGGGGAACGTGTCTCCTGGGGCACACTCCCAGGCAGCGTGGTGCACTCCCGGGCTGCACGGTGCCCTCCCACGTGCCACAGCAGCCCAATTCAGACCCGATTCAGCCCCCTGGGGAGAGCAAGAGTGCTCCCAGGTCAGCACATGACCTGCACTATGACATCACTTCCCAGAAGTGATGTCAATGCGCAAGCTGGGAACGTGCACTCAAGGGAAACAATAAGGTAGGTGCCAGGCCTCCGACTTCCCACCCAGGGTTGGGCAAGGAACCTGTCAACCATAAACCCATGGCAATCCCTCTGCACACAGTAGGGCTGAACTGAGGCCACAGCATTTAACATTTTGAGTTAGTTGCTCCATCAATAATATATCATGATGGTGAAATTTATGATGATGGTGTCCCTGAGCACAACACTCCATAACCTCCCATTGCTGAGGTGCATGCACTGGGAAGACAAATAGCACCCGATGAAACTCAAGCCTTAAATATTTCATTTGTGTTCTCCTTTACTGCAGAGTGATAAAATCAGAGAACACACCTGTAGTTAGTACCTGCTTGCCACTATGTAAAGCCTCTGAATGGAATGAACCTGCGGCTGCCACAAGTCATGATGACTCTCCCTCCCACTACAGACCCACCAAACTCTAAGCGTGGTAACGCCTACCACTCGGGGCTTACTTTTGAGGGTGAGAGTTAATTCCAGAACCAGCCCCAAGTTTTCAGGATGCAGTTGGCTATAAGCAAAATGCCCAGGGCAAGAGTACAAAATAGCAAATAACCAATTTCAGCCGAGACGTTACTGGCCTCCTTATTCAAAAGTATTTAAGTCCTACATATTTTTTAAAAGAGCATATCAAAAGGATTTTAATTCTGACAATAATTATTCGTTGAAAATAAGGAGAATGATTTCTTTGCATTATGAGAAGCAGCTGCTTTAGAAGAGAGAGACAGATTCTGGAAAAGATAAGCGATCTAGGAATAGAAAGGCGTTTTTTTCATCCAAGATTTTCCTGATCCATACCCATCGGGGATTATTTTACTTCTGACTGATGTTTTACTTAATTAATGTATCTGTTTAAAGTATTAGAAAATGCTGGGCTCACGGCTGAAGAGAGAGTCACAGAATGTCTGACAATTGTGCTGTATGGTGTAAAGGAAGTTTATACAGGAATAGAAAAGGTAACTTCTGAAGCCTTTCTGAAGCTCTTTGGCCATAAAGCATCACCCCTCTGTATAGGGGTTCAGTCCCAACCCTTCGGAGGGAACCAACTCAGACGTTAAGAATCCATCGATTCAGATGACAAACTGTTTCCTCCCACATTTGAATGTTTCTGAAACCCTCCCTCTCAAACGCTCCCCCCTCCCGACACACACTACTCTTTAAACTTCCTTGATTTCAAAAAGAAATTCGGGGATTTGGCGTGACGTTTACGTAAAAGAGAAATTGAGAAGACGGAGATCTATACACCATAAGAAAAAATGTTCTCACACCCAATACTCACAATCTTATTCCTTAGTGACGTATCTTACATTATCTCCTCATGAAATATCATCCATGAAATACAGAACAACAGTTGTAGATTCCGCTGCCATTATGTGAGAGAAGCCCATATAATACTAAACTGCTAACGAGATTGCTTTCTTCTGACTTCTTACGTTAGTCACAGAGTTTCATCTGTTATGTATTGATCCAAAGCATAGTGAATTTACTGAACAGAGATAGAAGAATCCTGTAGGGTTGTGCTTTCAATGAATGCTACTCTGAATGGTCATTATCGTGACAAAGTGAAGCTGGCATGCAAAAACACTTTTCTTTTTTTGCAGGACAGGTTCCTGCCCTTTAAAATAATTGATACACTGCAGGAGAGATGCACAGACAAATACAAATAACAGTCAAGAGCTCTGGTCAAAGCCGACCCAATGCTTTGTAAGCCAGAGACAGATTTATAGATTCCTGGACTTCTTCGAAGCAGGCTTTAATTGACAAATTGCATTTTATGACTGATACTCAATAGGGATTACTGTGCCCATTAAGGCCTAAAGCTGTTCCAAGATTTGGAATGCCAACATTTCATTAGCCATCACCTTTGCCTGCACAGTCTTTCTTTGTAGTGGCTCTAATGTGCTCTGAATATGACAACCTGTGCTAAATTTATGCAGCGATGAAAATCCTCCCAAGTAATTTTTAAATGTAAAACATTTACTATATTTCTCATTAAAGGAGCTGAAATGTTCACTGCAATAATTAACCATTCCAGAAAAGATTAGAGTTTAAGTCTAGAGCTTTTAATTAGAAATGTAAGAAAGTGACCCCAAAATTTCCCTGTCGATTCATACACCAGACACAAAAAGTATTTCACTGAAGGTATCAGCTGAGCAGATGGCCCACAGGAATATTTCTAACAGAAAGATAATCAGTTGTTTTTACAAAACCATATTTCCATTATGCTCCCCTTGTTTCTAGTAACAGAAGCAACATGTAGCAATCAAGTATAAATACCTACGGCACAGCCGTAAAATACAAACTGGGCACTTGGCTGGCAAATCTTTATTTTACCTCTTGTTAAACAGATAATGTAAGAGAGGTAGGTATGATAGCAAAGTATTATTTCCTGACTGATGAATAGTTTCTTTCACGCTGATCACGTAGAGGCCTTCAGCGTTCTTTAGAGAACAAGTTGGTGTGGAGCTGCTCAAGTGACAACTCAAAGGGGCTCTTTAAGAACTAATTTCATTCAAAATCTGACGAAGCATCTCTGTGGTTTCATGCAGATGTCATAACATGGGGCACAAGATGAGACCTCACAGCATAAAAACCAGCTGTCCCCCATCATTGTCTTCTGGTACACGTTAGCCACAGAGGACTGGCACCACAACGTGCAATGCACCAATACCCACCTCAACTGGTTCAGCATGAACCCATGGTCAACGGGATCAAAAGCCACAGAAAGATCAAGAAAAATCAATACAGACTGATTGAACCTATGCCATAATATACTATACTATAATTGTTTCCAACAATACCCAACAGAACTGTAAGTGTTATGTACGTCTGTTAATTTCTGCATATACCAAAGATTAATATCTGACCCTCTGGTTCGGTTCATATTTTGATGGCCTGTTGTGGTGAAGGAGCAGATTATTCAACTGTCTGTTTAGCGTTTGGGCCTGTGTGGAAAGAAAAGGAAACTTCTTGCTGTGTTCCAGCCTTGTAGATATTGAGCAAGAAGGTTTTTTTGGGGTGGGGGTGGGGGGAATAGAAGCCTTGGCAGCTGACTAGAGGGTCTGGTGAGAGTCGCCTTCTCTTATCTCGCCTTCCAAAAACTTTCCACTCTGTCCCTGCAAGGATGGGAAATAACAAGATTCTTGGAGATGGGAACAACAGAGAAAATCACTTCTCATCTCTCCCCAAACCAAGCTTCTCACTGCCTCCGAAACAAGAAGGGACAGAGAGAAAATCTTGGGAGTGGATCAGAAAACCACCCCCAGAAGAGAGTGGGCTTCAGAGCCATTCCCCTCCGCTGGGAAAATCAGTACACAATGAACTGGAAACTAGGGATACCAATCTCCAGGTGAGCCAAACAACTCTGTGGTAAATACCACTGAGTGGTTTGGCTTTGATTCTGGAGGTGCCACTTGTTTTGTTATCCAATCTCCAGGTGGGGGCTGGAGATCTCCTGGAACTACAATTGATCTCCAGCTGACAGAGAGCAATTCTGCTGGAGAAAACCGCTGCTTTAGAGGATGGAATTTATGGCATTATACGCTTCCGAGGCCCCTCACCTCTGCAAACCCTGCTCTTTCCAAATCTCTAAGTATTTCCCACGAGTGAGTTGGCAGCCCTGGCTGAAACACAGCAGTTCTTCATGGCAGCATATCAGGAACCCACCCCCATCTGAGAGCAGGCTCCTGAATCTACAACTCCCCCCCACCGCCCCCAGGAAGCCCGAGACTCAGAAAAGTTGGAAGACACATTGCTTCAGATGTCCAACTTCACGGATTGGCAGTCTTGAAGGGACCTAGTGATTTTTCTTAGGAGGAGATCTGAAATCCACTCCAGAACAAGCCAATATTTGGTGGGCACTGCAGCTTTTGACTACTACAACGCACTTTATTAGCATAGTCCAGGTTCCTTACCATAAAGATCTGTTTAAGGTAAATTTTATGTCATAATGGCATCCATTTCTAAAGAGAGAACTAATTGAAATATCTGATGATTCAACAATGTCATAACTAAATATCCCTTTACCACTTTACGATTGTTTCCACAAGGTTGAACCTGCTGTCCATGAGCTGAACTAAACGAGACAAGTTACTCGAGTTCAACACGTGTCTGCTTACCTCAAGGTTTGATGGGAAGTGTAGGAAGTGTAGGCGTCCTTGCAGCTTTAAGTCTAACGTTTACAGAGCAGCAGGGAGGGGAGTGCAGGCATCAGGCTCTTGCCAGGTGCCCCCTTCCCCTCCGCTGGGTGTGTGTGGGTTCTGGGTCCCCTCTCCGACCCCCCTTCCCCACACAGCAGACAGGGCGCCTGGCTGCTGCTAGTTGCTAGCGCAGCTTCGGGTAGGGGGCCAGGTGATGAGGTCAGCAGACAGGATGTCCGAAGCATCGCTGCACCTTTCCCCCTGCTCACCCGGCCCCCGCAGAGCGATGCCGGGCTATGCAGCTCTGGGCCACGTAGCGGGCAAGTAGGGGGAAAGGCAGTGATGCTATGGCCTGACACCATGCTAGTCCAGGAACACATGCCGAACCCACCCCACCCCACCCAACGGAGGGGAAGGGGGCACCTGGCAAGAGCCCGACGTCTGCACTCCCCTCTCTGCCGCTCTGTAAACGTTAAACTTAAAGCTGCAAGGATGCCTACACTTCCTACACTTCCCATCAAACCTTGAGGTAAGCAGACACGTGTTGAACTCGAGTAACTCATCTCGTTTAGCTCAGCTCCATGTTGCTACAAATGGCTGTATGTTTATTCAATCCACCTATGCTAAGCAAGCTTAGTTAGACTGTGGTCCTAAATAAAGAAATAGCCCAAGATGCATGCATAAAGCATGTTGCTCACTGATTTAAGTCGTACTTACAGAAACTGAGCCTTAGAGCCAACAGTGCCCTTTCACTCATGCAAAGCCTCTTTTACACACGCACACAAACACACACACCTTCCCTGAAAGCCCCCAAAGTCCCCCTTTTCCTGCTTCCTGGGGCCCTTTCACACTCGGTCGTTTAATCGTCTCAGTAGTACCTGTTTCGCATCCCATGTTCGCAGGGGTTTCACACTAGCAAGATAGTCAAGGGACGCAGCTCTGTTGTTTGTCTACGGCATCCCTGATTTTTCTCCCTGTGCACATACCATGACTTTTTTTTTAAATCAGTTGCTCAGTCACTCTTGGCCCAATTAATATCAGTACGAACATTTCTTTCGCCTTTTTTCTTCTCTTCTCCCCCTTCTCCTCTTCCTCAGCTGTTGATTGGTCAGTGCAGATCTGGCCATTCCCATCCTCAGCAGCACCCCACATGCTTTTCCCGCAAATTGTGTGGGACTGCACAATCACATTTGGACTGCTTGCTTCTCAGCATCCTGCTCTCCTTTTACTGGAGCTGATTAGTCTGCAGATCTCTAAACTCCTTTTCTGCCATTTTTTTTAGTAAAGCGAGGTAAGGGGTCATAAGGCTGCTTCTCCATTGGCATCCTCCCAAGTATACACGCACTTTCTTATTTTTTCCCCAAAGCCAGAAATGAGTCCAAACCTTGCTGCTTATTCTCTGCTGGCTTTAAAAGCCAGGGAAGGGTTAAATGGCTGCTTCCCCCTTCCTCCCTCAGTGGTATGAGTATACTCATTTACTTTTTTTTTCAAAGCTAAGAAAGTGTTGTAAAGTTACTCCTGATTTCTACTGGCTTCAAAAGCCTGGCAAGGCTCCCGATGTCTTCTGCCAACGTTGCAAAGCAGCAGCAAGGTGAAGCAGCAGCATTTTAACCCTTTCCTGGCTTGGCTTTAAAAAAAAAAATGAGAGTGGTACATGTTTCCCCCCAGAACTCTGCCACCAATTGCCTCTCCAGTGGGCAGGGGACAGCCCAACCAGCAAAAGCAGGGGCGAGGGGGGGATGGGTTCCACCATTGCAAATTACTATGCATGCTCAAAGTTTTTTTTAAAAAGTGTGACATCTATTGCAAAGCCCCGAAAGCCCAAAACTACACCAAGGCTTCAAATCAAGTCCAAAATGAAAAACAACAAACTGAAACAGCCACAGACAGTGTGAAAAGAGCAGGTGCCAAGCTGAAGCCATTGTGCTTGTGGCGACTGCTCAGAAATAGTGCTTTAAACCACAAGTGCGAAAGGGGCCCTTCTCTCTTTCCCACCTACCAGCCAAACTGCCTTTATCTGCCCCCCCCCCCTTCGGCTTTTCCTCCTTCCCTCCCCCTGAGAAAACTGCAGAGTTCTAGCCACCAGGCTGTGCCGGGCCCAGTTGAACAGCTGGCCACCCGTATGTCACCACCTTTTCCTGTTTCTTTTACTCCTCCCCACCTTACATTTTATCTGCCCCTGTCTTCAACTATATTTATTATTTATTTACTCCATATACTTTGTTTTACTTCAGTTTATACCTTGCCTTTCTCCACAATAGGAATGCAAAGTGTCTTACATCATTCTCCTTTCTTGCATGTTATCCTCACAACAACCCACGTGAATTAGGTTACAGAGACAGTGTGAGACTAGCCCAAGGTCACCCAATGAGCTTCCGCGGTAGAGGGGGATTCAAAGCTGGGTCTCCCAGGTGCTGGCCTGAAACTCTAAGTGCTTCACCACACTGGTTTCCATGGGGTGGATCCTGTCGAAAAGAAGGAAGCAGCTGAGCCTCGGTTAGTCCCACAAATCGGGTACTGACAAGTTGCCAGGTGGTTACTGGTGAGCCTGGTCCCAATGGGTCCTCTCTCAAATGTGGAAACAGCCCCGGATAGGGCACTGCTCTTCCCCCCGGCTTTTGCAGACAGAGACCAAGGCCTGAAGGCTGGAAATTGCCTAGTGTCTTTATGAAAAGACACGCTTTTCTTTAAGTTTCAGGAACTGCTACTATTATTTGGGGGTTTAAATTAACACCATTTGAAAAACAGATTTCAGACCTTTCTGCAAACCTGAGGCTTTTTCAGATGCGCCGAAAGATCTAACTTGTCTCGCACCCACAGATTTGGCCATTTTGAAAATCAGATATACTGATAACATCTGCTATGGATGTACATTTCACACATCAGGTGAATTGAGCTCTGACTCACGAAAAGCTTATCCTGGAATAAATTTTGTTAGCATTTTTGCCACTGGACTTCTTTCTAATTTTATACAAAGAGAGGTCATCCGTGAGGGGATAATTCCTCTATAACCAACTCAAAACTTTTTCTGTGGTATGCACTTTCTATGTCTCTGAACCATCCTCATCATAAATCAAACTGGAAATTGCTCCATAGAATCCAGAGCAAGTTTGGAGGCAGTCTTACATAGCTAAATTAAAGTCTTCAACACAGAGAGCCTTTGCTTTCTGGCATTGCATTTGGAAACTCTTAATTTCAAGTTGTAACCCATTAAATTAAATAACTGTTTACCATTTTTCCCAATACAGGAAAAAATGCTTTTAACTGTAAACAACAAAAGCAAGGTCAGAAATGTCTGAAGTAATTTGCATTGCACATTAGGATATACTCCCAAGTGCAAGAAAAGAAACATTGTTATTGTTACCCTGGTCTTCATTATAAATTCCATCCCTACAGAAATAACATTCTAATACATACTTCTTGTTGGTTGGGGGGAAAAAAAACCCCGATTCAATCCTACTGGGATCTAATTGCCACACTTAATTGCATTCTCTTAAATAAACATTCATGGACTTCACTTGCTATTAATTTGTTGTTGTTGTTGTTGGGGGTGGGGAGAAAACGACAATGCTCTTTTAGAAAACATTCCAGAACAGATATTCACCTAGTAATTAAATATCACGGGGAGTTCCTTACCAACTAAATTGAGAGATTCAAGTCCAGTAGCACCTTCAAACCTAACAAGATTTCCAATGTTTATATTTTCTAGAGTCAAGCTCCCTTCATCAGATGCAAGTAGGAATTGAGATCCCTGACCCCTCATATCCCAGACAGAAGAAGGGAGAATTCAGGGGATCTCCAGTCCTACTTGTGTCTGACAAAGGAAGCTTTACTCTTGAAAGCATACACACTGGAAATCTTGCTAGTCTTGAAAATGCTACTGGACTCAAATCTTGCTCTTCTACTTCAGACTAACACAGCTATTCATCTGAAACGGAGCTCAGCTCAATCATGTGAGGAGTTTCCAGAATGGAATCTCCAGCGCCCTCCCCCTCCCCACTTCATGCACGTGGGGGCCAGAATCCATAGCACAAGAGGGCAGAGGGGCTGCTTTTCTCCACATTCCTAATCTGAAAAGGCCCCGGGGAGTAGGGCTGCCAGACCGCTGGTGGGGGCGGGGGATACCCCGCCCCCACCCTCCCACCCCCACCCCTACTTACCTGGCCAGTGGGGGGGCGCGCACCTTCCATGCATGCCCCCCTGCAGTGCTGTGTGCCCCTGCGCATAGCCGCTGCCAGGATGCCTGTTTTGGCCTGGATCGGGGCCACTGCGGAGTGCGGGAGCATACCTGTGCTCCGCAGGGGCCCACAACGGGCCCGATCCGTGCCCATTTTGGTGCGGATCAGGCCCGTTTTGGGCTGCTGAGAAGTGCAGGAGCGTTCCTGCGCTCTGCAGCAGCCCCCAACGGCGCAAGCCAGGGGGCTGTGTGATGACGTCACTTCAAAATGACGTCATCATGCTTGGAGGAGCGCATGCGCACGCACCCCCCCACCCGTAAGAGCCAGGCCCCAATCTCCCGCTGGGAGATTGAGGGGGCCTGGCAACCCTACGGGGAGGGAGCCCCAATTTCTGGCAAACATGCCAAGTTCTCCTGATACAAGGCTTTACTTGAACACAGTTGCTCAAAAAAGTTGACAACTTCAAAATGAGATCGATATAGTCACTTGAATCCAAGCCACCCTGAGCCAAGAGGAAAGGTGGGGTATAAATATTTTAATTAATAAATAAATATTTAGGCCAAAGATATGGCATAGTTCCTCCTCCATCTTGTTGAAATTTAGTAACATTGAGCAATAAGTGCACTACCAAATATTTTTAGGTCAAAATTGGGGGTTTCAAGGAAGACTTGCAAGTTTTCACAGATGTCTCCACCATCACACAAACAAGGGTTTTGCTTTCTTTGCTGCACTTGCACGGTCCTCTCTAACAGCAGGATTTGTGCTCCCATTTATTTCTCACCAAAACATACTAGGACAAGAGCCGGAAGCGTTGCTCTGAGTTTGTTTTTGGATTCAAAGACTACCACAGAGAAAAATATCACTTTGGCTACCTGCTGATATCACTCAGCTAAAATGGTATAAGGAAAGGAAGCATAGCCAGTTTGGTGCAGTGGTTAAGAGCAGCAGGACTCTAATCTGGAGAGCCGGGTTTGGTTCCCCACTCCTCTGCTTGAAGCCTTAGGCTTGGGCTAGTCACAGCTCTCTCAGAGCTCTCTCAGCCCCACCCACCTCACAGGGGGATTGTTGTGAGGATAATAACACACTTTGTAAAGCGCTCTGAGTGGACGTTACATTGCCCTGAACAGCAGTGTATAAATCTAATGTTGTTGTTGTTATGTGTTGGTTAGCTAAATGCCACATAACCAATGAGATTTGGCTACAAGGTACCATCTGAAGTCAAAACAGGGTAAGAACAATCCCTTCGTGCCTTCACCCTGGTATCTTTTTGGTGAAAAACAAAAGGAAAATAATGGTATTTTAGAGCATCAAAGAGCCACTCACCATATTTGGTAGGCAGGTCAAACTCGTCCCCAGTTTTCCTAACCACTCTCTGAAAAATGGGCCTGTGTTTCTACCCTGTTAATGTAGTTCCCATATATTCCAGTGTTAATACAAGCTTTATCAGTTGCCACAATAGAGCCAAACTTTTTCAAACTTGGACCAGAAAACCTGGTCCAAGCCCAGGAATAATTAAATTCCAACCAGACACAGCAATATTAATGATCCAATTAGCTCTTGTTCCAGATGCAAGCAAAACATGAATAAGCAGACGCTATCAGTTGAGGCTCATGCTACACTGCGCAACACAGAAAATGGATTTGTACCAAAACTACTGGGAAATGAAATTCAGAGAGCTCCACTGGCCCGACCAAGCACCGTATGCGCATACTGACCCAGCGTAGTGTATTTGTTAGAGTATTGTGCTAGAACTGGAGTGACCAGGTTTAGGTAGGGTTGCCAGCTCCAACTTGGAAAATTCCTGGAGATCTGGGGGGTGAAACCTGGAGAAACCTGGAGAAAGTGGGGTTTGGGGAGGGAAAGGACCTTGGCATGGCATAATTCCGTAGAGTCCACCCCCCAAAGTAGCCATTTTCTCCAGGTGAACTGATCTCTGTGACCTGGAGACCAGTTGTAATTCCGGGAGATCTCCAGTCACTCCCTGGAGGCTGGCAACCCTAGGTTTAGGTCATTACGTAACTCACCGGGTGACCTTAGGCCACGCATTCTCTCTCAGCCTACTCTATCCCAGAGAGTTGTTCTGAGCATAACATGGAGGATGGAGGAAGAACCTGCTTAAAGGAAGGGTTAATTAATAATGTAACACTGGGAGATTTCCAGTATAGGCCCCAAACTATACCATACTACAAATAAATTTGAAAAAACTGCTATGTTTAAAATTGATTGCATGGTAGTAGAAGGATTGGAGATGCTATTCAAGGATTCCAAGTCCTCAAGACCCATATACAAACCAGGATGATAGATGAGATTCAATTCTCATTCATACACCGACAACAACATTCTATGTTTGTATATAAACTAACCAGGCCCTAAATTTCATGGCCTGTTAAGTATGCTGGGGCAATAGTGGCAGATTGAGTCTATGGCAGCATACAATGGGTTGGATCTAAAGATTCCATTCCACTATCTGCATAATTTTTCTCAGGTCAAGAAGCCTCGTGGAAGAGGTATGATCACCACAGAACAGCATGAAAAGGAACACCTGGATCCAACCTGGATCCTGGATCCAACCCCCCAAAATACACAGAAAATATAATTGTCGTATCTGCTGTTCACTGTACCTCTGTTTGTATTGTGAAAGTCAAGAGAACAGGGCCCCAAGAAAGGCAGACATAAAGTTTAGAAGAATAAAATAAAATTAGTAGTCACTAGCTGCTGCTAAATTTCAAGAGACAGCATTCTCTATTTTGCAATTGTGTTGAAAAGGTGGTTGATCACTAACAGAAATGCTGGCTGACGATTCACTCTATTATATATGGCAAAACTGCCCAATTCTCCTTTTTGTGGGCTATGCCATAGGATTGATTATATATACAATAGCTAATAGATACTAGAGATGGGTACAAACTGAAATACGAACCAAAGTTCATTGCAAACCGGTCTGGTTGGTGGCTTGCAAACCAGCGGTTCCTCAGAGCCCAATTCTGATGAACTGTGATGAACTTTAGGCAGGTTCGTTTTTTGATTCATCACTGCAGACAGCCTGCACCGATCAATCTGTTTCCTAGGCAACTGCAGATGGGCTTCCTGCAGTAGAGGTGTGCCCCTGGCCACTTTTCAGCTGATGGGAGGGGGATCCCTCATCAACTGAAAAAAGAGAGAGAGTGTGCATACCCCAAAGGAAGAAGGGGAAGCTGCCATTTAATCTTTTCCTGGCTTTTAAAGCCAACAGGGAATAAGTAGCAACATTAGGAATCATTCCTGGCTTAAAAATAAATACATAAGAGAGTGCTTGCATACCCAGGAGGAAGGAAGCCAACAGAGAAGCAGCCTTATGACCCTTACCTCGCTTTAGCTCCTGGAGAAAAGGAGAGTGGCGGGCATTTGAAAAGCAGCAACACTTTTCTCTCCGCACAAGAAAAGTGTTGCTGCTTTCAAACACCAGAAGCTTTTTTCAGCTGATGCAGGATTCCCCCTCCCATCAGCTGAAAAGCAGCCACCATTTGAAAGGGGGAAAAGGGAAGTGCACACCACTATCCCACAGACTTTCTGCTGCCCTGGAAGTGTTCATGAACCAAAGAAACTGGTTTGAGAAGCAGGTGAAGTTCGAGGGGGTTTGTGGTTTGTGAAACGCCATGAACCATGAACCGTGCGGTGTGGCATTTTCCTGGTTCAGGCCCATCTCTTATAGACACCATTTGAAGGAGAGCCCCTCCTGATTTCCAGAGTGGGAAAATATTTTCATTCAGAATAACATGGGCAAAAATACAGGAAGAACCTCCTTAGCAAAGAGGATTATGTGAGGGGGGGGGAATAATGCAAACTACTTATAAGTTTACATCTTTCGTTTCCAGTAATGACATTTTAACAAATTCAGTTTATCAAACTACAAAATCTGAATGTTAATGCTATTTTACTATAGCCCTGGACATCTGAAGGATGCATTCGCCAAGCATCTATAGTATTTCCCCCATAATCCTGACCCTTAAACTTAAAAAAGGGATTAGTCATCCTTTAAATTTCAAAAGGGATTTGCCAGTGTCCTGGTTACAAATAGCAATTAACTTAAACTCTAACCATCAACTGTAAGTTCAAATGCCTCAGGGTCCCACAGGAATTGCCTTCAGCTTTACAATATTCCTTGGCAGAAGACACTTATGCAAATTTCTTAACCCCTGACATATGGGGTCTACTTTCATTCAGCCTAAGAGTCAGATTCCACCCTGCACAAAATCACAACCATGAAGACAGAAGAAAGTTAAGCAAGTTAGTAACACAGAAGTGAGAACAAGAGATATTTTGGACTACATGGTCTGTAACACCTGTAACACTCACACCTATGTCTTTATTTGTACCTCAGCATTCTTCTTATATATAAATAACCTATATAATTACTATATAAGTACTATATATGGGACATTCTCCTCTTATCCTCAAAACAGCACCTCGGGCATTAGCACCTTAAGATGCTGCATCAGCAGAAAAGAAGTCACTTCCCCATTTTTCTATCCCACCTCATAACGGTAATGTGTAAAGTCCAGTCTTCACCATGGGCAAGGCTAATTGCTAAGGTCTTTCCTACTCCATTGTCACGTTGTTAGGCTTAGAAGAAAATAACTCCATACCTGGCACTAACTCGAATGGTGTTTAAACATTACAACACCACAGAGGGCTGAAGACACAAAAGCAATGGCTCCCTTACAGCCATGGCATATAAAGGGCATTATGGGCTAATTCGAGAGTCGCCAATGTGGTGCCAGTGAGCTCCACTGTGCTCGCCACCACCTTTCTTGCTGCCTGTGGTAGAAAGTGCCCTCAAGTCACAGCTGACGCATGCTGAGCCCTAGTGGGGTTTTCATGACAAGAGATGAATAGTTTGCCATTGTCTGCCTCTGCAGCTCTGGCCTTAACTGGCAGTCTCCCATCCAATTACTAACCAAGGCTGACCCTGCTTAGTCTCTGAGAGCTGACGAGGTCAGGTACCCCTGGGCTATCCAGGGAAGGTCTTCTTGGTGCCTACCAAATGTTTTTAGAAAGTGGGTGGGGCCAAGAGGGGCTTCTTGAATTTCTGATGTTTATGATATAATGCTCACAGCTGCTTTGTGAAAAGTACATCATCTGCCCAAATAGCAGAGCAATAGTCTAAAAACCCCGTGGGACTTCCTTCTGACTAAACACAATAGGCCAGCATGGTTAAAATGCTTAGTGCTCCCAACTGAAACTTCCACTGACGGCATCAGATCGTGTCAATTTGAATATGTTTTTATAATTCAAGTCGAAGTTGCTAATAATACTTCTAGATCAACTTTCGGTAACTTTTCAAAAATCATCCATGTTCTTATCGAATCTGGCCAGCATCTCCCCTTGCTGTTCTCACCATGTGTGCAATGAGTTCTCACCAGCCCCTCAGCCCCGACTGTTATCATCACAATAAACAGTGCAGGCCGAAAATGTCTGGGCTCACGAGAGATGGGTTCATCTCAAGCAGGCTAAGTGTCTATTAAACGCCCACAAAACGAAGACACACCCAGCCAGATGACAGTTTCTCAGCTAGCTCAATATGGATTCTTATTTTGTGTGTGTGCAAAAAAAATATTTCGAAACAATAAGTGAATTTGAAAAGGCATACCGTAAACAGAATTTCTGTCTGAAACACTGAAGTTACTAACAGAGTTGTGCATAACCTCACGCCCTGATACTTTCTGGAGGGCTCCGCCTTCCAGAGAAGCCATTTGGAGGTTGTGCCCCCCCCCCCCCAGTCAGGGTTATAACTGTACCCACAGGCTCAAAAAGGTTGGGGACCCCTGGTCTAGGTAGAAAGAGAGCGGCTTCTCAAACCACCCGGCAATTTTCATAGAATCATAGATTTGGAAGGGCCCTTACAGACCATGTAGTCCAGCCCTGTGCCCAGTGCAGGAACAGCTTAAAGTATCCCTGGCAAATATCCATCCGGTCGCTCCTTGAAGACTGTCAATGAGAGGGAACCCACCAAATACCTAGGCAGCTGATTCCACTGCTGAATTACTCTTAATGTGAAGGTTGAGAAGGGATTTGAAATGGAACTTGAACATGATTTAGCTATGCTTAACTCTCAAATGAACATATTAAACACAAAATATCAGAAACGTCTGACACACAAGAATATCTACGAGGATATGCAGACCCAAGAGTATCACCCATGTCTGACTTCAAAAAATGCAGTTAAAGAAAACGTGTCAGAGACCCAGGACGTCTGTGACTGTCCGTGGAGAGGGACGTTCTGGCTCTTGCGGATTTCTTTTAACCTTCTCATTTTTACAAATTCAGCACCCAATTCAATTTAAGGAAGCCTCCAGTTGAGAATCAATTCACTGCAATATCTAGGCTTCTTTAGATATTCATTTTGACATTTTTGTGTGTACTCTGTTTGCTGATATCAGGTATACAGGTACCAGGTATAATTCCCTCTGGAACAAAGAGGTGTAATAAGGTGTGTCGAAGAACACCAGGGGCATAGTTTTGAGCTCTCATCTCTCCTGCTGTCCTGTGAATGGAGGGCTTTTTGAAACGTCCGAGAACCAAATACTGAGAGAGGCAGAAATTGTGTAATTCTTATGAAACAGACATGCATTTTTTCACATTATTTAAAAAAAAAATAAAGTTAGGGGTTTAAAGGACTGGCAAACTGCTAGCTTTGCAAGAAGGGCAGAAAGTTGTTTCTCCCAGCTTTGTTCACAACCAAAGCGACACAAGATTGGATTTTTACTCTTGAGATGAAAGCTTGTTATATGGGCCAGAGTCAGCTCCATATCTCAAGATTGGAATTATTTGTGGCAGCGAATCAAGGAGTTCTTTAACAATATAATTGATTTTTTTAAGCTATAACAGCTGACACTGTATTCGAGGCTGTGATCTAGTTGGCAAATCTCAGCACTTTTAAGCAGTATTGTATGCCATCAGTTTGATAACTACACTTCCTTTTCCTCTCTTGCCCAAGGAGCAGCTATGGGCAAACATAATCATTCGGTATTAACCACAGCTAGTTAAAAGTTCCCATGTAAATTTCAACCATTATATTTTAAGCAAAAACAAGTGGTTTTGTTAAGCAACACATTCACCATTGGTTTTTTTTAAAAAAAAACAACGTTTAGTTCAAATGCAATGCTTTATGTTTCACTTAAAACGATTGCTAGCCCTCAAATCATTTTAATCATTATAAAATAAGCTGTGAGCCAGTCTGAAGGATGTTGGATTGTGCTGGCAGGATGCATATCCAATAGATGCATAAATAAAAATAAGCCAAGTTGAAGCTTTATAACCTTACCAACTCCCATTTTAAAGTTCTAGGTTTTTTTTTAAAACCCCTCAAACTTCAAATTCTAAAAATCCAAAATTTTGCCATGGTAGCCAATGGAACATCTACGTTCAGAGGTGGTATGACCATATATAATAGCCAAGGGGTGGTCTGTGTGCATATAGGCCAATCTGTGCAATTGATTTGGCCATAGTTACTGGAGAGCCAGTTTGGTGTAGTGGTTAAGAGCGCGGGACTCTAATCTGGAGAACCGAGTTTGATTCCCCACTCCTCCGCTTGAAGCCAGCTGGGTGACCTTGGGTGAGTCACGGCTCTCTGGAGCTCACTCACCCCCACCCACCTCACAAGGTGTTTGTTGTTGCAGGGATAATAATGACATACTTGGTAAACCGCTCTGAGTGGGCGTTAAGTCATCCTGAAGGGAGGTATATAAATCGAATGTTGTTGTTGTTGTTATTTAGGGATCTGTAAATCCCATTGAGCCCTGTCCTGGAGAGCCCAGGTGAACCTGTGCTCGTCAGATGTTGAAAGCTAAGCAGAGCCAGCCTTGGTTAGTAATGGGACGGGAGACCTCCAAAGAAGACCAGGGCTGCAGGGGCAGGCGATGGCAAACCACCTCTGCTAATCTCTTGCTTTGAAAACCCCACAAGGGGTTGCCCTGTTAGCTAAGACTTTCCACCTCCACCAAATCCAGATGAACCCTCAGATCTGAACAAAAATGTTAGTTAAATAAAAAAAAAACTATCCCAAAATTTGATATGGGGGGTGGGAATCTGGAGTGGGAAGAACACAGAGTTTCCCGGTCCTCACAAGTCCCCACAGGTATATCCAAGCACCAAAACATCTAGCTGGCACTCATTGTAAACAGAATATTGAATTAAAAGGGTCTTTGACTTGATCCTGAATGCTTGTTTTTGGCAGAATGGCAGGCACAGGATTCCTTTCCCTGGCATCTAACATTTTTTAAAAACATTCTGAATTATGAAGAGATTCAAAGGAATCTCTACAACAAGCCAGTCAAAACTACAACCTGGAGGGTTATGGCTTTATATCGGTATTCCAAGACGGTTCGCATCCCACTGATGCAAGCACCATAGAAAGTCCAAATTGTGAATTAAAACGGGAATTCAAAATGGACAGGCGAGGAAAAGATATGCGCGGATAAGCCAACAGCGCTACACCTCACTAATGCTTAACCCATGCTGTTTATACTAATTTAGCTGATACTTTTTAACTGCAGCAAAAACACCCCCCAACATTTCCAGGTAAGTACATCAGCCTTTTAAAATCATTCTGAGCTCAATTCTTTCCTGTTTTGTATGCACCTGAAATGGTTATATGACAAATCTCTTTAAAAACACAAGCATATTTGTCAAGGAAAAGGTGATCTGCTATTTGAAGTGGTATAAATATTCAAAATCTGGTCTATTTGATGGATAGTATGGTCAAAAGGGGTACATGGAAGTTTAAAATAGCATAAACAACAATATAGGGATGATTCTGCACTTTTCACAAAATCACAAGAAACTTGAGATTTAGAAAAAAACCCTCCCAACTTTCCATTTTAACTTTCATTATAGTAAATAATGGTAAAGTGACCAAACTACGGTAGACGTCAAAGATTTTCATAACATCAGAGCTCATTTTGAGGGGGAACGCGCCGGAACACAGTTCCGGCAGTTCCCGAAAGATGTCACATGTCAGGTGGCCCCGCCCACCTGACTCTCAGCCCATTTTGGGCCCGTTTCAGCCTGGATTGGGGCTGAAATGGCCTGGATCAGGCTTCTGATGGGTAGTGGATCACTCTCCCACTCAGCAGTGGCCCGATCCTGGCCATTTTGGGCCTCTTTTTGGCCATTTTCAGCCCCTTTTTGCCATTTTGGGCCCAATTTCAGCCCTGAATGGCCAGGATTGGGTCCAAAATAGCCAGGATAGGTCATGTCAAGGGGTGTGGCATATGCAAATCAGTTATGCTAATTACACACTTCCAGTGGTGTCAAGGGGCATGGCATATGCTAATGTTATGCTAATGAGTTGTGCTAATGAGTTCCTCCAGCTCTTTTTCTATGAAATGACCCCTGCATAACATGATTTTGAGACTACTTTGAAATTAGTTCAGTACTGGGTCAAAATGGGCGAGACCAGCAGCACGGCAAAAACAACATAGAATCACCCGTGTTAAGTAAAACTGAAACAAAAACCACCCTGTATAACCATCCTGTATAAACACTCAACGAACTCAAACAGCTGACGTTGATCTTCCTTGCTCCTGAGGTGACTGGTCCCCAAGCTCATTTGACTTCTCTAGATAACTACTTTGAAATATGGCAAATACATTGTGAAATCCTTGCTGACTTGTAAGATTGCCTTTCAAGTTCTGCCGAAAACTGATATGCTAAAGCTAGCAGACAGTGAGATAACTTGCCCTTGAAGAAAGTTACCATGGGATGATATTAAAAAAAACAAAAAATCCTCGGTTAAACGCAACTTTTTTTAAAACAAAAATTAGCTTTCAAAGTACCTCACCTGGATTTCTAATGCAACTTCTTTAAAAAATTCAGAAACTGCATGCCAAAGAAAGTACAGAGGCACTAGATAAAGACAAATGTTATTTTCTAGCAGCTGACAAAGGAATTGATACATTATTTTCAGCACTCTAGCTGACATGGACGTCAAGTAACAAGGAGCAGATAATAAATACTGCTCCTCCTCGCAAGAAAGGGCCATTTCTTCAGACCAGAGCTTCTCTATTGCCCTTTGGCTGTAGTTGACTGTCTCATACTTTTCCCCCCACTGTCCAAAGCATGCAATAGCCAGAGATAGATTTCTTTAAAAATATCTACTGAAGTACTCAACCATTCCTGATTCTTTAAGATTAAGATTGCTTCTGAGCAGCCTTTGCAAAAACTGCACTCTGGACACAACAAACTTGTTTTACTGTTATTTCTCATTCTTAAGTTTGGTTTATAGTGTAGGGCCTATGGGCTGTTGAGCTTGAATAAACTGAAGCAGTATCCAGACCAACTCTTTAACCCATGAAGCAGGGTGCCACAAGGGAGAAGAGAGAAACAGCCGTCAGATGATGCTGGCAAAATGGGCTACCCATCAGGTACCAGCTCAGTACAAGAATTTGGACATCACATACTGAAAAAATTAGCCATAGCTAACAAACAGTTACCAAACAAATGTTGGAAATGTAAGGAGCATGAAGGTTCTCTATTTCATATGTGGTGGACTTGCCAAAAGGCTAGAGACTTCTGGTCTAAAATATGTGCTGAAATGTCTTTGATATTACCATATAATGTTGCTAAAAATCCTGAAATGCTATTACTATCTTTACACTTAGAAGAGGTCAATAGAAATGATAAGGCATTGTTATATTAGATGTTAGTAGCAGCAAGAATTTTATATGCTCAATATTGGAAAAAAGAAGAAATACCGAATGTTGAAGAATGGACAAGGAAACTGTTGTACATGGCCGAAATGGATAAAATAACGAGAAATTTGAATGAGCAAGATCCAGATACTTTTTTGGAAGATTGGAAGAAGCTTAAGGAATATTTAGAAAAGAAATGCGATGTTAAAGGACAATTGTGGTCTTTGGAGGGATTTTAAATTTTATATAAAAAGACTTTAACGAAAGAAAAATATATTAAGATCTTTATCAGGGTAAGAGAAATAGCAATACAATGTAATAATAATATCTATGAATAAAAGGGGGGTTCGAGTGTTGTTGGAAGTCAACAAAGAAAAGGGGGAGGGGAGGGGTGGGGTATATATCTAAGTTGAAGGTTTAATTAGGATAAGATTATTGTATTAATCAATTATTGTATATTGCCTCATCCAATAAAACTTTTAAATAAATAAAAAAATAATTTGGCCATCACGTACAAAGTACTTCATGGCCTTGGAGCCTCAAATAAGCAGGCCCACCGCTCCCCTCTGCTCCACCACGGCAGCCGCGCTCATCTGAACGGAGCCTTCTGCAAAGACTACCCTGCAAACGGGTAAACCCAACAGCGGTCTATACGGATGCATTCTCTGTCGTGGCCCCCGCCTTATGGAACGGCCTAGCTCCAAAGGTCAGGAAAGCTCCCATCCTCTTGGCTTTCCACAAAACAAGCAAAACTGAATTATTCAGGAGGATTTTTTACTCAGGCAATAGAGCTGCGCTGCAGGAAATGATTCAGAGGGGTGCTTTGGTAAAGGGATGGGGGCTGTAGACTATACTACTAGGTACTGTCTGTTGATGTCGTTTCCACATTATTTAATATGTCATGTCAAATTACTAATGTTTTGTTCAGCACTGTTTCATGTCTGTGTTCCTGTATTCAAATGTATGCTTCTTTTCAAATTTCTACAATCCATACACTCTTGTATAGTTTACTGAATGTCCCAGCTGTTGATTGTATTAACTCACATTGTGTAATCTGCCTTGAGTCTCAGTGAGAAAGGTGGACTATAAATTTTAAAAAATGAAACAAATAAACAAATAAATAAGTCAGGAGAGGCTATGAGCCTTTCAGAGAATGGAAAGAGAAAATAGTGGGGTGGGGAAAACCACAAGTCCTTGTGGGTTCTCGCTTGTGTATTATTGTTTTTTTTAAATCTTTATCTCATCACTACAGTACAGTAACACAGTCTATTCCAAAATAAAAAAGCTTTCGATCTCTCTGGCAGTAGTTTAAATTGCTGAAATATTCCTCCCTCCCTCCAAATTTGAAGGGGAGACCAATTAAATATTTCCTGTAGACACAATGATTTCACCTGATGACCATAACAGTTTTTGTGAATTACCCCAAGAAATTACCAGAAAAGTTTCAGAACAAACTTCAGGACATCATCTCACTAAACTGAGAACAGCTGCTTTCAAAGTTTCTGTAGCTCTTTGTTCCATCTCTTTGGGGTGGGGAGGGGGCGGAATCAGAGAATCTCATCGCTTGAGTACGAGGTGAGTACCATTTTCTTTAACCTCCCTTTGCTTTCGCAGTGAAGCACGGCAACGTTATGCTGCAGGGCCATACTTTATGCTCAAGACGACTCCAGAGTGGCTGCCTGTATTAAATCATCACCAAGCTAGAGGGAAGACTGCCATCTACAGAATCACCCAAGACAAATTTTCAGAATGAAATACTTCCCGTTCTGGAGAAGTTCCATCATGGCTTGGCTCGGTTTAGTTTCCTGACCAAATGGAGAGTAAGTACTCCAGTCTCAATGTAATCTTGACGGTTAACAACAATATTTTCTTATGGTATGTAGTTGCATATACCTTTTAAAATAAAGCTCTGTCCCTTTACTGTTAGCAACATATTTTCCATAAATCTTCCAAGTTCTTTTCTTTTCACAGGAAATTTTGTGGATAACTTTTGTGCAAGCATAGATACTTGGCAGAAAACAAAAATACTGGCATGTGGGCTGCTACTTTGGCAGTTTTTTAAAAAATCAATCTATGAAACACAAACCAGCCAAATAGATTACTCAGCTGCTGATAAGTCTTAGTCCCTGGAGCTCTCGATCATCCACAGTGCTGGCTGTCAGCCTGCCCTAGTACAGATGGAGGAGCTGGCTGCTACGCTGCTTCTCACACACAAGGCAGAGCATAGCCGAGGATGCTCCATGCCACTGGTACAGCATTTCTTGTCCCTAAAGCTACATTTCAAAGTCTCTTTATCATAACATAGGATACGGAGGACTCATCTGGTTACATTCAGGTATTCTTTCATTTGAATCCGTTACATTTTTTAAAAAAAATAGAAGGGCCATGTACTGAATGGTGAAGGAAAATACTTTCTGGGAATGTTATTTTGCAAAAAATAAAATAAAATCAGTGTGTCTACGAAGCCAGCTGCAGCTGCTTTTGGTGGAAGTCAATCATCTCTATCCATTTCGAAGTCTTCAAGATTGTTTTTGGAACTGAGGCTTCTCTGGTCATTCTGGCTGGTATCCTTCACAACACAAGGTGTGCTGTGATGCCATTCTTCTAAACTCTACACGGCTCATGGTATCATCAAACATGGTATTTTTCTGGGGTATTCAGCAGAGTTATATCTTGGAGGTGCTACTCGGCAGTTGTGACTAGTTCAGTTCCTCCTGGGAAACAGATCTTGTTTTTCTTCATGGGTTTGCCCACTGGACTCCCTCCTAGTTCCAATTCTGTTTTCCACGCTAGGCAAAGTCACTGGACAATGCAATCTGGGAATCTGGAGATTCGGTACCTGGATGACACTCATCTTTGTCTCTCCTTTTTCATCTGAACCGAATGAAACGGTCTCTGCTCTGAACAGCTGTCTGGGGGTGGTAATAGATTGGATGTAGACAAATAAACAAGCTTAATCCAGACAAGATAGTGATGATAGATCCAAGCAAGGTAGAGGTGATATTGATAGGAGATGCTAAGAAATATTTATTGTTGATATGGTCACCATCTCCCTGAAATATGAGATTTGCAGTTGAGGGGTTCTTCTGGTTCCAGCTGTGATATCAGTTAGGACCTGTTTTATCTGCGATCGACTTAGGTTGATTCACCTGTACCTACTATTGGGGGAAAAGTAATGCTGCCACCATTATTCATGCCTTGGCAATTTAGTCAACATCAGACAACTAAAATCGGCTGGGCCCGTGTTCCTGGGCACCATTTGAAACGCCAGCTTTCACCCTTGAAGCCCTAAGTGAGCTCAGGGTGCCGAACGGAGCGTCTCCTCCTTTCAAAATCTCCCCCCTCCCCCAAGATCTGCTACTGAGTCTTTGCTCACCATGCTGAAACTAGGAGATCCGGGATTTTAGGCTATTTTTCTTGAGTTGTTTGTCATTTCTGATTTTATTTTATTTTTTAAATGCAGAAATTATTTTATAATCTTTTAATTGTTGTGAACTGCTTTAAAACTTTGGCTATTTAGCAGTATTATTGGATTGTGAATAAATATTGTGTACCTTCTGTTTCGTTAAGGTCATCCATGTGTGTGATGCATCAGGATTGGGTACATTTTGCAGATTCCTAAGAACAGCAGGTTCAGTCTCTGGTGCACCCCTTGCGGACAGGAGTCTCATGGCCAGCTCTGCCGAATGGAACTCCATGATCACAGAGGGGCTTTCTTCCTCGGTTTATGGATCATAGTCACTATATAGTGACTAGAAGCTTTAAGCTCCCTGTCTGCATTGTCTTTTATAGATATCAGGGTTTCCTGAAACCACACAGATGACTCCATTCAAGGCATAAATGCAATTAAAAATAAATAAATCTTGTAGATCAGTATGTATGTAGGAGACTCACAAACCTGGACATCTTTATTTAAGCATGAACTTCTTTACTCAAGAAAACATGACATTTAAAATTGGATTCCAAAAGTGTCCCCATATTAGCAGTCTTTTTATTGGTCACTGCTCATTGGGTTAGGCCCTGCCACTGTGTTACCTTTCCACTGAGCAAAGTTTGAAGGATTGTGGACGAGCCACTTAGATTGAAGGAAGGCAACTTAGGCTGGAGAACTCCTTGGCAACTGTATCCACATCATTGTCTCACTAATAGACTGGGTTGTATTCTACCACTTTGCTAAGGATGGGTGCTTTCGGTGTTCCCAAGAAGCTTTCACACTTAACTGAACAAAGCCGTAAGATACCCAATGTCTTTGATCTCAGCAACCATCTATGCAAATGAAAGGATCTTCATCCATAGTACATGACTTTCTCATCTTCAAAATGTTCAAAATGACCCGCAGTGCTTCTCTTGAGAAATAGGGAACCTCAAGGAATAGCAGGGGGGAGTAGGACGTGTGCCGGGGGAAGGGGGAATCAGAGAAACTACTCCCCCCCCACCCCCACCTCCAATATTTGTGATTTGATTGGTGTGATCTAATACAGCATATTCTTGTATAGTACTCCAAATGAAAATACAAATGTATTTGCAATATGAGATATAATGCAATGTGATATATAAATGTTTAGTGTGTGTCAGTTTGGTGTCGCAGTTAAGAGTGGCAGGACTCTAATCTGGAGAGCCAGGTTTGATTCATCACCACTCCTCGGCTTGAAGCCAGCTGGGTGGCCTTGGGGCAGTCACAGCTCTCTCAGAGCTCTCTCAGCACCTCCATCTCACAGGGTGATTGTTGTGGGGATAATAACAACACACTTTGCTAACCACTCTGAGTGGGTGTTAAGCTGTTAAGTTGTCCTGAAGGGCAGTATATAAATTGAATGTTGTTGATGTTGTTACATTATAGCATATACTATCAGAAGCTCAAACATTTACCAGTTGATGATTCTGCTAATTGGCATATATTTGGGGCAAGCACCAAGCAGACTGTCTGAAACAGAATATAGCCCCAGAGTCCCAGTTCTGCTTCCATGCCTTCACGTCATCTTGCAACAAAAGATGATCCAGAATCACCTTATCACTTCAAAGCTCAGCCTGACGTGCCAGTGATCATGTGTTAAGTCATTTCTCTGCAGCATCAGGCAACGCACTGCAGTGGAAACAGATGTGTGGTATAAATCAACTCGAAATCTGGGGAAGCATTTAAAATTATCCTTACGCCTTATCTGGATGGGGTAGACAGGGAGCTTCCAAAATGGAAACATTCATACGAGTGCAAATTTACAAGCAGCAACCTCAAGGCAAGTGATTGACACTAGTGACCCATATCAATTGATTTGCACCATGCAAAGGAAAGTGATACTTATTCTGACCCCCTGTTTCATTTTAGAAAATAAAAGGTAATGACAGGCAAGTCATGGCTTGATCTGAAACACTGTTTATTTATACCTTTCGCGTCAGTTTTTAAGATGAAACCCAGCATTTGTTTTCCTCAATGTTTGCAATTCATGTTCTTGAGATAGTTCGTCTGTTATATATATATATAAACATATAAAGATGGAAATTTGTTTTTTGTTATAGATGTATCTTTGATGTTGAGATTTTTTAAAAAGGCAATTGAGATTAAAGAAAAATATGAAAGAGAGAAATGGAACAGGTCTGTTATTAGAAGAGAGGTTGAAAATTATACATAAATTGTTCTTTTAAAGACAGAGACAAGGAAACAAACTCCTTAGCGTATGTCTGCTGCTGCATGGCGTGGGAATCCTACCGGGCACCGGTAGACCTTCTCTCCCTCTGACTCTGCCAATAATGGACACAGCTCACCTCTGTTTTCCAGGAAGAAAGGGCATTAGCAGAGTAAGCCCTTTCTTCTCCCTGAAGATTATAGTGGTTATTATTGCTGTGGTTGCTAGGGCCCAAGGTATGAAAAATAATACGAATAAACTGGGGGTATGCAGTCGTATAATGAAAAATACTAGTTTCCATGTCATTCTTTTAAAAAAGGAAACCAAAAGGAGTTCTTGCCTGTAACCAGGGCTTTGTTTCTGGGGAAAGAGGTGGTGGAACTCAGTGGGTTGCCTTCGGAGAAAATGGTCACATGGCTGTGGTGGCCCCACACCGATCTCCAGACAGAGGGGAGTTGAGATTGCCTTCCACGCCGTGGCTCAGAGAGCAATCTCAACTCCCCTCTGCCTGGAGATCAGGGGGCGGGGCCATCAGCCATGTGACCATTTTCAAGAGGTACCGGAGCTCCGTTCCCCCGCATTCCCCCTGAAAAAAAGCCCTGCCTGTAACCAGGGCTTTTTTTTCAGGGGGAACAGAGTTCTGGAACCTCTTGAAAATGGTCACATGGCTGGTGGCCCCGCCCCCTGATCTCCAGACAGAGGGGAGTTGAGATTGCCCTCTGCGCCACTCAGTGGCACGGAGGGCAATCTTAACTCCCCTCTGTCTGGAGATCAGGGGGTGGGGCCACCAGCTATGTGCCCATTTTCTACCAGGGCAACCCACTGAGTTCCACCACCTCTTTTCCCAGAAAAAAAGCCCTGCCTGTAACATATACAATAACGAAGTGGTGCCCCATGGTGAGCAGTACCAAGGATTGATTTACGGTCCCTAGCACACAGTATGGAGTAGCTGGCCACAAAGACTTTTAAACTCTGGTGCAAATGCCTCCAAGAGGATATGAGAGGTTTCCCAGTAGAGATGTGCTTGGATCATCTTGAAAACTGAAGGACATCAATGCCGAAAAAGGATTGGGGGGGGGGCTTTAGCAGCTTGCAAAGAGCATGTATATGTGCTAGTAAATTAAAGCCAGCAAGGGGGGCACGGCAAGTGGGGCTCTGCAACAAGGAGGGCCTTTGCAGGACCTAAATAAAGTTCTGCATTTACTCAAAAGGGAGAGAACCCTGACAATGAGATGACCCCCTTAAAAATATTATTGGATGTAACTGCTACTTGTATGCAAATGTAGGATCACCCCCTCTTTGAGTTGTTGGTGGGATTTTTTTTTCACTTTCTTATGGCATAGCTGTGAAGAACCCTAATCTTGCATTTAAGTAAATACGGCAGTTAAAGCATCCATTTTCATCACAGCAATTAAAAATACAAGAGAATGTGAATTGACTCTCACATTTCTCCATCTTATTTTATCTTGCCAATCATATGTATTCTTCAGAAGTTAATCAAAGGTTGCCCCTCTCCTTTATTTCCCTTGTTTCAGACACAAATACAGCTCAGTCTGTTGAAAAAACAGCACTGGGCATGCATACATTCGCAGACTTTTCACACAACACATGTATTCAGAACCAATCTGTTTGTTTTGTTTTTTAAAATTTTCGTAAGTTGGCTTCACATGCACAAACATACACTGTTCTTTTGAGGGGGGGATGAGGCTCTGAGGCAGCTGCTCTCGTGCTTAACCAAAAACAGCATCAACCATTAGTCCTTCTCCTGTTTTAAATGATTGGTCCACTGAGTTTTTCCTCAAGCACAATGACACACACACACAAAAACAACGCACCCATAGAAGGCGAGAGTGTTGGTGGGTGGCGTGGCGGCAGAGCAGGGTGTTCCCAAGTAGGAGAGAGCTACAACAAGTCCAAAAAAAACAATCCTGCTTTATGATCACTTCCCCCCCCTCTTCTGTAGGGCCAGTAACTTATTATCTTTGCATTATGCTATTGCCTGGTGGTCCCATGTTCCCTTGTTCTTTGCAGTTTTGTTCCCAACTTTCCACAATGAGGAGGGAATCCAAATCCAGGAGGTACTAAAACGTCTGACAAGAATGCCCACAGAAAACAACGGGAGAGGTTTGAAGGCCCATTGGATACGATGGGAGCCACAAATGCCAACTGACTTGCGTTGGCTCCATTGAAATACATGATTACAGTACTGAAAAGCTGAATGAAAATATGGAATGAATTGTGCTCTGGGGCTGGAATGACAGCCCCAAGAGTAGAATGACAGTCACTGGGACCAGCTAAACTGCTCTGGGGCAGGACTGACAAGGCTTGGAACCATCATGATAAATAAATCATTATGTCGGCCCCAGAAACCTAATTAAAGGATTCCATGTTTGGGCCGTTAGCAGAGTCTATCATTAGGCATAGGAAGCGTGATTAGAGTTGGTTGTGAGCTTGTTCTGCTGGCTGGTGTGTGTGTGCAGGAATGAAAATAAGAAAAGCACACACTTGGTTTATGTTTAGGAAAGAAATAAGAGTTCTTTATTGCAGGAACTCTATACTCTGATAGGAAAGGAAGAGAGACAGATCCTAACTACCTATCTAGTCTGAGGATGGACATGGATGGCAGGGCAAGGCCTGCATCCATGCTGCCAAGATGGAGGGAGGAGAAAGGAGAGAGGTGTTACCTGGAACAAAGCCAGGAAGAGGAGAAGAGGGAGGGAGGAAGTCAGGAGGAGGAAATCCTGAGAATAGCAATCTGCATATTGAAGGACAGCCAGAGCAGTAAACAATAGTAAACAGAGTGCCCTGACCTCTCTATCTTTCTAACTCTCTGGTTTGTCCCTCAGTGAACCCTGAGAAGAGGGACAGCCTCCTCTTCCAGCACATCATTCCACTGCGAAGGCTGTCGTTCCCACCCAAGAACAGTTTTTCTGGTCCCAGGGACTGTCATTCCAGTCTGACAGCTGCCTCCGTTTATAACGGCACAATACTATAGATTACTGCAACTATTACTGTAGGTTTCCTCTTGCTCTCACTGCATTGTCTTCTACTTTTGTAAGTCCACTCTTGGTCAATTTGTTGTTTGCATTGTTCTCTAATTCTATAATTATAATACAATTGCATTGTTCATTGGCCGTCTTATACTCTATGACTGAATTCTTCTTATCCTGTAATCTGCCTTGTTTTTTAGTATGGAAGATGGTATAAATAAAGCAAATAAATTTTAAAAGTAAATAAAATAATTATGGCGGGATCATTGTATAATACATGAATAAAATGCTAAAAGTAATACCACCAAATAACCCTTCAGAGCAAGTAAAAGGTACATCTGATTAAACAGAAAAAACAGCACATGGGGTCTAATTGCCACTGAATAATACTGTAATCAGAACCTTCAAAAGGCACCAAAAGATTTGAGTCCAGTAGCACCTCAAAGACCAAGATTTTTAAAGTTTGAGCTTTTGAGAGTTAAAGTTCCCTTCATCTTGTATCTGAAATCTCATACCCTGGACATCTTGTTGGTCTTTAAGGTGCTACTGGACTCGAATCTTGCTGTTCTACTGCAGACCAACACGGCTGCCCATCTGAAAGGCATGGAATGAAAGCGTCAAAGCAAAAGCCAGTTTGGTGTAGTGGTTAAGAGCACGGGACTCTAACCTGGAGAGCCAGGTTTGATTCCCGACTCCTCCACTTAAAGCCAGCTGGGTGACCTTGGGCTAGTCACGGCTCTCTCAGAGCTCTCTCAGCCCCACCCACTTCACAGGGTGTTTTGTTGTGGGGATAATAATGACGTACTTTATAAACCACTCTGAGTGGGTGTTAAGTCATCCTGAAGGGTGGCATATAAATCAAATATTATTATTATTAAAATGTAGGCACATGGTGGGAGCAATTACATGGTGGCTTCATTGCATGAACCAATTCTTCCCCCCAAACTCAACATCCTAACAAGGTAATAAAAACTGGACAGAACGTGAAGAGATCTGCAGAAAAAAGGTTCATTCCAATTGCCTCGAGCGAGGAACACGGACTCCTATCTTTGCTTCCAGAAAGTGAATGTCTGGAGACACTTCTGGAAGTTTGTTGCTTTGGGTAGCTGTGCTTGTTTTATCAGAGTTGTCACACTTGCTTGGTATAGTGAGGTCAAGAAGGCTTCCTCCCTAAACATTTGGTACAAAAATTACTCCATTGTTCAGTGCATAATCGTTTAACCTTTGTATGGGGGATTTGCAGAACTTCTGTGCAGCCTTGGATTCATTAAACAGCAGAAAATTCAAGAGTTATTTAATTATGTACACTTACCTCCCAGATGATTTCAGTAGCTTTATTTGCTTTTATTAAATAACCCATTACTCTACCCTGCACACAAGCATTCAGTCAGCTGGGCCTACAAAAACTTATTAAACTCTTCTTCTAATTCAGAGAAAAGTAGACTCCCAGGGCAGTAACAACACATCTTTCAGGCTTTCCCCCATTTTTTCTGTCCTTCTGATAATTTCCACTAGACTCAAAGTCATCCTAATTTAGATATTTTCTTTGGCAGATCCAAAATCACCTAAAGCATTCGCAAAACCAAACAGAAGCCCTGCTCCCTTGGACCACAACCATTTTAATTACCCTAATAAATTCCAATTCCATTTTTTAAGTGTAGCACTAAAGCACCATCTCTGTCACGGGCTGGACCAGCCCAAGCAGGGTGGTTCAAGTCCAAACCTTAAGGCCAAAGTCAAAGGGAAGTTCCAAAAGCAAAAGCCAAGTCAAACCGGTGGTCAGAGCACGAGATAAAGCCAGGAGTGAGTCCAGAGTCCAAAAGCAAGGTCAGGCACAGTCCAAGGTCAGTCACTGATAATGTCAGGTCCAAAAGCAGGCATGGGCAAGGTTAACGAAACACAGAGTGGTTGCAGGCAGTAGACACATTGCTTCCACACCCAGCGGTTCCTTCAGACTGGCTCTTATAGCCAGGCGTGGTTTTCAGCCAGCTGCTGGGGCTCCATCCTGCCACTACTCATCGTCACTCTCTAGCAGCTGGCGTTGGCTCAAGAGGCGAGCACTGCACCGTCTCTCCTGCAGTTCCAGTCTCTGGCGCTGCCTGCAGCGTTCCTTGGGTATGGGTGAACCTGGGGGGGTGGAGGCTCTTGGCTGCGCTGCACCTGTAGAAGTCCCTGGCTGAGCTTCCTCTGTAGTATTGGAGCTAGAGGGTGCTGGTGCCTCAGCTGCTGGCTGTAAGCTCTGATCAGCCAGCAGCTGTTGCTCCTGATTGCTGGCTTCTGCTGAATCAGGGCTAGGGCTGGCTACACAGGGCTCCTCTTCTCCTGAGGAGTCCTGGCTGGCTACACGAGGCTCCTCTCCTCCAGAGGAGACCTCACTCTCAGACTGGGCCATGACACCCTCATGGTTTGCAACATACGTGAAAACAAGTATTTACTTCTTTATTTTATTTACTTCATTTCTCTCCAATGGGGACACAAGGAGGCTTCCATCATTCTCCTCGATTTTATCCATCCAACAACCCTGTGAGATAGGTTAGGCTGAGAGGTTGTGACTGGCCCAAGGTCATTCCTGCTGCAACCTCAACTTCTCCACCCCAAATGCTGCTTCTTTGGGAAAGGGGGACCTTGCAGGAAAGGGGGACCTTCCAGCTCAGTTGGTGAAGTCAGAGGTCTGTAATGGGAGAGGTTATTGGCAAAGACTGGCCCTTCCGAGTCACAAAAATCCCTCCACTGGATCCAGGCCATATAACCTTTAATAAGTGATTCACAAGGGGACAGATGGATAAAACATGATGTTTAAATGCACTCAGCTGGTGCGGTAATTGAACACACTGATAAATCATACATGTAGATCCAGAGGAGTCAGCCGTATTAGTCTATAGTCGCAAAATAGTAAAGAGTCCAGTAGCACCTTTAAGACTAACCAGGTTTTTTTTTTCAGGGGGAACGCGGTGGAACAGAGTTCTGGAACCTCTTGAAAATGGTCACATGGCTGGTGGCCCCGCCCCCTGATCTCCAGACAGAGGGGAGTTTAGATGGCCCTCCGCGCTGCTCGGTGCGGAAGGCAATCTAAACTCCCCTCTGCCTGGAGATCAGGGGGCGGGGCCACCAGCCATGTGACCATTTTCTACAAGGGCAACCCACTGAGTTCCACCACTTCTTTTCCGAGAAAAAACCCCCTGAGACTAACCAACTTGATTGTAGCATAAGCTTTCAAGAACCACAGCTCTCTTTGTCAGATGCATCTGATGAAGAGAGCTGTAGTTTTCGAAAGCTTATGCTACAATCAAGTTGGTTAGTCTTAAAGGTGCATCTATCATACATGTAGAAGAGAGAAAGTGGGGAGGGGACTACAGACAGGGCCGAGATTCCCTCTGTGATAGAACAGGACAGAGGCCCACCCGATCTTTCAGTTAAAATAATATTTTTACAGAGTACATGGTGAATGCTGAGATTTTCTGAAGGATGATTTCTCTCCTTTATTGCACAATTTCAAAAAGAGCAAAGCTAAAATAAATTGAGAGTATCTGCCATATATAATGTATGACAATACTAGCCCTGAGCTCTCTGAGCTTCATTAAGAACTCCATGTAAGGATGAGTTGCCCCAAGCCGTTCAAGGATAGCACAAGCTCCAAACAGCCTCCTAATCCCTGGCCTGGCATTAGAATGAAGCAAGCCACCATTGTCCACTCAAAGGACCACGTGAACAGCAGAGCCCCCAAGTGTTCACAAAAGTCTGGGGATGGGGGTAGGGGATAACGCGGGTGGTGTTTTTAATCTAAGTGCTTGAAATAAAAAAGACAAGAACCTTTTATTTATTAAGGGAACCCCTCATACATCCTAAATTCTTATGCACACACTAAGATTCTTTGCACAGATAATATACAAGAAACACATTTTATATGGCCCATCTTTAAACATCTTTAAATAGCTTTTAGAAATAACTGATAAGGTAAAATACCTGTTTCCTTTTCAGCATTCCAACAAAATATTCAAGGTTTTGTGCAAAAATGAATGATTATTCCCATAACAATATTCCTTTGTGCCATGAAATTGTTTTTCCTCATTTCTTTGAAACACAGTTAAGTTAAATATCTGCTTATGGTTAGGAGCTACTGTTTAAAATTACAACCAGAGACCAATGACACAAACTTATTTTCCTGAAAATTTCCTTCAACTCTGAGCCCCCATTCAACACGATCGTTCAACTCAAGGCTGATTCCAACTGGTCAGCAGTGTATTAATCCATTTAGCAAAACTGCCATGACTCTTTAAAGATATTAACAAACTTTCTCAAGCAGAAAGCATTGAGTCCCAAATGGGGAAGTGAGAACTGGAGCCCTCGCTGTTCCTCCTTCCTGAATCATTAAGTGGCTCGCCATCTCCTCACTGCATGCCTAATCGTCCAGTCTACATTAATCTGTTTTTTTATTAGTGGACACAGTATGCTTTTTAATAGTTGTTACTTGTTTTCCATCAGAGAGAATGCTATAATGCATTTTTTTAAAACATTTTGAGTGGTCAAGGATGCCAACAGAAATAAAGATTACCTAAATCTCAGAACAATTGCTCCTGTATCTAATTCTCAAACTCTCTCTCAGAGTGCAGGTTTTAAAAATCCAAATAATGGGGCCAGGGTCAGACAGGGGAGATGGTTCTCCAAACCTAAGGGAACCCCAGATTTCCAGGAAAATCCATAAACAGTAATAAAAATGGAGAGGTTTAAGATGCCCCCAAAATCAAGTATGCTGCTGACCGAGGTCTCACAAAACCTTATGAGATAATGGATGGCGTTCTATGATGATCTGCCAATTCCAGCACAAAGAAGGAAGCAAAAGTGGCAGATAAGGCAAGAAAAGAGAGAGAAAGTGGTATGGGTGGAGAAATTGGGGGCCAACAGGGAATGCATGGAATTTCCATCCCACAATAGTCTTTAATATAATTTTGAGTTCGTATGTTCACAAATGCAACTTCTAAAAATAACACTCTATCATGCTTTAAAGCACTGAGGTAGGCAGCCCGCTTGTCCTTCCACTTATCGTAGACACCCTATTTTATTCTAATCTGGCATCCCTGGGACAAGGAGCAAAACAAATTCACAGCTGCCCCTTGTTCACTGGGAAGCCAGCCCCACTGAATACAAAGTGACTTCTGTACCGGCAAGGGCGCATAGGAATTCAGCCTTGATCACACAACATGTTGCAGGCCAACTATACGAGATACCTCACTCAGGTCAAGATTGACAATTAATACGGATATTGACAGCTGGGGGTTAATTGGTACCTAACTTACTCATATCTCACCAGAGGGGCGGGGCGGGGGGGAAACCTGGGTATGTTCTATTGAAAACCCCCTGAAACAAGACATTTTGGCTTTCTCGGTACACATATGGAGAAGAGACAGAAAAGCTTAATCATGTACTTTCATTTCCAGTATGCACAGCCTTTACTCCTACACTGGGAAAGGATAAGTGAGTTTTGAAAATAACCGGAGAACAAAGCAGTGAGCCTGGAAGCAGCGGGCTGAAGGAACCGGTGACTAATTAATATCACGGAGAGAACTGTTTGAATCTTGAACAAAAAGAGGCATACCCTCAGAATACAGAGAAATATTTCAAGAATGCTTGCCAATTATATAGCTCTCTATGACTTACGGCATTTTTTTTCTTCTGTTAAGGAAAAAAAAAGCTCTCAAAAGGAGAAGAGGTAGGAATAATTCCTTATGTACAATTCATTATGCAAAGAGTGCGAGGGATGGAGAAATGAAATAGCTTCCCTGCTCATATTCTGAGTTCAAACTACAGAAGAAATTACAGTCCAAACCAAAATGACAAAACCTCAGCTGAAATCATCTTGAGGAATCGTTTTTCTTTTATTCAATTTGCAAACATCATTACTGAGGTTCTGAAGACAGCCGTCACACGGTGCCACTTTGAGCGCCTTTGCAGGCAGAAGAAGTGCTTTGGGGGAGGGAAGCAAAGCGTGCCCACCGAGCGTCAGGAACGCAAGTCAACGGGGTTTCAGCTACGGTGCCCACAGCCAAAAGAACCGAGGACATAATGAATATCTTACTTGAGGAGACCAATTAATGTTGTGGAACTCATCCATCCCAGATCAGCCAAAGCAATCACAGCCACTCCTGGCGTCCCCTGAACACGATCTTGAGCATGACTGTAGTGTAATAGCTAGCTATGGTATGCTGCTATGTGAACAAACACCCTTCCATAACAACAACCACAATAAAATATTTCATACATAGGAAAGGGGTGGGGGTGTGTGAAAGTTGCCCAAAATAATCTTTCATGTCTATTACGAAGAAACACGCAGTCACTTCATAAAAGTAGTCTGCCAAAAAGAGACTTTACTAAGTTTCATCCAGTTAAGTTTTCCATAGACCTGGAATCCCAAACATGGTGGCTGTCAACGGGTTTCTTGGAGCCTGTGGGCTTCTTCCCCAAAGTCCTGGCTTTTTCCATCTCACTGGCAGTTTTTCAAAAGAACTCGGGAGGAATCACCTTAGAGTTTAGGGGCAAAGCCCATTCAAAGGAAGGTGCCTCCATCACAGGACACTGCTTGACTTGCAGCCTCCCAGCATTTTGTGATTGTGGTGCCCTCCTACTGCAGTCACTTTATCATGATGCCAGCGCCATATTGCCCCACAGTTCAATGAGGCTGGAGACGCCTGCCATAAATTATCACCTGCTTGTTGTGAAGAGGAAATAATTGCTGGTGTAGACCAAAGCAGTTTGTAGGAAGAAATTGCACAACGGGGGGTGGGGGGTGGGATCCTTATCCAGAGAAAACCTTATCAAGATTTTGTTCAGAACGCAGACCCTGTCCAAAAGTGACAGCAATTTGCTCCACTGTCTAAAATACGTCACAACTATTTGGGTTGTCATTTGTGAATCTGCCCATGAAAAACATGATTGGGTGTTTCTGTGGATTAATGGCCATTTACTTACCAGCCACTTATGAGAACAATGAATAGGAATAGAAAAATAGGAAGTTTAAAAAGCCAGAAGGGTTCTGAAGTGGACAATCGGGCTTTTTTCTTTGTTCTGAAATCATACCCTGCCCCCACCTTTGATATTTAAAAACAGCATTAAAAAGGGGGAATCAGTAGCACAAATAACACAAATTCATAACCCCAGAAAGGGCCAATCATTTTAGCCCTTTCAAATTGCTTTTGGTAAAGCAACAATTTTCAGTCCGATGGAGTTGATATTTTTCTTTGTGTTATGAGTATTGGTGTGTTATTTCATTGTGTTATGAGTATGCTCAAGGATCAGAAATGACTGCTTTGACTGAATTAGCCAGATTGAAAGAGACCACAACAATGAAATGAATGTGCTTATTGATTAGTATGACAAACTTTTTAAAAATTCCTTACAAGCCCATGTGAGAAAAACATGCATATTTTAATGGATCTTTTTAAAAAAGCAAATGATCAAACTTTTAAAAATCTAAATGTGGAAAACGTTAGTATAAATCTTATTCACAAACTTTCAAGTGTCTCTTTTGAATATTTTAACATCTACAAATTAACACAGAGGCCTGTTAAAATTCCCCTAGTACCAGTAGTGTCTGAAGGCTTCTGTAGATGGCAGGCTATGAAGCAGGTCAGCGGATGTGGCCTCCTGGGACAGCAAAGACAGGTACCGGGATGAGATGCACAATCAATGCCTCCAGGTTTGCAAGGGCTGACATTGACACGGCCAACATGAACCAGCCCATCTTTTAATCAGAAAATAAGAAAGAAATGGCTATTGCCAGTGCTTTTTTGTTTTAAAAAGTGTCTGTGCTC
This sequence comes from Eublepharis macularius, assembly GCF_028583425.1. Lineage (NCBI taxonomy): Eukaryota > Metazoa > Chordata > Lepidosauria > Squamata > Eublepharidae > Eublepharis > Eublepharis macularius. Next base: position 9,515,521 of record NC_072790.1, read on the forward strand.
ATATATAAGGCTGCACCGATTTTCACCCGTTTCCCCCTGAGGACGTGGGCGAGCTCCTCGCCCCCAAATATGCTTGTACTCAGTACCGGCAGTGAGTACTAGACTTATGCATTTCTTTCATTATTAATTAAAATAAATACAGAAATTGGGTGTTTTGTAATTATAGCAATTAATATGAAAATGAAACAAATTCCTTACCTACAGCGTATTATGAAAGAAACTTGTGATTTTCTTTCGTTTTGCTCAGGAGCATTCGTTTCTGTCTCCTGTGTTTTCCTAATAAGAGTCGCTCATTCAAAGCTGTATTCCTTAAGGGAAGGAGGAAGACAGCCTTGGAGTTTTCATGGTTGACTGCAGACTGTAGCCATTAAGATGACATGCATGCTGAGGTAGTCCAATCCTGAAGCGGATGGGGTGGGACTTTGAATCAAGTAAGAGTTGGTTTCACACACTTCAGCTTGCTGGTTTGTAGGAGAGAGGGACGCGACTCCAAGGGAGAGGAACCGTTTGCAAGTTTTCTTGCGCCAAAGAACAGTGCAGTATTTTATACTATATTATTTCTTTCTTACTTGCTTGGCTTTCTTCTTGAATACAGTTTGTGTGTATGTTCTCTAACTCTTTCTGAAGCACTTTTTTAAAATTAGGGCTTGCCCCACCCCCTTCTTCCTGCCTTATTATTTGATTTGTGTGTTTCCTTTTGGCTTCCTTCTGCCACTTCGAAGCCCATTTTTTATTTAATTCCTCCTCAGTCTTATCTGCTTTGTTAGTTCTTTGTTTCAATGTGTGACCTTTTGTGATTGTGTGTGCCTCTGTGTCTTTCTCCTACTTTTGATTTTTAACATCCCCCCCCCCCCAATGAAACTGCTGTGGTTCTTTGGGAATTACAATTAATTTGGGATTTGCCGGCCTTGTGTAATTCAGTCTATGCTGTATGTTTGGGTATCCCAAGTGTAACCCAAGCAGAACACTTTAATTTTATTTATCACACACCAATTCAGTTATAAAATCTCATACATTTCATATACACACTACAGTATCTTATCGGACATCTGTGCACAAACACCGCACATCGTAACTGGGAAGGGACCTTTTGGCTCTGTTGGGAAGAATGCACAGCTTGGTGGGGGCAGATCTGGGAGAGGGAGAAGAAGGGGCGATTTCGAAAAAGCAACAACAGCCAACAATAGTAGTAGTAGTAGTCTACTTTGCACTGGAAACCCCTCTGCAAGCTCAAGCTACAGTTCTTCGAGCGAAGAGGCTGCAGTGCCAATTCCACAAGATACTTTATGTGTTGCTATTTCCTGTCCGTTCTCCCACAAACATCAACATTAAACATGGGCAACTTTCATGGCCTCAAAAAGGGGAACCTCTTTATTCTAGCTGTTTGATATTTGGCAGTGTAGATGCCCCAGTGGAGTACTGCAACTACCCTGAGGTTTGTCCACTTCAGAAAGAAAACCAGGAAGGTTCAGACTAGAGATGGGCACGATCCGCATTACGAACGAAAAAAAATCCACGATAATGGTGATCCCACGATTGTGACCCGGCGGATTGTGATCGTCCACGGCCAACGATCCAGCGGTCAGAAGAGGCCTGGATCGGGGCGATCGGGCTCGGTTCGGGGATCCAGACACTCAGGCGCTAGCAATCTATTCCCCTGGCAACGGAGCCAGGGGAATGCCTGAGCTCTGTTTGCCCTCCTTCTGTTGTCCTGGAAACCCAAATGGAAGCCCAGCTTTCCTTGATCAGCAAGGCTTCCTTCCAACCACGGAGTAGCGAAGCAGTCACCAGTTGGGAGAAGACACCCAGGGGAGGAAGGGGGAAGGGGGTGTTCTGTAGCCATGGGCACTCCAATCTCATCCCTGCAAACCCTGATAGGCAGCTCTGATGGCCAAACACAGACCTCCTGTGTTGCTGAATGGGACCCATGCCATGGGCTCCCAGCCTGGGTTTCACTTTCTGTGAGCAGTAGAGTGGGACAGAGCTCTTGCTTGCTACTTGCTAGCCTTTGGAGAGAGAGAGAGAGACTGAGAGAGTCGGCTGCCGCCACAACCCACCTTCCCACATAGCTGGGAATACCAGCGTGCCCAGCTTTGGCATCCATGATCCATGGTTCGGGGACGGGAGCTGATCAGTGTGGATCATTAATTCGGGATCGTTGCCAGTGCCAATCCACGATCAGCTGGATCATTAATTTTTTTTGGATCGTGTGCATCTCTAGTTCAGACCCAAGAAAGGGGGGGGGGGGGAGAGACTTCAATTGAAGCCAGTGTGAAATAATAGGGAAAGGGAATTATGAAAATGAAACAACAATAATGAAAGAAACAATAATGAAACGTTCTTCTTCACAATTCTATGCCACATTTTAAAAAAAACCACCCTGCACTTAATTCCCTTTGGGAATTAATAAAAATGAAAGAAACAAAACAAAGTCTCATGCACAAGTCTGGTGAGTATCACCAAAAAAAAAGGGCAGGCTATTACTAAAAAGAACTCAGAGGGAGAAAGCAACATGGCTGCTCTTGAAGTTCTTAAAAATGAAAAGAAGCCAAGGGCGGGAGACGATAATCACCAGCATGGCAAAGGGCAGAATGATCCTCAAGGACCACGGCTGGTTCTAGTAAGAGAAGTCGGTTGATATTACTGTGTACAACCTTAGAATGGCATTTACATCACTGAGATTCCAAACAATGCCAACTGAGTTGTTTATGCGGACTTGTTTATGCGGTAGCTCAGCTGAGGACCTTCTTCACTACGTACTGGCTTGTCCTTTGTATACAGAACCCAGAAAGAAATTCCTGACCAAGACCCTAAACAACATACACTGCTTCTCTGACTACGATAAATTAGTCTATATGTTATCTGACGTAGATAGATGCCTCTGTATCGTATAAAGTGGCACTTTTTGCCTTGGCCACCAGAAAAATAAGAGCAAGTGCGGTTTCTAAGGAAGCATCTCAGTCTGAGCAGTAAATTCGGGTCTTGTTTGCGTTTTGAATAATTTTAAATGTTGTCTGGTATTTAGAATTCTCTTTAAATTTTATGGTTGAAATTTGTATATATGTTTTGTTCTGTAAAGACAATGGCCATATACAATAAATTTACCTACCAAGTAAGAGAAGTGGAGTGACTCCTGTCAGAAGAACTAACAACTTCCCAAACTCTCCTCCCAGAGTCGAGAGACTCGACTCTAAGGATACTTCAGCATTATCGAAGCAGGAACAATGTTAGTAATGGATCATGAAAGAAAGTCTGTTATGTTGTAATCCTAAGAAGATTTACATACTTCTAAGTCCTTTGAAGTCAATGAGCTGCAAGGGAAAGCCAGTTTGGTGGAGTGGTTAAGAGAGGCAGGACTCTAATCTGGAGAGCCAGGTTTGATTCCCCACTCCTCCGCTTGAAGCCAGCTGGGTGACCTTGGGTTAGTCACAGCTCTGTCAGAGCTCTCTCAGCCCCATCCACCTCACAGACTGATTATCATGAGGATAAAAATAACACACTTTGTCAACCGCTCTGAGTGGCCGTTAAGTTGTCCTGAAGGGCGGTATATAAATTGAATGTTGTTGTTGTTGTTGTTACATAATTATGCTTAAAATTGCTGTGACAATTTACTGGTCCCAGCTACATTAAAATACTGCCTACTTCTGGCCACCACAGAATCATCTGTATACTTGGCTAAGAACTTGAACTCATTACAAGGCACGGTGCCTTGGCATCTCTACCATCATGTCAGCATAAGACAATTTTTAAGGACAGACACAGGATGAAGAGCTGCTACCTCACAAACACAGAAAATGGTTCAGAAATGAAAACCACGAACAAAATCATTTCCATCCTGGCTTTAATGAGTGGTGAACTAATAAAATGTAATTAACAAAGGTTACTACTTCTTTCAAGAGCCCTTCAGAAATCACACAGGAATGAGAAAATGCCTGTTCCTTGCTTGTTAGATCTGAGCTGGAAATTCATAACCGATCTTACAAAAATGTATTCTCCCTGGTTCCATTTTCAGAGCTAATTTCCATTTTAAAACACTTCCATCACTTTCAAACAGCAAATAAGGATTTATACGCATCATCAAAAAGATGTCCAGTAAGTAGATGTGCGTGATTTATAGACACCAGGCCACCACGCTGTGTCCTTTGCTAGGTTTGTTGAATGAATGTTTACATTCTTCTTCACAATTTTATGTCACAATTTGTTTAAAAAAACTCTGCACTTAATTACAAGAAAACATGACAACTAATTATTTAAAATTTCTGTAGAGTTCCCTGATTACATTAGGTGTGTAAAAGCCAGAGGAACCCTTTACCGCTATTATTTAACCGTGACATTTAAGTTTTGTTGTCTGTCAGAAGTTAATCGACAAAGCAGGTTTGTGCAACATTTAGAGAGAAAGCAGGCTGTCTCCTGCTGCCAGTTAATTTAAAATATTAAACATTTTTGTTCACCTACTGACACTAGCCCAATTTGCCAGCTACGCTATTTTACTCATTAGCTCTTTCACATAGTCTTAATTGACCTCTACTCCACCCAACGTGTGGACTAATTTTGAGTTGTGACGATTCAGAAATGATAGGTGAAGAAAGAACAGAACAGGGCTAACGGTGAGAGAATACTCTGCAATATCCACTTCTCTCTTTTCCAGAATCAGCACGGCATGTTGGCTGCATAGATGTTAAAGTCAGTGCCATGAAAATGGCCCCAAAGACCAGACTGCAAAATAATAACAACAACAGGAATATTGCTTCTGTGTAGGAGACGGACTGTTGTATACCATCACCTGTAACGAACAACAATTTTAGCAGACATACTGGCAAGACTAGCTAGGCAGCAAGACTCTGTTATACATTCATGCGATGATATATGTGAATTAATCAGAAATATGCCATACCCCCAGTTGCTTTAATTAAAAAAAAAACCATTTATTCCAATTATATATAATAAATACATACTGTAACAGAACAACAGTTCTGTTGTGACTGTATTTGAAACAAGTATCTTTTTGCTCTCTTTGCTCTCTATGGGACAGCCCCATAAAACCATGGCTTCCTAGCACAAGGACCTGGAAGTTGTTCCCCCTTGCTTGTACAAGTAAAATAATGCCGTGGAGTTGTCTGTGAGGGCCTGAACATTCTTGTCTTCCACTGCGTCTGAAAATGAAATTAAGGCATGACGTATGGCCCTCAGTTCGAGTATACTGATATGTAAGCCCTGCTCGTCTCCTGTCCATGTTCCATAAGCGGCGTGTTCCCACAATGTGCTCCCCAACCCAGTGTGGTGGTGTCTGTGGTAATGGTTATTTCTGGACTGATCGACCCAAAGGGGATTCCTTCCATCCAATGGGTGTCTACGAGCCACCAGCTTAGACTTCTGAGAACCTTTCTTGGGAAGTTAAATCTCTTTTTCTGTGTTGAAATGGACAGAGATGAACTGCAATTGCAATTCCCTCCTATGCAGTCTTGCTAGGAGGACTACAGCTGAGGTAGAAGCCATCAAACCTAGCGGGGTTTGTATCTTCCGAGCAAACTGGAATCTGTGACGTAGAACAGACGAACCATACTTTTTAACTTGTTTAGCCTCTCTGCAGGCGAGAAGGCTCTGTCCGCTGATGCACTGAGGACAGCGCCTATGAATTGGATACATTTGGAAGGTATCAATTTGGACTTTTTATGGTTTATAATAAGTCTGGAGCATGCTTTTGAGACTGTGATGGGCTGGTTGAAACAGAGTAGACTGAGGCTAAATCCCATGAAGACGGAGGTCCTGTACTTGGACCATTGGCGATTGGATTCGGGACTTCGGCTCCCAACCCTTGATGGGGTGCCAATTGCGCCCGTTCTGAGGGTTAAGAGCCTGGGGGTGATCCTGGATTCCTCCCTGACAATGGTCGCAGCGGTTGTCAGGTCTTTTTTTCCATCTTCAACAGTCCAGGCAGCTTGTCTGCTATTTTACAACCTACGGCCTAACTACAGTGATCCAAGCAACAGTCACCTCTAGATTAGACTATTGTAACTTGCTCTATGCAGAGCTTCCTTTAAGTCTGGTCTGGAGATTACAGCTGGTTCAAAATGCAGCTGCACGTGTTATTACTGGGGTGCCAATTGGAGTGCACATAACACCTATATTACATCAGCTGCATTGGCTGCCAGTGGTGTACTGGATCAGATTCAAGGTTTTGGTACTAACTTATAAAGTACTACGCTGACCGGGACCTGCATTTCTGCTGAACCGTCTCTCCCTATATATGCCCAAGGGGACACTTCAATCATCAGATAAACAACTGTTGGTGGGCCTTGGCCCCAGAGAGGCCTGCCTGGCCTTGAACAGAGCCAGGGCCTTTGCGGCCCTGGATCCGGCCTGGTCGAACTCTCGAAACCAGGGCTCAGAAGGACTTGTCCTTTCGCCAAGCCTGTAAGACAGAGATATTCCACCAGGCATATGGTTGAGGCCCAGCCTGGTCTCCACCGGACATGCGGGGGGAGGGAGTTGATAAATTAGTATTTAACCCCCCACACACACACACACACACTGGATGTTACCACCATTCCTGTTTTGGAATCCTTGTTGTATTGAGTGAAGATAAGTTAAGCAATACTGTGGTTACCGCCCTCTGATATCTTTTATTTATATTTGATTGTGATTTTAATAACATTTTTATGAATTTGTAATTTCTTGTTTATATTGCCGATTATGTGTTCTAATTAACGTAATGCCCTGAGCCCGTATGAGGAGGGTGGAATAGAAATATAATGAAAACAAAATAAATAAATAAATTAGTTCCATTTAAAGAAACTAAGGTTCTCACATAGGGAGTTTATCAATTCCACCAGTCCTTCTATAACTGGGAACGTTACTGTGGATGTGGTCCCAGAGTACAAAATGTTGTAAGATCTTCTCCTTGGGCTTCAGCTCCGAGAATGCGATATTGATCTCAAGGGCTCTGCCCATCCCTGACAATTGACCAGAGTATAATCTGAAATCAACAGTGGGGGGGGGGGTTCACCCATTTCCCCAACTGTCTCATCAGGAGACAGCTCGAAGGGCCCACTGGGGCTAACCTCTCTGTAGACACCAGAGCCAGGTTCCGTAAGTTGGAAAGCCATTGATGAGCTTGGAATGAAGTGGTGATGTCTTGTGGGTCTCATTTGAAGATCCTTGTCGGAAACCACTGATTCCGTGTGGTAAGGTTCCCCCAAGTACATCCCATATTGTTCTTGGTGGTAACAAGGGACGCATCTATGCCCAGATTGGGTTGGTAGTAAGCTCCGAAGTGTGTCGCCTACGTCTCTTGGGATTTCCCCTTCTTTCTCCTCGCAGGAGTAGACAGAGGGAGTCTTGGATCAGAAAGATGGTGTGCGAGGAGGCTCCAAGATTTCAATGTCAGGGACAGGCCAGTCTTTCCTTGTCTCAGTTTTGACAGTGTCCCTTTTTAAAAAGATGTGTTTCGACTTGGACAGAGGCTTCTTCCTTTCATAAGTTTTCCCATCTGATCAGTGATTCCTTTGGTAGATGACAAAAACACTTTTCCTGTGGGAGACTGTTTTTCCTTAGTTTTTGTGGGTTTTCCGGGCTGTATGGCCGTGGTCTTGGCATTGTAGTTCCTGAAGTTTCTCCAGCAGCTGAGACTGGCATCTTCAGGGGTGTAGCACCAAAAGTTGGGGCCCTTCTGGAGCATCTTCTCACGTCTCGGGTTCGAGAGCAATCGGATCCGAATAAGGTACCTATGCAGGTGGAGGAGTGGGTGTTAGAGCAGTGAGGTATTCCTTGGACTTCAAGCATCAGATAAAAGATGGTATCGGATTTGAGCGAGTAGGTGACCTCGACACTGAGTGACTTTTTGGTTCCAGGACAAGCCCAACAGGCTTGACACTTTACGAGAGATGGAGTGAGGTCAGATCTGAGGTGTCATCGGTTCCAAAGGGCTGCAGTGAACTGCCAAGGTTGGCATTGGATCTAATTGGTGTGTGGAGTTGTGGGTCACAGTCGATTTGGGTGGGGCTCAACACTGCAAGGGCCTGTTCTCACAGAACCGCTTTCAGTCGAGTAGCCCTCTCTGCATGAGCTTTCAGTGTGAAACTTTGGCAGCATTAACACGTCTGGGGATTATATCCCTCCCCAAGACACAGCAGACAGAGGAAATAGCCATTGATCTCGGTCATCGTTTGTTATATTGAGTGCAACATTTGAACAGGGCCTTTTCAGCCATGACATTCACAAGAATCTTATTGTCTTTTTCAGAGAGAAGACTAGATGAACTAATGATGAGGGAGAAGATGTGAACTCTCCGAAGGAAGGATTTTAAGAGAACAGATCCACTACCAAGCCTCTCTTGCCAGGGGTGAAAGAGGAACTGAGGGCAGAGGGCACCGTGCCTCCTGGGAGTAGGGTGTTTGGGCAGGAAATGTTTGTTATGAAAATGACCAGGCAAACCTAAGCGGATTTATATCCTGAGTAAATCCACTGACATTGGCTTACCTTCCTTACCACCATGGACAAAGCAAAATACAAAGAAGACCTTGGCTGGTTAAGTGATAGGCCTCCAGTGAACTTACACGGGTGTAACTTTGAATAGCACTACAAGTCTGAATTCCTCCAAGGGTATTACAGTTGAAACTCTCTTATTTTGCACTACTTGTTTTCTAAAAGTGCTGCTTTTTAGCATCAAAAGGAACATTTTAATGCACTTTCAATTTCTCATTTATATATCTCTTCACAGTAAAAAACGCAGGAATACTAGTCAATGATATGAAGATGCTGCTTTTTAACTATCCTTTATAGGTGACCCTTTTCAAATTGTTAAAAAAGAAAGTCAATGGTATCATAAAGCAACCACACAGTCTCTTCTCTTGACATACACACACCAAAAAAAATTTGTAAAGGCTTTTCTCTGTATTTTTCTTTCTCCACGGTGGCAAGGAAGCTAAGCAGAATGCATTGAAATGACCTTCTACTGACTGAAGTGGCATTTATCACTAGATTGCATGACCAGCACAAAGGGGGCTACGATGCAGGCAACCTCAAGAGAGTTAGATGTATGGCAAACCAATTCAACGTTCCTGTTGAAGATTCACACACATAGAACTTCAGTTTACCCTTTCACCACTGTCTGTAATACTAGTTCTTAACAGTGAATCCTCTACTGCTAGCAAGTTGACAGCATTAGCACTGGATGCCCCGGGTCTATAATGCAGCTACTGTTGAGGGAAGAATACGGGGACTAGATCACCTCTGCAGTGAAAGGTCTGTCTCGTTTGGGGGCACAATTCAAAGTGCTGGTTAAGATCCTAAAGAACGTGGGGTCAGGGTACTTGAAGGAAAGTTTGGTGTAGTGGTAAAGAGAGGTGGGACTCTAATCTGGAGAACTGGGTCTGATTCTCCACTCCTCTGCTTGAAGCCAGCTGGGTGACCTTGGGTCAGTCACAGCTCTCTCCGAGCTCTGTCAGCCCCACCCACCTCACAGGGTGATTGTAATGAGGATAATCATAACACATTTTGTAAACCGCTCTGAGTGGGCATGAAGTTATCCTGAAGGGTGAGGGTTAGGGTACTGCAGTACTGCAGCCCACGCTCGACTCATGACCTGAGTTGGATCCTGGCGGAAGCCGGGTTCAGGTAGCCAGTTCAAGGTTGACTCAACCTTCCATCCTTCCGAGGTCGGTAAAATGAGTACGCAGGTTCCTGGGGGTAAAGTGTAGATGACTGGGGAAGGCAATGGCAAAACACCCCGTAACAAAAGTCTGCCAAGAAAATGTCCTGATGCGACGTCCCCCCCATGGATCAGTAGTGACCCAGTGCTTGCACCTTTACCGTTACCTAGTTACTAGCTGCCACTGTGTTTAAGAAACTTTTCTTTACTACTTAGCATTAGATTAATGGTGCCAGAATACAGAACCTGACACCTCATCATACAATAGGATTCTGTTTACATTGAGTTAATCGGAAACTAGAGAGAGATGGTATCTTAAATTATTCTGAAATGACTTTGGAGCCATTTGAAACCCACTGAAGTGCTAAGACTTTTAAGAGACTGCTGTGCACATGCCCCACACCCTGAATATATTAAAGGCATTTCTCTGCAAGCCTCACCCAGAACAGGGCAATGTTTCATTTAAATTCTCCACTCCCTTCATCTCTTTTCGGAAATAAAAATATTTACAATAAGGCATGCTCATAAACTTGTGGTTACGTGTTACTTCAAAATCTGATAAAGTCTCTTCTAAACTTTATTGCATTTTATTGCATTTACCGTTGCATTTTATTTCCACTGAATTTCTCAGCAAGTTTTCTGTGACACAGACGATCATTTGATGAGTTAGTAAACGTTTATCTGATTCATTACTTCCTTTGGATACCCTTTCTTGAGCTATCCTCAGACATAAAGTAGCTGCTTTACGCTGTATGAACGTAAAAGCACATTTTTAGAAGAAAATTAAATGCATCCATTTTGCTCCCAAGAAAAATCTGCTGAGGATCACGTAAACGAGAACAACGCCCACAGCTCATTCCAAGGATTTACAGAAGGCCTTGAGGGAAGTGGAGCCCAAGCCCAAGACACACGTGCTGCAAATTTCCCACACAGCCAAACGAGCAGTGGAAAAGCCACCCCTTGTTACACAGCTTGGAAGCTTGGAATACATAAGGCAGCTTAACTATGCATGCCCAGCACCTCCTGGGCTATAAGCAAATGGTGTCCTCCCAGCCAAGACTGGCAAGGCAACATCCTAGAACACTCTATGTCAGCCCTGGGATGCTCTCGGAGGCTGCGTCACATGGATGAATAGCAATTTCCTACTCATTTCCCCCCCAAATTATTCATTATAGGCTCTATCCATCTTGTGTTTTCATTGAAGTCTCATATTTTAAACTATTTTCTATAAATATGTTTCTTAAATTCTCAAGCTGAATGGTGGGAAGCAAGATTAATTTAATTTATAATTAAGTGCCTCGAGTCAATTCAATGAAAAACAATGTATGGTTGCATTTAAAATATCCTCTCTTCTTTAAAAATGAAGCAACTGGGACTCAGCACTATAATTCTCACTCATTTAAAGTATGAGGAACAATTCCGTCAACCCTATTAATATTAAAGCAATTGCTGATAATTGCTTTAGTTTGAAACTTCAATTAAACTAAGTGGGTAATATTTGCATACAGTAAACAGTAGAATTCACTTCCAATTGGAGTCCCACAGGCCTTATCAACATTATATCTATAATTAAAATTTGAATGCTAATTATAATTAATTATTCATTAAAAAAAAGAAATACCTCACTGGCTGTTTAGGATTTGCTTTTTCAAACTGTTTGGCATATCCCACCAAAGGAGACGAGAGGACAGCCAAGACCCACCATCTCCATTCAGCAGTTTGGGTCACCCTAACACTAAAACGAGAGGGCCACCAGGAAGCCACACCGGCCCTGGATGACTGCAAACTACGAGAGCGCGGCCTCATTCTGTTGGCAAGGGATGGAAGAACTGCTGCTGGAATTCCCAGCTAACCAGGACACAAGGGTCAAGCAGAAAGATTGCAAATATCTCAGGAGGGGAAAGAGCCCCCCCCCCCCGGAGTATTTGTGACTTATTGGGATTTATTTAGACTCAGAGTCTCTCTACACGAGACATCTGACATGTGAAGAACATGTGTTGGGAGATGCAATGGTAGCCAGGAAGGGTAGTTTAAAAAGACAGAGCAGGCAGCAGGGCAAAGACTTTGCTATACACTGGAGCTGTGTGAAGGGGCTGTGAAATGCCAGAAGGGAAACTTCAGCCCATTATAACCTCTCCAGGTCCATGCCCAGCTCTGGAAGGCAGCTCCAGCCCATTTCCATTCCTCGCTGCCCTCTGGTTGCCACCCCACACAGTTTTAGACTAGAGAGGTGAAATTGACAGAGCCTTCCAGGAGGTGAAGATGAAATTAACAAACCTTCTGAGGAGAGATCTCCACCAGCTCTGTCTTTTTAAACTACGCTTCCCAGCTAACATTGCATCTCACTACACTAGACAAACACGCACCAAGGCATCTCGTATAGAGGGACTCTCAGACAGGCAGGGATCAAGGAAAGATCAACGCTGTGGGGTGTTGATGTGGGTAGCACTCGAAACAGAGGACAAGGAACAGAAAAATTGGCGTTCCTCTCCTCCATTTCTCTCCTTCGCTACTTCTTAGCCTCAAAAGACATTTGCTTCTGTGGGCAATGTGTATTAATCAAGGAAGCAATACTTGCTTCAAGAGAGTGAGTATACATTGTTAGTTTACATGCAATTTATCAATGAGTATATTTATGATTTCAGCCTTTCTGGCTTGCCTGGTGCTGCATCCTCAGTTCAAGCCAGGATTTGGACAATTTGAGCTAACCACAAACTCCCAAAGAGAGTGCCTTGTTCCCCCAGAACAATAACGAGGTGGTGGCTGTTTAAAGAGACCTTCCAGCTACCCAGAAGTCTATCACAGCAGTCCTGCCTGTGTCACTGTCTAATTACTGACTGCAAACGCACTGTGGGAAAACTTTGCGTTCATCTGTCTGCTTTGAAGACTGCACTTTTGATTCAGGTTATGATTTTCATTGTCAGGCTTTATTTTACATGCTTCCCTGTGGACTTGAGTATTGCTACCTCATAGCCGTAAAATAATGTGTTATGCCCTGTGCAATCAATATTCATGGCCACCTATCTTGCACACATAATACACACACACCCTTGTACAGAGAAGGCAAACGTTCTCAGAGATAAAATGATTCTTATTATACACCATTTCCCAGAATCTGGGATTTCTAGTACTAGCACAAGTATTTGATTAGAGAGTAATGAATGATCCCACATTTTGCTTTTGCCCTTACTACATATGGAATATTTTTTTTCCTGGTCATTCATCCAGGGACATAACTGCCTTACCTCTGTTTTATCCTCACAACGACCTGCCAAATTGTCAGACCTTTTGGGACAGCCCTTCAGCAGCTATCTTTCTTTCAGCAGGTCTCATTTGCATCCTGTACTTCCTAAAGGCAGAACTTTATTTATTTATGTAGCTACTGATACCACACGCACTCCTCCAATGGGGACCCAAAGTGACTTGTAACATTCTCCCCTCCTGTGTGTCATCCACACAGCAACCACTGGTTGCCAACTCCGGTTTGGGAAACCGTTGGAGATTTGGGGGGGGGGGGTGGAGTTGGGAGAGGGCGGGGCTTGGGAAGGGGAGGGACTTCAGTGAGGTATGGGGTAAAATACCATAGAATCCACCCAACAAAGCAGTCATTTTCTCTAGGGGATCTGATATCTGTAGTCTGAAGATTAGTTGTAATTCCAGGAGATCGCCAGGCCCCATCTTGAGGTTAGCAATCCCAACCGCCACCCTGTGAGGTACGTGAGGCTGAGGCGGTGCAACTGGCCTGAGCCCCCCCCCCCCGCACCCGCATGGCAGAGCAGAGCGTCGAAGTGGAGTCTCCCAAAGCCTAGGCTGACTCTCTAACTGTTACAAAGAACAAAAAGAGGGGGCGGGAATCTAACCCCCCAAAACTGAATTAAGAACCAGAAAGATTTAAAGAAATCCCAATTAAAGGGCTGAATATAGAACATAAACATAAATCAATATCCAAAAAACATTTAGTTATTACAGGATAATTTAAAAACTATTACAGGCCCAAATATGGCCTCAATTCAGATTAACATTATACAGAAAATTCAAACAAGAACCTTATGCGGCCCTAACCAAATATGTTTGGGCCATGTGGCCTTCTTCAGTGGTCAAGCATAGTTATCAGACAGCAACTCCAGACAACACAATAATATGACAATAATTAGTAAATATAATCAACACAGGACCAAGTTAGAATTATGTTCCAATTAATATCAATATACTTTTAAAGCCTTATTTGGAACCACCTTCTGCCCTGTGCCTCGGACGGCAATTCAATTGTGTACCTTCCTATTCTGGTCTAAGAAGGACCAATGCTAAGTGCCGTCTGGCGTCATGTAGTAGTATGTCGTGCCCTAAATGTACCTGGGGCAGGAGGTGATTCAAAATGAGGCTCCTTAAGTATATATTTCTCCCATTTCCTATAGTGTGCAACTTTTGTGATTAACTCTCAGCCTCCCAAAGGGTGGGGGGAAGCAAGGAAGTTGTCTTGTGATTAAATTCACACACAAAGCATCAAAAGGATTTTGAAATATGAAATCTATAAGTCTACAGTCAGAAATATGCAGGGAACATGTTTCAATAAAAATAAGTATTAAAGCTGACTAAAACTTTTTAATACACAAATCGAAAGTATAAAATAAAGATTACCAGGATTATGATAAAACCAGTTTGAGTGCTGGGTAACTGGCACCATTAATTGGAAAAGAACAAATATTTGGTGGTTTTGTTACCAATAGCCTATCTTAGGTCTGTTTCCATTTTGTCTTAACTTAATCCCTTCCATTTAATTTGATAGTAATTCAACGTATATTCTTCTCAATGGGAGAGAAAAAATGTTCAATAATCTACTTCTCAGGATATCAAAGACACTGAAGTAGATTCTACTTCTATCTTACCACTAGAGATGGCCACGAACCAGAAAAAAACCGAACGATGTGGTTCGTGGTTCATCAAATTTCACGAACCACGAACTTTCATGAACCTGCCCCTGGTTTGCGAACCAGTTCATTTGGTTCATGAAAACATCATATCCAGGTCAGAAAAATCATCACTTCTGGGCCAGTAGAAGGTCACTTCAAGAACCTGCCCCTGGTTTGTGAACTGGTTCATTTGGTTCTTGAAAACATCATATCCAGGTCAGAAAAATCATCACTTCTGGGCCAGCAGAAGGTCACTCCGGGCCAGCAGAAGGTCACTTCATGGACCTGCCCCTGGTTTGTGAACCGGTTCATTTGGTTCTTTAAAACGTCATATCCAGGTCAGAAAAATCATCACTTCTGGGTCAGCAGAAGGTCTGCAGGAAGTTCATCCGCTGTTACCTAGGAAACTGATTGATTGGCACCAGGCTATCTGCAGTGATGAACCAAAAACCGAACCAAATGAACTAGCCTAAAGTTCGTGGCAGTTTGTCAGAAATGGGATCTGATGAACCACTGGTTCACGAACCACGAACTGGCCCGGTTCGTGCTTAATTTTGGTTCATATTTCGGTTCGTGCCCATCTCTACTTACTACTCCAATAAGCAAATTCTAAACCCTTCCTCGAACTTAAGAAGCCTTCCTCTAATTTAAGTTTCTGTGCTGTATTATTTGAAATTGCAGATGGGGGCTTAGGAGATGCAATATTGTTCCAGATCAAAAAATCCCTTTACCTAGAAGCCTTCTGTGTGAGGCAGGAGGTTGGGCTAAGCTGTTTGTCCCCAACATGCTAATTCTTTTCATAGAAACAACAGTTTTGTATAGGGTTGACAGCTCCAAGTTAGGAAGTTCCTGGAGATTTTGGGGATGGAGTCTGGAGAAAGCAGGATTTGGGGAGGGGAGGAACATCAGCAAGGTATAATTCCATAGACTCTACCAACCAAAGCAGCCCTTTTCTCCAGGGGAACTGATCTCTGTGGCCTGGAGATCAGTTGTAATTCCGAGAGATCTCCAGCCACCACCTGGAGGCTGGTAATCCTAGTTTTGTATGAAGGTATGTTTTGTATGGAGGTATAATATTTTTGAGACCCAGTTTGGTGCAGTGGTTACGAGCGTGGGACTCCAAAGGGCTAAGTAATACTTGATCTGGAGAGTTGGGTTTGATTCCCCACTCCTCCAGTTGAATGACCTTGGGTCAGTCACAGCTCTCGGGAGCCCTCTCAGCCCCCCTCACCTCACAGGGTGTTTTGTTGTGGGGATAATAATAGCATACTTTGTAAACCACTCTGAGTGGGCGTTAAGTTGTTCTGAAGGACGGTATATAAACTGAATGTTATTATTATTATTATATTATTATAATATTATTATCATGGAGCCCCCACCTGCACAGGTACAGCCAAATACATACTTCCCCAGCTCTGTGAGAAGTAGGGATATAACATATGAGATATCGTGAGATAACGTAAAGAAAGAACATAACAAATGAGAAACAAGGGTACACAAGATAAATTACTATAGACAAGGAGAGTGATTAATGACAGGAAGAACGGGGAAAGAAGACTTAAATCCAAAGTTGCCTTTGCCCAGTTAGAAGGGGGGAAATCAAATCAAGGACAAACAATCATGCTCACATTCTCTAACTTAGACCAGAAATCCTATCTATCAAAGAACACAAAGCATTTTTTAAGAGACCAGGTTTTCCCTAATCACATAAAGTATACTATGTTTTGCATAACATGTGCCATTGGCATGCCATTATATGCAAGCGTTGAAACCAAAATGTGATTCACTCGACTTTGGAAGAGAGGATCTGATGCAAACATTTAAGGACAGACGTGTGAACACCCACTCGACTTTAATGACTTTTGTCAGCCAAGCCACCATTTTGCTCCATGATGAAAAGCCCTTGAGACAAGCTATTAATAGCACTGCAATTATTTACTAATCATTTGAACCAAAAGGAGCACTTAATCTTGATCCGCTGCCTTTTAACTTGGAGGAAACACAAACCTTCCCCGTAACAAAAGACACAGAGATAAGGCCCCAGAAAACCGCTTTGTAACTGTGGAGTGAAGACCTCCTTAATGACCACGGTTGTTTCTGTTTCCCGATGCATGCCATCAGCACATTCTTGATGAAAGGCGGAGAGCTAGATAGACACAAAAGTAAAGCGCTCCCAGCACTCTTTTTAAAAAAAACCTTTCACTAAATGATCACACACACGCAAGCTAGTCAGCATGCACAATAGCTCTATTCTTCATCTAAACTCTAATTTTATCCCTGACAGGAATTTTTTTTGGCTCCTTACACACAGGGACAATTCTGCTGAGGTGAGTGGAACTTCTCACATGCACACAGCTGAGCCCATGCGAAGGAATTTATGGGAAAGCATTGAATTTGGATTCCCCAGGTAGATTGTGTATCACTAACTGTCTATGTTTTTCTTCTGGTTTTAAATTACACTATGCAGGTTGCTTAAATATATAGAATTAGAAACTCAGAGATCCCAAGGCTAAACTTTGGCACTCATTTATTTGCCTGCAAGGTTGGCATTGTGGCTGTGCAATATGGGCCATTTTCACACTGCTTACCAGCCACGGAACATTGCGCCAAGCTCCCGGAAGGACAGCCTCTTCCTGGCGCGATTTCGCGCCAGAACTTATGTGAAATTGTGCCAGGAAGACGCTGTCGTTCTGGGAACTTGGCGCGATGTTCTGTGGTCGGTAAGCAGTGTGAAAACGGCCACGGTTGTGATGGGATATTTCACAGAGATATTTCTGAAGATTCCCTTGGAGGGCTACACTGTTGCAACCTGATCATATAGTACTACTTAAGTGAAGGAAGGGAGACACTGTCATACTTAATTTTTTAAAAAGCTTCTAAGTTCTTATTTCTGCCTTATTTGTAAGATGAACTTCAAAGCCTACAGAATTCTTTCTTAATATCATGTGGTAGGTATTCCCCCCCCCCCATTGCTCTGGCTCAATGCAATTTTATTGCTAGAAGTGTGACTTGCATGCATTTGAACGAATGCTGTCCAACACAATTTAATTTTGAACATCTGGGTGGGTGGACTGCTTCTTAAATTCAGGAAGTGATGACTGATCATGTTGGTTGTGAACAGGGCTTTTTTCCAGGGGGAACGCGGTGGAACGGAGTTCCGGAACCTCTTGAAAATGGTCACATGGCTGGTGGCCCCGCCCCCTGATCTCCAGACAGAGGGGAGTTCAGATTGCCCTCCGCACCGCTCCAGCAGCGCGGAGGGCAATCTCAACTCCCCTCCGTCTGGAGATCAGGGGGCGGGGCCACCAGCCATGTGACCATTTTCTCCTAGGGCAACCCACTGAGTTCCACCACCTCTTTTCCCAGAAAAAAGCCCTGGTTGTGAAGGAATTCTTCCCTGAAGTCAAACTGTTTAATGCAGGGTTTCCCAATATGGGAGATTTTGAGAGTTGCCCTAGGAGACGTATGACCGGAATCCAGACCCTAATCCTTTTCAGACTCTCAGAAGAGGATTTCTTGTGTTCTTTTCAATCTATTCAAAGTGACAAAATGCAGTATATGGCCTGGAATTTGACTTCCTGAGAATCTCAACCTACATTTGTTGTTTTAAAACACGTTTCTATTCCTTTTAGCGCCAATGAAAATAACTTTAACGCTTGAACATTTTGTGTCTAAAGTGCTAGTGGTGGCTGCTTTGTCTGGAAAGCTTTGCAGTATTAATTATATCATCTGCCTGATTAAACTTCTCAGAAAATGGCAAGAAGTAAACAGTCTGATATCTTTTCCATCTGAAATAGCAGTAATAATAATTTGACCTTCTAGGTTTGGGGCTTCCCAACCAATTGAAGCACTCAAAAGGTTTTAATGTCCCAGAGACCATATGGTATAGAGGACAGAGTTTTGGGCTTGAATCAGCTTTAAAAATCATTACGTTACGAAATGCACATACAAGACAATCCTTCCTCAGAAGTAAATCCCCATTTGTTCTGCGGTGCTTACTTCCAAGTTTGTGTCTTGATTATTTCCCCTACTGATACCTGCTTGCAGGCTTCCTGAAGACTAGATAGTTGTTATTGAAGATTTTGGGTTTCCCTTTTAATGTTTCTACCTCAAACAATTGGGGGGGGGGATTATGGCAAAATACAATAATTTATTTTACTTATTAGGATATTAGTAGAAAAGAGCCAGAGTCCAGTAGTTCTGAAGAAGTGAGCTGTGGCTCACGAAAGCTCATACCCTAACACTAGTTTTGTTCGTCTTCTAGGTGCTACTGGACTCTGGCTCTTTTCTACTGCTACAGACAGACTAACGCGGCTGCTCATCTCGATTTATTGGGCTATTGATATCCTGCTTTCCCTCCCCAAAGGGAACCTGGAGAGGCTTTCAACAGAGGAGAGCCCTTGGCTCAGTAGCAGGGGACAGGAAAGAGCTCAGGTGATGTGTCTGAAGCTTTGGAGAGTCAGTCTGAGTAGATAATTCACCACATTTAATATTTAAAGAAATATTTGCACTGCTTTTCTCCCCAAAGGGGACCCCAAATTACACCGTCTCTCTCCTCCCCCATTTTTTCTTCACAAAAGCAAATTCATGAGATAGGGACGCTGAGTGTGTGACTGGCCCAAGGTCACCCAGTGAGCTTCTATGCCGCAGTCGGGAGTGAAACGGGGGGCTCCTCGGACCAACACTCTCACCACTACACCACACTGGCTACATTTTTGACAGGGTTCTCCTACCTCTCACTCTCCTGCATTAGCTTCCTCCTGTAGCAACTACACTAAGCATTGATCAAGCTGGACAGCTGTGTTTATCTGTAGCACTAAAAAAGAGCAAGAGCCCAGTAGCACCCATAAGACTAACAACGTTTGTGGTAGGGTAGGAGCTTTCGTGAGTCATATCTGAAGAAGTGAGCTGTGACTCACTCCTGTGATTGTTGTGGGGATAATAACATACTTTGTAAACCATTCTGAGTAGGAGTTAAGTTGTCCTGAAGGGCGGTATATAAATGGAATGTTGTTGTTGTTGTTATTCTACTGCTACACTAAGCATTGCTATCCTTTAGTATTTGTTATTGTGTGTGTGTACCATCAAGTCATATCCGACTTACAGCAACCCCATAGGATTTTCAAGGCAAGAGAGGTTAAGAGGTAGTTTTCCATTGCCTGCCTCTGTGTAGCAACCCTGTCCTTCCTTGATGGTCTCCCATCCGAATACTGACTAGGGCCGACCCTGATTAGCCTCCGAGATCTGAACTTGGACCATCTTGACCATCCAAGTCAGGACTTATTTTTTTTTACTATTTACCAGCGTTACAGAAAAATACGTCAAATGGTGGAGCTAAAATGATAGTGATTCAAGGTTCTAGTCTGACGGACCCTCTAACCACTATACCACACTGGTCACACAAGAAGGTGAGAGTTCTGCAATATATGCAGGCATCTATCCTCCAAAACGTCTATAAACTCCAGTGTGGAAGGTACCTATGTTTTCCATTTCAAAATAAACCTTTTATATATTCCTGTTCGGTTCTCTTCTTCACACCCGAGTCCTTTTGATCCATAAAATTGGCAGGGCTCAAAAACTCAAAAGCTGTTATATTGGAGGTATCTGTCTTGCTCTCTAGGGAAAGCAAGTCTGGATAAAAAGATTTATTGTTTCTTTCAGAATTTCATTCCAACCTTATTCAACAGCTCTCCAAGGGGTCTGCATTCTTCTCATATCCAGCTGTATTGTACCGAGGGACGATGCTTAAGGAAAGTCGGTTGGAACTTCAGAGGGAGTATTTGTAGCAAGGGATGGTGTTTGGGATGAACAAGATAAGGACTGTGAATCACCTTGGACATTAAATTTATACATTTATAACTAATACCAGCACGATCGTATTCCTCATAAATATCTTTCCATCAGCTTCCCCTGTGGAGAAAAGACGTGAGAGGGCTGGGATGATTATTTCTTGAAATTTTCTCATTGTAAAATTTGACAAATTCCTCTGCTCATTGAAGAAACAGCCCTCGACTTGGCACTAGAGGGGAGGGGGATTCTTGCTCCGAGATGTTCTGCACTGTATGTCAAAGCCAGCTGTATCCACAAGCCACCGGAGTGGGTGGTCCAAACGGAAACACTCAAAACTGAGAGCGAGTCTTCGCTGGCAAGGAGATGGTTCCCTGCTGCCGTTCTCTCTGACTTCACCCTCAGCTGTGGGACTGAGAGGCAAGTCCCCAACCGTGCCAAGTTTAGCCAAGAACTCACCCCTGCAGAGCAGGATGCCTGCAGATGGAGTGCCAAATCGATTATTTTGGTAGCTGTAGCCAAAATGGACCAAAGTACTGGATTAAGATCAAAGCTTTCAAACTCCCAAAGAACACACAAGGATATACTCAAAAGAGTTTATTAACAAAAGTTCAAAAGGGTACAGACAGAGAAATGTGAAAGCGGAGAGGAAAACTGCCCAACTTGGTAACTAAACTAACACACTTAAACAGACCTTTCAGTCTCCTATCCCGAGGTCACCTTTCAGGCTAAAGCAAAAGAGTCCAGAGGGTTCCAAAGTCTCAGATCCAGAGACAGAAATCCTGGGCCGGCACCAATCCTGGCGAGCAGATCCAGAGCACAAAAGAAGGTAGCAGAAAATCCTTCGGCAGCCACACAAAATTAAGAGATCCGGGTGTAAGAGAGCATGAGGATTCTCCAGTTATCCAAATTTCCAGCAACTGACCTGATCCTAGTTAGCCAATCGAGGCAAGTGCACGTACTCTCACCCAAGATCCTTTGCTGTGATGATGCAGTGTAGGTACGAGACCTTGAAGCTATGACATCACTGCACCCGTGTAGTTCAATCCCAGCTCTGAAATTGCACCGCCTGCCAAACCCAAAGCCTGAACTGAACCAAGAAACCGACTGAGACAAGCCAAGATTCTTGACATGGTCTGGATTAGGGCAGTTCATGTTCTGTTTGCCACTCATGAACAGGGAGCTGATTTTTCAGAGGCAGGTTTTGACTTCTGGTGACCCACTTGTGGCTGTTCAGAAGGTTGTTTCACTGTATTCGTTCCCAAACCACGCAGCACAGCGCAACTGGCTTTCCACACATACACATTCTCACATACCATTCTCACATTCTACTAACCACCCCCCCCCCTGGTCCTTGCACCACTTAGAATGCAGTTGTTTTAATAGACTGGTGATACTCAGTCCACAGCTTGTAGGTTGCCACTTCTGCAATTCCTATCAACCACAAGAGCCAGATTTACTTCCATCCGTGGCATGAGTCCTGCACCTCAGGAGGCTTGCAAATAACTTGTCTCTGGCAGTGGCTATCTCAAGTTGGCAGCTCCCTGCCAACCATAAGCCCCACTGGACAAGGGTCCTATCCACATTCTAGAAACAAGAAGCAGGTGCTACATTGGAGGAACCAACCAACCAACCACCTAGACAGACAGACAGACAGACAGACAGACAGACAGACAGACAGACAGACAGACAGACAGACAGACAGTAGAGGTGGGCATGGACAAAGGAAAGACCACAGGCCAACAGGCCGCGGCCCGTGGAGTTTCATGGACCAGAGGGACCACAAACTTCCATGAACTGTGGACAGGTTCATGGATCCATGGGGCCACTTCTGGGGTTTGGAGCAAAGGGGGGGGGTAAAGTACTTCCTGCGCTGCTTGGAAGTGGCACCGGGAGCAGTTTAAGCTTTTTTAAAAACCGGACCAATGGACCACGGACCAGGAAAAAGTCGTGGGTCCATTGGGAACAGGTGTCCCCATGACCCACTAGTTCGTGAACAATGAACCAGGCCAGCCTGTGCGAAATTTAGTTTCGTTTTCCAGTCCGTGCCCATCTCAGATAGACAGACAGACAGACAGACAGACAGACAGACAGACAGACAGACAGACAGACAGACAGACAGACAGACAGACAGACAGACAGATAGATAGTGGCTGCCAATCAGTTTGAATCAGTAGAATCTTCGCAAGGTTTTGTGAAAAACCAATGAAAACCTCTTCGGCGGGCTTCTCAGCTGCGTAGCACAAACCAAACAGGCTGGGTAATCCTCTTGTATCACAGCATCACTAGTATAGGTGCAGTTTCCGTAAATGGCACCTCTTTCTTATATTAGATTATTTCATAATGCACATGACGTGCTCAGTTAGAAAATCCGCTGGATCGCAAAAAGACCATAACTCCACAGACATTCTCTTCAGTCCACCATACTTCTTGCCATCTCCTGAATAACTTATTTTCGTCTATATCTGATATCGGAAGAAGGAACTTCCATGAGATCGTGACCATCTAGCTTGTTCATTTTTCTCTTGCCAATCAGTCATGCCTCCCCTCATCTTCACTGGGAAAGCTGACAGAAAGATCTGCTTTAGGACTCTGATTGTGCTGGTATTATTTGCAAATTTATTGTTGCTATAAATTTCTTAATCCCGTTTCGTGTTCAATATGCTTGATAATCCTTATTTATCCAAACATCTTCCAAGTATCTCAGGATGGTATACACCCTAGTCCAATGCTCTCAACATTATAGCACATGGGTTCCTTTTCTGTGAGCAAAAAACTCACAAGATGCAAATTTTGATGCCATGACAGCTAGATAATTGCAACGCATTAAATGTCAGAACAGAAAAAGGAAAGGGTACAAAAGTACCAGAGGACTGTAATAAACATGTATGAAAATTTTGAAGACAAGGATTCAGAAGGTAATTGGTGTGACTGATCAGGATGGAACCCAGCCCCATTTTGCTTGGTTTTATATAGGTTATCTAACTTCTTTGAGGTTGCCGGCACGGATCCTGGAGTTGATCAAACCTCTTTTGTGACGTCATTAGCAGAAGGATACAATTATTTCTAATTATTTATGGGCTTACATCAAGCTAACTTTTCTGCTAATGAAAAAGGAGAAGGTCCCCTACGACCATCAAAAAGGGAACTCCCAAAACTTCTGGGGAGAGGGGGTCACTTCATTTCTCCCGTGCCTCCCCTCTTGATGCTCTTCCCCTCCTCCTGGCAGCCTCTATATTTTGATTACAGATTTTTCTGCAAACTGGGAGCTTTTCTCAGGTTTGTAGAGAGATATGTCATGTCTTGTCTTCAGTCTGGATTAGGTATCCAAGATGGGGCCATGTTTAGAATAGCCCTGCAGAGAAGATTAGCACATCAAGCCCCAATCCATATGCAAAAGAACCTCCTCAGGATACAGTGAAGCCTCCCCCCATTAGCATTCCACACCCTGGGAAACCCTGGGATGACTCAGCCCAAATCCACCATCCTGAGTAGAATTAAATACATTGATTGAGTGGAAATCTGGCCGGAACCAACCCTTGAAGGATATGCAAAGGGCCAAGGAGTTCTGAACAAAGTTAGGAAATTCATGAAAATATTGCATCCAATGAAGTATGTGCTTTTTAAATCATCAAGCACAAACTTCATTTGCATCTCAGATCCTGACGAGCCAATATGGCTCAGAGACACTGAAAGAAGTCAGTATGATTAAATTCCTGTCCTTCAGTACTACTGAGAACGTTCACCCCTCAGGAAAGTTTAAAACTTTTTGTAGTGTAATGATTAATAGCAAAGAATTAATAAGCTCTCTGAGGGTCACAGAGAATTATTCGTAGGACTTTTTTTGTTATTTTTCAAGTGCTCGTTTCAAAGTTGATTAAATTTTACTTGATGTGGCTAGAAAATTAAGGTCAAAGTTGTCGCCACTAATTTTATTAAAATTACCCAGAATTAAGAATTACTTTCATGCTGGGGGCCAAAGTAGCTCGTCCGCATTGTCTCTCTGAGTATTTCTGTTTCCATGACTGACTTATGCTGCCGCAGAACATGATAAAAAAATAAAATTTAGATGTTTCAACTATTTTCAGACTAATGTGTATTGGTTGAAATTATTTTGCTCTAGATCCAAATTTAAACCAAGAGGACTTTTAAATTATAGATATCACATTTTTTGGTGAGTAAAGGCTGCCAATTCATAACGTGTCCCTGTTCCCAAGAGCATATGTCACCCCCGTTCCCGAGTGGATTGCTTAATAAACAGAGGGATCTTTCTATATAAAGCAGCAGTCCATAGAGTGCCCTGTATTACCACCACAGATTCCCACAGCTCATGCTCTCTTCCAGTACCACAGAGGCAATGCTGCAACCCGCTGGAAGAGTTTGGTGGGAGGCTCTGTCAGCGGTCATACTTGCCCTCACGATATTGAGGCTTATTTTGAATATGGCAATACCATAAGCCCCTCTGCTCATGTGTTTAAAACACAGACAAGCTGCCTGGCTAGGCAGGAGATGGGAAAGGACTGGAATGTGAGAAGTGAAGTAAAACTAACTTAGCCCCACACCCCGGAGTTTGTGCATAACCACAGAACAATGGAGATCTCCAGAAGTACTTGAATGAGTCCATTCACACTCCTTTCCAATTCTACCCTTTTCCCACTCTCCTATTATAGCCTCACCCATCATGGGACATCAAATAATCTTTTTATACCTATAGTTTCTCTCAGAAAGACCTAATCAAACCTTCCTAGTTCATTGTCTCACCTTGGAGACAGTTCACCAGCCTTATTGTCTCACCCTGGGAAGAGCCATTAAGGCATTGCTTTAGGGCAGAGACTCTCAGTCCTGCCGCAGGGCATGTTTCACAGTATATCTGACTGTCCGGCCACATGCTCTGTGTGTGTGTGTGTGTGTGTGTGCGCGCGCGCGCGCGCGTGTGCTCTGGACCCTCCACACGCCCTCAGCCGGCATGCCTGAGCCCTTCTCCCTCTCCTTGCCATGAAGTGCTGGTCACTGAAGCTGCTCTCCCTTGGACACGCCCAATCTTCTGGAACTGGTAACTATAAACCTAATTCTGCAGCTCTCTCCAACTTTCCTCCCTGTTTTTTTCTAGTTAGCTCTCTGTGTGTGTGCTGTGTGTTTTCTGTGCAATTGATCTGTAGCATTTTAAATAAAAACCCCTTTTTGATTGAACACCTGCCTGCTTACTGAAAGGGTTCTCTAGAGATAGGGATCTTCGTATACAAAGGCACAAAAGATCCCAGTTACCCCCTCTTGCAAGCTTCTTCTTGTTGTTAATTCCCCTCCCTACTCACACAGAGACCTGCTCTTCGGATAACAGCTCAATCTTCTCAATACTGTGTGTATGCATGATACCACTTCAGGTGAAAAACCAGATCGCAATTATTAGAGAATCACAAGGTTGGAAAGATCCTCTAGGGTCATCTAGTCCAACCCCCTGCACAATGCAGGGAATTCAGAAATACTCTCCCCACACAGACACACACCCAGTGAACCTCACTCCATGCCCAGAAGATGACAAAAATCCATCCGGATCCCCAGCCAAACTGGCCTGGGGAAAATTGCTACCTGACCCCGAAGTGGCAATCGGCCTGACCCTGGACATATAAGAAGGGGCCAAGAGAACTAAGCACTGATGTAGCCCTTCATGCCCTCCCTCTCATGATCTGCCCAGGTTCACAGAATCAGCATTGCTGTCAAATGGCCATCTAGCCTCTGCTTGAAAACCTCCAAAGAAGGAGAGCCCACCACCACCTCCCGAGGAAGCTTGTTCCACTGAGGGACCGCTCTCACTGTCAGGAAGTTCCTATTATGATAGAGAGATGCAGGATACCTGGATTAACACACAAGGCATTGTCCCCAGATACATCACCCTCTTTTCCGGGAACAAAACCATAAACTCCCGAGAGAGATGGTTTCTCCTTATGGAGACAAATGGCCAGGATAGAGGTGACCATTTGCTCACCTGCTAGGAAGAAGCAAGACAGATGGCCGTTTTGGATATCCTGAGTTAGGGCAATAGAAGTTTGAGAGAGATGTGCCTTACAGAAGGGTGTGGGGCAGCACACTGGGAACTCTAACCCAATTCAAGGATATGTCAGGGAGAAGGAAAAAAGAAAGATCTGCACGCTCTGCAGGAGTATCTGTGCCAAGGACTAGGAGCGCTTTGGGTACTGGGACCACGGGATAAGTTTCCTTAGAGAAGGCCTTCTAGCACATGATGGGCTTCACCTCTCAAGGTCCGGGAAGAAAATGTTTGGAAAGAACCTGGATGGGTACGAGTTGTTCAAGAAAAAACAGAAGGGTAGAAGAGGAGGCGGAGTGGCATTGTATGTGAGGAGAGGGCTTGATTGTCAGCAAGTTCTGGAGAATGTGGTTGACAGCCCGGTGGAAAGTATGTGGGTGGAAATATGGGGAGGAAGGACAAAGGGTATTGTTGTTGGAGTCTGCTACAGACCGCCTGACCAGGGAGAGGAAATGGATGCTGCCCCCCTTGAACAGATTGGTAGAGTAACCAGACATCATAACCTTATAATTAGGGGTGACTTCAACTTCCCCAATGTGTGCTGGGAAACAAAGCTTAGCAAAGCGACAAGACTCACACAACTTCCTGACCTGCCTGGCCGATAATTTCCTTTTTCAAATGGTGGAGGAAGCGACAAGGGGCTCGGACATACTAGACTTAATATTAACCAACAGGGAAGAAGTGGTAGATTGAGTAAAGGTGGTAGGAGCCTTAGGGGGAAGTGACCATGTCCTGCTTGAATTCCAGTTGCTTTGGGGGGCCAAGAAAGTTCGTAGCCAGACTCGTAGGTTAGATTTTCAATGAACTCAGAGGCTTGATGAGAGTCATTCCGTGGGGGAGTGTGCTGGAAGGGAAAGGAGCGAGTGAAGGGTGGGCCATTCTCAAACACGAGCTTTGGCAAGCTCAAGCCCTCACTATTCCAGCAAGACGGAAACATGGCAAGGTCTCCAAGAAACCAACGTGGATGAACAGAGAGCTCCAGAATAAGCTAAGGGAGAAAAAGGAAATGTTCAGGAAATGGAGAGGACAGACCTCTAAAGAGGAATATATGAGGGTTACTAGGTAGTGCAGATCAGCCATCAGAGAAGTCGAAGCTCAGTATGAGCTGGGTCTGGCCAGGGGAGCTCGCTACAATAAGAAAAACTTCTACAGATACGTGAGAAGCAAACACAAGGTAAAAGAGGCAATTGGACCGCTGTTGGGAGTGGAAGGAGAAACTCGGATAGAGGACAGAGAAAAAGCAGACAGGCTTAATGACTTTTTTGCCTCTATTTTCTCCCTGAAGAACTTGAGCCCATCTAGAGATGGTAGTAGACATGACAGAACACCTGGGTGGCTAGTTGACATTGACAGAGAGGTTGTGGAGAGGCACTTGGCTGCAATGGACAAATACAAATCCCCTGGGCCAGATGGTGTGCACCCAAGAGTGCTCAAAGAACTTTCTAGAGAACTTGCAGAGCCTCTGTCCATCATCTTCCAGGCCTCCTGGAGGACTGGGGATGTGCCACAAGATTGGAGAAGAGCGAATGTTATCCCAATCTTTAAGAAAGGGAAAAAGGATGACCCAGGAAACTACAGGCTGGTCAGTCTAACTTCTGTGGCTGGTAAGATATTAGAGCGGATTTTAAAGGGATCAATCTGTAAGCATCTGAAGGACCACTCAGTGATCTGGGGAAGTCAACATGGTTTTATCCTCAACAGATCCTGTCAGACCAGCCTGGTTTCCTTCTTGGATCAAGTGATGAGCATATTGGATCATGGGAATTCTGTCAACGTGATTTACCTGGATTTCAGGAAAATTTTTGATAAGGTTCCCCATGACATTCTAATGGGTAAACTGGAAGACTGCAGACTGGACTATAGGACAGTTTGATGGATAGGGAACTGGTTAGAGGACCGCACCCAAAGAGTGGTGGTCAACGGCATTTCATCAGATTGGAGGGAGGTGTCCAGTGAGGTGCCAAAGGGCTCAGTTTTGGGCCAGGTACTTTTCAATATTTTTATCAATAATTTGGGATGAAGGGGTAAACGGGCTACTCATTAAGTTTGGTGATGATACCAAATTGGGAGGAGTGGCAAACAGCCAAGAAGGTAGAGTTAAAATTCAACAAGAGCCGAATACTCTGGAGAAGTGGGCGGTTGTGAACAAGATGCAATTCAACACAGATAAGTGCACAGTATTACATCTGGGCCACAAAAATGTGAAGCACAAATACAGGATGGGGGATACACTTCTGGGTAGTAGTGTATGCGAACGAGATCTTGGAGTAAGAGTGGACTGTAGACTAAATATGAGCAGTCAGTGTGATACGGTGGCAAAAAAGGCAAACTCAGTCTTGGGTTGTTTCAAAAGGGCCATTGCATCAAAATCACAGGAGGTCCTAGTCCCTCTCTATACTGCCCTGGTCAGGCCGCACCTGGAGTACTGTGTGCAGTTCTGGAGGCCTCACTTCAAAAAGGATGTGGACAAAATCGAGAGGGTGCAGAAGAGAGCGACGAGAATGATCAGGGGTCTGGAGACTGAGCCCTACGAGGAAAGGCTGAGGGCCTTGGGAATGTTGAGTTTGGAAAAGAGGAGGTTGAGGGGGGACATGACTGCTCTCTTTAAATATTTGAAAGGCTGTCATTTGGAGGAGGGCAAGGAGCCGTTCCAGTTGGCAGCAGGGGATAGGACTCGAAGCAACGGGCTTAAATGACATACAGAAAGGTACCGGCTGGATATTAGGAAAAAAAATTTCACGGTCAGAGTAGTTCAAAGGTGGACTCAGCTGCCTAGGGAGGTGGTGAGCTCCCCTTCACTGGCAGTTTTCAAGAAGAGGCTGGATGAATATTTGTCAGGGATGCTTTAGGCTCATCCTGCATTAGGCAGGGGGTTGGACTAGAAGGTCTGTGTGGCCCCTTCCAACTCTGCGATTCTGTGACTAGGGAATGGGGATAAATGCAGAGAGTCTGCCTTGACCAGCCTGTTTCAAAGTTCCAGCTTAGCTTGTGTCCATTCCTTAGAACAGAATGCCAAAGTAAAACCAGTGACTTGTACAACTTCATATTTTAGCCTCATATTTTGTTTTATTTTCTTAGTTCTCCGACCCCTCTATAATGTCTCGATATATTCAGTATTCCAAATGAAGCTATGGCATAGCTTTATACAATGACATTTACCATATTGGCTATTTCATTTTCAATCTTTTTCCTAATAATACCCAACATTGGGATTGCCCTTTTTTTGCTTTGTGGCTAAAACTTTCTGCTTACTTTCACACACCCTCTTAAAGCAGAGGAGCTGCATGGACAGCCTAGCAGAGAGAATGCTTAAAAATTGTAAAGGATGCAGAGTCTGAGGCCTACACTGAGACCACAGAAATGGGATAAGGGAAGCTCCAGTCATGTATACAACTTTTGTAACGATTATGTATATGGTTGTTGTGGATTTTCCGGGCTGTATTGCCGTAGTCTTGGCATTGTAGTTCCTGACGTTTCGCCAGCAGCTGTGGCTGGCATCTTCAGAGGTGTAGCACCAAAAGATAGAGATCTCTATCACAGTGTAGAAAAGATGTTGGCAGGTAGTTTATATCTACTCAGGAAAGTATATGTTTTAAACATTCCTTGGCCCTTTAATTCAGCTCCTGATTGCGTTACCTTAAACTTTTACCTCAGGATGCCTCTGGTCACAACCTACACTCCTTT
Source organism: Eublepharis macularius (assembly GCF_028583425.1). Classification (NCBI taxonomy): domain Eukaryota; kingdom Metazoa; phylum Chordata; class Lepidosauria; order Squamata; family Eublepharidae; genus Eublepharis; species Eublepharis macularius. Next base: position 9,545,594 of record NC_072790.1, read on the forward strand.
TATTTCCACTCAGCTTCAGGTGTTCTCTACTTTACTCAGGCTTATACCTTGGGAACACTTTCCCTTTGGAGTCTGAATCCCACCACTAACACCATCTGTGGATTCTGCCCCCTTTGTGTGACTTATATATCACTGCTTCCTAAATGGTTTCAGTGCCGCCAAAGGCTTTCAACTTAGAGCTCTTCCATTTAACTGCAGGATTTTCGCCCAGTGGCACCTTAGAGACCAGCTTTTGAGAGTCAGAGCTCCATTCTTCAGACACCTAAAACTATCTTCAGTTTAACTTGTATAATAGAAAGACTTAGTTAAAGATGGTAGTATGACAGAATGGTCAGTGCATGGGGGTAGCTGTAAAGATTAAAAAGTTAACTGAAAGTAGGGCTGCCGGGTGCCCTTACCCTCCCAGCGGGGGGGGGGGGGCATGGTACTTTCTTTCTGCCTTCCACGTGTCTTTGTGTGCACGCGCTTCTAGTACCTGCACAATGACCTCATTTCCAAGATGTAATGTCATCACGCCAGCCATGAGCGTGCTCGCGCACTTCACATGGGGCTAATTCTGGCGCAATCGGGGCCAAAATTGGCACTAGCGAAGTATAGGAGCATGCCTGTGGCCAGCGCAATTACATCACTTCAGGAAGTGACATCGACACACTGCCTGGGAGCATGCATGCCTCTTGTGTTCTTGGGGCGCCTGCTGATGACAGACAACCTCCAGGGGGCTTGCCACCTCCCGCCGATTGCTGGCGGGCAAAGGTGCAAGCCTCTGGGAGTTTGCCCACCCCTAGCAACCACCTGGGAACCCTAAAACCCCGAAAGTAGAATTTGTTTATAAGTACACATAGGCATGTTGGTTTCAGAATAGTTCGTTAGCTTGGTGGTTTCAAAAATAGTTATATTCTTGTTGCACGTAATAGTTTTGCTCTCTGTCCGTTAGCTTTCGGCTCAGGTAAGCTACTGGCTTTCTTTGGCCTTCTCTCTCTTGCATCAAAGCATCTCTGAAGCCAAAACCACAACGGACTGCATGAGACATGGTAGCCTCAGATGCTTACACACCTCCTTGCAGTGCAGCCAGGCAAGTTCCTTCTTCAGAGACAGCCAAGGAAGCACAAATCCCTTCCTTCTGCTTCACCCCCTGCCACTTTGGGGCAACACCCAAAGCCATCCACGTTCCATCCCAGGACTAAAAGCTTCTGCGCTTGTTGCACACTCCCTCTTATTTCAGCCACTCTGTATTTTAAAATAAAGACTTTTTAAAAAAAGGAAAAAGGGAAAAAAACTGGAGTAGCGAATGCTCTCTCCTGTAATAGCAACACCACACAAATGGCTGCTCTGAGCTTTCCACCCCTTGGGGAACTGAAAACAAAACGCTGTTGACAGGGCTCTTTTGTCAATTGGGCAGTCGTCTTTAAAAAAAAGGAACATCCTAGAAAATCACCCTTGAAAACCAACTCATGCTTAAAAAAAAAAAATATGAAAGCATCCTAGTTAGGGTTTTTTATTTATTTGTTTTCAATACTTGAAAGTATTTGTAATGCAATATATTCCTCTAACCATCAGTGAATTTTCAAACTAAAAAAAAGGAGAAAGCCCTAAAGTACATCCCAGTCTTGCTGTACTTACACATGTTAGGCATGATAGGCAGGTCTTTCTCCTCCTGTTATACTAGTAATATAACTCCTTTTACATTTCTTGTAAACTCTGCTCATACGTTAAGACAAAGCTTTACTTTGTAAGTGCTTTTTCAATTTTTTATTCTCTCTTTTTAAATTCCTTTAAATTCAAAATAAATACTTTTGTTTACAGCTCACAACAACTTACAAATTACAAAAGCGCACGAGATGTCCTTTGGGGAAAATGAAGGTAATTCAAAAGCACTTTAATTCAGAATGCTCTCTTTTGGTCAATACAGTTAAGAAATTCATCGTTTAATACAAGTTAAATCAATGGGAGCTTTGGGGTCTGCTTACATCTCATACATGTTTTAAAGAACCAGACTGTGTGTATTATAGGCATGCACAGACTCTGCTGTGTGACCCGGAGAGACTATTATTTTAAAGGATAATATGATAGTAATAGTCAGGGCTTTTTTGTGGGGAAAAAGATGGTGGAACTCAGTGGTGGAACTCAAGACTAGAGATGGGCACGATACGCATTACGATAAAAAAAACCCCATGATAATGGCAATCGCACGATCGGGACCCAGCGGATAGTGGTTGGGCACGACCATCAATCCAGCAGTCGGGAGAGGGGGCTGGATCGGGGCTTGAATGGGGGTGATCGTGCTCGGATCGGGAAGCCAGACACTCAGGCGCCAGCAATCTATTGCCCTGGCAACGGAGCCAGGGGAATGCCTGAGCTGTGTTTGCCCTCCTTCTGTCTCCTTGGAAACCCGAATGGAAGCCCAGCTTGCCTTGATCATCAGGGCTTCCTTCCAACCACGGAGCAGCAAAACAGTCACCAGCTGGGAGAAGACACCCAGGGGAGGGAGGGGGAAGGGGGTGTTCTGTAGCCATGGGCACTCCAATCTCATCCCTGCGAACCCTGATAGGCAGCTCTGATGGCGAAACACAGACAGCCAAACACAAACACAGATGCTGCCGGCATCAGCCACCGTTCCTGTATCGCTAGGAACAGCAGGTTGCCCCTCCGCTTTTGCCTCCACAATCCACGATCCACAATCCACGGATCGGAAACGGGAGATGATCGGTGTGGATCGTTAATTCGGGATCGTCGTCGGCGCCGATCCACGATCAGCTTGATCAGTATTTTGGGGGGGGGATTGTGCCCACCTCTACTCAAGACCACACAATGACATCACTTTGGGTCAGCTGGAACAAGGGGGGAGTTTTTAAAAGTTTAAATTGCCCTCAGTAAAAATGGTCACATGGCTGGTGGCCCCGCCCCCTGATCTCCAGGCAGAGGGGAGTTTAGATTGCCCTCCATGCTGCCGAGCACAATCTAAGGGCAATCTCAACTCCCCTCTTTCCGGAGATCAGGAGGCGGGGCCACCTGCCATGTGACCATTTTCAAGAGGTGCTGGAACTCTGTTCCACCGCATTCCCACTGAAAAAAATCCCCGGTGATAGTAATGTATTATTGCACAAAACATCAGCTGAACACTCACAGGCCTGGCAAATAGATTCAAGACCTCATCGAGGGAATCTTGGGCATCAGTGGACAACTTGCTTCAGCTCACGAAAACGAAATGGACTGATCCCATACTCCTGCAAATGGAAGGAATTTCTTCCTTCTTCCTCTTCTCCCAACTGTCCCTGTAAACTCTGAAAGTCAACTGCTGACCGTTAGGGGCCCCTCTGAACAATATGCCATACGGCACGGGAGGGCCCAAGCAAGAAGCAGGAAGCAACGGAAATCACAACCCCTTGCTTATGTGCAAGTAGAATCATTAACCATTAATCTTTAATCATGGGCAAGCCTGAATCATTAACACCTTTGAACGTTTGATTTCTCAAGATTACTGTCATCCTTGTTGTATTTAAACAACTCTGGAGAGGGAGAGGGCTCAGCTAATATGACTGGGAGCAGCAAGGTGTGCTTAAAACAGGTAATGGTTAACTGCCACCAGTTTCGCCCACTAAGGCTCCTCCCAGCCAAGTTGTTTAGAGGCCAGAGTTGCCTCATGAGCCTTGGCTAGGAAAGGCAAGGTGAAGACGCAGAACTCGGTAAGCTTCGCCCAGCTCTCCCCGGGCTGAAGTGTGAACAATCCCAGAGTAGAGACTGATGACTGCCAAGTGCTCGGATCGCGCCCTTTCTCCACCCACCCCTCCTATTCAGTCCAATCCTGTGCTTGTTTACTTGCACGTAAGTCACGTTGCCTTCAGTGGGAGCTTGCTTTCAGGTAAGTGAGCATCGATGCACCAGACTGCATTCAGGTCTCCTGCCAAAAGGCAAGCCTTGTCTCCAGATGTGAAAACAGGAAAACTTTAAATTTCCAGGCAGAATCCCTCCTGAGTAAGTGTCAATTCTACCTGCTGTACAGTAGCGGTTAAATGTCTGGGCTGCGAATGAACACTCCACTGGTTCAAATCCCACTCCTGCCATGAGCTCAGCAGGTGGCCTTGGGTGAGCCCCTCCTCTCAGCCCAGCTCTCCAGCTGTATTGTGGGGAAAAGAATAACACCGACCTTGTTCACCAGTCTGAGTGGGACACTAATATGCTAGAAGAGCAGTATATAAGCACAGTTGTTGTTGTTGTTGCAATACTTCCAAGTTTAATGAATGTGGCAGAGCTGGATTCCAAGCTACAAATTAAAAGAGGTCAGCAGGAGCCTCTCCATTAAGAATCTTTCAAGCATTCGATGCGAGAACGCCCCAGCATCACGTTGCCTGAAAGCATCACTTCCCCTTGACTGAACCAGAACCACTACGAGGCTTCTGGACCGGTTCTCAGCCCCCCTCTCCGACTGTGCTACCTTCAGCCTTCTCTCTAGCTGTGCTTTCTTATCTTATCTCACACGGGGCTGCTGGAGCCAGCTGGATGAGAAGTAGCGCCACATGGGCTACGAAGCACCATGCTGGGTGCTGAGTCCAACACAATATGGCACCCTGTGCAAATGCTCTTCTCAAGCAGTGCAGGGTGCCTGCTGGATGAGGAGCAATCCTTTGCACATTTCTTTTCAGCACTCGGGGCACTGCTGCTCACCCAGGATGGGCCAGGAGCAGAAGACACCGGAAATGCTAGAGACAGCACAGAAGGTGGGCGGAATGAAGAGCTGCAGGGAACAAGAATCGGGGTGGATACAGCCCACCGGTTGGCGGCTGCCAAGTTAAAGACTGAAATTCTGCAACCCCACTTCACTTTGAAAGTTGCCCCGGACCCCCTTGAAGCATCTAATTCACAGCCAGGAGTGACTCACAGTGGATCTTTTTTCCATAACTGCTTGACAATGATAGTCTCCCACCACCACCAAGAATGGTTGTATTCTCTCGGCATCCTGCGTCCTTATGAAACAAAACCATGTTATTCAAAGTATTCATACTTCATTTCCCTTGCTCACAGCTTTCATACACAACCTGGTCTGTGCATATTTTATTGAAAGAATTCTTATTTATTGAGATATTTATTTCCTGCTTTTCTCTCCTGTGGGGATCCCAAGCAGCTTTCATCATTCTTCCTTTTTTCGTTTTATCCTCACAACAACAACCTTCTGCTGAGCAACAGTGGCTGGCCTGTGAGTCTCTATGGCAGAGGTTGAACATGGGTCTCCCTGCCGCTGAAACTCACCACCAACACACTGGTTCTCATTATATGTAGGTGCTGCTAACACCAGACCTTTAAAAAAAAAACACCTCTTATTCAGCGCATAAGTTTGGGATGTTCACAGTTCATAAGCAGATATACAGCACAATCCTGAACAGAGTGACACCCTTCTCAGCCCACAGAAGTCAATTTGCTTAGAAGGAAGTGGCTGTTTAGAGCTGAGTTTTGGTGGCAAAGTTATAGGCACTGTGAATTAGGAGAAAATATCTGATTTTCTGTTCCTTTCTTTGGAGCCCCATCTGGAAATGTTGCAACTCTACCAAACCAGGAAGACTGGTCACTATTTAAAAAACAAACTTCTACTGGACATCCATAAACTAGTAGGAGGGTAGCAGAGTAGCGTCAATTGCAGAGAGGATGTGATGGGTATTGGAGCTTGCTGGCTGGTGCAAGAGAGAAAATAACAAACATACACTTAGCTGAGGTTTAGAAAAGAAGTAAGAGTCCTCTAATACAGGAACTCTATACTCTGATAGGAAAGAGGAGAGTTAGATTCCCATTTACCTTTCTAGTCTAAGAATGGGCATGGCTGGCAGCACAAGTCCTGCACCCATACTGCAAGATGGAGAGAAGAGGTACTTATGTGACAACGGGGGAAGAGAAGGATGTCATGAGGAGGGAGTCCTGAGACTAGCAATCTACACATCAAAGGATAGTTCAGGGCAGTGAGGAGTAAACAGATGCCCCCTGACCTCTCTAAGTTTCTAGTTTGCCCCCCTCTAAAACCTGAGGAAAGGGACAGCATTAAATCCTCCTCTTCTGACAGCCATGGTGCTGGAACTCCACAAGGAAGAAACTGCTTTCCCTATGTTTTGTAGGCTACCTGCTCCATTTTCATGGCACTTAAACAATAGACATTGTTTTGATATGTTCAAACCATGGCACTTACATCTGTAACATAAAATGTGGAATAGATAGTTGCTGCTATTGTAATACACATACATGATCTTGTTCATCACAGACTAACTGATATATTATCCTATCTCACACCACCTCCCAAACGATGTCTGGCTAGAATTTCACCATCTACTAGAGTATCATGTTTCAGAATGTGACGAAGTGACATCAATCGCAGTGCTAATTTGGTGTAGAGAGAGCCTCTTTGGGTCTACTTAATGGGGCTTGCTCCTAGGAAACGATTCCAGATGTCAGCGTAATTTCCGAAAGAGAGTTACTCCATTCTAAGTCTGTTATCATCAATGGACTTAGGGCGAAGCTACAAGTGACGAATGACACTTGAACGGCAAGTGTATTTCTCCCTGTTCACTTGCACTCCACTCAATCCACTTGCTGTTCAAGTGTCATTCATCACTTGTAGCTTGGCCCTTAGAAAGGTGTAACTGTGTTTTGGAGTGCAGTATGCTTCTCACATGTTCCCAACAGTGTTCCTGCATTTAAAGAGAGTATTGAGAAATTAAGACTGCAATACTACTCTTGGGTAAATCCCATAAAAACTGGGGCTTCTTTTCAAGTAAATATGCTTTCAGTCAGACTGGACAATAAATGTTTTTGACTACAAGGTCAGTGTGAATATGGCTAAAGTTCTAAATGTACGTCTCGGTGCAAATATCCCCTAGAGAATAGGAACCAGCATTCCAAGGGGGTCTCAGAGTCAGGACTGATGGGTGGCCGTTTCCACCCAAAAAGGAACAGAACCAAGGCAGCATGTAGGCATTCATTCCTGACTAGAAACGTATTACTCTAGTAAAATTCTCAGCGGCGAAACTGTATAAGAAAATAGAATTTACTTGACAGTTATTTAATATGATTTGAGGCCAGACGAAAAAGAGGAAATTAAAATACACAAATGCAAAAGGTTTCCAGTGATTCAAAGTGGCATGCATATGAAGGGAGAACCACCTGCCAACCACCTGCCAACCCCGTTTTCAGGTGGCTCAATAATTGCAAGGCAAGACAGAGAGATCTGCCATATATTAAACATATATATGGTAATTTCCAGCTAGTCTTTCAAAAAATATTAAGACAGGACCTACCGTAAGGAGTTTTTACACAAGCAAGAGGCAGATTACCACTTCTTCCACAGCTTTAAGCTCTATCAGCTGCCCTGTATGTGGCTAGAAACGGGTTGTGTTTATTACTACTACTCCTAGCTACTGCTGCTACTACTACTAATTCTTAATCTACATACATGGCACTTTACACAAGAATCTTATCATTTATGTTTCAACAAAGATGGGAGACAATAGAAGAAAAGGCGGTGGTGGTGGCAGCTTCAAGCATAGACAGCTTCAAGATGGGATTGGATAAACATGTGGAGCAGAGGTCCATCAGTGGCTATGAGCCACAAGGTGTAGATGGCACTCTCTGTCTAGGGCAGTGAGGCTCTGTATTCTTGGTGTGGGGGGGATCAGTGGGCGGTCTTCTAGTGTCCCTTCCCCACTGGCAGACATCCTGGTGACACCTGGCGTTTTAGGCACGGTGTGACACAGAGTGTTGGACTGGATGGGCCATTGGTCTGATCCAACATGGCTTCTCTTATGTTCTTATGTTCTTAAAAGGAAAGACAAACTTAACAAAATGTCAGAGAGTGGGAGGAATGGGAGACACAAGAATAAAATAAAAACGTACACTCTCTTTCTCTGCAGAGCAGAGTTTCTTAAACATAAACAGCCTGAGGAATATCCTCTTGAAAAATACTTTGCAGGCCATCCAAGCCCTCCCCTCCTTCTTCGCATTACCTGCCAAGTAGCCCCTTCTCAAAGCTTGCGCAACAGGCAGCACATGCCCTTTGGAGATGCCCACCTCAGTCCTCAGGCCTGTTCAGTGAGACCCTTAACAGCTACACTTGAAAAGGAACTTTAAATCCAAATGTTTTTACTAATTTGTCAAGCCTGTGTGTTCCACTGAATTTTCTACTGTTAAATGCCATTTTGTTTTAACATCGTTTCAGGGTATTTTTTTTTCTGAGTTAAAAATGTTGCCAACGATCATGGAATAAATTTTATGTCAAGTCTGTTCCAGTAAAATATTACTTTTAAGACTCTAAAAGTAAGAAAAACCTAAGGGAGAATTTTTCTTTTAAATCATGCATGAATATTACTATTTGCTGGCTGGCTGATGCTGCCATCTTAAGAACACTTTCCTGGGAGCAAGCCCCACTGAACAAAATCGGCTTTAATTCTGAGTAGACCAGCTTAGATTGTTCCCTAAGCAGATCACCATTTTCTTAACAAATATTGGTTTAATTTCCTTCTCACCTCCTTTTTAAGTATTTCACAGATTTCCTTCTGCCCAAATACATCAGTCTTCATTTTTACTTGAAGCTGGGTCAGACACACCAGCACAAGAAAAACATATTTGAAAAGGCAAAGGGTTAGGGTTAGGGTCAGGGTTAAACTCTGTGTTGTGTGCATAAGCTGTTAGGGAAATCCTGTTCTATACAATCCGGAGAGTGGTGTGTGTGTGTGTGGGGGGGGTCCTTTTTAAAGAAGGGGTCATTCCTTTCTTCACCTTGGACCCACGGAATGAGAGTTAGTAGAGAATTCGTAATTCCAAGGAACCCAAGATGCTAAGGCCCCTCTCACACTACTTACCTGCTCCCAGAACATTGCAAAACATCACGCAAAAAACGCAGAAGACAGCGTCTTCTCGCGAGAGTTTTGCATGACGTCACACAAAACTCTCACGAGAAGGCGCTATCTTCTGTGTTTTGTGCGCGATATTTCGCAACGTTCTGGGAGCAGGTAAGTAGTGTGAAAGGGGCCTAAGTTACAAAATGTTGCAACTAGTAAGATTTCTTTCCTGCCAGTGGTAGAGAAGATTGACATTTTTTCACAGCTCGGTTACTTTTTGTGTATAAAAACTTTTCCATTTTCGTAACAGCCTTGACAAATGCCTGCCTTGTGGATGAAAAAGAGGCAGTGCTAACTTGGTCTTCTGTTTTCACAGTGAATTTTAGATAAACTTTTTCTGTTTCATGTTCAGCCCTTGTTGTCTCCGTAGCTTTCAAACTTTCTACCTCAGGCTTCAACTGACACTTTAGTTTGAGAACATGTCAACCACATGCAAGGGGGCTGAAGGAAGAAGATGGAGAAGGCAGCCTTGACGTACTCTGAAGTTTTGGCATATTAACGCACCACGTGCCATTCGTGAAGGGACAACAGAAGTGTGGCCTTCTGACGAAGGAGGGATTGTGGGTATACAGCCACACACACACCTAAACTAAAGAAATTGTGAAATTCTGTTGAAGGCAATGGACTAAATTAACTAGCAAAATGTGTAAGCAGATAAGTCAGCTATTATTTTTAAAAATGTAAATATTCAGCTGGATCCTATGCATTCATTCTGCAAACGGCAGTGCCTTTCCCCAGAGTCAAGAGAAGGGCACCCGGGGCCGGAGAAGGGCACCAGCAATTAATGGCGTGGAATGGATCGGAAGTAGCAGGCACGTTTAGGGCTGGAATGTACCCAAAGCGCAGGAACCCTCTTGCAGCCAGTGCAATGATGTCACTTCTAGAAGAGATGTCACTGCATCTGTTCAGAGCGTGCACATGGAGTGTGTTCCAGAGGTGCCGGCCAATGGCAGGCAACCTCCGGGATCTTGCCACCTCCTGCTAACCACTGGTGGGTCGGTGGGCAAGGTGGCAAACCCCTGGGAGTTTGTCTGCAACTGGTGGGCACCTGGGAACCCTATTGTGGCCCCTTGTACCCAGAACAAGGCCAGTGTGGGGACTGATGGAGCACGCAGATCACCCTAATCTGTGTGCAGCATTCTTGGGAAGCTGTGGGTGGAGCCAAAGGAGGCCTGGGGGAGGGCACAAGCTTGGTCATCTAGGCCGCATGTGCTCTGAATTTCATACTGCACCACTGAAGTGGGCCTAGTAGCTTGGATCGCCACATATGGAAGAGACCACCCTCAGGGTATGAAAGGGGCGGTAGCCTTCTTTTCTGTGAGGAATCTGAGGTAATGTCTTTGCTGCTCTCCTTCTGCTCCGCCTGCCTTCTCCGCAATTGGTAAATTGTATTACAAGGAGAGTCTCATGGAAAGAGACCAGAAAGAAGCAATAAGCCGTGAAAGGCTAATTATAAATATACTGCATAGTCCAAATTATGAAACAATTTTATAGCAAAATTCTTTGTAACAAAACTCATCATATAAAGTGCATAATTAACCATTTTAAAAGTGCTCCATTTCTCAAGTGCAATATTTCGGTATCCAGAACATGAATAATCTTCTGCTACAATCCTACCGCAAACCGGAAATGTCTCACACAATAGCAGGGGCAGGGGCTTCTCTCCCACTCCCAGCCTCTACCCCCTACCACCTCTTCCCTGGCTGGCCAAGGGGGATGGATCTGGAAACTCCAAAGTTTCTGGGTGGAGCATTTATGAAAGCATTTCTACCTACTGGTGGCACTACTGAAGTAATTAAATTACCCAACATACACAGATGCTGTCAGTTCCAACCAACATGGCACCACAGAACCGATGCTTGGAATTATCCATTCATTGAGGTCCCCCCATCCTGCCAGGCATCAACAACTAAGGGCTGCCGTCCTTCTCAATGCCTCCAAAGCATTCTATGAGCCAGCTCAACGGTGGGAGAACACTGGTGTGACCTGAGAGAGGTTTCGCTTCACACCTTACCATTTTCCTTTCTCTTTAGGGAGAGGAAATCTTTCCATAGTCCGAATCCCTGCAACCCTGTTCAGGTGCATGACAACCAGAAATCACTGGTCTGCTCAGCAGCTGTCAAATAATCTGACCTGTGCTGCTAAATGTTCGCTAGATTGCAAAAGACCATTTGTTTTGGTCTAGCAAGCTCAGCTCTTTGAATTGACTTAATTACTCTTTGTTTAAGGAAAATGAACAGAACAGCAAATGCAAAAGATCAGACTTCAGAAAGAGCGGAAGATCATCCTTCCAAAGTAAGCACCTATAGGAAATGGCAGAGTGGGCAGGCTTCAAAGTACTCAGAGCACTTCACACCCTCTTCCAATGCCTCCCTTCCTAACGTCATCATTAATTTAACATCCCGTTTTTCCACATCGCAGTCCCTCTCTCAGCATTTCTTGCAAATACGGATTGTTGTTTCAAGATCTGCAGAAAGCTGCCATTCATCACTCCAACAGGACCTCAAACAGTAGACACTGTATTCTACTTACAATAGATCGGATGAGGTTCTCTTTTGCCAGTTTCAGTGAAGATTTGTAGCAATTTGCCAGGTCTTCTTTATGGGAATCACTAATGTGCCCTCGTGCAATAGGACCCACTGTATGAATGACATCTACAAAATAAACAGAAAATCAAAGGAATACATATTAATTAGTCAAAGGGAGAATCTAAAAAAGTACTTGCTGAATTAATTAACATTTATCAAGAAAAGCCAAGCCAGGTCTCAACAAGGACCCAACATTTCTTGCTTACTCGAGGTGCTGCTAATCTCTGAGCAAACCCCACCTCTTAGAGATGCAAATTGGGTCATCTCTACATCCATACTTTTCTAATTGGATTGGCACATCATGACTCAGCCTGTACCAGGCCTATTTTATGTTAATCCTCCTTTGTCTATCGGCAGCAGCTGGGAGCGGTTCTCGCCTTTTCTTCATGTGCCGGTTATTGGTGACTGGCTGTTGTTTTAAACTGGCCCGTCTTCGTAAAATTTCCCCACGCCACCACCTTTTTGTTGTTTGCAGCCCTGTTCATACCCTTTCTGCCCAACAGGCGAACACTCCAGTGCCTCTAATGAAGCGAGTGCAGCTGCCTCAGGAAAGCTTAAAACTGTTCATCTTGAAGGTGCTGCCGGACTTTCATAGTGACTGCGTGTACGGAATCAGATCTGCCAAGCAGCTCTCAAAAGACTTCACCGCAGGCAGTAAAAGAACTCCGTTGGAAAGCTGCTAGTCTCAAGAGCTTACTCCATCTTTGCCAGGAATGACGTTCACGTGGAAGCATTAAACATATATAGGTTCCCAGAGCGTGGGCAAATTCTAAGATCCATCCACCCCCAGTCTAACGGTCAGCTAAGCTTAGAGGGAAAACTTCTAAGGGGGAAAACCGCAGAACTGGTGTGTGGGATTTTCAAGGTCTTGGCATCTGGGCAGGCGCCTCTTCCCAGACTAAGGAGAGAGGGCCCTGGGGCAGTTCAGAGGAGCACACAGGTAACAGCAGGGACAAACGCCTCCCTTGCCCAGTTTCACATGGCGGGTCCGAAAGACCCAAAAGGCGAGTAACCTTTGCAGTCCAGTCAAAGAACAGCCTCGGCATTTAACCATAACCATAACATAAAGCATCAGAATACAATCCTAACAGCAGGGTGTCGCTGGGTGACAGGTGATGGTAAGCACCTGGCACTGTCCCCTCTGCAAATATTCAGCCAATCAGTAAAATGTTGAAACGAATTCTGTGCATCCCACTCCAGTAGCACCTTAGAGACCATCTGGAGAGGAGACCCATCTCGCGGGAGTCTAAGGTGCTACTGGACAAAAATCTTGCTCTCTGACTGCAGATCACCAGGGCTACCCACCTCAGTCAGTCTTGCTTATCTATACAGATACAGCAGAAGACACAGAAATAGCAGAGAAATTGTTTACAGTTTAGCTATAATGGGTAAACATTACATTAGGATGCTGGAATTAAACTAGAAATCAGAAGCAACATAATTTTTTTTAAAAATTGGCATGCCCCACATTCAGTCTATTTATTGAGACTTTTCATCCACAGCATTCTTTCTAAGTCCCCTCTTTCCCCCCTCTGCTTACTTATCTTGACCTTCCTTGTCCAGCAGCCTGACTAAAAACCATCAGTAAGCACGTTATCACGCAGAAAGCAACGCTTCCTGCCTGTCAGGCCAGCCTTCTGCAGCTGCCGATACCGGCTTGTCTATGGCTCCAGACCCCCTTGTGGGTGCTGCAGCAATTTCTTTCCCAATCACAACTCTTCCTTCCTTCCTTCCGGGAGCACATTCAGACAGCACTCCAGGTGATGCACATTAAATCATGGACAAAATGACTTGTTAACCTTGGGCTGTATTCTTTCCCTGTTGCTGGAAAACTTTCCTCCTCCCAAAAAACCAAAAACTGCCACTGGAGTGCTCTCTTTGTTCAGGATCTGAAACTGCATTTCGGTGGAGCATCTTCCACTTTAAACACATTCTTGAATACCTGGTGACTCCCTGTGTAAACAAATTCTAGGCAGTGCAAAAGCTAACTCTCAACGGTTATCCCCATTTTGCCTCTTCCTTAACAACCGACCATCTCATACAAGTAGGGTGGCTAAGTATAAATAAATCAAATGTTATCATTATTATTAAGTCCAGCTTGGAAATTCTTGGAGATTTGGGAGCAGTGACGGGAGAGGGGAGAGAGCTCAGCGGGATCGGATGCCGTAGAGTCTGCCCTCTGAAGCTCTACACGAACTTATCGTTGTGGTCTGGAGGTCAGCCTCCAGGCCCGACCTTGAGGTTGGTAACCCTTCATGAAAGGCCCCATAGCATCATGCTCTGTGCCTCCTGTGCTGCATTTTCTCTGCGCATTACTTCACGGTCAGCAAGGACTTTCTTCTTTTCCTTCTTTCCTCTGATAAACTACCAGGCTAGGAAGTCTCTGGGTACACGTACAAGTCCTGGGAAACTTCTACACTTTCCCCATCTTCTCTGGGGTCCAACTCAGGCACGACTGTAGTAGCAGCAGGGACAACAGCTGAGCAAAATGCTCTTCCACAACACATCTCACTTGGATCATCTACAAGACGGCTCAATTCGGACATAACAGGAAACAGTGATTGAATTAAACTAGTATAGTTTAGTGGAGGAGGCTCCTCCACTAACCATCGTTAGGATACATAATACAAGGTCTGAAATCATGATTTATTAACCCCAGTTAGTCTTAAAAATGGTTTGGTGTGATGTATGAATGTCAGCTTCCTGGTTTAATTCTGGTTTGTTCCCTGGTTCCATCCTCATGTCACCCTCGGCAACTAGGAATATTTCATTATTTCAGCGATCATCTGCGAAGTGGACCCTAGTTGCACAAATTAAATGTAGTTCAACTAAATCACGGTTAAGGTTTCACATTCTGTTCAAACCAAGCCCACACAGGCCTGTCCTAATGACATTATTTCCTCCCACAATCATAACCTGGGCCGTTTCCAGATGGCTTACTTGCCTCCGGAACGTCGCGCCATCTTGTGGGGAAAACGCGAAATATCGTGTTTTCTCGCATGAGTTTTGCACGACGTCGCATGACGTCGTGCAAAACTCGTGCGAGAAAACGTGATATTTCGCGTTTTCCCCGCAAGATGGCGCGACATTCCGGAGGCAGGTAAGCCATCTGGAAACGGCCCTGGATAGGTGATGCTGGTGTAAAGTAATATATCAAGAGATCCCACGTGATCCAATTTTCAGTTTCTTTAGACAACATGGAATCAAGGGGATCCATATGGGTCTTTTGAGTGGCTTTCACGCTACCATAGGAATGACCATCACCTAACATCAACATAACTGAAAGATCACATTTACTGTTCATTATCCTTTGAAAATGTGACAACATACCCACATAACTTTTAAGGACTGGTTCACTGTCTCCAGCCTACTGCATATTTTGGCAAGTTGGCAACTATCCAAGCCTGCTCTTAGAAATCTCTCTCTGAACACTCTCAAGCTTTCCCCAAGCCTGCCAGATTGAAATTACATTCTGCCTCTCTTGTTTTCTTGGTAGATGCGTGAATGCAAAAACATTCAACGGCGTGCCAATGGGTAACCCCCACCGGGGAATTACTTTTGAGCTTGGCACAAAGCAAACACAAGAGGATTTATGCAGCAACACTTTCTAAGCACTATACAAATCACAGCGAGAAATGCATGGAAAGGAAACTATGCAACCTCCTCCTTTTAATCACAGTTATTTCCCCTAGTTACAGGAATAAAACTGGATTATTCCCTTTGATTATTACATTGACTGTACTTAATGGCAAAGCCCTTTAAAAATTTTTCCAAAAACCGAAGCCTGAAGTTGAGTTTTAACACTTGTTGAGTGACAAGGAGGGTGACAACTGGTGATCAAAACAGTACACTGGTTTTACCCTTCAGCCATTATGTTCCGTGTGCATTTTATACAACATAATAAACTGAGAAGTGAGCTGTCACCAATTGAGCGACTGCTAAGCTGAAACGTACTGGGAGATATATGCATTTCCACATTTCATTCTGGAAACCCTTTCATTACAGCTGTTTATGGTATTTGACTGTTACAGCTTACGTAGTGAACCATGAACAACAACATTTCTGTGCATCTCTGAGTTATTGTGCAGGCGGGTGGTGGTTTTTCTTTTAATGGATTGCTTTTGAGGCTACAGCTCATCCAGTGCCTAAAACAGAGATGCTTCATTTATTTATTCTGAAAGGCCCTTGATCACCCCAGTGTGCCATAATAAATAAATACTTAGCATTTCAAGATGCTGCAGGAACAGCAAACGAACTTGACATTTTATTGGTGAACTAGAACAACAGTATTAATACATCATTCATAATTAACCATGTCTAAACAGTGCATTAATATGCACATGTTATAGGGCAGTTTTGGAACTGGCGCTAAGGAGCCCTAATGACTGAACTTTTCCAATGATATATAACAGACGGCAACAAGAAATGTGATGATGTGGCCATGGTCTACCCGTTGGTACGATTTTCTTGTCATTTTGCAAATCAGACACACCAAGTGATGGTCTAAAGACAAGAAAATCCAAAACTGGAGCCCCTTGGCAAGCAAAGAAGAACAGAGAGTAGTTTTAAGTGTGCAGATATGTAAAGTCACACACATTTGTGTAAGTGCATGGCACAGTGAACCTGTGAGTTGTTACAAAGAACGACCCTTGGAAGGAACTCCCAACCCAAGTGGCCTCCTCTGAGCTCTTCCTGGTATAGCTCAACATCATGCCTTTCCTCTAGATACAGCCCTGAAAAAGTTTGCATGTTGCGACAGAGGCCACAAAGTCCAGGACTGTGCTATAATATAGCATGCAAGGTCCTTTCAAGCTCTTCTAAGAAGTGCAACAGCCTGGTGCCGATTCGCACATTATAGGTTATGTGAGTTTGGTCTGGGGTCTCCCCCCAGCCTCCCCCACCCCCACACCTTTGCCTGCCACCAGAAACAATGCCAGGGAGCGGTGTTTGGGGAAGCCCATGTTTTTTGTGATATACATGTGGTTTTCCCCAACACGCCAAATAGCTCAGAGACTTGCAAGCGCAAGGGGGCCAGTCCTAACAACCAAGACTGCCCAACAAAGCAGAGAGAAACCAGCAGGGTGGCTTGAGAGCCACATGTTGTCCTGGGCCAATTCCAGACGACTAACCGGAAGACGCTTCATGCCACCATGTTCCGGATCACGACGGGGAATCGCATTTTCTCGCGCGAGTTTGACTCGCGCCAAACAAGGCGGCATGAAGCGCCTTCCAGTTAGTCGTCTGGAATCAGCCCTGGTGGCTGAAGGATGGGGATGGAGGCAGGGATGCTTCCGGAATATAAGTTCCCTGGGATAGGATCACAAGGCAAATGTGTGACAAGCTGATGGGAACAGATCTCTGAGGACACCTATGAAATCATACGGAAAATCTGCAGCTCCACCAGATGGCACTTGTAATGACAAAATTAAAAGGTTCAAGCACTTCACCATTAAAGGGTTCAAGCCCTTTCCTCAGAACACTTGTATACAAACAGATACACAATTAGGAACTGAATAGAAAATGCTTTACTGCTTATGTGAAACAGGAAAACTTTTGTTCAGGTTTGTAAACAGCATTGAAGGAGGAGAGAGGAGGAGAGAGAGAGACAAAAAGAAAGGGAAACGCTTCAGGGGACTCAGCAGACGGCTCTCTTCTAAGGGACTCAGTAATGCTCTTGGCGAGAAAATGAAACATGAGTGGGAATTAGGAGATGATGCCAAATTTTGTAACGTTACAAACACCAATGAAGAAAGAATAACACAGAGAGAAGTAAAATTATGAGCAGAAAATCATAAAATGCAAGTTAGAGTGTGTATGAACAGTGCTGTGAAAAGACATACAGGAAAAGTAACAAAAGTGGTGCAAAGTTTACAGCTGGCCATGCGCATTTAGGACAACAGTCAAATGGGAGGGGTGAAAATGTCTCTAATAACACCTGTGGGGGTTCGCCAGCACAACCCCCTTTTCCAAAGACCACACTGCTACAAAATAAACTTGTGGGAAACTAATTTGGAAATCTCCTCCCACAATATGTACAAAGTGATGGAGAGGAAGGAGAGGAAGATGGGGTGTGTGTGGGGGGGAATCTCACTGGATTAAGAGCTGGACTGAATGCCTGTTCCTGCCCTGTTACAGACCTGGGAGTGGCCAGAAGCATTTCTGGAAAAGGAGGAAGACAGGGGACATCTTTTGCCACATAAGGAGAGCTGGGCTGAGCTTCTCTTTCTCCTCTGCTGGCAAGTTTTGAGCTGGGAGGTCTGCAGTTTACAGGATCTACCTGTGATGCTGGAGAGCCAAGGCCAATCAGATTAGAGAGGGGTGGCCTCGATAGACCAATGGCCCTTGGCTTGTCACCACACCAGCCTGCCCGAATGCGCAAGGGGAGTGGATCCAGGGCTAACCCCAGATGTGTTGCACAGGAAGTGTACTCTTTGGGGTATTTTCTGTTTTTATTTAAACTGTAATTTTTGTAAGCAGCTTCAGGATCCCCATTAGGAAGCAAAGCGGGGTACAAAGGCTTAAAGTAAATAATGGAAAATGACTGGAATACCGTGATAAAGTTTTCATACAAACTGGAAGGAGGGTCAAACTAGTACCTTACTCTCAAGACCAATTTGTCACTAGGATTCTGCACAAACAATTTGGTATATACAGTTGTATGCAGTGGTAATACAGGAAAGGTGACATTTTCAGATGCACTGCTGTTAGTTAAGTAGCGTGTATGTATTTTGCCAGGCAAAAAGTGGAAAACATCAGCGACAATGTTATTATACCACAATACAGACACAGAGATTCACAGAGACCTCACTGTGTCTTGCCTAAAGTTGAGAGAATTCCGTGAAAAGCAAGAAAAGCAAACGGCTCTTGGTTTGGAGAGGAGCGCATAATTAAGGGAAGGCTGTCCCCACACACAGCAGTGGGCTCCGACGACGTTCATCAAGCACGGCACGTACGGCTTGTTTGTATTCATGTCCCCTGCTGGCTGCACACGGCCATTTGTGATAACCTGAGAGGAGCACAATGCCAGCAAGGAACGTAAACAACGCTCAAAACACCCCCCAGGCTAATGAGGAAGAAGGGGGGAAGACCTACGCAGAGCCAGGGAAGTTGCGTTCTCTAACAAATTTACCCTAGCTGGAAAACAGCGCTTCCAGCAGATTTTCAAAACACTGCATATATAACTGTGTAAAGCAACTCTATGTAACTGTCAGAAAGGAAAGGCAACGGTATCCTTTGGTTGTCAGTCCCTGACTTTCATCAATGGTTGCCACACCCCAGGTGGGCCGGGAGGTCTCCTGGAATGACAACTGATCTCTAGACTAGTTCTCCCGTAGAAAATGGCTGCTTTGGAGGGTGGGCCCTGTGGCCTTATCCCCCCCCTTCCCCAAACCCTGCCCTCCCCAGGCGCTGCCCCCAAATCTCCAGGAATTTTCCAACCTTGAATGGGCAGGCCTATTTTCAACTGAGGATGCAGCTAAAGATGAGGCAGGGAAGTATTTGGGTTTTTTCCTTTGCACCCCTTTTTTTGTCTGCTTGGTCCTGGCTGGTTCTACAATGAGCCAAGGTGAGGTGGCGACCTTGGGCAGGGCAGGGCATCGCAGAGCGCAGCGGCTGCCTTGCCTTTGCCCTGTTCCGTTGCCGCCTGCCATCTAGCGCTTTGCTCCGTTGTTGCCATCTTCCCCTTCATCCTCCCGTGCAGAAGCTGGAGCAGTTTCAAGATGCACAGGGAGGGAAAGAGCATTAGACAAGGGTGCCAGTGGCAGCAGCTGGCAGGTGCCCCCCTTGTTGAACTGCCACATCGGTCCTGTGGGCATTGATGCAAACCTAGCAGCTCATATGCCATAGTTCCACTGCGCCGACATGGGTGGCCCTATTGAGGTCAGCACTCATGCAGCAGCAAGACAAGACTATTTATGGACACAATTTTATTAAAGATCTGCAGTGTGAAAAATTCAAGCTTGATAAATGCTCCCTGTGAAAACTCCCAAGCCCTCAGACAGTAAATTTCCTAGGTGATTATGGAAGTGCTGAGCTGACACCGGGGGACATGTTTCAAAAACTTCATCACTTCTTTCAAAATGCGGTCCCCTTTTCCGCAAATTTATTCGAACCTTTAGAAAGACCGTGAAACTCTTTGCCAGGTGGGAGGTGTCAGGGAGAAGCAGGAATGTGTGCCCGTTGTCTGTTGCAAAGAAATGACTTCCAATGCAGACAATCAAGTGCCATCCCAGACCCCTGAACTCTTCTTCACCTGCAGAATCAAGGACAAAAGGCAGCCGTGATCGAAAGGGTGTCTGTCTGTCTGTCTGTCTGTCTCTGTCTGTCTGTCTCTGTCTGTCTGTTTGCTTTGACAAGAATTCTGCTGCAATTTAAAAAAAACCAATTCAATTCAATTCAGCAATTGATCTGATCACATCAATCGTTCTCTTCGTAAAAGTGCCTGGGAACCACTTTTGAGGCGCATACCCACCTTGAGTCCTGCCTCCAAACAGGAATTGGCTATTTAAGAAGACCCTCGTGGGTCCCTCAGAGAGCTCTCGGCCCCACCCCGCCATGTGTAGTGCAGGCATTACACTAGGTGATCTTTCCCCCCGCTGCTGGATCTTGCTTCTCATGATGTCCCGCAAAATGCCCACATTTGTATCTTGGGTGCAAAAATATATTGGGCTTTCATTTGTCTAAATCGAATTCGGGGGATGACCAACATCTAAAACATCCAATCCATTCCTCAGACAAGTAATATCCTTTGCAAATTTTATCAGGTTTCCAGAAGTAGTCCCCGAAAACCTATGAGAAATGAAACTGCATGTAGTATTCTGCCACATCAGTTACATCCTAAGGGTTTTGAAAAAGCTGTATTGGGAAGGGTTGGCGGTCCCCTGATTGGGTGGGGTTGCCGGTCCTACCCTGTGCCCCACTCATCTGCCCACCGGGGGGGGGGGGGGAGAGGTAATGGGCCTCCTGGGATGCGTTCCCAGCATGGCACAATGACGCCACTTCCCGGAGTGAGGTCATTACGTAGGCTGTGGGAGTGCTCCTGTGCTTTGCGCCAGGCCAATTTGGGCTCCAAACAGGCCAATTCTGTAAGAATCGGTCCAGAGTGAAGTGTGGGAACACACCTGCAGCCTGCGCAATGACATCACTCCTGGAAGTGATGTCATCACGCTGCCCCGAAAGCACATGCACAAAGCGCACACGTGAAGGAGAGGTGAGTGCCACGTTCCCCACCACTCGCGCTGGGAAGATAAGGGGGCCTGGCAACTTCAGCACTGGGCCTTTTCCATACATACATCAACTAACAGATCTTCGGGGCTATCCTGATCATTTGTTTAAAAAGATGCTAATGACGTCTGTCAAAGAGGAGGAGCCAACAATGTTATCAGATGAGCAAAGTGTACCAAAGCAGGAAAAGAGACTTTTTGTTTACAGAAACTGAAAATTGTGTACAGCACAAAATGAATTTGCATGGTGTGGACGTAATTTGCAAATAATCTGTTCAGTACTTTGCCAAGTTTTCTATAAAAGTCTTAGCTTCAAACAAACAGAAAAGTACAAATAACTTTCTCTCATTTACTGCTTTTTAGAAGTGAGTGCAATGCATTAAAATTGTTAACGAACTGACACACCAAGTCAGGAATCAATTACATGTTCCTTTCATTCATCCCATTTGACTATTCAGAGCCATAATCGGTCCATCTCGCAAAATGCATAATGAAGCTGTACCCTGCCAATCATGGCATGAATGGTATGAATTTTAAGGCAGAAGCTATTCCACCGTGTTGAATAAGAAAAAAATAACAAGACAAATTGCTTAGAGGCTCCAATTGTGAATCTTATCGGTCAGTTTATACACTAAGTCCCACCCATATTAACTCTGAAAAGGGATAAACTGGGAGTTCAATTGATGGGAAACTGAATTGGTTCTCAATATTCTTACATACTGAATGTTACTATGCGGACAATAGGTAAAGAAATGCTTTAGTGTACAGAATGCTAATTCTCCTCATCTATTTCCAAGCCATTCATGGTTGAACATAAAACTTGCATTTCCGGTACACCACAGACATTTGTCAAATTAAGTGCAGTTGCATATATTCCTCCATCCTTTTTACCTAATTTATTTTCAGAACTTTCTTTAGAATTGATTAGTTTTCTTTATTCCATTGCCATCAGAGTGGTTCTGTTTTACAAGCTGAAATGAACTTGCACTTTTAAGATGTAAGCAAAGAATTTTGTTCTTTGGTTCCCTAAAATACATTTTTTAAAATTAGACATTGTCTCCTTCCATGGCACCAACTGCCATCTGTTGATATAGTGAAATGTGTGTGATTTTTTTCTTGTACATTAAAAACAATAAAATATGCATCTATCCACTAATACAGATAAAACAAGATGGACTTGACTTGGGGAGTATAAAAGCACTTAGTGTCTCAACACTTTTGTAGTAAATTAGCAACCTGGTCCTCAAACAACACAATCCTCCAAGCTGCCCCACGGATTCTCTGATCTGTGCAGCACCCAGCAAGCCGAGGAAGAACGGCCTCAAGCAGCAACCCAAAGCAGGCCTATTCAGATGTCCAGTTCCCTTCAATGGCGCTTATTCCCACCACAGTTTCAGGCGAGTAGCTGTGTAGTAGTAGAACAAAATTTGAGTCCAGTAGTGCCTTAAGGACCAACAAAAGTTTCCATGTTATAAGCTTTCATGAGTCAAAGCTCACACCTGACAAAGTAAGCAGTGTTGCAGTCACAGAGTACCAAGTGTTATATTTACAGAGTAGTAAGGTTTTGCCTCATGGATCAGTGTAAACCACGGTTACAGCCCTGGGAAAGAAGAAAATCCATTAATTCTTGGTACAATGGTAAGGATCCCATTTCCCCGGTGGGGGCGGGGAAACCTCTGCTTTCAGCCTCCCCCTCGCCTCCACTTACCTGGCCAGTGGAGCAGGAAGGCAGGGGAACAGACCTCCCAGGTGCACTTCTGGCCGGGGTGGCACGACGATGTCACTGACGTCATCCTGCCACCCCAGGAGCACTCCCGTGCTTCACTGCGAGCTGATCTGGGCCCCAAATGGGCCCAATTGGACCTGTTTGAGGCCCAAATCGGCCTACTGTGAAGCAGGCACGCGCCCCCCTGCACCTGCGCTGTGACATCGCCGGAAGTGCCGTCGCCGGAAGTGATGTCACAGTGCAGCTGCAAGTAAAGAAAAAAGAGGGCAAGAAAGAGGTAAGAGCCAGGTCTCCCCCCACCTCCTGCCAGGAGATTAGTAACCCTACACAGCAGGCACAGGGAACCTAGTAACCCTACACAGCAGGCACAGGGAAAACTACAGACTCATGACATATATGAACTGAAATCAGTCCCAGTGTCTGGTCTGTTTGACCCCGACCACCTGCATTTTTTTGAAAATAGGCACAGGATAATCCCCACCTTGTTTTGGCCCCGAAGGGTCCCAGGAAGAAGCACCAAGGAATGGGTAGTTAATTAGAAACTGCCCTTCTTTTTCTGTTTAAGACAATATATGGCACATGTTTCACCAAGTCCACAGGTCACTGTTCCTATAGTACAGCATTTTTTTTAAATGAATTCCTAAAAGAATATTGTATGCATTAAAATGAGTATGCTGCTAGTAAGTAATTACTCGTTCTCTCTGCTTTATGGATGGTGAACGTACTTCAAAGCTTCAGTGAAGACAGAAGAGCTGGAAAGTTAGAAGAATTGCCTAAGAAAGAAAGTGGCATGGGACGGCAAACCCCCCACCCCCCAAAATCCACAGGAAAATAAATGAAACCTATATTTAGAAGACAGTTTCTCAAACACCGGGATTTCTCAGAATCTGGAAAGAGAAATGAACCCTCCTCTTTCAGAAAACCAACCATTATTTTAGGCTGTTCTCAGAAACTATAATAATTTATCATTTATACAGCAATTATAATGTGAATAGTTCTGTAGAACCAGTAACTCATGCACCCTCATAACAAACCCAAGCTCCTAGTATCACCGACTAGTACAGAAGGCCTGCTCAGTTGGTTTTCAGCTGAGCTGTTATTTGAATCCAAATTCACCCCCATTTCCTATGCAATCTGAAACTGCCCCATTGTTTATTTATTTTAAACCTAAGCTTGGCTATTAAGGTCCTTGACCGTTTGCATGATCAATAAAACCAGAAATGACCGCAAACCAATATAATTAATGGGGGGGGGGGGGAAATCCCTGGTAAATTATAAAAACACTTGCCTATAAATAAGGGGTGCCATTCCAGCAATCCCCAACATTGTCTGACAGTACCTCAAAAAGTGGGTGGTGAGCGGGAAATGGGATAGGCGCCCTGGTACACACCACCACTTTCGACAAAACGTTGGAAGTGACGTCATGACATTTGGGGGGGGGCTCTAGGTTTGGGGCATCACCCCTCCCCCCATATCTTGATATCACTCCTGGTTTTTCACCAAAAGTGATGTCACACATTGGCACGATCGGGCTACCCTGACCCCCATCCCCCAAACCTTCCCAGGTTGCCAGGCAGTGGCCCGGCACGCCTAACATAAACAAAAAACTTCGATCTTAAAAATCTGCAGAAATCAAACATTTCCTAAAAGCTGGGAAAAGTAAAATAAAAACAGGGAGAAGATACCTCTCAACAAAATACTGTCTTTAAAAAAAAAACAACAACACCAGGCCTAAGTAAATCAGAGCAGGATAACAAGGGATTATTACAGGGGGTGAGAGAAGGCACACACACACAACCACAGCTGAAGACCAACAAGAAGGCCTTGTGGCTTAGACCTGCTTGCTTCAGACAATGGGGGCAGGTGGAGGGGGCGTCCAAAGAAAATTCTAAACATCAGGCAAATAAAAATGGAACAGGTCATCCTTTACACACCCTAGCCCTAAATCCTAAGTTCTGAGCCCATAGTGTAACCACCACAATACCTCTGCAACAGAATTCTCCAGACCACCATGACTGGTTTCTGTCAGTCATCCCCATCGATAACAATAGGCTTGGACCAGACGAGCTGTGCACAGGACTGCACTCTTCGTGTACGAAAGCGGACCTGGTTACCCTGAGCCTTAATAAGGGTAGGCACACTGGATGCGGGGGCTGATGCTGAAGATCTCTTTTGGTGCAAAACATGGCAGGGAAAACACTGCACGATGGCGCAGTAATGGCACCAACAGGCCAGTGCCACACTAGCCATGTAGGCCGCCAGTTCGTTCCTGGGCTTGCTTCAAGGTGCTTAGTGGTTCAAGCTCAAAATAACTGAAAGCCAATTTCTGCCCATATCAACATGGCTAAGCTCTAAAATCCAGTGGCAGGACATATGCAAGGGATATGCATCTGGGGAAAAAATCAGTTTCAGATTTTGGGAAGGGCATAAGACTAGTACTCCAGGTTATTCAGGTCTCCCATACCATTTCAATATTCAGATTTAGGTTTTTGGTTTTTTGTGTTTGCTTGTTCTGAAAATTTTGGGATATGTTATTCCCTATAGGGAATCTTTCCTGGGAGCTAGATTGGTAGTTTTTCAAGCAAATAAAGGGGAACCAAGCCCTTCTTGTCCACTAAAAGTCTTTCCAAGTTTCAAGTAAATTCGATCAAGGGGTCCAGTTCTATGCGACCTTCTACAAGGCGTCTCCTGCCATCGAACTTGTCGCCATTGTTTTCTAAGGGGAAAAAAACAAACACCATGCTTTCTGCTGGGAAAAATAAACCCCAATAGCCAAACACACAAGAGCAGGCAACTACTGGCCAAAAGGTTCCCAATGCAAACAGAACCAACAAGGCTTCCTCCTAGCCAGAGGCAGAGCTGCATCAGCCGGGCTGGAAGAAGGAGCACAGGGGCTGTGAGCTTTGAAATGTAAAGGTGTCCTCCTCACCCAATGGCTCTTGGCCTGTGGTTCTTAGCCTGGGGAATCAAGCCTGGGGACCCGATAAGTCCACCCCCCCCACACACACACACTTTCTTTCAGGGCCAAGGTTACTCACAGAAAGTAGATTCCAGAGAGAAAATCTATTTTGTGCTGCAGTTAGCAGCAGTTTTTTGAGAGAAAATGATGACTATTGAAGGACCATTTCCAGTTACCTGCCAGGGCTGTGCTATGTTTGTCTTCTTCTCTAAGGACAAAGGCTTCATTTGTCAGGAGTGCAAGCCGGTAGTGTTACTAGAGGAAAAACTGAACAGCCTGGGGGAGTGGATTGGCACCCCTCAAGAGATCAAAGGACAAGATTGGATTGGTTGGTTCATTCAAGAAAGCTCAACAGTCAAATATGATTGGAGCAAGCCAAGTCCCAGCAGCACTGGGACCTTGCTTAGCTTCTGAGATCTGACGAGATCAGGCTCACCCGGACGACCCAGGTCAGGGCATCCACAGACGGTAAACCTCTGAATACTAATGCTGGGAGGGAACTCCAGGGGAAGGCCTGAGCACCTCTGACTTGTTCGTTGGTCCTGAAGGGCAACTGCTGGTTGGCTTTTATACAAAATGGGATGGTGGAGTAGGTGAACCGTTGGTCTGATTCATCAGGGCTCTTCTTATGTTTTTAAACAAGAGAGGGAAGTCATCAGTTAGTGACTGCTTGGAATGACGGATCAACCATACCTTTAGAGAGAAAGTCTCAGGGCCAAACTAGACAAATGTGTGACACAAACTGGACTGGGGGAGTTTTCTGATCCAGCTTAAAGTCTCGTGTAACATCAATGACCTAAAAGTCCCATATGCAATTCAACTCAGTGTTACCCAAGGAGGAGATCTCCTTGCGAGTTGGAGGAATTAGTGTGCAAGGAGAGGCAGCAAAAGATGGGTAGCTGTGAGCTCTTCACCTATGTATACAAGGATTGTCCCTGCTAGAGAACTCTTTTAATAAACAGGCAGATGTTCCATCAAAAGGAGTTTTTATTGAAAAACAGTAGCATGTAAAAACACACAACCTACATAGAGAGCTAACTAGAAAGCAGTGACGACAACTGGATAGAGTTTGAGGGACTGCATATAGTTACCACCCTGAAAAGGGTGTCTGGGAGGGAGAGAGTGTTAAGTGACTGGTGCGTCAAAGCAGAAGAGCTTGAACAGAGGTCCAAGGGTGGATGCTGGGTCCGAAAGCATGCACAAAACTATGGCGGAAGGGTAGTCCAATTATACCATGGAACATACCCTGGGGCAAGATTACGTCTTCTGCCCCCCAAACAACTTAATGGTTGTCTCTGGAGTGAGGCAATAAACTGGGAAGGTGATGACTGATGACCCAAGATGGATAGATGGATAAGGTTATCAGAACCCAGAATCATCCAAGAAGTGGATAAAGGAAAATTGGTAGGGGATGTTAAGGTGATTAACTCAGGAACTCTGGAAAGACCCTATTGTCTTAGGATTGTCTTTGCACATCTCTGGGGCAAGGGGGCTGAAAGCTGGTCTCGCCTGATGGTTCACATGCTAGTTATCGTCCGTCTCCCGACCGGGATCTGACTTCCATTTTTCTTCACAGCTTGGGCAGTATTTTGTTTTTAAAACACTTACAGAGAGTGTCTTATGATATATTCATACACCTTCTTAACATCGAGCGCAAGTCTGACCGCCGACATCAGGACGGAGCAATGCCCAAGGGGGGGGGCAGCTTCTTCCCATGTCATTTTCCCAAGTCAAACAGCCCCCCTGGGGGATGCTCTTTGTCCCACACCACACACATTGTCTAGTTTGGCCTCGATGCTCCAACACATGTTTTTTCACCACAATTACCGCAAAGGAACATATTTACTGAAAGATGGTTACCCACTAAGAAGTACTGAATGGAAAATCCTAGTCAGTTTTGGCATTATGGCTACCAATATGGGAAGTTCCCTCTTGATGCACCCCTGAATCAACTGCATCAATTTCAATCATGAGGATACTGACACGTCCCTTTCAAGAGCCGCAGTGCTGCCAACTGCAATCATCTTTTGGCTCTACTTGTGTTGCTTTAGGCAACACAAGATCGATATGTACAGTCTGAGCACCTTTTACCTGTTTTATAAGCAATAGTAGTAAGGGATTTTTTTAAAAAAATCATCCTGGTTCTTTATTTTGCATGAGCTGCTGAACAACAACAAAGATTCCCGTCCTATTTTTTTTTCCCTGAGCAAACATATTATCTTCTTGATTAATGGGAATAAGCTGGACTGTCATTTACAAGAAGTATCACAGATGCAAATTCAAGCGTAGACATACCAAATTGTCCATGAAGCCAAGCTTTTAAATTAGTTTCAGGGAAAAGGGCACTGTATAATAAACCTTTATTTTCAATAACATTAGGTAAAGGCTGAAAATTACAATAGGCCAGGTAGCATGTCACCACTGATATACTACAACACTTCTTTATGAGCAAATTACAATCCGGAGAGCTAATAATAAAAAGAAGTGATGCTGAGATGATGAATTGATGCTATGCAATTAGACCTATTAGAATTCACCAGAGTCGACAGGCAATAATCAAACCACTTTCATGCTGCCCGTTGCAATTATCTTTGCACTTAAGAATCAACAAAGCACATAATGACTTGCACTCGATTAAGAAATTCATGAGAAATGGAATTTTAATTAGTGCGTGGAAAATTTGGGCCATTTATTACTTTAAAGGACAAACAGATTGTGAAAACTATGAGTCGTTGTCAATGCTCAAAGAGGAAGGGAAGTTTGAGATGAATGCCGAGA
The DNA here is from genome assembly GCF_028583425.1 of Eublepharis macularius. Taxonomy (NCBI): domain Eukaryota; kingdom Metazoa; phylum Chordata; class Lepidosauria; order Squamata; family Eublepharidae; genus Eublepharis; species Eublepharis macularius. The sequence continues at coordinate 9,573,739 of NC_072790.1, forward strand.
TGTTCTGGAAACAATGGGGGGAATCCTAAAGAGTTCTTGGGAAATGGTAGGCCCATCATTTATATGCAGATCTTGACAAAAAAAGCTTTGTTTGAGTGAAAAACAAGCCCTTTTGATAATATTTTTGATTACCGGTAAGCAAAGCACACTGGCTCTTGACAAGGCCTAGAGTACTCTGTCTTGATAATACCTGCCTCCACTTTCCAATGCAAGGGAGAAATAGAAACAAAACTAAGTACAGCTATCATTTAAATTCTAATAATCCTGATGGTTGGATAAAATTGGCTTTAAACAATTCCAGCTTAGAAGATACTCCACCAACTTCAAATAGGAGTTTTCACAGGCATTATTTTCATTTATTTTAAAGTAAGCCCCACCATTGATACCTTATGTTCCTCGGGATAAGAAAAAATATTACGATAAAAGAAGGCCAAATTACATATTGAAAGTAAATATAGAATCCACTTTGTAGAAAAGAAAACGTTACAAATATATTGTGAATATCCTGAAGAATTTGAACACGGCAGGTGGCTCCACTGACATCCGCACCAGAGTTAAATGGAATATTTTATTTGTTTAAGTTACTTATAGTCAGTCTTTCTCATTGAGATTCAAGGCAGATTACAGATTGTGGGTCAGTACATCAAAGATCTTGACCTAGGGCAATATATTGCTGATTGGCGGAAATTGAAACAATTTTTGGGAAAAAAATGGGATGTAAAAGGAGAACTGTGGCAGTTTGAGAATTTTTAAAGAAAAATGAGGATAAGGGAAGAGAGAAGGGATCTTGCCATTTAGGGGGAATATAACTATAATCTAAGCTAGTATTAGGGTTAGGGGAATTTTTTTAGAATTAATAAATATATGACAATAAGAGTAGTTAAATAAATATATTAATGTGGTATATTATATATAATACATCATGTTAGAGGATCAGATTGTATACTATATTATGTGATTGTGTTATACTGTGTTGGGTGCTGTGCTACATTGGTGGCATGGCACACAGTAGGGGTTTTATAATACACATTATATTTGACAGAATATATATTTAAAGGAAATAGAATAAGTTTAAAATAACATCCTTGTTACATATTATACTACATTACACTGTTATGTTATATTGAGGGGTATAAGATGTATATTATATTGATAGTATATTTGATAGAATATGTGTAAAAGAATTAGATAGTGCTTAGAGTAAGGGATATTATGATTACATGTGGTAGGAAAGTACAAATGAAATAGATTTAAGTAATAAGAAGGGTTAGGGGTTGGAAAGCTGTTGGAAGTCGATAGGGAGGGGGGAGGAAAAGGGTGGGGGATAGGGTCAATTAGATATTAAGGGAATGTATGTATTAAACTTGGAATTTTTACTCACCAATAATTTTTTTTTTAAAAAAAAAGATTGTGGGTCAGTACAGTTCATTTCAAAGACAGTGCAATGCACACGTAATAGGATATATACCTGCAAATTTGCAAAGATTTAAAACTAGCAGAAACCCAACACTGAGTTGAAGAAATGCTGAAACGGAGCATAAGCAAGTCTAAGACTGACATATCAAACGCTGACTCCGGAGATGCCCTAGTTGATTGATTAGACTGCAGAGCAGCAAAGGTTAAGTGCCAGGGCCCCCAGATTTCCATGCAGGATATTTACAAGACGAGGTTTTAGGAGCATGGCCTTCTCCCCACTGCACACTTTTTTAAAAAACACCGTGCTTGAGGAAGAGTTTTTGTGATCTTGAAAGCTTGCACAATCTTTTATGTTATGTTGGTTGGTCCTGATAAGAGATATTGCAAAGCTTTTGCAAATAAGTTGGCCATCCCGTTTTCCCTCAGCCCCAGGCAAGGATAATTCCTGGAGAATTTTTCTTTTTTTATACTGCCTCTCAGGATGGTTGGAGTTCCCTGTGCCCATAAAAAAAAATTGTCAGTCGTTTTGTGTCATGGTCAGGGCTGGGGTTCCCGCTTGGGAGGGCGCTGGGCTGAGCGGGAGGCAGAAAGCAAGAGTCCAAAACACACCGGGGTCGAGAGCCAGAGAGTCTGTCCATCAGGGGAGCAAGCAGAGGAGAGTCAGAAAGCTGAGCCGAGGTCTGAATGCCGAGTCGTCAGCTGCATGCAGAGACAGGCAAGAGGTGGTCGAGGACGAAGCCGAGGTCAGGGCACAGGAGGTCTATCCGAGCGAGGGCAGGGTCCAAGGCAGGGGTGAAACTTACGGGAGCCGAGCTGCTGGGCACAAGGAGTGATGAACGACGTTTCCCTTATAAGCTCAGGAGGGCCGAGTGTCTCTCCTTGATTGGCCCGCCTCGTCTTTGGTGGTCAGCTCCACCCATCGTTGCGCTTGCAGGCGCGCGCTCCTTCACCGTTCCCAAGCCACCTCCCTTGTTCGAGCCTTCTGCCTTGCTGACGGCTCAGAAGGCTCGGCTGTCCGAGGTGCCGGTCCCTTCTCCTCTCTGCGCCCCCCCTCACCTTCACTATCCTGTGCCGAGGGACCGGGTTGCTGGTCGCTAGATGGTACCTCAGGGGCTGCAGGTGGGTCTCCCACTGGCTTTTCCAGCCCCTCCTCAGAGGAGGAGGAATCATCCGCAGGTAGAGAGCCCAGCTGGCGTGGGTCTCTGACATTTTGGTTATGATCAGGTTAGGATGAGATTCGTCATGCTTATGGGAGCAGTATGTTAATGATCAGATATTTTGGAGGCCTTTCATTCATAGGGATGCTAGAAGTCAGAAGCAACTTGATGGCATATAACACACACACACATACACAATGGAAGCAGAGGTGCTGAAGTGCCCACTTTTTGAATTGCCACTGTCAAGAGGGGAAGGCATAGTTAAGGGTTGTATCTCCCAGTTATGGGTTGTGTTTGGCATATATATATATATATATATATATATCTGCCAAAAGTTCTCCAATTAACATTTATTATTTTATTATTTATTACTTCCATTTATAAACCGCCCATCCTCCGGGGCTCTGGGCGGTGAACATCAGTTAAAATCAATAAAAACAGAAAAACAATAATTCTAAAATCAACATACAATAAGCAATAATAAAATAAATTAACCAAATACATTAAGGTGCAATGGTGGGGAGAACCCCCCACCCCACCCCAAAGGTGGGAGGCCGACATGGCACCGCCCCCTTCCATCACTGAATGCCTGGCGGAACAGCTCTGTCTTACAGGCCCGGTGGAACAATAATATGTCCCGCTGGGCCCGGGTCTCCATTGACAGAGCGTTCCACCAGGCTGGAGCCAGGACTGAAAAGGCCCTGGCCCTGGATGAAGCGAGGCAAGCTTCCTTAGGGACCACCAGTAAACATTTATCTGCTGACCGAAGCAGTCTCCAGGGAACATACAGGGAGAGGCGATCCCGAAGATATGCCGGTCCCAACCTGCTCAGGGTTGGGACCAACATATGGTTTAGGTTGCCCCCGAAGACTAATTTTTGGGCACACAGATTCAAAACCTCATTCATTTGGTTGTGTGTTGAATAAAAATCTTCTGATAACTCATCAGCTGTCCCCCCAGGGAGGGGTTGGTTCTGGTTGTTTTCCCAGTAGCTGACTATCAAACTGGTTGCCATGGCACCTTTTACTGGACATTGGGAAAAGATGAGTAACGTGCCTCTTTCTGCTGAAACATTTCAGTAGTAAACCTGCCTGTCTGGAATAAGATATCAAAGACAAGCGAAGCATTTAGTTCTCACAAGATGCTATTTACTCTTATAGTCTAATAAAGACACTCTTCGAGTGAAAGATAAAGTCTCTCTGTTGCTGTCCCAATAACTTGCACACAATGTTTGATTGTGCAGGGTTCATTGCCCCATTTAATGGGGGGAGAGTAGCAAAAGAGCATTGCGTAAAGCTAGTAGGAAATACTGATACAGAAAGTGCTCCCTCCCCTAAAATAGCTTGACATTGGTTGGGGGGTGGAGACAAGTGGAGAGTCTCTTTCTTACTCTCCTCTACTATATCACACTATCTATACACACTAGGAAGAAAAATTCCTATAAATGATGTTTAGCATCTGATGAATAAGCAACCACTTGAGAGAGGTGTCATTTTTGCTGTGGTGTGTGGACAGGCTAAGACCACGTAAGTGAGGAATGGAGAAAGCTTCCTGTTTTCTTACTGGAGTTAAATTTAAGGACTTCCCTTGAAAGTAATTAGGTTTGGTTTCCACAGTCTGAATCATAGAATCATAGGATTGGAAGGGTCATCTAGTCTAACCCCCTGCACAATGCAGGAAATTCACTACTATCTCTCCTTCCACCACACATACCCGATGACCCTTGCTTCATGCCCAGGAGATGGCAAAACACCTCCAGGGTCCCTAGCCAAACTGGCTTGGGGAAAATTGCTAATTGAGCCCAAGGTGGTGATCGGAATTACCCAGGGCATGCAAGAACCCTTCCTGCCCTCCCCCTCATGATCTGCCCAGGTTCACAGAATAAAGATTGCTGTCAGATGGTCATCTAGTCTCTGCTTAAAAACCTCCAAGGAAGGAGAGCCCACCACCTCCCCAGGAAGTCTGTTCCACTGAGGGACCGCTCTAACTGTCAGGAAGTTCTTCCTAATGTTTAGCCAAAAGCTCTTTTGATTTAATTTCAAGCGGTTGGTTCTGGTCCGACCTTCTGGGGCAGCAGAAAACAACTCTCTGCCATCCTCTATATGATAGCCCTTCAAGTACTACAAGATGGTTATCATATCACCTCTCAGTCGTCTCCTCTCCAGGCTAAACATTCCAAGCTCCTTCAACCTTTCCTCAGAGGACTTGGACTCCAGAGCCCTCACCATCTTCGTTGCCCTCCTCTGGACTTGCTCCAGCTTGTCTACGTCCTTCTTTAGTTGTGGTGCCCAAAATGACCACAATACTCTAGGTGAGGTCTAACCAGAGCAGAGTAAAGTGATACCATCACTTTGCATGATCTGGATAGCCCGAAACCACATTTGCCTTTTTAGCTACCACACCACACAGTTATTGCAGTGAAGATTTTAAAAAGAAAAGGAAGTTCATTGTAGTAAATCTCTTTGGGATCCCAGGACATCTGAAGGGTCAAAAGTTCAGAGATAGTGTAAGGATGCCGGGCACCTCTCAAAAGATTTCACTTCATGAGTAAAAGTTCTTTATTGATAAGATGCCAGTATCATACACATACACCATCCTTGCTAGGATTGGTGGCTACAGACACGTATCACACAGATATAGGTTCCCCAAGGCTACTCCTAAATCCCCTCCTTTCTCCTAACAGTCCTCTAACTCTACATTCAGGAAAACAGGCTGTGTGATTCATGGACTGCTCAAGGTCAAGCAGGCTCCCAGGCTCGGGAGAGATTACAACAGGAATGAACACCCTGCATTCTGAGGGCCAAGCTACACATGACGAATGACACTTGAACGACAAGTGGATTTAGTGGAGGGCAAGTGAACAGGGAGAAACACACTTGCTGTTCAAGTGTCATTCGTCATGTGTAGCTTGGCCCTGAGTTTCCCACCCAGGGTTCAAATAACAGAAACACCCCAGAAAAACCCCAATTGCATCAGCTTCAGCTGCAGGGGTGGGGGGGTGATCCTGAGCACCTGACAGAGAGAGTGTTTGAGCACAGGGAAAGCAGAGTTATCAGCATGCATCTTTCAGAAGCCCAATAATACCCTCATCATTAATATGCCATGGTTACTCGAGAGACTCTCTCCCCCTAATTTGTGCAAAAAGGATGCTATGGAAAATTGCTGCATGTATGAAATAGATAGCAATGTTTGTCTAGTTGCTTCTTTGTTGATTTAAATGACCTCTTTTGAACACTGAATTGCTTTTTAAGGGGGAGGGTATGAATTAGCTGTACCACAAATATGCCTGAGAAAGAATATTCACAATATTTTAAAATATGCCTACAGAAGACAACAACTAAAGAAAAAGGTCTTCTGCGAGCCCACACTGTGATCTGGTCATGTTGGACATGACAAAATTGAAAGAAAAGTTTAACAGTCAGGAGGACAAAGAGGCAATGGGCAGGCTAGGTATTTAGTCCTCACTGAAATTGCTGCCTCAGACAGACTCTGCAACTCCTTTCCACACAATTTGCTGCAGACACACTGCATTATTTGGGTTTGTTCAATGTGTAATTTTTTGGAGCGCTCTGAAATGTGTAAATGTCAATGGCATCTTGGAAAGGCCATCGGTCTTTGCTTTAGTGAAGGACAACAGCTAATTCACAATCCTTCCAAACAAATTTTTTTCTTTTTCACTTTTCTTTAAAACTTTTGGCAGATTAGTGGAGGGAGATTTTATCCATATTTGCAAAATTCCACCAACTTTTTAAATGCTGTTTTTCAAAACACATGCGATTAATAAATCAGTGGCTGGAAAGAAAAATCTCATACTCAAACCAGATTTAATAGAGCTCTTTCCCCTTCTGCTATTCATTCATTCACTCATTCGTTCATTCTTTAATAAAAGTTGCGTTGTGCCTCAGGACCAATTCAAACATGACAAAAACACAGCTCATAAGTCTGCCCAAGTTTTTCTAACACACGCTCAATGTGCGTGTGTTTGTGTGTGTGCATCTGTTTATATGCACAGGATGTTAGGAAAATGCAAAGACACTATGCAATTGGAGCTTTAGAGTGGAATAGATAAAATGTGCAGATAAGTAAGAGATCAATAAACTTCTGTATGATCAAATAGCAACAGGAGTGTGACTTCTGTAGTATCACATGCAGAATGTTCAATCATGGTTATATCTTCAGTATTATGCCCCATTAGACAAGTTTGATTTGCTTTTGCGGTTTTGTTAGTTTTGAAGAAGATCTCTTGAAAGCAAATGAGATCATTGTTCTGTCCATGTTAATTGCTCCTGTGATGCCATTCGCAGCATCCACTGACTTGAAAATTCACTACGGAGTGATAACCAGTTTGTTAGAAATGTTACCAACTATACAAAAAAAAAACCCTAAAAGGTTTTTAAATATTAATAGCACTTGAATGTTTTCTCTCCCAGATGGTGAAGCAGCTGACTGCTGCTCCCCTCTGTAACACAGCGCTATTTATCCTCTGAATGTCCCTAGTTTAAGAGTGCTTTAATCTTTTGTTGCTGTTGTAAAACTTGATCTACTATGGGACAACATAATTAAGTGTCAGGTTTTGGATGTACAATAGGAGCTGCAGCTAGAATAATCCCAGTTGTACATCAGCAATAATTCATCCTTGAGCTGAACGATAGCAGAATTCTAGATTATTAGCTGAAGGGCACAATATTTTAGCTCTCTCGTCACTGGACCAAGGTGTGTTTTCAAATGACACGCTAAGGTTTCTGTACGGTGGCTCTCCTTGCCTCTCTCCACTTCCATTAGCCTAATAAAAAGGTTTACTGCACTCCGATAGTATACAGGACTACACAGTGCAGCCAACTGCAAAGAAACAGCATTTTCATTTGAAAGATCTGATGCTCTCTTGTCTGCTCATTCTCATAAAAGGTATGAAGATGCTGTGAAATCAAGTATAACGTGCTGAATCTGAAGGAACTGAGTTTCCCATCAGAATCTTAATTTTTTTAAAAAAAGATCATATGGGGGAATTAAATTAAAAAGATCATTAGTTACCTTTCTAAGCTAATCACATGGTCATATTTCCTCCTACTATTACTATTTGGAAATATTGGTAGTTATAATTAGACGTGGGCACAAACCAAAAAAAATTAATGAACCGGCGGTTCATGGTTTGGTGCCGACGACGAACCCAAACCAGTGAACCACAACGAACATTTCCCGCTGACAAACCGGTTCGAGGTTCATGGTTCGTGGGCGTCAGAACGGCCCCCGTTGGACTTAGAGAGCCAATATTCCCAGGGAGTGTTTAGCAGGCTCTCCTCCAGCCAGCACCCAAGTTTGGTCAAGATTGCAATAGGGGTCTTGGAGTTATGCCCTCTCCAATCCGAGGCCCCCAGGAAACTCCCATTCGATACAATTAGAGCCACCAGTTGACATTGGCCCAGTGTACAAGGGGTTGGCCGTCAGAACTGCCTATCAGGGTTTGCAGGGATGAGATTGGAGTGGCCATGGCTACAGAACACCCCCCTTCCCAATCCCTCCCCCCGGGTGTCTTCTCCCATGTAACCAATTGTAACCAATTTGCAGCTCCATGGTTGGAAGGAAGACCTGCCGATCAAGGTAAGCTGGGCTTCGATTCAGGTTTCCAGGGCGACAGAAGGAGTGCAGACAGAGTTCAGGCATTCCCCCAGCTCTGTTTCCAAGGGAATTGATTTATGTTGCCTGACTATCTCGCTTCACGAACCACGGGCAAACACAACGAATCAGGCTTCCAACGAACGCTGGTTCATTGGCCATGGACCCTCACAAACCGCCAGTTTGCGAACAGACAATCAGGCGGTTCTTGGGTTTTTTTGGTGCGTAATGCAGTTCGTGCCCATGTCTAGTTATAATATTCACCGGTAAGATGTATCTGAATTTTTCTTTCCTAGAGCTTGGTGGAAAAGGGACCGTCCCTGTGTGTTAACGTTCTTCTGCTCTCTCCTCTGGATTAAAACCCACCTTAGCCCTAGCTACATTTAAATGGCAGCACTAAGTCTTTTAAACATGTAAAAGCACTAACAGAAAAGGATTCTTTTTAACAATTGTATGGTGGAAAAGGATGCTTAGATATCATAATTGGTCTGGAACACATGGATACTTTGGGATTGTGCATGAAAGAATGTACAGAAATTTCCCTTGGTTGGTTAGCTTTATCTGCCATAGGCTCTAGAACGCAACATAAGAGCAAGTAAGTTAACCTTTAACAAATAAACTTTGTATTTCTCATCTCCCTGCTCTACTGAAAGAGCCAATTCACACAGGCCCTCAACAGTTTAACTTGTGTAGCCCACATTCCATTGTAGAAAATATGCTATTTGATGTCCGGCCTATATTTATCCGTATGAGGCTACTACCTTTCCATGTTGATCTACACCTTCTTTGCCCTGTGTGGGGGAGACAAATATTCTATAAGTGTGTGTGTGTGCGTACACGCACAAGTGCATGCACACACGACTCTTCTGCAGTCTACTTCATGTAGAACCAACAACCTGTGAATTGAAGTAATGATGAACTCTTCTGAAATCTACAGTCAGCCAGCATACGTAGGGTATTGAATGTATTGGAATGCGTGCAGGGACAAATTAAGGATTAATGCATTTATTTTTTTAAAATAACTATAAGGATGTGAACTAGAACTTCAGCTGTTAGTACTACTCAACCATGACTTTCTGGCTTCTTAGTAAATGTTATAATTGATGCTGAATTTTGATGCTTTGGATACATACTGTGAACTATGGTAACCGTGGGGAGTTTGTAATTATGTGGAGGATTCATTGATGTATCTGTCTGTGAATTAACAGCTTATTTCCAAAACGATTTTGAACATCTGCCTTAAGCTATGCAACTATGAATAAAAGAAGCTTTAAAAAAAACCCACTCAATCTGTTCATTAGTAAAAAGGATTTACTGAATTCATTTTATTTTAAGAGGTTGCAGTTGCTAACCAAAACACATGCAAACCCACTAGACTGCACCAAGCCTAAAATTTCTGTGGTTTGCTCCCCCACCCCCCTATGTAAGAATTCCATGTTTTATTTATTTTTAATTATTTATGTCATTTATATTCCGTCTTTCTCACTGCGACTCAAGGCAGATTACATAGTGTGAGATTATTACAATCAGTGGCAAGGACAAAGGCAGGCATTTCCATAAACAGTGTCAAGAACATTTCCATGAACAATGTCATGGGGTAAATGAATATAATTTTACAAAGACATAGTATTAGAAAGGATCCAGTATGGGGTTGAGGAATTGCTGAAACAGAACATAATTAATTCTAGGACTTACATTAAACAACATAAAACACAGGTAGTATGTAGGAGTACATATTTAAAGCAACAGATAATATGTAAGGCAACATAATGGTGAAATCTATGGTTTCTAACTCATTAGCAAAATATCTGGGACCCCTTTACTACAATACTACCCTCTTAGCTGAGAAAAAAGTCCTTTTTGAATAATTCAGCTTTGCATTGTTTGCGGAAAGCCAGGAGCGTGGGGGCTCTCCTGACCTCCTCAGGCAGGCTGTTCCATAGGGTAGGGGCCACCACAGAGAAGGCTCGTGTACGGGCTGCTGTTGATTTCTCCCGTGTACAGGCTGGCACCTGCAAGAGACCCTGTTCAGATGAGCGAAGCTGCCGTGGAGGGACATAGGGAGGGAGGCGGTCCCGTAGGAATGCTGGACCAAGGCTGTGAAGGGCTTTGTATGTAATAATTCCTCCCAAGCGATTTCTGGGGGTACCCCATCCACCAAAAGCAGATTCTTGGGGGGTATTTTCGGTTGCCACGGGATCTGAAAAAAACTGCCCCCCCTCCCCCGGTGCCTGTGGAAATTCTAGATGGGATCCAAGACCACTGTATATAAACCACACGTAGGACTGCCAGGTGTTATTGGATCCAAAATTGTTTCACCTACAGGGAATTTTGATAGGAGTCAAATCTACAGATCAAGTCAAATGGCCTAGAATGGGGGTAAACATGAAACCTGAAAATCTTTACTTTACTTTACTTTACTTTAATTGAATTTTTATACCGCCCATCTCCCGAAGGACTCAGGGCGGTGTACAGCAAAAGTAAAACATACAAATATGAAACAATAAGAATATAAAATATAAACATATTAAATAATTTAACTAAAAACAGGACAATTCACTTAAAACACATTTAGGCCAGCCCCGCTTGTTGGAATAATAACGTCTTAAGGGCACGGCGAAAGGTGTGTAGGTCAGGGACCATACGGATCTCCGGGGGCAATTCATTCCAGAGGGCAGGTGCCCCGACAGAGAAGGCTCTCCCCCTGGGGGTCACCAGCCGACATTGTCTGACCGACGGCACCCTGAGGAGGCCCTCTCTGTGGGAGCATACCGGCCTGTGGGAGGCTATCGGTAGCAGCAAGCGATCTCGTAAATACCTAGGCCCTAAGCCACGGAACGCTCTGAAGATGGTAACCAGCACCTTGAAGCGCCTGAGAGAATATATTGGAGTGAGTGGACTTTAAGACCTGTTAAAAGGTAGTGCTACAGGCTTGAGAGGGGTTGGCAGGCTAATTGCCTGCACCTGCGTGAATTTGGCACATTGATGTGTCGTCCTGCCTTATCTCCTCTCACTAGTTTCTCAGGGCAACAATTGTTTAGTGGAGGTTTGCCTTGATTGGCTGGATTCGCTTTAAGGTGGTCCTGTTTCTAGCCATGGCAAAAAAGGGGTGCAGTTTTGCTTGCTTCAGACACTGCTGCACCACTGCTTTTGATCTGAACGTCGCAAGACTTGTTATCACGCGGAGGAGTCCGTTGGTGAGGCCGACCTGTGGGAGTGTTAGTCAGCTAATCTAAGTGTTCAGTTATGTTAGCCCTAATTAACCTTTTAGTGAGGATTTGTTATTTTGTAGACACTTGCAAATTCTGAGTTCTTTAGAATAAAGAGCTTTTTTTTTCTGTGTGCCTTGGTTTACTGTCTCTGCACCATAAACTGTGTACACTGGGCGAACTCACCTCTAAGGACAGAGGGGTTCCTTACCCTGACATCTATTTCTGAAATCATTCACTTCCTCATGAAAAGAAAGCTAGAATTCCCAATCTTTTGGATGGAATAATATGACACTTCGTATACGGGATGGAGGAATGGCTAGGCATTGAAAAATGCGAATGTTTATTGAAGGGGAGAATTCTCTTAGCATTTGATCATTTTTTCAAAATATTTGTTTTATGCTTAGCTTAGTTTTGCAGGTTTTTTTAAAATAATAAAAGCGGAAAAATGCAGCAAATAATACCCCTTAGATACACAACAGGACATCCAATTGTTAACATCAACAAAGTCTCTTCACAGCTTTTATTTTATGTCGGTCATCCTTTCTATTTTATGATTTATTAAAATATTTATATTCCACCTTTTCTTGTGGCTCAAGGAGCCTATCACATCACAATTTAAAACATTAAACACACACACACAAATAACCTCTCTCCCCCTCACTTGTAGATTTGGTATGTAGCAGTAGGGAGAAAAATACTGCCCAAGTACCAAGCAGGGATGCTGAGAATTTTGTGAAACCTGTGATCAACGTTCAAATTTTTCCTTCTCTGAAATCCCAGGTTGCTGTTTTTTTAATCACTAAAGCGATCTCTTTGAACACATCAAAGATTTCTTGCAAGCAGTATTGCATCTATGCTGTGGCAGTATTTGGCACACTGGCAGCAGCTGACTGTTGACCACACGTGCGTGATTCCTGTACCCCACATTATCATGTGCAGCTCTGGCACCAGAGCATGCCTTCCTCCTCTTCATAGTCAGGGCTCTTACCTATCCTAAAGGTGTGCACCTCCAGGGCCAAGAAAGCCATGAACAATTTAATTTCCAGTTTCCACAGGCTCAGGGGCCAAGGCACTGTAGTCCTCCAGACTACTAACACGATACTAATACTAATACAATAACTGAAGTTGACCCAGGCTCTATTTTACCCACTGAAATCCTCTCTCAAGATCATTTGCAATTCACTGTGAGCCAAGCTACAAGTGACGCCTGACACAGGTTGGATACTTGTCAGCTTCCCTCAAGTTTTGATGGGAAATGTAGGCGTCCTGGTCTTGCACCTGTAATGGAGACAGAGCCAAGATGTAAAACCAGGACGCCTACATTTCCCATCAGAACTTGAGGGAAGCTGACAAGTATCCAACCTGTGTCAGGCGTCACTTGTAGCTTGGCTCTGTGTCGTCACTCTTACAGACCAATCTAAGCATGTCTGGTTCAGAAGTCAATCCCACTGTGCTCAATGTTAAGTGTGCACAGAAATGCAGCCCCAGTTTATTATTTTGGAGACACACAGCTCAAACGTCGGTCCTGAAAATCAAACTGAGCAAGGTTTTCTTCACCACAGAGGGAAACAAAAAGGGAAAGATTCCTTTCTGCGGAGGCCTCGTCTCTAATGCTGTGTAAGGTGACAGCTATTTATCTTTTTCAGACTCCTGTCTGAAAAGTGCAACTTGGTTTGATCCTGCAGAATAAAATATATGTATATATAAGGGGGGGAAATCGCAGCAAGGAAAGCACCAGTGTTCACGCACAAAATCCCGCGAGTGATAACTGAGCAGAACTAGAATCTGTTCATCTTTAATGAGACAGCACCTAATTGATCTCCTGGTAGACTCCTGCCGTGAAAACCCCACCAGGGGTCGCCGTAAGTCAACTATGACTTGAGGGCAGGCTTTCATTTCAGGAAGACACTAAAACAACATAATGTCCGACTATCTCTTACAAGCTCCACGCACATGCCGTTTCCCTTCAGGGGCGTCTCCCTGCTGGCTGACTTTATCGCACACAGCAGAACAGGGAGAGACTCTCTTCTGAAATCAAAGGGCCAAGCTACAAGTGACGAACGACACTTGAACGGCAAGTGGATTGAGTGGAGGGCAAGTGAACAGGGAGAAATACACTTGCCGCTCAAGTGTCATTCGTCATGTGTAGCTTGGCCCAAAGACTGGTGCTTCCAACAGAAGCCAGTTTTGCTCTCTGAAAACTCATGACACAGACCAATTATTAGGGGGTTCATATACACGATCAATGAAATGTGCAATTCATCCCCAGGTTGCTTTGGATCAACATTCTCCATTAATACAAAAACATGAAAATGATTATGGTTCTTGGACCTAATGTTCCGTTGTACTTTTTGGCAGCACTGTACATTATCTGTCCTCCTAAATACTACTTACTCTCAGAGACGCTGTGAATTCCTCAGCAAATATTTTCAATAGTTGAAAGTACCTCGTTCGACAGCAATGGTCAACGGGAAGATGAAAATCTATTCTGTTCATCTCACTGTTGACCACCTTAAGTAGAGTTGCCAGCCTCCAGGTGGTGGATGAAGATCTGCCGGAATTACAACTGATCTCCAGGCGACAGAGATCAGTTCCCCCAGAGAAAACAGCTGCTTAAGAGGGTGGCATCTATGGCACTACACCCTGCTGAAGCCCCTCTCCTCCCCAAACCCTGCCATCTCCAGGCTCTACCCCCCCCCCAATCTCCAGGAATTTCCCAAACTGGAGCTGGCAACCCTAGCCTCAAGCAGTTCTCAAACAGCTTTGCAGCAGCACAAGCATCCTTACTTATTGTGTGTTTGTGTAAAGCGCCCTCAGGTTGCAGCAACAGACTAATGGTGACCCGAGCAAGGGTCTTCCAAGACAAGCGAGAAGCAGAGGTGGTCGGCCAGTGCCTGCCTCGGCAGAGTCCTCCTTGATGGTCTCCCATCCAAGCACTGACCCTGCTTAGCTTCTGAGATCTGATGAGATCAGGCTATATCTTTTTTTTTATTTTTAAGAAAATTTTATTGGGTAGGTTAATACACACATATATCTAATACATACATCAATTCCCCATAACACTCTACAACTTTTATACCGTATATTCATTAATTAAAACATATATTCCCCACCCTCCCTCCCACCCTCTCTCTTGACCCCCAACAGCACTAAAACCTTTTTAATTCTCTTCATATTTTATCTATTCTAATATTTCTAATATTCCCGTTTCGCAAAGGTAAAGTTCCTACCTAAACTTTAATTCTAATACCATATAGGCATCAGTAATTATCCATAGACCATAACTGTCCCTTCACATCCCACTTATTTTCCAGATATTCTTTAAATTTCTCCCAGTCTTGTAAAAATTCATTTGAATTTTGTTCTTTCAATTTTCTGGTTAACTTGTCCATCTCCACCATGTCCAACAGTTTTTGTATCCAGTCTTCGATCTCTGGGATCTCTGCTTGCTTCCAATACTGCGCATATCATAGTCTTGCTGCCACCGTCATATAATATAATAATGTCCTATCCATTACATTAATTTTTTCCATACTAAGTCCTAACAAAAACAGCTCAGGATTTTTCGGCAAATTACCTTTTATAATTTTCAACATTTCCGCATATATCTCGGACCAGAATTGTTTAGTGATCAGGCTATATCATGCTGCCTTCCCTCCCTCCTTACTCACTACCCACATGCTTTCAAAAGCAAGCATTCCTATTTTGGCACACTGATGCAAAAGTATAAACATACAAAGTATAGCAGAGTCGGACCCTGGGCAAGCCTCGCCTGCCATTTGCCAGATTTCTTCCTGTTCCTTCTCCAAGCAGGGACACCGTATTTGCCACATTATCTTTGTTAGTTGGGACGTGCGACGCTAGAGGGAACTCTCCAAACAACACATGGTGAGAAAGACAAAGTACCGAGAACGTGGATGTCTCCCGAAAGCTCACCTGCAGCCCCTTAAGTAATCAATAACGCTTTTGCTATCCCTCTTCTTGGCTCCTGCAGATTGATGTACTCAGTTTGCTACAAGCAAACATAATGCAGACCAATGAAAAATGAGGCCTGTGGCATTTTCATGCGACTGCAGTGCGCCTAGCTATCTTTCCTTTCCCTTCAAGCCTTACGTCCACTGGCCAAATGCCAAATGAGAAAGGGGGAGAGAGACATGAACAAAATCAAAACAAGAATGCATCCCAGAACTATTGCAGCGACTACAGTTCATAGTACAAGAATCAGGCTTGAGTGCCCTTGCAAAGGAACAGCGATTAAACACAAACACTGTCACCTCCACCTCCAAGAATAAATAAATTAAAACCATACAACCCCCCCCCCCAATATTTTGAAAAAGCAAAATAAAGTTAAGGCCGTTCACAATAAGAAAGCATTTCATTCTAATGTTCGGTGCTATTTTTGCAGCTTCCCACCATGCGTACTCAGATTATGCGCCATTCACATGGAGTCTGTGCAGTCAAGAGAGATTATTATGCAATTAGATGATGACATTTGAAGGAATTCTGCTAAATTACTTAACATCCCATAAGAATTTGTTCCAAAAGTGTGTGTGTGTTGGGGGGGAGGGGTGAGTGGCAGGAACAGAAAAACTGACAAAGTTACGTAAGTGGCTTTTTATGTTAAAAACTTGGATGAATTCAGTACAATAAATTATTTCTAATTCTAACTGGTCTTGCAGAAAACTAAAAGAGGGCATTGCAGCAACTCATGGGCCAACCAAAGGAAGACAAAAGCACTACCACGTTAGTCAGATGGAGAAAATGAGCAGCAGGGCTGACGTTAGCCCGTATTAGCAACAGCATCCACACTATCACTATACCAAGAGATTTTTCTGCTGTTATGAGCATGATTTGAAAATGATTACATATTCAGGTTCTGTCAAGCACCACACTGCCTATTCTAACTGGGAGTGGCTCTTCAAGACTTCAGGTAGCCTTTTTCACATATCCAACGTGATCCTTTTAATTGGGGGTGCCAAGGTCAGAGCCATGGAAGAATCTTTTCCTTCATTGAGTGATCTCATCTCCTCTCAATGTGCACAGGCAAATCCAAAGCCCAGTGTCCTTGCTCTCTATGCATCTCAACTAGCAGCTCCAGAGGAGTCAGCCTTGTTAGTCTGTAGTTGCAAAATAGTAGAGTCCAGTAGCACCTTTAACCAACTTTATTGTAGCACAAGCTTTCGAGAACCACAGCTCTTTTCGTCAGAGGCATCGTCAAAAGGTGCAAAGTGTAACTAAACTTCTATAGCAGGTAATTTCTGAAGTGAGTTAGTCAAAGTGCATGGCCAAGAAATTAAAGAAAAAGGAAAATTTAAAAAGCATCACTTATTTCTTTAAACTCATCTAAATGATATTGAGAAGGAGAATCATTTATTGAATTCCATTTCCATTCTGCTTATTCTAAAGAGCTGGGATGGACGAACAGTTTTAAAGATACAATAGAGTTTCCTTTTAATACAGGAACTAAAATAACCCCACAGCTAATCCCACGGCTGTTAATGCCAGCCCAAACAGGGAAGTCTTGTATCAGTCACTTCAGGCTCCACTTTAGAGAGATCTCTAGAAGAACGGAATCCCGCAATTGTGGGGCAACCCCAGAGAATGCCTTCAGAGGGCCAAGCTACAAGTGACGAATGACGCTTGAACGGCAAGTGTATTTCTCCCTGTTCACTTGCCCTCCACTCAATCCACTTGCCGTTCAAGTGTCATTTGTCACTTGTAGCTTGGCCCTTAGATACATTTGCCACCGGAATATGATGCTCGGAGGGTGACAGTGAACAGAAGCTCTTGGTTGTTGTCAAAGGTTATGATATACAAAGCAGAAATGCTTCTGAGGCACGTCAACTACTCGAAGTTGTTAAAAGGTGCAGCTGTGCTAAATATTCACCGGCTTTGATTTTGGGGCGGAAAACAGAGAAGTGGGGAGGGGGACAGAATTATGTCCCCAACAAAACTTATTTACCTTTTTCTGAGCCTGCCCATTTCCCCCTTTTGTTAGGGTTTCTTCCTTCACTCCACGACTGAGCCAAGCGGGGATAATTGAGAGAACATGAAGAAACGGCGATACCACCCAGCGAATCCGTTTAAGATGTGCTGGTGAGGCAAGTGGAGAATGAAGGCAATGACTCCCGAGGAGGTCTACGCTAGCCGCTGAAGATCTCAGTGACATCACATCTCAGGCTAACGCTTCAGTAGGTTGCACTATTCTGAAACAAACCCAATAACAAGGGACAGGACTTTTCAACTTTGGATTCGGTATTCAAAACAGGAGCCCCCTACCTAGGGCTGGATTTCAGCAGTGGATGAATATGCTTGTATAATACAACTGGGACCTTTTCAGTTGTCTCGCGTCAATAGTATCCCCTCTCTCCCTCAACCGAGTCTGCCTCACAGGACTGTTACAGGGATAAAATGAGAAAGGGAGACTGATAAAAAGCAGAATAAAAATAGAAAAGAGTCCAGTAGCACCTTTAAGACTAACCAACTTTACTGTAGCATGAGCTTTCGAGAACCACAGTTCTCTTCGTCAGATGCAACAGAGCGCTGCGGTTCTCGAAAGCTTATGCTACAGTAACGTTGCTTAGTCTTAAAGGTGCTACTGGACTCTTTTCTATTTTGCTACTACAAACTAACACGGCTAACTCCACAGAATAAAAATCTACTGGATAGAGAGAGTTCTTTTTCCTGTTCAAGTAAATCATATTCAGAGAGTTTATTGAAACGGTATCCGTAAAGCCAGTATGAAAAATTCGCCTGCCATCATGAAAAATGGTGGCATATGTACAGGCACTAAAAGTTGATGAGCTTCCTTAGAGAAGAATATAAAATGTCACTAACAGTAATAAGAGAACTGGAGCAGTCATTTGAGGTCACTTGACAAGCATTATAATACCAGAGATTTAAAAAAAAAAAAAACAGTAAGAGAAGATGAGGAGATAGAACATTTTACATTTGTTAAAGTCTGAAAAAGAAATCGCCAGAGCAAAACTCAATTTAAGTGTACATCGAGTGGGTTACATACAAGTAAAACCATACAGCTCTCTTTCCACTATTTTAATAAACAAATACCGCAAAGTTGTTATTCCATTTCTGCCAGATACTTCCATTAGCTCCTTAATTTAAGAGTTTTTCTGAAGCCCAACTACCAGGAACTACCAAATGTATGCACTTTTTTAAAACCCTCACCTCTGTAACACAGTTTCCGCAAGGCCTTCACTCTCTCCTTTGAGAAGGAGAAATAATAATTTGCAAAGTGGTTTCAGATGTGTTTTGGATTTCTGAAGGACCACTAGGATTTTCCGTAACAGCTTCAAGGACCATTCAACTTTCAAGGCAACTCTAGATTCCTAATCACACACTCTCCGATATTTCACAAATGAAACTGGCACGTACAGCCAAGGAGCCCTGCTTGAGAAACCCTCTCCATCCATACAGATAGCTGGAAACTTTTCTTCTCTCCTTCTGCCCTGGATTTGTTTACTTTTCAACAGCCTCTCTTGCACTGGCTTCCGAAGAAGCCCTCCGAATAAATCAAGAATTGTAAGAGAATTCCACAGAATATAACAAAATATTTACTCTTTTTAATGTCGGTGCCAGCTAGAGCTCTCCTGCTAGGCTGCTGCTTGACTGACCTTCTAGGGCTGCACGGGGAGAAGTGTGGTTGCTTGGAGAGGCACCTGCTTCAGGGGTCCTTTCTCAATCTGCTTAGGGGGTCCGTACATTAGAGGGGAGTTGTGTTCTGTGCAACTCTTTATAAACAATTGCCCCCAGACACGTGGAAAATAATGCCCCTGAACTCTGGAAGCCAAAAAACCCCAAATGGAATTGTATTCTGAACTGGTGGTTTTTAAGTCCTATTAAAGGGCTAAAGGGGGGGGGGTGATGAAGCTGGGCATCACAAGTCGAAGGTGGTGCTAAGCCTCCCCCTGCCGCATTGGCTGCAGGCAGAACTTACACACAAGAGTCTCTGCCTGTATTCACACCACCATTTCTACTTCAAGGCGGAGAAGGAGATTCTCCTTTGCTCTGGCTTAAAAAGGAAAATTTGGGAGTTCTGTGAGCTGCGCTCAGAAACGGAAGTCTACAGCCACAGGGGTAATGATGAAACAGCCCATAGTAACTTAACTGGGAGGGGGGGATATTTTTTAAAAAAATAATCAACTTTCTCAACATCTGATGCTAGTATATCCACATTAATGACAGACAATTTCGAGAGGTGGGGGTGGAATTAAGATGTTTGTCTCCCAGTGCTGTTAAATTTAACAAGGCACTAGAGAAAAAAAGAATTAAAGACTGTCCATCTTTAATATGTGTAATGCTGCTGATAAGCAAAAGACAAAGGATTAATTCTCAGGATTATCAATTAAACTTTTTTTACTATGAAAAAAGGATTAGCTTGAATTTTCCATAATTTATCTTTAGAGTAGGAAAATTAGGTTTTATGATGCTGTGATCCAACTGAGGTTGTGCTGAATTCAATACAAGGAGGGGAGTCAGATTAGGGAATTTAAAAGATGCCATGAGGGAGGAACTAAACTCTTCTTAACAGCGTAAGAAGAACATGGCTGGATCAGGCCAGCCAGTGGTCCACCTAGTCTAGTGTCCTGGGTCATGCAGCAGCCCCAAAGCTGCTCTGGACGGGCAATTACAGGACACCAAAAGGACAAGGCCTTCCCCGGATGCTGCCTCCTAGCCATGGCATTCAGAAAGCTGACTGCCTCCGAAGGTGGAGGTTCTCCTTAGTCACGAAGGCCAGTAGCCACTGAGGGTTCTGTCCTCCATGAATACATCTAATCCCCTGCTAAAGCCATCTATGCTTCCGGCCATCACTGCTTCCGGCTCTTTTTTGTCAGCCCACACTCTGGTCCAATTTTTATTGTTCTCATGCCAATGTCGCCCTGAGTGTCATCTCAAAACAGGCCTCCCAGCTTCTGTTGGCTTTCCCACAAGCGGTTTGAAATCTGCTTTGACACCTTTGCAACTAGGCGCCCGCAGCCTGTTTCCCTTTCGGTTCAAAAGTAGCCCCTCCTTCCCTCAACCCTAAGTGATATCCTGGGAAGAGTGGATATGGGCCCATCGTCCGAGGAAAGGGTCCCTTCTCAGGGATTGTGCTCCTCCTCCGCCGCCTGATGTCCTCCGACCTCGAGATCCTCAACTGCTACAACGGAAGAGCTGTCAGCACAGGAAGGGGACTGTTCTAGCAGGTCCCCGAAAGTCTCGTGATCAAACCTCTCTCTCACTTCTTTGGTTTTTCCAGGCCAGCAACCTCCTCCCAAAACAGGTAGCCCCCGGCAACCCTGGTGACTTTCTACCTTCATAACTAGTCTGGCTGTTTAAGGTTTTTAGGGTTAAAATAGGTGGCTTGCCTGAATCTATGTGGTGATCCTCTGCTTAGACTTCCCCTTGTCAGCCCAAAACAGCTTCGCCTCTCTATTTTTTTGTCCTGGCAATAGTTACTTCTGGTCGAGAAGGCCCAGCAGGAATAATTCCTGGAGCAAAGAAGTTTGGGGCAAAAGCACGCAGGTGGGAAGGCAACACAATACCTACATACAGATTTCACTCCACAGTACTTTGGCCCCGAGAGCAATGAGAATTACATAGGTTGTGGCGTATCTCAAAGCCTATTAAATCTCTGTAACTAGCAGGAATAAAACTTGATTAATAAACCTAATGAATAAACCAGTACTTTGTTTTTAAATCAGCAGAAGATAATTTTATCCTGTTTCCCAGCAGTGGCACACATATATTGCTGAATATTGCGGCTGGTGATCAGAGGAATATCAAACAGCATTAGACAGTACCCTAAGCTTAAAGGGATAACAGAATAATAATGAGATTATGTCAGTATTTCTCACAAGCAGTTCAATTAAAAATGTGCAACGGTGATACCATCAAGCTAAAAATTGGTTCTGCATGACTGAAGCTGAGGCCTGCAACGCTCACAGTATTTATACCCAATTATCGAGCTGTGACCCTTCACTTTCTGGAAAGGCAGGCAGCCAAAAAGATGCATTAAAACATGGAGTTGAAAAACAGCCAGTTAACAGAATTCCTTCTACTAGAATGAACTCTGTGCTATACAGGATTAGATTAATTTGATGGAGATCTATACACTCTGGGGATCCGTGATTGTGTTGTCCTGATCTGTGCAAGATCATTATCAGGTTCCCATCGCTGGCACAGAAGTATTCCCTGAGAAACTAGTCGCAGGAATTAAAATTCTTATGCTAAACTTACTCAAAGTCATTTTGCTAAATACCTTTAATTTTTTACTTTTGACTTTGTGATTCATTTGAATGTAAATAGGTTTGTGTTTTTTTACAATCTTTTTGTTAAAGTTGTTTTATAATTCAGAATAAAGCAAATTTTAAAAATGAGATTCTGTGACAGTCGTCAACAAATTGTACAATGACTCTATAAATGAGGCAAATTTTATAGCTATCAGTATCTGCATTTGAATAAAGATTTGGGAGGTTATAGAAGTTCATTGTTCTAGATTGCTCATTGCTAAAATTTGCATTCACTAGCTAAATATCAGCTCTAATAAAATACGCTGTGTACATCCATTTCCAAAGTGCTGCATCTCACCGAGGGAGTTGCCATTTTAGTTTTGGGTCTGGGGCTTCCGAATGAGCTCCATTCCATTTTTGGTTTGTTGCGGGTGGGCTGGTGCCAGTTAAGACCTAATCCGTTTGAGTTTTTCATCATCATGAGTTTTGGCCCATTGCACACACACACAAGGCGGGTGTACACACACATGTACACTATTCTTTTCAAGGAGGGTTGGGGAAACAAAGCTCCGGGGCAGCTGCTTTTGCACTTAACTACACCAAAATCACACTGAACAGCGTCCTCCCCGCAAATCATCAACCCAAGGAGTTCGAGCGTACTCACACAACAACAGAGTTTGGCCTTTACAGTCTCTGAAAGATGCTTGGGGAAAGGCATTGTGGTGAGTATTGGGCAGAAGAGCACACGCACACTGCGACAAAATGAGGCTTTATTTTCATTTAAGCAAAACTCACAAATTAGTTACTAACCATTAGTTCCCCTTCCTAGTCCAAAAACCCACTGACCCAACAAGTTTCTCCTCGTGCAAAAAGCACACACACAACAATAGACCCTGAAGAAAGTGATTGTCAGCAGGCACACACACAGTGGCAAGAAACCAGCTGGTAAAGCAGCAGCCGCAGGCCGGAGCCCAAACAGGAGAGCGCGCCATCACCGCCCAGTGAAGCAACATCTAAAAAAAGAAATCTTGCTTTCTGAAAGTGCCAATAAATTGCCTTCGGCCCCTGCTGTTTCCTGCGGATGCCAAGTTTCCCTGCACATTGTAGTTGCCCTCCCGTGGTGAGGGGTGACTCCTCCCTTTTGACGATCCGGGCCGTTTCCCCACGGTCTGAAATTAGCACAGTAGCCACAGATCGTTGCCGGCTTCCTCGCTCCATTTCTGATGCCGCCTGCTTCCAAAACGGAGGCAGGCAGTGATGAGGGCGTTTCCGTGGTGTTTTGTCAACAGGTGATGTCAGAAATCGTGAGAGGAAGCCGGCAGCGTTCCGAGGATCGTCCTATTTTTCGGCCGTGGGGAAAGGGCCCAGGAGCCGCCCACCAGAGTCGATGTGGGTGGATCTGGCCTAGCTCCGTTCTCATCTCTGATCTTTGAACTCCAGAACAGAAAAGATGGGAAAAGAGCATTGTGTACGCTCCTCTCGGGCTTTCATCCCAGTGTCAGATTTATTTTCACAATGGACCTGCTATTCCAGTGCAGAGACCTGCTGGAACTGGGACTGGCCCTTCACTCCCTGCCCTCTGCCCCGGAGCACCTGCTCTTCTTCCAGAGTTCCTGTGTTTCTGACCACAGGAGACCATGCCGACCACATTGCCATGATCCTCTGCATTTGGCCCTCGATCTGTCTCTGGGCCATAACGTTGTTTCATGCCATTCTCAAAACATGATAGAGCACTGGCAGAAAAATATTGGGGTGCTGCCATACCCTCAACTTGGGGGTCAGCGGCCATTTTCACACTGCTTACCAGCCACGGAACATCACACCGAGCTCCCGGAACAACAGCGTCTTCCTGGTGCAATTTCGCACGAGAACAGGAGTTCTCGTGCCAAATCGCGCCAGGAAGACGCTGTCATTCCAGGAGCTCGGCACGATGTTCTGTGGTCGGTAAGCAGTTTGAAAACGGCCAGTGTTATGTTTCACTCATAGCCCCCTATGGCAGTGCTGCCTCTTCTTCCTGAAACAGGCCCCTACAGTGAGATCGGGAGCGGGGAGGGGGGGGATCCTTGGGTTTTCTTAAGGGGATATTGAAGGAATGAGAGATGACTTTCCTCTTTTACTAATAAAAGGGGAAGACCTGGCAGGTCACCCAGGCTCTGTTTTCCAACTAAAACTGTTAATGCAGAGTTGAAGGACAAGAAGTTAAACTGAAGCCAAAGGTACAGTCTTAAAAAAGAAAATGAAAAGAACCCAGTCGTTAACCAGACCAGTCCATGGGAATCCAGAAAGACTTCAGTGTCCACATGGAATCGTGCACAGCCCTGCTATCTCCACTCATTTAACCAGGTTAACAGTTTTAATCAGGACTCAGAAAAGATGAAGGAATCTTCACTGGGCAGATGAAGCGTCTTTTGGTGCTTCTTGACCCAGTATGTTTTATATGGAATGTTTTAAATGTTCTTAATGCTGTTATCCGCCCTGAGCCTGCTCACGGGGAGGGCGGAATACAAATACGATAAAATAAAATAAATATCTTAGGCTGATTTCCGCAGTCACAGTCAGCCAGTTGCGACGGCACCTAATTGAAGGACAGCAGCAGAAGGCCACTGAATGGGTAACCCGATCCACATATGCCTGGGCACTGCTCGGCGCTGCTCACCTTTAATCATTGTTTGTTGTTTCCAATTTTCACCCTAATCTGCATAACATGAACTTTTGTGGAAGCTGGGGTCTCAGAACCTGCAGGAGACCCCTCCCTCCTCAATGTTGGTTGCTTGCTGGCCTTTCCTTGCATCGTGTGCAAAAGGGCACAGAAAGGGATTCGCGAGGCAATGCCTATGGCACCGTGCCATCTGCTGCTTCCCTTCCCAGAGCAAAGCAAGACTTTTGCGAATGAATCGCTGTGAGGCTGAGCCAGTGGCACTCCATGCCAAGGGGCAATGTGAGGTCCTGAAGTCAAAAGGCACTCGTGTGCAAACCACACATTTCCCTACGCAACGCTAGGACTCAGTCTCTCCCCTTGGGATATGATTGGTTGGTTGCCGTTAAAGAAAAGATAGCTGTCTCTGCCCGCCACTGCTGGCTGAGCGCCCGCCTGCCTACACTGCTGCTGAGCAGTAAGCACTGAAGTGAAACACACTAACTTTTCAGTGGCGGGGAGGGGAATCATTGCAGCTTTGGTTCCAACATTTGTTTCACTGTTCCAGAAGCCGTTTTAATAAGTTGAACCAGTGATTTCCAGGTATGTCTTGTTGCATGCTTGCGGTTCCGGGGGGTCTCCTATCTGGTAAAGTTGCTCATCATTTTATATTCCTTGCGGTAGGTTCTGGCCATTAGATTTGTTATCACAATAAATGTGTAAGTCTTTAAGACAACAGCGCACGAAAGCAAGTGACACCTTTCTAAGACTGCAAATTTCAAGGGATTTGAAGGGTGCAGATCTGCTTAGGACATGGTTGACTAGCTGAAATTATTACCAAACACCTGGAAACTGAACACATGTGTGAACTCTTCTTGGGTACACTGAGCGTCTGAGCACCATTTGGAGGGAGGAAGGAGTGAATAAGCAGTTTTGTAGTGCTTCCGAGGCCCTGCACGTCTTCTTTCTACTTCAACAGTACAAAAACTCACACTAATATGGCTCTACTGTACATTGGCAGAAAGATAGCTCACCCAGTCAGCTTTATAAAGAAAAAAAAATGTCTTAAGCTATCCCTTTGGCATCATTAATAACATTTTCTCATGTGGCAAAAATAACAGCTTTTTGTATTACTGCTGATCCAGGATTTATTTTCCCTCAGACATCAGCAAAAAGTTGTATTTCTTCTCATAAATGTGATACAGTGTGTCTTAGGCAATGCTATCACAATTGCAAAATGCATTATTGGTAACAAACTGCAACAATATGGAAGCTGTTCATCATCTCTCTTCTTCATTAATGAGGCACATCGGTTCAGGACTCCAGGAAACTTGCCATCTTCCTTGCTAGTATTCTCTGAGGACTGCTTCACAACATACAATTTTAAATACACAGAAGGTGAGATACATCTACAATGAGGAACAGATTAGTTAAGGCTGTGATGTCACATGGAAATTCTTAACAGCCACACCTGCCTGCCTGATGAGGGAAATTAGAAAGGTACCAACTGCAGTCTCAGATACGAGTCAGGTGTAGAACAGATAGAAGCACCATTACTGAAGGCCGGCATTTGACTGGCACCTCTTATTTTATGGGTGTGATTTAAGCTGGGTTGCTTTAATACTATTCTTTTACATTACGTGAACTGTAAGTTCTGGAAAAGTAGAATATAAATATAGGATTGGATGCTACAAAACACAATTGTCTTTACAGAGACAGATATTCCTGGTCTTCCCCTCTCACAGGAGCCCCCACCAGCCACAAAAAGGCAATGCTTTGAGTTGTGGCCCCTCTTGCGGGGGGGGAATACCACGTTGAAGTAAGACGAAGAAATGAGGCATAATTCCCCTTGCCTCCCTGTCTGTTGGTGAAGAACGTTCCCTGCTGGTGGGAGGGGGCATTATTTCGCCCCATTGTCTTGGCCCCCCCTCCTTCCTGTGCCATGTGGCATTTTGAACAGGAAGATCCCCAAACCTTTCCATCATTTTTATTTATCTAGAGAACTTCTTATGCCACCTCTCCGAAGGACTGCTCACATTTTGGGGGTCAAAGGGGGCAAGAGGGAAAAGGGAAGATCAACCTTTGCAAGCACCTTACACTCCCCATTTGCAGGCTGTCTCCTACAGTCATATAGTCACCACCATCATTTGTTTCAGTACAAAAATCTTTCGGATGACTATTTTTAGTTGCATGCACACATATACCCAACGCAATCAAATCTTACTCATTTACCAAAGCTCAGTCTAGTCTGATGTTAAGAAACCTGAATGGCCACAAGGGCCAGTCCAAATACATGTCAAGAGCTGGGAGTGGGGCTTCCAACAGAAGTGTCTATATCAGGGGTCCCATTCCCCCAGTGGGGGTGGGAGATCCTCTGCTTTCACCCTCTGCCCCCACCGGCTTCACTTACCTGGCCAGTGGGGTAGGAGGGCACGGGAATGGGCCTCCTCTGAGGCGCACTCCCTTTGTGGTGCGATGATGTCGCTGATGTCACCTCAAGAGTACTCCTGCACTTTGCCACAGGCTGGTTGGGGCCCCAAATGGGCCAAACTGGAGCCCTCCTACGCCTGCACAGTGACGTCGCCGGAACTGACATCGCTGCAAGTGACGTCATCACACAGTCGTGGGCCCAAGGAAGGAGGAGGTAAGAGCCAGGTTTCCCACCCCCCTGCCGGGGGGTTAAGGAAACCTTGCAACTGTGGTAGATATCCAGTGCATGCTATTAAAGTCAATGTTCAATTAAGGCCCTTAAAAGCAAAAACAATGGCTGTACCTTCAAAACGGTTTTGATGTAAGAACACTGGAAAATGAGACACCCCCTCCCAGCTCTGCACGTATGACTGGATCACTTCCAGCCACTTTATCTTTGGAAAGGATCCCGCCGCCTACGGCAGCGACCACTTGAATCCCCAGAGTCTCAACAAGCCCCCTCCTGGAAAGGAGCAGCAGCCTCAAAGCAAACCATTTTTGCCAGAGGCGTAACAAGCGTGAGACAAGTTAGGCACTTGCCTCAGGCGCACAAAGCTGAGGGGTGCGGGATGCGCACAGACTCACAACCGATGCCTCTGTTCTCCCGAGCCAACATACCGTTAGGAAAAGGGTGGGTCTCTATGCATTCAGACTGAACCAAGCAAGCAGGGGATGCTGCTCCATTAGGGCAAAAAGGGCAGGCCCAGCAAACTCACCTCCTGGTGGCTGGCCTCCTTTGCAGGAAAAGCCAAATAAAACCAAATCCTTGCTGAACTTACTGCCAGCCCCGGGCTTGCAGGCTGTCAGCCCCCTCCCTCATCAGTCTTAGTCTCTTTGCCTGCTTGTCTTTAGGGATTTCAGCAAGTTCCTCCCAACGCTCCAGTCCCCCCACCACCCCCCAGGCCATTCTTCTTAAAGACACAGACTCTTTTATGGGCCAAAGCGCAGGCCTGCCCAATATAAAACTATAGAAAGAGGCTTGAGAGTCTCTCTACACAAGACATCTTACGCAAGGATGCTCAAGTGTAGGGAGATGCAATGTTAGACGGGAAGCATAGTTTAAAAAGACAGAGCCAGCGGAGATCACTCCTCAGAGCGTTTGTTAATTTCACCTTTGCCTCCTGAAGGCTCTGTCAATTTCACTTCCCCTTCAGGGAGGTGAAGATGAAATTAACAAACCCTCTGAGGAGCGATCTCTGCCTTTTGAAACTACCCTCCTGTAGAGAGGTGAATTTTTAAACTACATTAAACTACATTTCCCAGCTAACATTGCATCTACACTTGAGTGTCCCCATGTAAGATGTCTCATGTAGAGAGACTCTGAGACACCGTGTAGAGAGCCAGTTTGGCATAGCGGTTAAGAGTGATGGGACTCTAATCTGGAGAGCCGAGTTTGATTCCCCGCTCCTCCACTTGAAGCCAGCTGGGTGACCTTGGGTCAGTCACAGCTCTGTCAGAGCTCTCTCAGCCCCACCCACCCCACAGGGTGATTGTTGTGGGGATAATAATGACATACTTTGTAAACCGCTCTGAGTGGGCATTAAGTTGTCCTGAAGAGTGGTATATAAATTGAATGTTGTTGTTGTTGTAGTTATTATTATTAAAATATTGTCCAGATCCCAACTGAAGCAGTAGAAATAAGTGAAGGCTAAGCCCATGGGTGTGGTTTCGCTCGGCTGTGCTTTGCTGCTCAGGCAGGGCCTGGTCTAAGGATCCCAGGCGCCCACCAGTGGCAGGCAATTTTCCGGTGGTTTGCCTAAATGCCCACCAGTACTTGTGATCAGAGGGAGGTTTCAAGCACCCCACGAACACACGTGGCATCTCAGCAGACACGATGGCGTCACTTCCAGAAGCGGCGTCACCAAGTTGGTGGCAGGAGTGTGCTGGCTCCTGGCGCACGCACGCACGCACGCACGCGCTGCCACCACTGGAAGGGTATAGGGAGGGCACAGGGACCTGGCAACTCTAGACTGGCCTGGCTTGGCTGGGGGGTTTGCTGGGCTGTCTGGTAAGGGAGGGGAGTGGGAATTTATTGTTGTTGCTTATCAATGGTGTTGATAACTAGTGTTGCCCGCTCTAGGTTGGGAAATTCCTGGAGATTTGAGGGGGGGAGCCTGGAGGGGCCTCAGCAGGGTATAATGCCCTACAGTTCACCTTCCAACGCAACCATTTTTTCCAGGGGAACTGATCGCTTTGGCCCGGAGGTCAGTTGTCATTCAAGGAGATCTCCACCCCTTACCTGGAGGTTGGCAACTCCAGGGAGAGAGAGAGGATGTGTTAAAGCTGAAGGTGAGGGATGTTGAGTTGATGGTGGCTTCCGGGGGTGGGGGGAGTATAAAAAAAGAGCTCCGTGACAATTCATGAAGGTCTGCCTTTTACTTTTGAAAAACAAGAACGTTTTATCTAGAAACATGGTGAGGGAAGGTTTTTTGTTTGCTTCTTTTGTTGTTCTTCTGTAATAAAGGATGTGGGTCCAACTGGGCACCAGCCCAACTGGGCACCAGCCACCACTACAACCGAGTGCTGTGAATTTCAAACTTCGCATGGTTTGGATCCTCACTCCTGGTGCTCTACTCTCTCCGTTTTTTTCAAGAATGGTGTTTGGTTGCCTTGAAACATCAGAGAAAACTTGAAATGGAACTGGTCAGGATCGTTCAAGTCATCAGTGCAACTATTATGGTCCTTCTCCAGTTCATTCATGAATAAATTTGGCTGGATGTTCTCCAAATTTAGAAATTACTCTTCGGATATTTCTCTGCTTGCTTCTTTCAAAAGAAGTTTTAGTAAGCTTGAAATAATTTTTAAAAATACCTTCAACTATCCATAGGTCAGGAATAGTTAACACACTAATTCACACACGGCAGTACCACCCCTGGATAGCCTTCAACAACCAGGGGTGGGGTATCTGCAGGAATCACTTACCACCATGTAGCTGCCCCTATCAACCTGCTGCTATTTCTCAAGCCTCCACGGAAGTCTCAAAACATAAACGGGCATCTGTGCAATATGCAAAGGTCGTGCCATCGCACAAGGACAGCTAAGCCATGAGTTGCAAGCTGTTATAATGCATGGTCTGGCTCCCTAATAACAACAGCCGTGTGCTTGTATACCAGCCTTCTATATACCACTTATATACTGTGCCACACTCAAATAGGTAGACAAAGTCAGTGTTGTTATTATCCTCACAATACAGCTGGGGAGCTAAGGATGAGAGGGGCGGCCGCCTCAAGAAGAAAGAGAAAGCGCCGGTTTAGTCTTTAGGGGAGGAATTGCAATACACATTTTTTTAAAAAATTCACACATACGTAGTAACATTGCAACATTACTACATCTGTTGCCTGTCATTCCTCTCCTCTTTCAAGTGCTGACATTTGTTAATTTGACAGTCCTTCGCCCGCCAAAATTGCTTTGGCGAGGATTGGCAGGGGACTTTCGGGTGGCAGAGGCTTCAGACTTGGCAGCAGAGTCGGTTGTAGGCTTGGGGCACGCACGCATGCACACGCACACACACACACACACCCTTGTCGGCTGACAGCAATAATGTGCTTTGGCACTGTGCTGGCTGGCTGGGGCCGGTCTCCTGACCCCCCCGCCTTTGCCCATAATTTGCCTATCGGCCTACCTGCAAACGGCGCTGAGTCAGGGGGCAGTGTGGCTGCTGTACGCTCCAGGAGCTCCGTGGAAACCTTTTTGCCCCAGTAATGTAACGCTGCAGCGTTTCTACTTCTATGTTAAAAAAAAATAAAAGCTAGAAGTCTAAGACAACAAGCTCACTCGAGTTGGGTCTGCTTAAGCATATTAATCTGGTGATTAACGATGCAGCGTAACTGTGCTTTTATTAACCAAAAAAATGGCAGAAAAAAGGTTTCAGGAGCGGAGGAGAGTGGGTGTGGTTACCCTTGGATAGACCAATCAGCTCCTGTAAAAGGAAGCGGGGCGGGGGGGGGGGGGGAGAAGCAGAACGGGAGTATCTGATTCTGCAGAGACAGAACGCCCACTAGCAGCAGCTGGGCAGCGGCTTAAAAAAACCGCAGAATGTGCGCAGAGGGGAGGGGGGGGACAGGGAAAAGATGGACAAAACCAGTTTCTGCTTTCCATGACCCCCTTGCAATTGCAGAACTCAGGAGAACATGGGTCGCAGAATAGATTTGGCAACGCTGTAAAGTGACCATGCAGAAAACATCATAGCAGTAAAGTTTATGGTTCCAGTCCTAACTCGTTGCGAATCACCTGAGATACCTTCCCTGCAATACAGCCCTCCCATTTGAGGAAAAAGCCTTTTTGAATAATTCAGTTTTGCAACATTTGAAGAAAGCCAGGAGAGAGGGGGCTCTCCTGACCTCCTCAGGCAGGCTTTTCCATGGGGTGGGGGCCACCACAGAGAAAGCCTGTGTAGGGGCTGCTGTTGATTTTGCCCATGTGCAGGGTGGCGCCTGCATGAGACCCCTGTTTGTATGAGTGAAGCTGTCGTGGAGGGACATAGGGAGGGAGGGGTATCCCGTAGGTATGCTGGGCCAAGGCCAAGAAGAGCTTTGTATGCAATAACCAGTACCTTGAACTGAGCACGGCAGCTGATAGGTAGCCAATGGAGTGTCTGCAGAATGGGGGTGATGTTCATGCTGCTGCTCGCTCCTGATAGCAGTCGCACTGCAGTGTTTTGCACCAATTGGAGTCTCCTAGTTAGTTTAGAGATCTATGTATAGTGCATTGCAATAGTCAAGCCTTGATGTTACCATAGCAGGGATCCAGGTGTCCAGGTCACCCGTGTTGAGGTAAGAAGCTGTCTTCCAGGCTGGAGTGAGGTTGTAAAAGGTGATTTTAGCAGCTGCCTTAACTTGTTTTTCTAGTAATAGCACTGGATCCAGTATAACCCCTAGGCTCTTAACCGAGTCTGCAAGGGTCACATGAACTCCATCGAAAATGGGGATTACAATGTCCTTCAAGATCTCTGGCTTCCCAACGAGCATCACTTCTGTCTTGTCTGGGTTCAATTTCAGTTTGTTCGTTTTCAGCCATTTCACCAAGGTTGTCAGGCAGCGATCCAAGATTTCTACTGCATCCTGTGGAAAACTAGATCCACTTTGGATTTCACAGCCAACAACAGTGTAAAGGATTGCAAAACCAGGCACAGGCACGGAGACATGAAAAGGACAGAGGAATCTTAAACTGAAGTGAACAACTTCCACAGTAAAATTAGACAGGCTTGAACAAAATGATCTTATATATGAAACAGAGAACAGCCCGATTCTATTTAGTGTAGAGAATGTTCCAGAAGGCGGAGCGGATTACACAATTAACTGTAACGAACACTTGTCATTTTTGCGGTATTATAAACAGGGAGAACCAACACGTTGCATATTTACTTTTCTGCAGAAACGTCCCCTGCCACCCAGGCTCCTTGATTAAACTCCTCCTGAGCAATGTCCTGATAATTCAGGAAGAATAATGGGATTGTGCAATATTAGAGCTTTAAAACTTTGACAATTATCTCTCTCCCTCACTTCTTCCTCATCCCAATTTATACTGAATAAATGCAAGTTGTGGAAGGAATATGAAATCTCAGAACACAGCCTTAATTATCTTGTGATTAATGGCATCTTCAGATGAACCAAATTATATTCTGCAATTATCATTCGAATGAAACAATTAATCTTTAATGCCTAACGAAAGGAGAATGGCCTGTGCATTTTTCCCTTTTCGTAAAAAGGATATATGTTGGAACGTGAATGTCTGAATTCAAGTGACAGACGGAAAGGCAGGTTGAGCCAAGGAAGAAAGGCAGAACATTTAAACAAAGGGAGATCCAGGCTCATGAAACCCGCTCAGTTTTTTTCTAGCAGTAGATGTCAATTGAACATGGAAGTACTGAAGGATAATTGCCTGCTTGTCAATTCTGACATTAATTTTTTTTTTCTGACTCTTCAATGACAATCAGCCACTTTCAGCATTTTAGTAAGTACTCATTTACTTATCCTTTCACGGGTGTGCAAGGCTGCCAATAACTTCATGTTCTTCAGGTGGAAGTAAAAAACTCACCCGATCAGGTATGATTCCAGACACCTTTAACTGGCTGTCAGAACAACAACTCAGTACTACTAAAGTGCACTGTTCTGCCACTCTTTTTAAATCTGCGTATTGGCATTTTGAAATGAAGGTAGAAATTATTACAATATTTGTTTCCTTTTCAGCGAATAAGCTTGGCATTCCTCCCCTGAAGCTCCGAGGATTTGTTTTCATAGTGAGACGTAGAAACATAGTGAGACATAGTCCCAATCCAATGGAAGCAGAACATTTAATCCTACCAGCGATACCAATCCACCTCTTAAAAATTATTCATAAGAGAGAGAGCACGTGCATGCGTTTTTTTTCTCAGTGACGATAATCAAATCTACAAGTGTTGCTCCTGGGCTGCCTGTCTAATGTTCTCTGGGTTGTGACACTGGAACTCATTTTGGAGATAAACTACTTGCATTCAGTTTGGGGGCTACCATATACAAATATTTAGATAGTTATCCTTTCCTTTTCTTCTCAGTCTGGACCCAAAGTAGCTAACAACACTGCTCTTTCCTCCTGCACTTTAACCTAACAAACTCCGCCTGGAAATACCTCGACTGATCATTTTTGCCGACCTCAACT
Source organism: Eublepharis macularius (assembly GCF_028583425.1). NCBI lineage: Eukaryota > Metazoa > Chordata > Lepidosauria > Squamata > Eublepharidae > Eublepharis > Eublepharis macularius. Next base: position 9,607,106 of record NC_072790.1, read on the forward strand.
TCCAAGCTGAAGGTTCCACATCAGGGCCAGCCTAGAATTTCATAGCTTCCTTGGCAGCCCTGGGCCTCTCTCAAATAGCGACAGGCCTCACACAGGAAGAAGGACACACCTTGGACTTCATCTTTCACACTGTGTGTTTAAGGGGAGGATTTCTTTCATGATTGGAGGTTTGGCATGGACTGTGGTCTGACTGTTATCTACTGAAGGCCAGGTTGAATATGGCCCCGTGCACCCTGCAATAAGTAGGGATCCAATAAAACGGCCCAATCATGGAGGCTGATGGAGCCTTTTGGATTCTCAAACGCTCTGGTGGATTTTGGAATCCCCAACAAATCCTCTGTTGAGGCTGAAGGGGAAGCTTGGAATGTGAATCTCCTTGTCGACCTCTCCTACTATTGCAGTAGAAGCCAGCCCTATGAACTGCTTTCTGCTGCAAGGTTGGGCGCTGGGTGATCTAACGAGGGCTGGAAGACGTCTAGAAGGACACTGGCAGAAATCTCACGCTGAATCAGGTAGAGCATGCTATAGAGCCCATTGGAAGACCTATGAAGCAGCCGTGATAGAGGCAAAGAAACATTATTTGTCAGCTCGTTCACAACCATCCAAATTGTTTAAGATATCTCAACATCTTCTAACTCCTAAATCTGATCAGTTACTGGCTCAACAACAATTAGCTGTGACACCTTTGCAAAGTTCTTTGATGATAAAGTAGGTTGAATACGGTCTGATCGGGATACCGGCTGTAACAGAGGTGCTTAATACACCATCTGGTCCACTTATGAACCACTTTCACCCAGGGAAAGGATCCTGGCATCTGTGAAGGCCGCTATTTGTGCACTGAATCCTTGCCCAGTTGGGCCACTAAAAACTTGTAAAGACAACACAAATGAGTTCTTGGTGTCTATCATAAATTAGTCACTAACTCAAGGTGCTTCCCTTGGCCACTGGCTCCCCCCACACCTGCCCGCAGCTTCTCCAGATAGCTTTAAATCATCAGCGATTAGTCCTTTACTATAAAAAAACCCCTGTGTGTGAACTAGGGTTGCCAACCTCCAGGTGGGGGCTGTGATCTCCATCCTGCGTAGATCCATTCCCCTGCAATAAACTGTTGCTTTGGGGGGTGGAGTCTATGGTACTACACGCTGTTGATGCTCCTCCTCTCCCCACACCCGCCCCCCAGCTTTACCCTTAAACCCCCAGGAATTTCCCAACCAAAAGATGGCAACCCTAGAATGAGCCTCCCAAAGTCATGGCTGATGGAGCCAGTATATCAACATATATAATCATGGTGGGTGGAAATGTATGTGTGGAAGCATGGGCGGGGGGGGGGGATTTAAGTGATGCTATGGTTAATTAGGCCCTATCAAACCAAGATCTGAAAACATAGTTTGGAGTTTTTTGTTGTTGTTGTTGTTGTGCCATCAAGTCCAGTTCAGCTTATGGCAACCTCTCACGGCGTTTCAAGGCAAGAGATGAGCAGGGCGGTTTGCCATGGCCTTCCTCTGCCTAGCAATCTCAGTCTTCCTTGGGAGTTTCCATCTACCTGGTACTAAGCAGGGTGGACCCTGCTCAACTTGCAAGTGCTCGTGTGATTGGGCTAGTCTGGGCTGTTGTTTTACCCACAGTCAATTTTAATGGTTCACATAGGGTGTCCAACTCTGGGGTGAGGTGGGGTTTGGGGAGGGGAGGGATCTAAGGAGGGTATAATGTCACAGGGCCCTCCATCCAAAGCAGCCATTTTCTCCAGGGGAACGGATCTCTGCTATTCGGAGTCCCTAGTTTTGCATGCTGTACTAATACTGATGCCCTGGCTTGATCCCACGATCCCCTCTTACCACAATGCATGCTGGGATATCAGCTGTGTCTCGGCACAAGAGAAAGAGGGAGGAGCAAAGGGGATGAAACCAGGCAAACCAGGACGTGAAGAGTCGTCTGCATGCCAACTCTGGGATTCGAATACTAACCACATGTCCAAACTGAGCCTCTATCAGAAAGAGATTCCTTCATATATCATAGGACAGAACCCTATACAAATATGAAACAATATCATAGGACAGAACCCTATACAAATATGATACAATAAAATACAAATATGATAAAACAAAAAAAAAATAAATAACACCCACATCAACACAACAGCAAAGTGTTTACTTGCTGATATAGGAAGGTTTGAGACTTGATTATTAGCTTCCAGGAAAATCTTGATTCTTTGCGTTACCAAATAAAAAATACTCATTGCTTCTATTCCTTGTTTGCTTGGCCGCAGAAGGAAATGAATGTTATAAACGAAAGTCAATAACTGAGGGATGCTGCTGACAGCCATCTAGAGACACAAATGTCTTTTCACTTTCCCTGAGAGGTGCCTGAGCCCAGCAGGCAAAGGGCACCCAGGGCCTGCCCAGTCCAACCAAGGACGTCTTCAGCGGGTAACAGACTGGTTCATGCTCACTCTCACAGGGTCTGGAGGAACAAGGTCAAGAATGGTGTTCCGCTTCTAATCCAGCTCTAAGCCTAGCAAAGCCAACACTAGTCCAGGGTCCTAATTGCTGGGAGCACTTTTCCAATGGACAAGGCGACTCAAGGAAAGCCTTCCCAGGCCAATCTGGGCAGGAATACTCGGAACCACAGCTCCCATCCTGCACCGCGTTTACTCGTTTCAGAGAGACTGCATTTACAGTCTCTCTGGCAAACCTGTTGAGATCAATAGGACTTACTCCAAAGCAGGTCGTAGAGCGGATGGCAGCAAAAAAGAAACATCTGAGGCAATTTCATGCAAGAATATACGAACCATCTTAATAAGCCTAATTAGAAACACTATATTCAATCCCGTTGTAATACACGTTAATTAAATTGCCACACATCAATAGCAAGCTACGCATTTGCATACTTTGTCTAGAGCTGTAACATATTGTCCAAAGCCACATTTATATACCTGTTCTTGACAGCAGGCCTCACAAAACCGGAACACAAAATCCATCCTATCTTGCTTAGAGAGGAGTGATGAGGAAAAATTACACTATGTCAATTTAGCAATCAATCGCTGACATCTCAGAGTGACAGCATCACTACATGAAGTGAAAAAGAGAGAGTTTTTAAAAAGCCACAGGGACATATTAAAATTCTAAAATAAAGCTACTTTGTTCCACCAAATAAATCCATTCTGTTCCTCCAAATAAAACTTTGTAGCTCTCTGATCGAAGAGGACCCTTTCTTTGCCATCTGACTTCCCTTTGGAAATCGTTCCTTTTTATGAGCATTAAAAGAGAGATTTGCAGAAGGGCAACCCAGAGTTCAGCTCTCTGAAACAGACCGTCCAGTTCTCACGGAAGTGCAGTCGGACGTCTAAGGACCGTCGGGACGATTCTTGGGGCTCCTTCTAAATTAGCATGTACGGCATCTTTAGGCCTAGTCTTGTAGACTCACTTCTGTTTCATTAATGCTTATTAATAATATATAGAAACTAGCAAAATAATTTACAGAGCATTTCTGCACCAAGTGAAATGAGATCTAAAATTATTCTCCAGCTTTAATAATACACACACTCCTTTTCTATTTACTTCTGCTCTCTGTGTCTTGCAAGGCCCAACTAGTGCTCAGGGTGACAGATCCAGACAGATACGAGTGTTTGTCTTTTCAATGAGACCTTTGTTTGTTTGCTTGTTTGTTTTGGGCCTTTAACATAATCTGCACAATTCTGCACGTGGCATAAACAAACACACAGTTGCAAAGAGCTTCCGTAAGCTGCCGTCGAGACTGTAGCATACATTTATTGACGTTGACATTTATAACTCTTCTTGAGGTCTTCCCTTTAGGAACTGAAGACTGGCTTACATCGTTGTTCTTTTCTCCTCCACTTGATCCTCACAACGATCCTGTGAGGTAGAACAGGCTGAGAGAGAGCGCCTGAGCCCAGGGCACTAAGCGAGGCACTGATGGAGCTGCTTTCCAAAGGGATCAACCAGGCTCCCTAGACAGACAGGTGAGAAGCAGCGGCACACGGCCTCACTGCCATGTCTTTTCTATTTTCTGTGCCAGACCAGCACTGTTTGATCTGTAACCATTCAAAAGGAAAGACTGCATTACTATTTCCTTTTTGAAAAAGGGGACAGGAGCAAAGTAGGATACTTATTCTTTCATCATCCACCAAGAGAAGCAGAGGTGCTAAAGAGAGCTACATTCAAGTAATGAAACTATTCTTTCTTCCAAAAGAAAATTGCCAAAGAGCTGTGTATACACTCTCATCAAGGAATACAGATGCGCAGCACGAGGCAGGAAGAGACATCAGCGGTGACTGTCCAATCTATATTCTGTATTTCTGATTCGTACCTCTGGCTTGCAATGGCAGGGAATTGTTCAGAACTCGTCTGGCGATTACAGCATTATTGAAATGCCACGCCTTTCGCTTGTTCGTTCTACAAACACAGATTCCATTACACAAATTCCATTCCTATTGACCAGGGGCAGATTCTGTTTTCTGGAACCTGCCCTGGCCTTTTGAATGGGGTTGCCAGACGAGGGGAGGGGACCTGGAAATGACATCACTCCACTCTAGGAATAGAAGGAAACTTAAAGCAGAATGACATCACTTCCAGGTTTTCCCTGGAAGTGATGTAACACTATTGTGCTGGTGACATTTTTTTTCTCCCACAGGCCACTGGAACAGCAGCAGGAAACGGAAGCTGTGGGGGGGGGGGAGATCTGGAATTTCTAGCAAGAGTGGCTAGGATTGTACATCGTTTGTCTCCCTCGTGAGGATCTCTAGAATGCTGCAGCTAGACTGCGGGTCGGGGCAGGGTGCCGGGAACACGTGGCCCCGATATTTCAGCTATTATACTAGCTACCGATCCGCTCCTGAGCCCAATTGAAGGGGTTGGTTCTACCATCAGGACTGGGGTATCTGAAGGACCATCTTCTCACATTTGTTCCTGCCCAGGAATTGAGAACACAAAGAGAGGCCCCTCCTCACTGCCCTATAAACTAAAGAAGCTGGTGGGGCAGGGACACAAGAGAGGGCCTTTTCAGTGGAAGCCCCACTATTGCGGCTGGAATAACCTCCCCAGGGGAAGTGCGCCTCTTACGCTCTATCTTCAGGAGGCAGCTGAAGACTTTTTTAAAAAAGTTTAAGATACATTTGCATTTATTTGCATGCATGTATTCATTTATATCCCACTTTTCTTCTCCATTGGGGACCCCACATGGCTTGCAACATCAGTCTCCCCTCCTCCGTTTTTTAACAACAGTGACCCTGTGAAGCAGCTCAGGCTGGGCATTTGTGATGGGCCAAAGGTCACCCAGCCAGCTTCCAGGGCAGGCGGTGAGTCCAACCCAGTCCTAGTCTACCACTATGCAATGCCAACTCTCACCAGCAGGGGGGGGGGCTGTTGTTTAGTCATTACGGGCAGTTTTAACAGCATGGGTAGTTTTTAACTGTGTTTTAAAACTGATTTTAATGTGTTTTAATGTAATTTTATTAGGTTATTTTTGTATTGTAAGCTGCCTTGAGCTTTCTACGTAGACAGGTGGTTAATAAATGTCTTAAATAACTAACAAAACAAATAAATCTCTGAATAACGTCTCCGTGTGTATGTACATTGTCTTCAGAATATTTAAGAATATAAATGCATGTGCTAAGGCATTATGCTGCGCACACCCTGCCATTTCTTAGAGACACTGCAGCTGTTGGGGTAAATTTTGTTCTGCTGAAAACATATTATAGAATGATAAATGCTTTTCAGGTATATCTAACAACAAGAACTGTCTTGGCTTTAAAATCCATGAAGGATGATTCATTGCAGAATATATTAATGGAGCACATGGCCAAGCAATGCAAAGCCTCCAAGGAAGTGTAACAGTGGAAGGAGTGAAGCTTACAAGGCTATGCTTACTTAGAGAAGTGTTGTTTCCCAAGGTATGAGCTTCCAGGAGTTAAAGCTCTTGAAAGCTCACAACCGGGAATCTAGTTGGTCTTTAAAGTGCTTCTGGACCCAAATCTTGCTCTTCAACTGCAGACCAACATGGCTACCCCACCTGAAATATTTTTATACGCTTTCCATTCAACCAAATTTGCTCACACCCACACTTGCATCAAAGGACAAGAAAGTGCTTGATTTACGACCCAAGTGTAAGGATATTAGGATGCTCCGAACATAAACAAGACATCACGGAGAAGAAGCTGAACATATTTAAGAAACGGGAAGACACAGAAAGATTAACTGCATGTAGCACTTCCATCAGAAACCCTCATCTACAGTGTACTTTTTTAAAAGGTTTACAATGTGTAAAAGGATAGAAGTCCAAATGATACATTTCTGCCGCTCTGCTATTAGCGATAATTTATATTTCAAAAGCATGACTTTGCCAACATAAACAAATCCGAAGGAAAGCTGGCAGCCAGAGTGACGATTTATAGAGCAAAAGTCTCCTTTTACGCCACAGTATGCAGACGCACATTGGCTTATCTTGTAAAATCACATCGTGCTGGAACTAATTTAACAAGATTTGTGGCGACAAACACATGGGGCACTTGAAATGAAAGGGGGGAAGCTAAGTTAGAACATCTGTATGTGAACTGAAGGCTAGAATATATAATCTTAGTACCCACTGTAGTTGCCAAGAGAGCTCTGTGTGGCAAATCAGTACAACTCTATTTCTTATGATGTTTTGAGGAGCATAACAATCCCCCACGGTGTGCTTGAGCATAAAGCACCACCAGTGCGAAATGGTACAACTTGCCCGATTGATGGTATCACAGTAAAAAAGAGCAAGAATCCAGCAGCACTTATAAGACTAACGAAATTTGTGGAAGGGCGTGAGCTTTCGTGAGTCACAGCTCACTTCTTCAGACGCAATGAGCTGTGACTCACGAAAGCTCAACGCCTACCGCTAATTTCGCCAGTCTTCCAGGTGCTCCTGGACTCTTGCTCTTTTCTGCTGCTACGGACAGACTAACGCGGCTGCCCATCTTGGTCTGTCACCCTGATGGTATAACAGTGAGAGCAGGCTCCTGGTGATATCAGTCCTGCAGCATCCCACGGAAGGGCCTGTGACAGGCAGAGCGCAGAAATGTCCACAGCAACACGGGAGCCAATGAGAGCAGCTCTCTGAATCAGCCAAGAGGGGCTAATGTTGCGCCCTGGGAAAGAGACCCAACGGGGTGAGTTTTCGTCAGAACAAGCAAGGGATCCAAGAGAACCCCAAGGGGGAGAGATTCCATGGCAGAGGCAGCCAGACATCCCACAGCTGTACAGGAACTGACCTGCTTTCCTCCCATCAGCCTGTCCACCTGCCCCATTGGTGGCAGCTATGGCTCCCCCCACTTGCCCGCAGCCAGCCCCATGAACTGCCTTCTGCGGCAAGGGTGGGTGCTGGGTGACGTAACGAGGGCTGGAAGGTGTCTGGAAGGGCGCTGGCAGAAATCTCACACTGAATCATATGATTTCAGTTTTGAGAGTAGAGAGGAGGGTTGCCAGCCGTTAGCAGGACTTTCTGGGGGGCGGGTGTTGCATGGCGTCACACGATACCACTTCTGGTCACATAACTGGAAGTGATGTCATGTATCACTGCAATGCTCTAGCAATCCCCCAAATTTCTATGGTTTTACTATAGAATTTGGGGGTTGCTAGAGCATCCAAGCAACTTATGATGTCACTTCAGGTTACTTAACTGGAAGTGATGTTGCATCACTGCAATGTTACCCCCCCCCCAAATTTCTTCTGCTACTGCCCCAGGCAACAGCAATGAACCAATATCAGGAGAGTTTCCCAACACAGCAGAAGACCTGGTTCCCTAGCAGAGAATTAGACATGAAGTGTTGAGAACTGAGAGAAAAGGGCTAGTTGAACAGGAATGCAAAGTAAAGATCTGAGGAGATCACAGGTTAAGTTTCCTTGCTAAGGAAACTGAATGTACTGAGGTGTTAAAGTAGGAGAGCAGGGCAAATACTAGCTAGCCTAGCGGCAAATACTACTAGCTACTACCTATAGCAGAGGGCTGTGTTGGGGAAGTTGTCAAACTGCCTGAGAACATGTTTTCCTGCGGCATGTACAGTTTTCCAAAGACGTCCCACAACCTCAGGTTGTCTGTGTTTTTTCAAATCAACTTTGTTCTGGATCACTTTTAAAAGCAAACCATCTCTTGCCTATCAAGTGGCCTCAGAGCCAAGCTACAAGAGACGAATTACACGAGGAGGAACATGTGAAGAGAGTCGCTAGGTTAGCCGGGAAGCTGAGTTTAAAAGAGATGGGAAGGCTTTGTCAATCTCCCCTCTCTACAGAGCCAGAGAGATGGCTGTTCAGAAGGTTTGTTCATTTCCTCTTCACCTCTTAGAAGGGGAGGTGAAACTGACAGAGCCTTTGGGAGGCAAAGAGGAAATGAACAAACCTTCTGAGCAAGGATCTCCCTGGCTCTGTAGAGAGGGGAGATTGACAGAGCCTTCCCATCTCTTTTAAACTCAGCTTCCCGGCTAACATTGCGACTCCCTTCCACGTGCTCCTCCTCGTGTAATTCATCTCTTGTAGCTCGGCTCTCAGCAAGCAATCGAGGCTCGCATGGGTTTATACCCAGGCCCAGCTTCTATCCCATTGAACCTTTCCTCTTAATCTCTGGTTGGGAATCCTGGTCAGTGGAGTGGGAGGGAAAGTGTATTGTAATAAGAGGGGGAAATCCTGTGGGGTGGTGGTGCCTAGGGCCCCCAAGGAGTCCCTCACTGGACATGTCTCCTTGGCTAGGCAGCCTGCCAGCCGCTATTCCATTCTCACAGCTTAAACTCTCGCATACGGGAATGCATCAGCATATCTGGCTGAACCACGGTGGACTGAAGAAGAGCCACCCTCACGACTGTTCTGGACTAGCCTCTGGCCTTACATCCAAACACCTCTGCCTGCTTTCAGAGCCTCCACCGGATACAGAGGCGCGCCACCAAAGGAGCCATGGCTTCACTAGCACTGCATGTCAGAGCGTCAGTCTTTGTTCCTTGAAAGCTTTCTGGCACTCTGAGGGCACTTTCCACTGTTCAGAACAGAAAGCTTTGTTCTCTGTTTTACTGCCCTGTTTTACTTCATTCACAACCGCTATACATGCCAGCCCCTTCCCGTCAAAAGAAACCTCAAGACAGTTTGTGCCCTGCTGATATACTATGTGCTAAGACATCCTCTGACCTCCCTTTAGCTGCCAGCAGCTTTTTAAAGCTTTTTAACAGGGTCAGTGGATGGTTCCTGGCAGCAGAGCAAGTGGACCGTCTTGTTTACCACCAGTTTTCCAAGGCACACCTAAAAACCAAAGAGCAAGACACGGCAGGATTTTCTTTAACAAACTGTGTTTTCAGTAGCTTTTAAAGCAAAATGCACCAAGTAGGCTAGCAACCACCTGCAATAGCGCCTGGCACTAAAGAGGAAGCAAAATATCCTTCCTGTTTTCACGATTCCTCGTGAATTGATTATTTTCTCGAAAAATGGATTTTTAATATGGTTAGCGATGCCGTAAAGATAGCTTGTAAACGTGTACCAAGTAAAATAGGATGCAATACATATAAATCAATGCTGCGACTGTTTTTCTGCTGCTCCTGTTATAAACCGACTACGTAGTGACAAAGTTAAAACAAAGGGGAGGGGGAAACACTCACACAGGTGTAGCAATCATGGCTGTGTTAATACAAAGCAAAGCAGCATAAAAATGTCACGAAATATGCGTAGATCCTCAAAGGCAGTGAACCTTGGGAAAGCACGTTGTTTTCATGTTCAAACTAGGGTTGCCAGCCCCCTGCTGGGACGGAGGACCCCCTGCTCCCACCCTCCATCCCGCTTCCCTAGCTGGCGGGGAGGGGGGACACGCATCTCCTGGGGCACGTGGCATGCTCCTGGGCTCGATTCAGCCCGAATTGGGGGTGAATTGGCCCAGATTGGGACTGAATTGGCCCGAATCAGGCCAATTGGGCTGCTGTGGAGTGCAGCTGTGCTCCCCTGCTCCGGAGCAGCCTGATCTGGGCCAAATTGGGAGCAGGAGCACTCCCAGGGTGGTCCATGGCCCACTTGATGACATCACTTCCTGGAGTGTGATGTTCGGAAAGAAGCTCGGAAAGAGAGGCCAACGAAGGCCTGGGTCAAAGGCCAGCGCCTCTTCAGTTCCCAGCAAGTTCACCCTTATTCCACCTTGGTTTTACCGGACCACTTTGGAGTTCAACAAGCATCACCACAATCCTGGGCAAAGGAAGCTGGAGTGACATCGGCACGTTCCTGTTCTTTAAACTATAGAGGTCAATGCAAACATGCAGCAAGGGGCAGGGACAAGTGCAGCACAGAGGCTCAAGCACACAGAAGACTGGGCTGAACATGAGCTGGGCCTGGAGGAAAATATGCCTGTTGAGCTGAGAGAAATGCACGGATAACAAAGGAACGGCCATAAAGGCGTACGTTCTCTTCCTTCATTTGTTTTTAATTTGTGAACTGGATGTGTTGCTTGCTCTGTATACTGGTTCTTATTAAGTATAGTATATTTAATTTTAAAAATTAATAAAATAAAAGAGAAAATACACCTGCTTCACTGAGGATCACACGAGTAAGGCCTACGTTACATTCAGTGCCTTGTTCACATTAACGGTTGTGCATACAGTGAGGGAGAGATACCAGAGGGTACACCTCCGCCCTGTCCTCCGCCTAGTATGAAGCCTATAGTAACTGGGGTTCCTGGCTTGCAGTTATGTTAGTGGGGCTCCCCTGCTTCCTTCTCACGCCGTAACTAAGACTGCCAGCTTCACTTACCCTCCTGGTGGGAGGGGGGAGGACACCGAGGATTTCCAGTTCCCTCTGCCCTCCCGGTGGGAGGCGAGGGGACCGGGCACTTACCTCGTTCTGGAAACATATTGTCTCTTGTGTGTGCGTAAAGTGCGCGTTCTGCAGTGGGGCATGATGACATCACTTCCAAGGAGTGACATTATCGCACTGGTTGTGCAAGCGCTCCCACACTTTGCATGGGGCCAATTTGACCTATTTAGGGCCCAAATTGGCCCCAAATGAAGCATGGGAGCGTTTGCACAGCCAGTGCGATGATATTACCCCCGGAAGTGGTATTGCTACACCCCACTGGGAGTGAGCGCACAGCAAGTGTTCCCAGGGTGCCTGCTGGTGGCGGGCGACCTCTGGGGGGGCTTACTACCTCCTGCTGGTCAGCAGAAAAGGAGACAAACCCCAGGGAGTTTGCCTGCCACTGGTGGGTGCCTGGTAACCCTAGGGACACCTGGTACTTACCTTGGATTGTCTTCACCACCAGGTGCAATGATGTCACTTCCAGAAGGGACATCACGGTGCCTGGCGGTGGCACCATGCCGGCCAGGCGAGTGGCACGACAGGGGAATGGCAGTCCTAGCTGTAACACGCCCAAATCTCGGTCCTTTGGGCAACGCAGGAAGGTCTGCAACAAGAGGAGGGATCAGTGGAAATGCCCCCGCCCCTTTCACGACAGCAGTACTCTTCCGACATCAGAAACAGACAGAAGAATACAAGCCATGATACTCGAATTCAACTCCTACTATTTACTACTAGCAGTAATATTACTCGTTGCCAGGGCCTTTTTCCTGGGAAAAGAGGTGGTGGAACTCAGTGGGTTGCCACGGAGAAAATGGTCACATGGCCGGTGGCTCCGCCCCCTGACCTCCAGACAGAGGGGAGTTGAGATTGCCCTCCGGCTCAGCCTCAGTGCAGAGGGCAATCTCAACTCCCCTCGGTCTGGAGATCAGGGGGCGGGGCCACCAGCCATGTGACCATTTTCAAGAGGTTCTGGAACTCTGTTCTACTGCGTTCCCGCTGGGAAAAAGCCCTGCTTGTTGCTATTTTTGCAGCTTTTCAGTTCTTTCTTTGAAAACCACAGCAGGGCTCACCATAACGTCAGCTATGATTTGGCATTTTCTACCACCACTAAGTTGCTGCTTCAGCTTCTGATGTAAACTACTGGCTATTCTTTCAATAAAGGATCAGTTATAAAACATTCAAAATGGCACAAAACCAAATTCAGGGTAATGGGACAACTGTGATTATAAACCTAAAACATAAGCAATTGCAATTTATCACCACTACCAGTTTTAATGAACAAATGTTCATGTAATAAACATGGCATCAGAGCAGCTACGTATGTAAGGAGCGGAGCAGAGCGCAGGAGGAACAGATGATGTGAATTCAAGCAGCCAGGTTTCCCCTGTTTCTAATGCTGAAGGAACAGCCCATTGCAACAGTCTGTTCAAACAACAGCACTTCAATAGGAAACTATTGATAACTAACAAAGCTAAAGTGCAGAACCTTTTAAACTTGCAAATTCGGTTTCCTGTGCCTTTTGAAGAATACTACCCTTTGTAAAACAGGCAAATTGACCTGTGGCTGATCCGAACAATTGGGGGCAGCTTTGCAGAGCATTATTTTTTCTTTCCTTTTTATTTGCAAATGTGCAGGCATATTTGGCTTAATTAATATATTAAGATATTGTGGGAAGGGTTCCCAGGTTGAGCCTGGCAACTGGCAGGAGGGCTGGGGGCAGAAACGGGGGGGGGGGGGCAGGGGTGATGTCAGCGACATCACCGTTTTATTTCTCTGCATGGACAGAGGGCTGCCAGCGTGAGACCTCCGGCCATCCTGGGTAACCCTGTTGTAAGGACAAAAAGACAATTCAAAGCCACGCCCACGGTTAATGGGTTCTACCAAATACAAAAAGCAGCCCATCTCTGCACAACCCTATATACTCCAAAAGATGGACACATTTGCGCCTAGCAGGCAATGAGTGATGAAACGGAACTGGAAACGAACAGCATATGCGATTTCTCCCCAACATCTGCAAAGCCAATTTTAAACTTTCCAAATTAAACAGCCGTATCAGCATGGCGTTTCTAAGCCTTAGTGCATACTGATGAGAAAGCCTCTCTCTTCCTGAGCTCCTGAGATAAAGATACAGGGATGTCTGTACTGGGCAGTGCAGAACTAAACAGCTCAGGGAAACTGGGCTCTTACTGCACGGCTACTCCACTGAGGGCTGCTTGCGCAATCTGTCAGCAACAAAAAAAAAACGCAATTCCTAATTTCTTCTAAACCAAGAACCTCACATGAATTGGGGCCGATGTGAAAATACATCTTTGATGGTTTTCGTAAAGCTGGTGATGGAAGACATTTTCTTAGCAGCAACAATTAACGGCTTACAATCTCTGAAACGATTAATATTGTCCAACGACTGAGCTGACAAACGGGCAGCAATAAGTTCATCCCCCCCCCCAAACGAAGGATGACCTCTGCCATGTCTTTCTTAGGGTTGCCAACAGTTTGGAGAAAAGAATCCTACCGCTTTGATAGAGGCTTAACGGGATGTTAGTCACCAGGATATTTACCAGCTTCTCCTGCCCATGTTCACACATGAAGGGGACGAGACATTTCCCGCCCCAGGCTGTAGGCACCCTGACATCTGCCCTCAGCTCCCTGAAACGCAGCCCAGTCTCATGCAAATCCCGTTCATATTGAGCTACGGAATCAGGGCCAGGGGTTTCTCTCCTGCTTCGCTTTCTAGAACATCAGTCTTTTATCCCTCACATGATTCCTCAAGCTGGCTGATGAAAATACAGCATTTTCTCATAGGAAAAAAAAATCTTGGGGCTTAGACCAGAGAAGTCAAGCATACCCAGCTGACATGAACATTATTTCAGGGCTTAGCTGGCCAGATACTTTTTATTTTTTATATTTCAATTTATATACCGCCCCTCCCCAGGGGCTCTGGGCGGTGAGGGCTTAGGGCTTACGGTGCAGCTAGACCCTGTTGATTATAGGGGGGACTTAAGTATACAACCCCCATCCTCAAAGTGTATCCGTGCTTCATACATGTGTTCACCTTATATGTATTATATATGCACTAACGTACAAAGGGGACTTCGCCATTGCCAGGATCTCAATGTTTTCTTCTCACAGGAAATGAGGAACTATTGCACAGGCAAAAAATGTGTGCAGTAAAAAAGCCAGAGGATTAGGGGCAGATGCCATTGTTTCCCAAAAACGGCCACAAGGCAATGAATAATTTCAAACAAAGACACTCATTTGTATGTGGATTTAAGCACTGGCCGACTGTGCTGCATAGAGGAGGGCTCCCTGCAAAAACTGGGGAACTGAGCAAAGCAAGGGGCCAGCTTAGCAAGAGGCAGGGATCTGCGGCCAACTTTACGGAGTCCTTCTCACGGGATGCCACCAAGAAGACAGATGCTTTTTCCAAAAACAAAGGTAGCTTTTATTGAGGGGGAAGGATATCACACACAGGCAGACAAAACAATTGCATGCAAGAGCCTGGGATTACAGATTGGAAAGGGGAATAGCAGACGTTACGAGAGAAGATATTTACCCATCAGAGGTCCACAGAAGAAAGAACCAAGGGCCGGCTTTCTTAGAGAGGGGCTCGGCGAGGGCTCGGAGGGTGACATGCTTGGATCCAGGTGAGTTTGCATATTTATAGGATGGAAAGGACCTTGGAGCTGAATGGTCCCAGCAGGCATTAAAGACTTTGATATTTGTCTCCAGGGAGGGATAAAGACTTTGATGAATTTTGATCAGCATTCTGGCTGGAGATGAGGGGCACAATTGCTTGTTTTAGTTCCTGCCAATAAAACAGTAATTCAGCCTTCCATTCTGGGGCAAGAGGGGCAGCTGCTTGTTCAGGTACCCAACAGAAGTATTATTCACCCAATATCTCTAAAGACTGGTAAAGTGTTACAGAGTTTTAATTAAGTCTTCTTCCAGGGAGAAGTAAAACTCTCCAGAGGCGACAAATTACTCTGGATAGGGTAGCACGGAGGTTTCTCACCAAAGGAGGATGCAAGAGGGGGGAGGGAGGAATGTCATGGGGTGTCACTCGCCCAGGACCCTTCTTGCCACAGAGTGGCAATTGTGAGGTTTGGGAAGGCAGAGCGCCATAAGAGGCTCATCTACTTCACATCACAAGCAGCTTTTGCAACAGGGACCACAGCCTACCACTCACAACTGGGCACAATAAAGTTAAGGTGTAACATCCCATTGATCTCAATGGGAGAGTTAGGCATATTCTTAAACAGGCACTCCTAAACAGAGATACGCCTTTCTGAGCCCGTCGACCTCCATGGATTTAGAAAGGTGCAACCCCGTTTAGTATTGCACTGTGTGGCTGCAATCCTTAAAAAAAAAAAAGTTCCTGAGCATAAGCCTCATTGAATAAAATGGGACTTACTTTAGAGTAGACCTGCTTAAGATTGCTCCTAAAGAACCCTTTCCTAAGAATAAGGTGCATTTCATGGAACATACCTTTGCGTAAACCCGCTGAACTTTGCTGCCCGAGAGCAGTATGAAGCAGACACAAGTTCCATTTTATTCCATGGGGCTCATTCCCAGGAACTGTAGCCCAAGTCTCTCACCGTGAACTCAGTGGGACTCTGGAGGATTTAACCTTGGCTAAGGCTGTGCCTGCTTAATTTTTTTAAAAAACGGGAGGCTTGGAAGGCCAACAGACGATAAAAAAGACGTAGGGGCAGTCGTGAGGATTCAATTACAGCCTCCCCTTTCTATTACGATGCAACAAACACTGCTGGAATTAAGAGGCAACTGATTCAGTATTTATGAGGCTGCTTGTGAGCACCACCTGTCAGGAGCAAGCCCACAACAGCGATAACATCAAGTACAATGCCTAAACCGGAGCACCCCGCAATCTTTTACCTTTCTTGCTGAGCTGCGGAGCAAGTGAAAAGATCCCTGGCCCATTTAGAATGCGTCTGTCATTGAAACAAATCTCAAAGTGCAAGCAACAGCCAACTTTATTAGCACATCCTGGTCCCAGGAGCGATAAATCCTTTGTTTACTTCTATGTGCCAGCAAAGCTGATGATAAAAGAGACACTGATCGTGCTGCCGAGTAGATAAGACTCCACATTAAAAAAAAATGAAAGGAAATGAACGCATCATCTCTAAAAATTGCCAGAATGCAGACTCTGCACATTTTGTAGCACCCCGGGCCATCCAGGCACCTTACCAGAGACTCAGGGTCACATTTAATTTGCATGGACATTTACATAAATTTTCCACATGTCCAGGCAAATGAAGTCGCAGAGTTAAGCACAGAGACAGAAACATTATTTTGAACAGGTCCGATCTTCTCCCGAAGCCAAAGGCTCGCTCTCCCGCGGATAACCAGCCGGTTTGCTTTACAGCCTAAAACTGAAATGCGGCCACCGGATTGTTGCACACCGTTGCCGCTAAGAGTCGACAGAGAATGCAAAACTGACCTGGGCGGAATGAGGCTTACGGATTCTTTGGTCAGGCGACTGTTTCACCACAAGCCCGGACGGAGCTTTCATCGTTGTGTCATCAGGCTTTGACAGGTTACTGCCACGATTGACAAAGTGTTCCTCACTCACACCCCGAAAGGTCTCGTTTGTCATGTCTGACCTCCCGCCCTTCCTCCAAGCATCTCGGGGCCTTCTACTTACTAAGCAGGCCTCGTTCAATGGAACCCTCTCCCGATTCTTCGGACCCATTCCCAAATCCCAACAGACTTCATGCGGTAGAAATATTTGTAGAGGCAGTTTGTGGGGCCCAGAATAAGAGATCAGCATCGTTAGACAGCTACCAAGGCTCCGGGAATGGCCACTGCCAACTGGAACACTTCGTTAGTGTTCCTGGATGGTGGTGATTCGAGCTGCTGCCTTCCGTCCTAGCCACAGAGACAGCATTGCCCCTGCCTGTCCATCTCACCATCCTACTTGTTGGAGAAAGGGCCGTCAGTAGAAACGAAGCGCAGCAGCTTTCCACAATCCCAGGGTAGGGGTGGGGCTCACTTTGGGTTCGTCCTGGGCCAAGCAAAACTTGGTGCAAGTAGTTCCTTTTCACAGAAGCCTGTGAGCAGAAACACTTTCTCATGTGCCAGTAAATGATGACCTCAAGTAAACTGGGCTAGCATTGTAAAGTCTGGTGTAGTGGTTAAGAGCGGCAGGACTCTAATCTGGAGAACTGGGTTTGATTCCCCACTCCTCCACTTGTAGCCAGCTGGTTGACCTTGGGTCAATCACAGCTCTTTCAGAGCTCTCTCAGCCCCACCCACCTCACAAGGTGGTTGTTATGGGGATAATAACAACATACTTTGTAAACCGCCCTGAATGCATGTTGAGTCATCCTGAAGGGCGGTATATAAATCAAATGTTGTTGATGTTGTTAATTACTAGTGGTGGTGAAGAATGCCTCCAAGTCATAACTTACTTACGGTGACCTCTGGAGGGTTTTTCATGGCAAGAGACTAACAGAGGCAGTTTGCCGTTGCCTGCCTCTGCAGTTCTGGTCTTCATTGGAGGTCTCCCATCCAATTACTAACCAAGGCAGACCCTGCTTAGCTTCTGAGACCTAGTAAGATCAGGCTAACTCGGGCTAATGAAAATACTGAAGCACTGGGTAACATCTACAATAATCTAAAAGAACCTTCCAGTTTCTGAAAATGAATAATTTTACTCAGCAGCGTCTTGCCATTCTTGCTACTGACGTGCAATTTCATATAAATGACCCTGGGGAAGGGCCACGCACTCAGGGCACAAGACCTGCTTTGTAGGGGAGGATTTCCAGGCACTCCCAAGCAAGTTCCTGACATTTCCAATTAAAGGATTTCAGGTAGCCAGTGGTAGGAATGACCTATCTGTCCCTGAAATCCTTGACAGGAGCTTCCGAGAGGCGATGAACCTGAGAGCTCTATGCTAGGTACCACATTTGAGGCACATCTTATTTGCACATCTCATGGTAAAGCAATGACGTATATTCTTGCCATATTCTGGAAGCATTGGCTCATTTACTAAGCATCATCTGGGAAGTAGCTATTTTTAAAAAACAGCATCATAAATGCAGTGTGCTCATTAACAGGATTAAAATTAGATTATGGCATTAATGAAGATTACTTTCTCCATTTTTTCTGAAGTGCGCTAAATCTGCCTACAATCTAATTTGCCTTAATTATGTGGTTTACCTTGATCTTTAGAATGAGCCTTACATTCAGTTTTGTTTACATCACCAAATATTACTTCTCTATTCTCTCTGATTCATGGGAAGCCCTTAGAGCTTTCTTACACAAGGAGGTTTCATTAATTAGAGATGCTGACACATCTGTCAACCGTGAGGAGTATGGTTTTTTTTAAACTTTTGTCTAAAGAAGGAACCTTTGGATTGAAAACCCTGCAAATCTAGTTGGTTGTGAAGGCGCTACTGGACCGGCATCTTGCTCTTCTACTGCAGGCCCTACTGCAGACCCACACGAAACTTTTGTTACTTTTTTGTGGAATCTTTGAATTGAAAGAAAAACTCCCTGACATTCCCCTGGCCTCCACTGCTGGTGGAATTCATGAGAAATATTGATTTAGCAATGAAGTGGGAAACCCGTCATATTTGTAGTTTCAATTGCTTGGACAGATGGACTACGGAACAGATGGACTAGAGTCTTAAGAATGATACAATAATACAAACCGGATCCCAGTATTATAATTGGCGCAAATACTTGCATCTTTCATATGTTACTGAGTGTCCTGATATTATTATTTCTGTTGAGGGGCTGTTGAACACTGAGATAGATCACGTCATCGACTCCAGCTCTGATAGGTTTGTTACCTAATTCCGTGACAACTCTCGTTTGCCTTGATGCTTTCCCCACACTAATGCCAAAACTGTGGCCATCCTTTTCCCAACCATATTAACAAAACTCTACTGAGATTCTGTCATTAAAAGTGGCACTTGTTTTTGCATCAGTTGTATACAAATGGTATTAAAAAAATGAAGAAAAAGAGGACATTTCTAGAAGAAGATTTTTTTTAAAAAAGAAACCTGTTTGCCTGTCCCTACCTGTGCCCTGTCCTTGGAGAGCGGATGCAATCCCAAGAACACTTACTTTGAATACGATGGGACTTACTTCTGAGGAAACACGCAATGCACGTATCTCTTCTAATTTGGGAATTCCTGACCAATTTAACTCAAGACGGGAGCCAGGATATTGCCAAGTTCTAGTTGATTTCAGCAGTCAAGAAGCATTTCATTGAAAATGAGTCAAATGTTGCCTTATGGGAGGACACAGTCCTCCCTCACCTGGAACTGTCCTAATGAGCAGGTGATCATCCCCGGAGAGCCCTGAACGTAAGTCTCCCTCCGCATTCAGTGGAGCCCGCTAATGCTGAGACCCGGGAGGAGTGCCTCTGCAAGCAGCATGTGCAGGCTCAGCTCTGGAGGGATGCCTCTTCAGAGGGAAGAAAGCAGGCAGAGACACAGTTGCTGCCGGGGGGGGGGACGTTTCCACTCCAGAGTTGGGCCGTTCAGCCCCCACCCTCACTAGTGCTTGATTCCACCCGGTGGAAAGGACAGACCAGAAGCGAGTCCCATCTGAGACTATTTTTAGTGCCATTTTATTGGAGGGTCAAGTCTGTTCAGTGCAATTTTTATTGCAAGCCACCTTTGCTGGACAAAAGGTGAGTGCACTTTACAATACCTTCTCAAGACGCCCCACAGTCTGTTCCTCCAGTTCCGCAACGGCATGACAAAGGGGTGTCGTTAGGCAAATTTAGAATGAATAGTCTTACGGGATATGGCGGGGAGGGCGGTTGTGTATACTTCACATATGGAGCTACAGTCTGAGGGCATAAAATCATTGTATAATTCCATAGCAATTAAATACTGTGCAGTGCCTCTATATATAATGCCAATTATTCCAAAACGTTTTTAAACTTTATTTTCTTCTTTATTTTATTTTCTTTTTTCTTGGTCACTCAACCTTTCTTGTTCCTGAAAGTACGAGTATTCTGCATGTGCTGTGAGAACCTTGGTTCTTTTGAGCCACTTCTGGTAAAGATCTGAGGTGATCCCAACACCCGTTAAAATGTGTTCTAATCTCCTGTACTACAGAAGCTCTTCGCTCTATTCCAGGCTGTTTGAAAACCAAATATTGTTAGTTAGTGATAAAAGAAAGACACTCTATTGATGTTCGAACAACTTTCCTTTTCAGCCACTCTTCATTCCTAGGACTTCTTAGAAGTCTCAATTTCTGATAGCAAAGATGCCAGGGCTCACGTGTACACAAAAAGTACCCCCCCCCCCATTTTTGGAAACTGTTATGCTTTGTACTTCGCTGATGTATATTGACTAGTTGTTTGAAGGGAAAAGACTGCAGGGAGGATCTTTTTCTTGACCTGGACTGACCAAATTGTCCTTGGGATGTCCACAGGAAAAACGGGAAGCCATATTTCACTGGCAGGTGTGGGGTCTGGCGATGCCATCCTTCTGTCCACCACCACCACGCCGCCCCGCAGTGCAGCTTCTGGCACTACCTAAACTGCAGGAGCCCCTACAGGCCCCCAGGCCTCCCTCACCCTTAGGCCGACAGAGCCGATGCCCAGGCACAACCCTGGGGAACAGCCTGCAGCCACTCAGCAGACTCGCCCAGGCAGCTCCACCTCAGCCAGGCCTCCGGGGGATTGCCAGCAGCGCAAGCCAGGCAGGCCCAGGCCCCAAGCTGCCAGGGGAGCCACTGGGAAGGGTCCAGAAAGGCAAACGTAGCAGAGAGCAGACCGAATGCCCCACCCTAGGTGGGGATGGAACAGGTGGGGCCAGGAGACTGCAGAGTCTGTTCAGCCCTCCCCTCTGATAGGCTGGGAGCAGGGCCAGTCAGGGAGGCTGGGTGGAGACTGGAAGAAGGGCCAGGGAGGCGGGGCAAGGAGAGGCCTTTAAAGGCCGGTTCCTGTGAAGTAGAGTTGCCAGCTTCAAGTTCGGAAATTCCTGGAGATCTGGGGAGTGAAACCTGGAGAAAGTGGGTTTTGAGGAGGAAAGGACCTTGGCATGGCATAATTCCATAAAGTCCACCCCCAAAGTAGCCATTTTCTCCAGGTGAACTGATCTCTGTGGCCTGGAGACCAGTTGTAATTCCGGGAGATCTCCAGCCACTACCTGGAGGCTGGCAACCCTACTGTGAAGGCCGAGGAGGAACTGCACGGAAAGGTGGCTGGAGGGTGCAGTCACTCCCAGGGCAGGAGAAGGAGCAAGGGGGTGCAACCACGACCCCCTTCCCTGCCCATCTGAGGCCAGAGGGCACCTGCTTGGAGAGCTGGATGAATGGCAGGCCGTCAGGTGGGGCCGCCGGAGAGGGGGGGCTGGGGGGGCTCACATGTGATCATGTGAAATGATCGCGTGTGTTTTGAGAGGCCGTTTTACCCCTGCCGTAGAAGAGTAAACTGTGACCAGTCATATTTGAGGAAGGGAAGGGGGTTGACTTGTGTGGGTTGTGCTTTACATTAGGCCAAGCAAATTTAAAGGGTTCTCGTTCTCCTTCCTTGAAAATGTGAACTGTACGTGAGGTAAGAACTGCAAAACACAATTAGACTTCAGCTACAAAAGTGCTAGAGGAAGGCTACATTTTCTCTGACATGCACAATGAAGAAAAAGAGGGGGGTCCTTCTTAAATTTGCATACAGTCAGTTATGTACAGAAAGTTAAAACATTTTGCATAAAACCTTTTTTAGGGGAACCATCTTACCTTCATTTTTATTGTTCCTTTCAAGGTAAATACAGTCATTCAAAACTGCAAATTTTGTATAAACTGTATTCTTTGTATTCTGTAGTACAAAAATCTTGGTTTCCTCTCAAATTAATATTCAAACTGGATCTCGTCCCAGAGTATGTCCAGAAAGCATATGACAGAGCAGCCTGGTAGAAACCTAAGGAGGTCTGGACGGGAGGCCACCCAGAAATCCTATCTGCAGCATCTTAAACGCCGTAAGGAAAGTGGCTAGAAATGGAATAACAAACAACACAGTTTTCTATGACGCTACGCTGCATCCTATTTTATATCAATGTTTCCTTTTAAACTACGTCACTGCTTCATGTACTGAAAAATCTGCAAGGCTGCCTAGCTGCTCATTCACAGGGGTGCCCCCCAGTGCCATTTGTGAGACAGGCCATGGAAAGCAAATCTAATTTTTAAACTGATTTTTTAAACTTGAAGACATTGTATCATTAGGAGGTCTTCCCATTGCACACCAAAACCTTGAGTCCCTATAACAAAAAGGGTGAAAAAATAGCTAATACTTTTTACTGAAATTACAGAGCAATCCGAAACAGAGTTACACTCTTCTACAGCCATTGAAGTAGGGTTGTCAGGTTCCCTGGCGCCTAAACCGGGGTTTTTCCAGGTCCCTTTATGCTGCTGTCGGGAGGTTGGGAACCTGGCACTGACCTTGCCACTGAGGGGGTTTTCTTTTCCATGCACACACTATGTGCACGCATGGTCACAGCTTACGTAGTGACGTCACTTCCTGAAGTGATATCGTGTGGGGGGTCAAAGGCCGGCCGGGAGCATTCCTGCACTCACCAGGGGCTGGATTGGGCCATGCGGGGCATGATTCTCCCAAAAACGGGCCCACTGTGGGTGCAGGAGCATGCAGCTCGGCTCGGGGTGCACGGTGCAGCTCAGTTCGGGGTGTGTGGCTTGGCTTGGCTTGTGCTGCACGCCCTGAGCTGAGCTGTGCAACATGCACCCCGAGCCACGCACCCTGAGCCAAGCTGCACTGTGCACCCGGAGCCAAGCTGTGCTGCACGCCCAGAGCTGAGCCACAGCATGCGGCTAGGCTCAGGACGCATGGCACGGTGTGGATCAGGGTGCATGGTGTGGCTCGACTTGGCACAGGGTGCGGCTCAGGGGGCATGCTTCGGGGGAGCGTGCCCCTGCCACCCAGGTAAGTGGGCACAGGGGGCGGAAGGGTGGGAGCAGAGGAATGGTAACCCTATATTGAAGTCAATGGGCTTAGAAGGGTGCAAATCGGCCTAGGCAGACCTATCTGAAGAAGTGAGCTGTGACTCGCAAAAGCTCACACCCTACCACAAATCTTGTTCGTCTTCTAGGTGCTACTGGACTCTTGCTCTTTTCTACTGCCACAGACAGACTAACACGGCTACCCATCTTGGTCTGTTAATGAGGTAAGACTTGATGCCAGAACTGTTAAAAACACGGCTGCCTTAAGGAGGAGAAGGGAAGAGGAGAATTAATAATCTCCGTTTAATCTGACAAACCCTAAAACAACAAGTAACTCTCACAAACCAACAATGCTTGATTGACAGCTAGTCACTGAATCAATTCCACAAAATTATCACCAGAAGCCACAGGAAAATGAATTTCAGCAAGGTGCATGATGGGATTAAACAAATATATGAACAAAGCAGGAAAAAAAGTTCTAATAGTCCCACAGTTCTTCAGTGCTGCTAATGGTTTCCAGATAGCCAGCCCAATACGCAAACATGTGGTTTTAAAAAACTCTTACAGGCAAGATGCCAGAATGCAAGGTTTTTACCCCGAGGCAATTTTTTAAGAACAAAACGGCAAAAGAACCAACAACCTGGTGCAAGAAAGCTTTTCTCTCATTCGGGCACACCGATTCACTTCTTGCACAAGGAAGTAAAACCCAGTTAACTGTCCCTGTATTAGCCACTTAAGCCTCACTCAAGTCACTGACTTTCCCTTTTAGCAGTGTTTCCCCCTTACAGATCTTGCCCAACCAATTATTCCTTTCCCTACTGTTTGAAAATAGTTCCCTTTAGTATCCCATGTCTGAATCAACATTAAGGTTGCATGGAGCTCCCAAATGCCATGAAATTTAGAAAGGGTTTTGCTTTCCTATAATCTCATCAACATATATTTTGAAAAAGGAGAATTTTTTTAGGGCAATAAATTCAGCATTCCCTGGGACAACAGGCAAAATTACCTCAATTTCAAACTGGCACATAAATGAGGGAGTAGGCTGCACTGCAACTGGGACTGTCCCACCAAAGTGGAAACCCAAACCATCGCAATGTTATTTATAACAACAACAACATTAGGTTTATATATCGCCTTTCAGGATAACTTAACACCCACTCAGAGAAGTTTACAAAGTGTGTTATTATTATCCCCACAACAACAAACACCCTGTGAGGTGGGTGGGGCTGAGAGAGCTCTGAGAGAGCTCTGACTGACCCCAGGTCACCCAGCTGGCTTCAAGCAGAAGAGTGGGGAATCAAACCCGGCTCTCCAGATTAGAGTCCCGCGCTCTTAACCACTACACCAAGGTAAGCAGTGTTGAACTGCTTTGACATCACCGTTCTTGGCTTTAATAACAACAACATTTGATTTATATACCGCCTTTCAGGATGACTTAACAACACCCACTCAGAATGGTTTACAAAGCATGCTATTATTATCCCCACAACAACAAACACCCTGTGAGGTGGGTGGGGCTGAGAGCGCTCCAGAGAACTGTGACTAGCCCAAGGTCACCCAGCTGGCTTCAAGTGGTGGAGTGGGGAATCAAACCTGGCTCTGCAGATTAGAGTCCTGCCGCTTTTAACCACTACACAAAACTGGATCTCTGCATTTGCATTCATTGCATGTGGACACTATAGATAAAAAATGCTCGGCCAAGATGTAGAAGGGAGGTGAAAGACGCTGTCCCAAGGAGGGCCCCCCGGTGGGGGTGGGGGATCCCTCACACCCAGCCGCTGCCCCTCTCCATGACTTACCTGGCTTGCAGCAGGGGGGGGGGCTGCACGAGGAACAAGCCTGGGCGGCAAGCAATCTCCTGGGCAAGGACCCAACAGGCCTGCTCCCGGGCAGATATGCCCCCATGCTGCACAGGAGCCAATTTTGGCCCCCGGTGGGCTGAATTGGCCCCACGTAAAGCACAGGAGCAAGCCTGGTGCACCACGATATCACTTCCCAGAAGAGATGTTATTGCGTTGGCACTAGGAGCACACATGAGGGATTTGCACGAAAGTAAGTGCCAGTTCCACCCAACTCCAGCTGTGAGAGTATAGGGACCTGGCAACCCTAGAGTCAACCCACTGAATAACATGGGTCTTACTTCTGAGTAGGTCAGCTTAAGATTGCAAGAGGTGTAACACAAACACAATGCACTAACTATCTCCCTTGAAATTCAGCTGGGGGGGCAGGGTGGAAAGATCTCCACATCTACGACATTAATGCACGGTGGCTTCCTGTTGCCATCCACTTTCATCCAAATATGCTGCCGTGTGGAACTACGGTACCTGTTAGTAGTGAGGAAAACGATGTATTTTCAGTTCTAAGTTTTGTGTTTAAAAATGATCTGAGGGCCAAACTACAAGTGACGAATGGCACTTGAACAGCAAGTGTATTTCTCCCTGTTCACTTGCCCTCCACTCAATCCACTTGCCGTTCAAGTGTCATTCGTCACTTGTAGCTTGGCCCTAAGTATATTTGAGGGTGCTCAGGTCAACCAGGACCCCAGACAGTGAACACTAGCCAAGAATACAACGTGGTGGCATTTGAGTGATGTGAAAAGCTTTGCTAACCGTCATGGGAATTCTCTGTTCTTTCCCCCAGGTTTCTTATGTTGACAATTATACAGTTTGTTTTCAACAGATCAGCAAAGGAGAAACTCTTTCGTTTCAACTGTCTTGGAAAAGGAGTGTTTCTCTGTAGTTTCAGTTAAAAGGAAACAGGTACACCATTTGTAAACTAAAATAAACTTGATGACAAATCAGATACAACATTAAACAGGATTATCAGCACTCTAAAAGAAGGTGGCAGTGATACTATAGACTATCATGGTGAAATACTGGTTTTATTTCTAGTAAAACCCAAGCAGGTAGCAATACAAACACTATCTAATGTAAGATTAATATGATCTAGCAAATATAAAAACTAGCCCACTGCCCTAAATTGTCAAAACCTCAGTCTCTTTCTCTTTTGCACAAGGGCGCGCACACACACAACGCGCACACACACACACACACACACACACACACACACACCAAGCTTTAGACCATTTCCAGATGTACAGGCAGAGGCCTTGGCTAGTCTCCAGAAATAGGGTGAAAATTCCACACTTAAGAAGTAGCTGCCAAGAACAGTCCTATAAACAGAGCTGAAGTCCCATGAAACGGGGCAGAAAGAGAACAGCCCAACCTACCTCACAGGGTTGTGTTGCGAGGATAACATGGGAAAGTTATGTTTGTTCTGCTGAGTGGATGTGTTGCCCGTTCAGGTATGGATCAAAACAGAGAGAGCTGAAAAGACGCATAAAGGCGGGAAGGAAGGAAGGTGCCGGAGTGGAGTAGAGGTCGGCGTTTCCGACTAGGGGCTGGGAGACCCACGCACGAGTCCATGCTCTGCTACAGAAGCTCGCTGACTAACTCGGGGCCAGTTACACACTCTCTGTGTAACTTTACCTCACAGGGTTGTTTCAAGGATAAGTGGAGGGGAGAAGAACAATATAAACCACTTTGGGTTTCCAATGGGAAAGAAAGCAGAGCATACATGAAGTAAATAAACATACCTTTACAGCTTTGAAGAATATAAAATTCTAAATGAATAAACAGTAAAATCCAAAATCGAAAGGGATGTAATGTGTTTTATTAGGATCAACCAAAATATCAGAAAACAATGGGCAAGCTGGATTTGTCATATCCAGGATGGATGTTAAAAAACAAAGTCTGTGTGTGTGTGGGGGGGGGGGGAGAATGATATTTTCGACCTCATCTTACGGCTTACGGCTTATTTGTATTCTGTGTATAATGTGCTATGGTCTTGACAAAAGTTGGGCCTTCAGCCTTCTGGGAAGCAGGAATAATGATAGCATCCAATCAAAAATATAAAAACCATTACCTGATCAATTGCCTCTTTTGCATCAAACAGAACACACGGGCCCCTTTAAAAGCCCAAGAACAGAGGGAAACATGGTAGTTATTACATTAACAAAACTGGAGATTAAATAAATATAGGAAGCGTTTTACACTCAGGTTAGAATTTAACTAGAATGATAGAATTGTGCTATATTCCCCCCCTGTCTCTCTCTCACACACATATACACACTGCTCAGTCCTGGATCTTAATTAGAAGTACTACTCAGTGATTACTCTAATGTATTCTACTTCTATATTCAATGCTTTCTATCAAGCCGAATGCTGGCCCACCTCTGCTTGGAGCAGTCTGTATCTATGAGGAAAGGATAAAGGAATCAAACTGTCTGGTGCTGGGGCCAGGCTTAGGGAACGCCCCAGGGACACCCACCCCAGAAACTAGGCTTGCAGCCCCCCAGCCCTACCACCCATAACACTCACCCAGCCAGGAGAGGACAGACGCCAGAGACACCAACAGGGGCCAAGAATGCCAAAGAAGCCCCAGGTGCAGAAAGTTCAGGGAAAGCCCCAGGTGCAAGAAGCTCAGGCAAAGCCTCAACAACAGGAGGCAGGCTAGGTGATGCCCCCTGGGTCCTAATGAGTGCCAGTTACCCAGTCAGGGCTCCAGGGCAGCCTTTTCCCTCAGCCCAGGGGAAGAACAACAGCCCAGCCAGGGGGAGAAGAGACAGAGGGCAGAGGCAGCCAGCCAGCACCAACTCAAGCAGCAGGCCAAAGGCAGTAAAGGAGGCACTAGGCCACACCACCACCCAGAGGCTGGCAGGAGAGGTGCAGCAACATAGCAAATCAACAGGCAGGCTAGAAGGGGCAGGGAGTAGCCTGGAAGAGCCAGCAGCAGAGCAGCCACAGGTGTGGCTGCCTAAGGTAGCCCAGGCAGCAGCTAGGTTGTTAGGGGCAGGGCTAGGAGGTGGAGGCTGGGATTGATGAAGGAATAAAAGGGGAGTCCCCCCTCCCCACAAGTGGGGTGGAGAGTAAGGAGTCAGATGAGAAGTGTGGAGAGACGTGGAAGAGACAGGAGTACCTGGAGAAGGCAGGGACTGCAGTTAAAGGGGCAGTGGCTGACCCCAAACCCAGGGGTGCTACCACCCCAGAGGGGAGAGTGCCACACAAACATTTTGTTTTCATTGATTATGCAGAAAAACACTTCCTTGCCCTGTGTCACAAGGTTTGTGAATATGATGCAGCTGGAGTAAACTGGAATAGGCAGCTAGAGTAGTCAAGTGTGAGATGGAATCTATGGCTACTGGACTTTTGCAAGCAAACAAAATAACTGTACACTTTAAAGAATAAACAGAATATATTTCCTAAGGCAGACAAAACAAATTAACATGCTAAAAACATGATCTGAAAATCAAACACAGTTCTGATAGACCAAATTTTTCTTCAAAGGGATTCTGCACGTTCATGTTGCATCTGTGGCCGGCACCCACTTCCCCCTTTAGAGCACTTAGCTTTTCTTAAGAGAAGGTGGCCATTTCCATCCTTCTCCCCCACTGCATACATCAACTATGCCATTCATGTGGGTCTGCTAATCCCAAATAACAAAATTGAGGTGGGGTTAGGTGCCAGGCCTCAACATGGCCATTGCCACGCCCTCTTAAGAAAACTCAGATCTTAAGTTTCCTTAACTGCGTAGTCGGATATAAGCCAGCATTTGTGACTCTGAAGATGAAATAATAATAAAATAATAATAATAACTGCACTTGCATACCGCTCTTCTAGAGCGATTCGTGCCTCACCCAGAATAGTGAACAAGTTAGTGTTATTATTATCGCCACAATACAGCTGGGGAGCTGGGGCTGAGAGGACTGGCTTACCCAAGGCCACCTACTGAGCTCATGGCAGGAGTGGGATTTGAACCCATAAAATGCTGATTCACAACCGAACCACTTAACCACTGCGCCAGAAACAGAGAGCCAAGCTACAAGAGAGAAATGACATAAAGAGGAGCACATGAAGGGAGTCTCAATGTGACTTCCAATCTCTTTTAAAACTCAGCTTCCTGGCGAACATTGTGAGTGACTCCCTCCACATGCTCCTCCTCGTGTAATTCGTGTCTTGTAGCTTAGCTCTTAGTTTCTGAAGACAATTAGGAAACAACCCTTCTACGTACACACCAGCATCTTTGATTCCTCTACATCAACATAACTTAAAAGTCAACATTGAAAGAAGATGAAGCCATTGTTTTATTTTAACAAGGAGTATCTATTTGCATGGTGGAACATTAAGAGTGGATTGGGATATACAGGTAACTTAATAATGAACTATCAATATTCTGTGTGAGCCTACGCGAAGCGAACTACAGCCATGAGGTAGCAAGGTGTACAGAACTGTCCAAAGGTAAGGGCCAATCCACGGTTTGTAATAGGACAATCCTAAACAGAATTCTCACGGCTTTTTAAGTCTAATGACTTCAATAACTCTGCTAAGAATTGTACAGCAAATCAAGCACGTTTTGATCATTCAGCCATCGAGTGATTCAAATATATATTTCCTGAGTTTCCAAGTTTTGCCTACCTATTTTCTCAGACCTTCTCTCCAACATTCCTGTTCAATTTAAAGTGGAATTTACTTTTGAGAACAGAACTGCGCTGTGCTTGCCATAGGCCATTTCAACAATTTATTCACGCACAGTAAGAGACATATTCTTAATATTTTACTATCCTATAATATGATCTGTTAATCAAACCTGCAGAGAAGCAGTCAAAGAACTGGAGAATCTAATATACAGTTCATTTATAAAATGATCCCTATAGATGTTAATAAATAAATGTGTCTTCGTGCAGAAAAGTTGAAAAAGCCAAGAGCCACTATTCAACTGAAGTTAAGTTGGACTTAGGTTCCACTGAAATCAATGGTGCTCAAATAAGTGGTGGCAACCTATTGATTTCAATGGGATTTAAACACCACTTAAGTACATGAGGGTAAGTGTATTTAAATGTAATAGAAAGGCAATACGGAGTGGATGTTGAAGCACTGGCGCTACTATTGCTTTCTTGTTACATTAGTTTTTTGCTGATTATTTGAGATTTTATAAGTTACAGGCCACTTTGAGTTCCGTCTAGCAGAACACCAATTATACTGTACAATCCACGACGTTTGCCCATTTATGACCACGCTATTCCTTACTTAAAAGGCACAAGTAGCTACAACTTTATGGAGCATGCTAGTATAATAGATCATGAAGAATGCTGTTTTAAAGACAGTTTTCCCAAACAGAAATTCAAGAGGTATAACTGGTGTTCAACTCCATACACAGATAATAGGAAAGAGAGAATAACACATCATAACATATATTCATGACATTAAAATAAATCCCTGGCATAAGTTATGAGAGTTTTTGCAATGGAAAAGAAAATGTAAAAGTCTGTTTCAGATCTAGTGTATGAAGTAGATGATAAATCTCAATTGGTAACATGTGAAAACTCAGAAGGCTGGTTTATGGGAAAGGATTCCCATTGGATGTTGCCAATAGTCAAGCCCTAGAATAGCCTTGATATTAAGCGACTACTAGTATATCATTAATCATTTTGGAAGGGGGGCTCCAAAAACTGTGCTGAGCTTCCAGCCACGTTGCAGCTACCATGATCTGGGGCAATGGCACCTGACGCGATAATAAACGCCTTCTGAGATTGCCTCCCTGGAGCGAGATTAAGTGACCCTTCTGGCCTTTTATGTAGCACAATTACTACTTCTGTTCCTGCTGTCTGCTTTACTAGGAACACCTGCGCCTCCCTAGATAAACTACAACTGGACGCCCAGTGGTTAATGGAAGCCATTGCCAAAGGAGGCCTGATTGCTGAATTCATTCGAATTTTCTCTGGATTTTCTCTGGAACAGCAACAAAAAAAGGCCATTGCAACAGTTCTTCTTCAGCAAGCAACACATGTCTGTCAAATCAAAAAGAAGCAGTCTACGCAAATCTCGCTATTTTCAGCAGTTTAATAACACAAAGGGGAAGCTGGCATTTTTTCAAAGGAAGGGATTTTGTCCGTATTTGAAGCTCAACTTGGTTTAGGCCGATTACCCACAAAGGTAGTAAACTTGTACCTGGACTTAACCGCCTCAGTCTGTACTTCACCGAATGCTTCTCCATACAGTCCTCCTGCCCTTCTCTCGCAAAATTAGCATACAGGAAGAAGGGTTTCCAGTCTAGGCTCCTCATTGACATGTCAGCTTTCTATGGACAGGGAATTTCATATCTGAATAAAGTACCACTCCGTCATCTAAACTGGATCTTGCAGTCCAAAACAGTCAAGTCAAAACAACATTCTTGGTGAATATTAGGCCATAACAACTGAAGGTGGGACCAGAGCGAACAGGGAAATGAGAGAGAGGCATCCCACAAAAGTGGCAGTAATCCCAGTTGTAGAACAATTTCCTTCCAAAAAAACCTGTACACAATTGGGCTAGAATAACATGTACACATTATTTACCTCACAAGACATCTAAAAACCCAGAACAAAAGGCTGGTTCTTACACTTACATGTAGGCCCGGCGCAGAAAAAAACACTCAATCTTGATTTATTTTAACTATAGTTAATTCGTGAAACCAGGCCTGGACTTCCAGATGATCGCTCCGCTCCTCGCTTACCTAGAAAATTCTGGTTTCACCCCCTTTGCTCCGGCCAGGCCTCTCAGAAGTGCACGCGTGAGACTCTGGGGAACTAGCCAGGAGGCAGCGAGGATTAAACGTTTTTTTTCTATTACTGTTCATTCAACCCAGTGGTCTCGAACAGCTGAGCTAGGATTAAACAAGGAATTCTGCATTTACACATAATGCAAAACCAAGTTAAGAATAAGTGCAGTTAACTAACCAACTTCAAAGCATGGTTGCAGATGCTGGCTTGACCGATCCCAGCTACCGATGGTGCAGTGGTTAAGAGTGCGGGACTCTAATCTGGAGAGCCAGGTTCGATTCTCCACTCTTCCACTTGAAGCCAACTGGGAGACCTTGGGTCAGTCACAGCTTTTTCAGAGCTCTCTCAGCCCCACCCACCTCACAGGGTGTTCATTGTTGTGGGGATAATAACAACAAACTTTGTAAAATGCTCTGAGTGAGCACTAAGTTGTCCTGAAGGGCAGCATATAAATCAAATGTTGTTGTTATTATCAATGGAGAAGGCCCTTTGGTTCCCTTCTGTACTGGAATGGAGTCACAGGATCCAACCTAGGGCGCACATTCCACCATTGCCGGCTTGTGAGTGCTTTGCCACCCCTGCTCCCAGCCGCCTATGCTGCCTAGCACGGCTGGAGAAGAGAAGGGCATGTGGGTGGCACACAAAGCTTCGGAGTTCCTGGTGGGCATGACAGTGGCACCTCTAGCTGTTCCCACCTCCCAGTGCCATCAGGGAAAGGGCTTGAAGGCAGTGTGGGCAGCTGTGACAGTAGGGGGTGGAAGAGCTTGCGAGTGGGCAAAGGAGGAACACCCTCTCCGGAGGGGGCATGTGGGCGGGATGGCAAGAAGGGAAGCCTAGTAGTGGGCGGGGGGGGGGGTGAGCACTCCCAGTCTGGAGCCCTCCCCAAACTTGGAACCGGCCCTGTGTGTGTGTGTGGGGGGGGGCTTTTTGTGTGCAAGAGGGTTTTGTTCTGCCGCAAGAAGGGGAGAGCTAGAAAGCCCTAAGTCTATGAGCAGAGCAAAATGCCTGTGGCACTTTGGATTCCCAAGCCATAAAAAATTGAGTAACACAACAAGAAATAAATGTTTGGGGCCCAAGCAAGTTTTGTTAGGTTTCTAAATTATAAACCTGAAAAAAGGAACCATGTCTTTGTCTTGAAGGAACCGTCCGCGTTTTCCCTCAAGCACTGTTCTTGGCTCATGAATAAAAGGAGAGCAAGCATTTACTGGTAATAAAGATTGATTTAATATTTCAAAAAAATGTGTCCCCTGTTTGTGGGCCCCCTCTTTGCTGCGCACAATGTTTTCTATCTCATTCTGGCCATTTCTGTAATGTGGAATGTGGTCGGTCTATCATGAGCGCAAGGCCTCTGTCAAAATGCTAAATGAGAACAGCTTGGGCTGTGGGAAATTAACAAACCATTATAACTTCAAAACCGTTTGTGCTACACCAATATATTATATTTTCAGACGCAGCATCTATCAAACTTACTTAGAGAAGGCACAAGCAACTGATTCAAAACATAAAATCATAATGGTGTGTGTGGGGATTTATACAGTCACTTAAGTGTAGAAAATAAAAGCAGTGCGAGGAAAATATTCGTGTTGCCTGCAGTTTGCACAACTAGCATTGCTTACAAAAATCTTCCCAGGTTTTTGAGTATTGCACTGTTAGCCAACAGATGTTAGAATTCAGAGCTACTGGGGAGTTGATAGGAACGGTTTCCGTGAAGGCACTATGGAGTGTCCCTCGGGGGCTGTCCCAGTATCTGCACCCCCCTTGCCTGGCCTTGGGCTGCATGTCGTGGCTGCGTCTGCTCAATAAGCTACACAAGTGTGTGAATGCTGTGCCTGTTGTGGTCATGTTTCCATTCTTGTGCGTGTGCCCAGCAAAGGCAAACTTGATTGCAGGATCAAAAAGAGTCCAGTAGCACCTTTAAGACTAACCAACTTTATTGTAGCATAAGCTTTCGAGTATCACAGTTCTCTCCGTCAGATGCATGGAGGGCAAGAAGGAAACTGGTCAGATATAGAGGAGAGGGGAGGGAGGAGTAGATGCAAAAAGCTCCTACTGATATGGAGATCAGTTTGCTTCTGTAAAGGAAATCAGTTACCTGCGATAATGAGATAACCATTCATAGTCCCTATTCAGTCCCAGCTTGACAGAGTCAGATTTGCATATGAATTCCAATTCAGCAGCCTCCCGTTGGATTTTGTTTTTGAAAGGTTTCTGTTGAACCACAGCGACCTTTAAGTCTTTGGTGGAATGTCCTGGTAGATTGAAGTGTTCTCCCACTGGTTTCTGGACGTTTCCATTTCTAATATCAGATTTGTGTCCATTTATTCTTTTGCGTAGAGGTTGGCTGGTTTGTCCAATGTACAGAGCAGAAGGACATTGTTGGCACATGAGGGCATATATCAGATTGGAGGATGAGCAGCTGTAAGAGCCAGAGACAGTGTAGTTGATGCCATTGGGTCCTGTAATTGTATTCCCTGGGTAGATATAGGGGCAGAGCTGGCATCTGGGTCTGTTGCAGGGCCTGGTACCTGTGCTGGCGACTCTGCTAGCCGATTCATGATTGTAAGTGAGAAAGTCATTTAAGGTTGGGGGGGCTGTCTGTAGGCAAGGAAAGGTCTTCCACCCAGGGCTTCTGAGAGAGAGGTATCATTTTCCAGGATGGGTTGTAGCTCACTGATGATACGTTGGATGGGTTTGAGCTGGGAGCTATAGGTGACAACCAGTGGTGTTCTGTTGTTAGTTCCTTTAGGTTTGTCCTGGAGCAGACTGTTTCAGGGTACTAGTCTGGCCCTGTTGATTTGTTTCTTCACTTCATTTGGTGGGTACTGTAGTCCCAAAAATGCTTGTTGTTGTAAATCTCTGACGAAGAGAACTAGCTGTAGTTCTCAAAAGCTTATGCTCATAAAGTTGGTTAGTCTTACAGGTGCTACTGGACTCTTTCCTTTTATTGTTCAGCTCATACGACCAAAGTTGTGGAAGATAAAACTGATATATTACAAGAAGATAAAACAACGTTACAAAACATGACAAAAACAAGCAAAAGCAAATGGAAAACAATAATATAGATGTATCTCAAAATCTAAAATATATCAGATGAAATAAATGAATGAACCTATACAATTCTCAGATAAATGACAGAATAAACTCATTTTAACAACTTTTTAAGGAGACCACAATGGCCAAATATTTTGCAACAGATCAACGTCTGCAAACAATGAAGGACTCAAGAGGCAGCTGATATTTAGACAAGACGGAAGCAGTCCAAAGGGACCTGGCAGCAAATACCTTCGGATCTGACTATACAGGACAAGCATGTGGGCTTCATTCAAACATGCAGAACAATGGTATCATTAAACGACCTATGGTTTATTTTACCTACTACTAGTTTGGTAGGCTATGTCAAACCAGAATCTGAGGTTTATTAACTACATTTTCACAAGTCGTAAGAATGGGCACATCCAGGCTTCATCCTGACTAGCTCACCAGGCTGGGTTACTGTCAGGCCCCCATCTGGGTGCGGCTACGCTTGGCGCCCTGCTACCTGTCGGGGGCTTCAGGTAAGCGGACTTGCCCCACCCTGGCTGGGGTGTAGCTGCACCAGGACCCCTTGGCATCTTGCTGGGGCTTCAGGTAAGCGGCCTTGCCCCGCCTCTCGTGCCTGGCAGGTGCTTCGGGGAGGCTGCCCTCAGGCTTGTTGCCGGCATTGGGTTTGTGGCCGGGGGGGGGGGCATACATCACCCACACACCCTCTCGTCCACTCCATCGCCTTGACTGCCTGCTGCCTCCTTTTTCACTCCCTTCCATATGCAGCCGCGTTCTTCTTCTTCTTTTCCTCTTCCTCCTCTCCATCTCTCCTTCTGCTTGCTCTTAACACCACACACTTGCTTGCTTGCTTCTCTCTGTATCCACTCCTCAGCTTTCCACCCTTGGCTCCCTACTGAGGCTGCTTGTATAGGGCTTCCTGCTCTCCACCCTTTTTCTCCTGGGCTGATTGCTTCTGATCTGGGCCAGCTGGGGAGGCTCCCAGGTGTCTCTCCCCAGCTCCAGGCTCTTCCTTTTTCCTTATTCCCTATTTGGAGGATGGGGCTGGCAGGGCCTTTCCCGGCAAGGCGGCCCGGTAGCTGCCTCTCCAGGGGTGTCTGTGTGGCTAGACAGGTCCCCTGGGCAGGTGGCACTTCTGTGTGCCTGATGCCCAGCTTGCCAGCTCCCCACAATGTGTGCCTAGGCTGGGGGGGGGGCGGATTTCCTGCCTGTCTACTTGGTTATTCAGGTGTGTGTTTTGCCCCTTGGTGCCTTGCACCGGGGGAGAGGTCTGGGGCTTGTCTGCAGCTGCTCCTGGGTCTCCTGGCATCCGCGGGCTGCTTTCTTGCCCGTCTGTGGCTCCCCCAGGCACCGGCATCCCACTGCTCTCTGCCTGCTGTGGCGGTGGTACGCCTTTCGCAGGTGCCTGGTGCCATGGCTGTGGTAAGTCCAGGGGGCACAGACAGCTCATCCCTGGACAGTCACCATCCAAGTCTCGGTGGGGGGAGAAGTGAAGACAATGAAACCGGCATTTGTTAAGGCAAACCGGTATCTGAATCCTAAACGGCCCTCTCTCACTAATGGAAGCCATTCTACATCTGCAATCCAACTTCATGCACAACATCCCTATTTTAATACACCAGCGTTTAGGCTAAACTTTACAACTGCCTGAACAGAGCCCGGCCAAAAACATGCACACTATCTTTCTCTCTTCAGTCACCTCTGTACAGTCGCCCTGCGTCGCTCACTGTCTCATGTTTCAGTGGGTGTCCTTTAATTGCAATCTCGTGATAAACTTTTTAAAGCTTTGTGTTTATTCCTGGAAAGATTAATGCTTTCAGGAGCCTTTTCTTTAAGCAGCATGCTAAAATCTCTCAAAATTTAGCCTTTTAGACAGCACATTTTCACATCATTAAACAGGAAAATGTTAGGTGGGAGGGGAAAGGTTTTACAGTATGCCTCCATTAACATACCTGCTGGAAACCCATTTTAATGTTCGCAGTGATTAAAATGACTTGCATCTCACCCTTTTCATTAAGAGCTTTTTTGAAGGCAACGGAAATAATAGTTACCCCCTCTCCCTACACCCCATCTGCTTCAAACATCGCCTTGAAACGAGTAAACAAGTCATTATAATTGTCCTGAAGGTACTTCATGAATTATAGCTATCCGAATGTTGTACCATTCTGTAAGCACGTCGGGTGGGAATTCTGAAATCGTTATCGAAAGGAACAAACAATATAAATAAATACAGTATAAATTATCAAACAGAACCTACCAAACAATACAAACCTCTGCTCATTTTGCCAAGTATCTCACTCACTCCAGCTGTTTATTAGTCCATTGCCAGAATAAGTCACTGTTCCTATTTTTGCCTGTTGGGGAGATTTGGAGGGGTTTCCTTTCAGCATTTTTATTAGCATACAGATGTGTGCACTGAAGGTTTCTTTCCAACTCCCCTCCCATAATAGCTGGATGTGGGTTTGAGATGCAGCTAAGATCCATAGGTGGTGAAGCACGACATTAAACACAATTTAGGGGTGCTTGGGGGTGTTTTTTGAAAAAGAAACTACTGCGATTTGTCTCTTCACTTTGGTTGAGTTCAGAGCAAAAGCCATGAAGCTAGCATTTGTTGAGGAAAGCAAGGAACTACATGATCATCAACTAGTCAAATCCCAGTTTTACAAACTAACCATACTTAAAACAAACCAACGGTATTGCACTACGTGTGAACTGAGATATATCATGCTTTGAAAGCCCGATGCAGGCAAAGAACTTTTAACTGGGAGACGGTGCTCAGGCAGTGATACTTGGGCTGGGAATACAAGAGAATTCTTATTTTCATCTATGAAAAGTTGGGAGGTATGGCGTTTAGAAGTTTATTTCCACAGGTTTTAATTTGTTCACAAGTTATAATGAACATGTGTATAATCCAGAGGAGTTAGCCGTGTTAGTCTATAGTCGCAAAATAATAAAGTGTCCAGTCGCACCTTTAAGACTAACCAACTTTATAGCAGCATAAGCTTTCGAGAACCACAGCTCTCTTCGTCAGGTTCTCGAAAGCTTATGCTACAATAAAGTTGGTTAGTCTTAAAGGTGCGACTGGACTCTTCATGTGTACAACTGTACAGTGTACACTGATTTTTCTTTATACCTCTATTGATTCACATATTGCATTCAATGCATGTGCAGCTGAATGTGTGACTGAAACAACACACTTATCCAGGTACTGACCCTTGGTTTTATTTTAAAAGTGAATGCACATTGACCCTTTCTTACAAACAGATGTACACATGGTGATGGAAGATGCACATGTGTTCACTATAATGTGAAAAGGGCTCATGTAAAAGACAGAGAAGGGACTGATAGAGAGGAACAAACATGCAATGGTTAAATACAAAACGCATCAGGTCTAAAAATAAAACTAATTCAGTAGCAGGGCTTTTTTTGAGCCGGAACACCCCAGAATGGCGTTCTGGCACCTCTATAAAATACCCACATGACTGGTGTCACATGAGTATTTTAAAAATGGCCTGTTTTGGCCATTTTGGGCTTGTTTGGGCCCAGATCAGGGCCGAAATGGCCAGGAATGGGCCACTGCCAGGAGGGGAGGGTTTTCCCGCCCAGCAGTGGCCCATTCCAGGCCGTTTTGGCCCTGATCCAGGCTGTTGTGGGGCTGTTTTGGCCATTTTTGGCCCATTTAGGGCAAAAAATGGGCCCCGAATGGCCAGGATTGGGCCTCTGCCGAGCAAGGGAACACTCCCCCACCCTGCAGTGGCCTGATCCTGGTCATTTCAGGCTCAATTCTGGCCATTTTCAATCCCTTTTGGCCATTTTTGGCCCAATTTGGTCCCTAAATGGCCAGGATCTGGCCCTAAACGGCCAGGTTCGGGGTGCTGCTAGGTGGGGAAGTGCTCTCCCATGCAGCAGCAGCCCAGTTCAGCCCACTTCAGGCCATTTTGGGGGGCATTTTTGCCCAATTTGGGCCCAAAACAGCCCGGATCCAGCCACTGCTGGGTGGAGGAGTGCTCCCCCATGGCAGAGAGGCCCATTCTGGGCCGATTTTAGCCTTATCATGGCTGAATCAGGCCCCACTACAGAGCACAGGAGCACTCCTAGGGTGGCCACAGCCTGCATCATGATGTCACTTCCCACATGTAGTGAGAAGCACCCCACCTTCTCCCAGGAGTTGCTCCAGGTGAGAGTTCCCCCATCTCTTTCCCCAGAAAAAAAGCCCTACAGTAGTATTACTCTCTGAAAACTAGAGGAAAGGAAATAGGAGTGAGTTCTGAGAATTCAAACTTCCTTTTTTGCTCTGGTTCTCTATCTTTTATTCTTACACTTTTCCATTGACGTAGAATTATGAGCTATTCAAGCCCATGGTCTTGCACATTTATTTATGTACTACTGCTGTTACCTTCCCGAAGCCCTTGGATCATAAATCATAACGAATAAATAAACTGTAATACCCTTTACTATAAACTCAAATGCACAAAGAGAACAGTGGAGGGGGATCCTATTCATTCAATAGGATGCGGTATGAAATTGGTAAAGGCAACCACCAAATTCTAGATATATATAACCTACAACTTGGTTTGTTTGTTTTCCCCCCTTTAGGAATAGGTTTTACAGTAATAGGGGCTCACATTTGATATTATTATTTATTGTTGTAGTTGCTGTTTATTTATAGTCCGCCTTTCTCACTGAGATCCAAGGCAGATTGCATACTGCAAGTAAATATAATATAATCAATAGCTAGGACATTCATAGCAAAAATGAATTATGATCAACCATTGGAGCATTCAATGAAAAGAGATACAATAGGGTATGGTAACCACAAATTTGGATATAAAGCATAACACATAGATGGAACTTTTCTGAATTAAAGCATAAGTAATTAACATAACATCTTCAGCAGCATTGAACTGCCCTGTAGGATACGTCGAGAGCCAGTTTGGTGTAGTGGTTAAGAGCATGGGACTCTAATCTGGAGAGCCGGGTTTGATTCCCCACTCCTCCGCTTGAAGCCTTGGGTCAGTCACAGCTTCTAGCTCTCTCCCTCACCCACTTCACAGGGTGTTTTGTTGCGGGGATAATAATAACATACTTTGTAAACCGCTCTGAGTGGGTGTTAAGTCATCCTGAAGGGTGGTATATAAATTGAATGTTATTATTATCATCAGCAGATAGTACCCTAGTCTACAGCCTGCCCCTTACCAAGGTATCTCTTTGAGCTATTTCTTATCATGCATTTGTTAGGAGTATGGAACTAACCCCAGACAATCCTGAATCTTTGCAACCAAAATATAAATTTCAATCCTGCTGCTATTCGCAGAGCTATTATGGATATTTTATCAAGAGACGCTGTGATCGGATCCATCCTCAGTTTGACTAAGTTAGAAAGCTAGTAAATGACTTACAAAAAAATGTGCCTACCTTAAAGAAAGAGAACGTAATCTTAAATCTGGATTTTTAACATATATTTCACCCCACGCAAATTCTCAGCGTTGTAACTATGATCAAAACTAATAACATCCCCCAGTGAGTTTCATTTCTCAAGAATCGCATTCGAAATCATTTGCATTAATTCTGCAACAAAACAAAACAATAACCCTGCAGAGCTTGAAGTGGTTCGTTTCTCATAACGGAAAGCCTTTTAATGCCATATGGTAACAATAAAAAGAAAAAAGAAGAAGAACTTTGCTAATAGATAGTGGAGCTGAATGAAAAGATAAATGTAGTATTTGTATATAACAGTAGAAAATTATAGAATACAAACACAGCTTTTTATGATTAAAATTATCTCTGCTATGAGCTACCCTTTTCATACAGATATTGGGGAGACCCATTATTTCCTCGGTGTAAAAACTAAATTTCACACATTCTTTATGCCGGTATCAGCTACAGCCAGAAGGTGAGACATCAAAATTTGTATTTGTGCATCAGAGACACCGAAGGAAAACCAGTAATTATTTATGGAGCTCCATGAATGAAATGCATGAGAAGTTAATTATAATGGTACTTATTCCAGAGAGGAAAGGCCGCTTCTGCCACAAATAACGATCCCCTTTGTCGCCTAGAAAACATCGCTGGCTATAGTGCTCTACGATGCAGAGACCTGCACTGTAAAGGAGGCTTCTGCCCACAACTGAAACTGATGTCGTGACAATGCAAAGAGCTGATCTCTCAAATAGATCCAGAGGAGTTAGCCGTGTTAGTCTGTAGTAGCAAAATCAAAGAGTCCAGTAGCACCTTTAAGACTAACCAATTTTATTGTAGCATAAGCTTTCGAGAACCACAGCTCTCTTCGTCAGATGCATGCCAATTCCTCCGGGGCCCAAATCAGGGAATGGAGAGGGCAGAAGGGGCACACGTGGGGAGAACTTGCCTTGTGCGCGTGCTCTGGAGGACTTCCTAGTCCTCCCGGTGTGACAAGAAGGTCCTCTGGAGTTTGCCAGCCAGGGGGCAGAGGGTGGGAGCGGGGAATCCCTCGCCCCACAGGAGGAGTGAGATTCCTACTCCCAAACCTAGAATCCAAGTCAGGCCTCCAGTGCATGGTGAGATGCCCCTTAGATCCTTTATGAGCAACAACTCAAAGGTAATAGGCACCCCCATGTGACAAGAACCAATCTGATGGCAGTAAGTATATGAAAACTGGCATCAAGTGAGGGGGGCCAATCACACAAGTACTTTCCAGCAAGTATCTCCCGACTAGAAGGGAACACGCAGGAAATACTGGGGATATTTTTTTTTTTTAGTTATTATAGCAAAGATGCGTGGAATCACATGTAGTGAAACACTCCCCAAGGCAGCAACTGATTATACTTGCATGTATTGAAGCTGATTTATATTCACTTGCTTTCTTATAGGAGCAGAAGAAAACGGAGACATCTAATCTAAACAGCACATCTAATCTATTACAATGGCCAGCTAATCCGGCGGCATGTCAGTGGGAAGATGGGTGTGCCTCTTGCAAGCGCCTTGCTTCTTTGCAAGACCAACAGGACAGAGAGGAAGCAAAGGCACAGAAAGAGGAGGAGTCAGACAGAAGCTGCCACATCGGTCAAAGAGAGGCACCACATAAATGCACAGTGGCACAGTCTGGTCCTAGTCAAAAGGAAAATACAGCCCCCCCAACCCCCACCAGTGTCCAGATGTGCTGGGCCATTTCTGTTCCACCAGAAAAGACCTATGAGATTTATTAAAATATTTAGACCCTACTTTTTGATTCACAGTCCCCTCACTGGCTTACAAAAAGGATACACTCCCTACTAAACCAAACTGTAATTTTACCACTGAAAGCAAGAAGGGATTGCAAGAGCCCTCTCAAACGACAGAGGGCTTCTGCACACAGAAGGAGAACGGGCACCAGCGCTTTGGCCCGGCTTCTTCTGTGCGGCCGCTCAGTACTGGGCGTAATCGGCAGGCTCTGTCTCCGCCATCAGGGACGCTGCCCTTTTGAGTGTTTGGGATCATGACGAGGGCAGACACCCCCCCCCCTTTGGTTGATGCACAGCCTCTGCTCGGTCCAGAAGCTGCAGGGAGGCAAAAGGCAGGGCTGGTGTGCGTGGTGCACATTTGCCCTCAACGTGCATGTCATCTGAAGAAGGCTGGCATCATGCACCCCAACCAGGTGAGGCCCCAACCTCCATCAGATCAGGCAACTTGCCCCTTCCCTTTCAGCAGTGATCCACGTAACAGTCACCTCTAGAC
The DNA here is from genome assembly GCF_028583425.1 of Eublepharis macularius. Classification (NCBI taxonomy): domain Eukaryota; kingdom Metazoa; phylum Chordata; class Lepidosauria; order Squamata; family Eublepharidae; genus Eublepharis; species Eublepharis macularius. Next base: position 9,649,166 of record NC_072790.1, read on the forward strand.
TGGTCTACTGCTACTGGCTCTGTGCTGGGCTATCCTTGGACCTGCTCCAGAAGCTGCAACCGGTCCAGAATGCAGCAGCACACGTCTTGACAGGGACTTCATTCCAGTCACGTATAACAGCGATACGGCGCCAGCTACACGGGCTCCCAGTGGCGTTCCGGATTAGGTTCAAGGTCTTGGTTTTGACCTTTAAAGCCTCAGTTGTGGGACCGCCTCTCACCATATGTTCCCCAGAAAGCCCTTTATTCGGCAGACCAACATCTGCTGGTGATTTCTGGTACCAAGGAGGTTTGCCTCACCTTGGCCAGGGCCAGGGCTTTTTTGGCCCTCGCACCAGCCTGGTAGAACTCTCTGTCCACTCTGGGGGGAACATGGGCCAGGCAACATTTACAGTCCTTTTGCTGGGCCTGTAAGACAGAGATGTTCCTGCAGGAGTAGTGGTTGAGGTGAGCAGACACACCCCCCACCGGCCTCCTGCCAGGAGGGGGGCAGTGCCCCCCCTGGTCTGTACAACATTTAAAAGCTTGCCACCTACCACCTGGATTTGGGATGCTGAGGGATTGTGCAATGTGAGTAACACTGTGTTTATTAGCTGGAATTGTTTTCAATTATTATGCTACCTTGTTTTATATTTTTGACGTGATCTGCTCTGAGCCTGTTTTACAGGGAGAGTGGAATAAAACTGCAATAAAATAAATAAATAAATAAACACAGTTTTACTTGTGCAACTGTCTCTACAACACTCCAATAAATGGGGCCCCAGACTTACCTGGGCCCCCCGTTGCCGCCGGCAGTTGAAGGGGCGGGGGGACGCAGCGGTTGTTTTGCTCGCTGGCTCGCCTGGCATGCCCCGGGCGAGCCAGCAACCAATCGGTTCAAACTTCGGACCAGCCAATCGCGGTGGCCCGGAGTTGAGCCGGCGGGGGGCGGGGCAGGCTGCGGAGCTCACAGCCGCAGTCTCCTCCAAGGTCTGGCGACCAGGTATTTAGCCGGCTGCTGGACCCGCCCCCGCTCACTTCGTCTTCGGCAGCAGACACCCACCCTCCTCTCCCTGTTTATTTTGCTGTTCACTTGTCACAACTTGCAGGCGGTTGGGCATTGGATCGGATCCCATTTTTTGGGGAGCTGGGCCCTCGGTCGCAGGCTCCCCATGGAGGGGATTCCCATAAGGAATCTTGGGAGGAAGTTATGAAGGCACACTCAGCTCGGGGGCTGCCAGGGCATTCTCCCTCCCAGGTGGCAAGGGGATCACGAAAGGGTATACACCAGGTGATCCCCTCCTCGCAATGCCACTCCTTGGTTCCCCCCCTCAGCTGGCATCTGGGGGGGCAGGGGGTCATCGGCTGGCAGGCGGGTCAGCCGATGCTGTTTGGGGATTCGATCCACATGCTGCGCCAATACTCCTGTTGCTGTTGTCATGTTAATAAAGTTGTGGCCATTTTTTCTCCAGCCCTTGTGTGTATGCCTCTCATTTAACCGTGCGTCCCTCCCTGCTCCTCTCTTTCTCGGCCATAAGCGGCAAATGAAAGTTATCATACCCTAACATGGGCAGCAGGATCTGTATGGAAATAATTTATTTTTTTTCTGGTAGAGCTGCCCCCTTCCCCAAATTCAGTAATTGTATTTTCATTTAACACCTCCCACAATGTTTAGGAATTGTTAGAAGCTATTAAAACTATAATTATTAGCTTCTGAATGTGCAAGGGAACCTGTTGCGTTCCCAAGGGATGTAGTTAGACATAAATAAGAGAGCAGAAAGGGGACGCTTCCAGAAGCACTAGAAGACGAGCGGGCGATCTCTCAGGCAGTTGACGCCTGACTGGAGGATAAGAAATGACCACAGAAACGGCATCCCCGTGGCCGTGTCCCTAATATACTTCTCATCAGCTCAGAAAGTATTCAGATGCAATTTGATACATTCACTTAAAAATGGTCAAAATTATTGTACTATAGTTAAAGGTAGCCCTACTATTGTGAAACCTACTTCAAAGGGGAATTCTTCGGGGGCAGATAGAATTGATAATTAATTGGAAATGTCAAATGTTTTGAGGGGGATTTCCCCCCTTTAAATTTAGTTTTGACTATATGCTTACATTTAGATTACGGCTATATGCTTTGTAGTTGTATTAAAAATATGCTAATTTTGTACTTAGCAGTACTGTATTAGTTTATATGCACAACTTGATTTGTGAGCAACTCTGTCTAAAGTATTCCATTTTTTGTGTTCATGTTTGTTCATGAAAAACTCCTGGTAATTTTTTAAAGCATGTAGATTGCAAGGCTACAAAACAACCAAGACAGCAAAGAACAACTTTCCCATAACAATAGAAAATAACAATAGAAAATACTCACATTTTGCTCAGGAAGTTAAATATTTGAGCAAATCAGGAATACAAACAAATATTGGATTGCTTAACCCTTCCTGGACTCGCCATTTTCTGTCTGAAACGTCTCTCAGCTGAGTCCAGTCCCTGCCAGTACTGAAGACCTGGATATCTTGCAAAAATTCAGGAATGGCACCTTGTAAATGCTAAAGCAGCCGGGATGGGGTTATTTCAGGATTTTTTTTTTTTTTTTAAAAACCCTACTGGCCAGGGAAGAATTAAGCTGTATCTTTGTCTTTCCCCTCCCCACTTGCTGAACAAGGATCCACGCAATTTTCTTTACATACAACTGTAAAGTTCACTTCTTGAAATGTAATGGGTGCTATTCCGTCACACTGTTCAGCTAACCCTGGCGCCTTCCACCAGAGAAGGGTTCATCGGGACGGATTAAGACTCCACACTTAGCTGAGCGGCAAAGTACAACGCATTTGCACCACGCAGTGATAAAAAAACCTATCCAATACAATCGTTGAAATCCATAAATGAATCTGTTCTATGAATCTAGGGGCAGGCATTGCTTTCTGCTCAAGAGCAACACCAATTTAAAGAGATGAGGCTTTCCCCTCATCGGGCACTCATATATCTTTGAGTCCTGTTAATCGGGAGAAAAACAGAATATAAATATTTTAAATTATTTTTTAAAAAAATACAAGTGGGTACCCCTGAGAAGCTTGAGGGGAAATTCCTTGACTGGTCCACTTACCCTAACCAAAGAGCAAGAGAGACACCTTCAATGAGAGCGCTGGACTGCAGGGAGTGGAAAACCGCAAATGAAGGCCGCAAGCAAAAAAAATAACCACCATTACATATGTTATAATTAGTCAAATATTCACATGAATCCCCGGACCTTCCCAAGTATCTGTCCAATAAAGAATAAAAATGTAATATATGGAATAATCTCAAGCATGTCATTGGTTTACTGATGCAGAAACCCATAGTAGGAATCTGGCTTTCGCAACGAAGCCTTGGTGTGTGTCGCCTTAATGCTACTGCAGCTCTTTTTTGTTTAATTCTGATTGGACTTAAATTGATAAATGCGCCCTTGAGGTGCACCATTCATTTCCAAATGGCGAATGATTCAAACAAAAATCTTACTGCTTGTGAGACCCTCTATTTTTTATCCCTGTCCTGTACTTGAAAGGATCCAGGTGAACAGCCCATTCAAGAAGCTCTTTTAATACGGAAAGGTCAGGTTATCCAATCTATCTGAAGCCCTCCACTTCTTTTTAAGTATTTAATTATTTTAGTCTGTAGCCTCTGCTCAACTGATTTCTGCACCCTTTTTATCTTAGGAACAATGTTTTCTGATGGGTTATAAAACCCAGTCCAAATTGCTGGCCCTGAAGGTGTTGCATGCTGTTAACTTGGTAAAACAAGGCCACGTCCATGCGTTATTGACCTCATATGCCAGGGCAGGAGAGAAATGGTGCAGTCCCGTGCAGAGGTCCTCCAGTTTAACCCCTTTGATTTCACAGTGCTTAAAATGGAATAACCCTGCCCAGGACTTATGCTGAACGGGAAACGAATTTCAGCTAATTCCTACTTTTTTCCAAACCCCGCCCCAAGATTTCCCTAAACCAACCACAGAAGCCAAGAGGAATGTTTTAAGCAATTCAGGGCAGTGTTAGACTGTGCAACAAGATAAATTGTCCCCTTTTCTTGCTCATTAAATTGTAAGCTCCAATTCTGTGCTTGCTGACCTCAGCTATGTGGTTCCATCAAATTCCTTCGGGGAGTCAGGGTACTACAACTTTCAAACAAGGCAAAGTTGCCCAAGAAGACTCAACAAATCAGAACACGATGCCTCCTCCCTTCTAGGAGTTTGCTCTTCCTTCTAACTCTTAACTTGCATCATCAAAGCAGTGACTTCTGGGCAGCACGTTCAAGTCCCGTAGCACCGTCAAGACCGACCAGATTTCCAGGGTATGAGCTTTCAAGAGTCAATGCTCCTTTTTCCAGGTATCTGAAGAACTCGCTCTTCCACCTGAAACTACCTACTGGGCAGCAGTGACATCCAGACAAAGTAAGACCTTTGGGAGAAGAGATTTGGTTTGATTATGATACAAAAAGAATGCACTGGGCATTTATGGAAAACTGTGTCCCGTGTACATGTGCCTGAAAGGCTACTGGAAAGGGAGATAATGGGAAAGAGCTATAATGAGCGAGGAAGAAAAGATTGAATTGGATCTCTTTGCCAGCTCTGACATCTTTGCTGAGCTGTTGTTTTTCTGTTTCTGTTGCACGTAATAAAAATAACAGCATTCGATTTATATGCCGCCTTTCAGGACAACTTAATGCCCACTTGGAGCAGTTTACAAAGTGTGTTATTATCATCCTCATGACAATCACCCTGTGAGGTGGGTGGGGCTGAGAGAGCTCTGAAAGAGCTGTGACTGACCCAAGGTCACCCAGCTGGCTTCAAGCAGAGGAGGGGGGAATGTGGTTCTCCACATTACGGTCCTGCCGCTCTTAACCACCACACCAAAAGGTGTACAAAGTCCTGATGTGGTGCCAGATGTGGAAACCTTTGGAATGAGATGAAGGGAAAGAGCCAAAAATCTCTTGACATTTCTTGACCTTTGGGTGTCAGTCCATGGCTGATAGTCAATGAGTCAACCACTGAACTCACGTCTGGCCAAGATGTAGGTTACTGGTTTGTTGCTTGGCTGGTTTATTTATATCGGTTTGCTTTACTGTTGTAAGCTGCTTTGGGGACAAAAGTGGGTTACAAATATTCAAATAAATAAGTAAACAAATGTTTTTTTTTTATTCTGGGAACTGCATCAATTTGGGTGTGCATATTACTTGATAGGGTTCATAAAAGAAGCAGATGTAATTTAAATTATTATGAAAGGGGGGTGCATTAATTTCATCTATGGGTAAGAAAATCTAAAATCAATTTTATCCACACACCCTGACCACATGGAAAAAGCAGCAATATTACGCCAGCCTTACCTAATCATTCCACTTTATATTCTATAAAAGAACTCAGTATTTCAAAATTGAAATTCAATGGCATGTATTGAATTGACACTTATGATAAAATGCATTTGATTAAGACTTAATAAAGAACTGTGCATTTTACTTGTGAATAATGCACAAGGAGATAAAGTTGGACATAAAGCAAATAGAGTGTCAAAACTAATATCAGTTTGCATTCCTCAGCCATATTACTTATTTTATTACTAGATTTTAAGATGCATATTGGGTTTCAGTAGCATTTTCATTATTTCAGGAGATAACAAAATAAGCCTCTGCAGAAAGTAGGTCTGATTTATCCATGTAACTGGTGTAAAGTCGATGCAATTTTAAAGCAAAACTCCGCCCTCCCTCCCTCCCAGTCTTGTTTTGGGTAGGTAGCCGTACTGGTTCTGCAGTAGGACAGCGGGAGCTGAGTCCAGTGGCACCTTAGAGACCAACAAGGTTTTCAGAGTATAAGCTTTTGAGAGCTTCATGGAACATGTTTCTGAAAGCTGAAAATCTTGTTGGTTTCTAAAGTGTCACTTGACTCAAATCCAACAGCTAGGTGAACAGAACGGAGCACATGGTAGCTCTATGAGCTCCTGCCTTTCAAGCAAGAGGAAGCCGTTTGTTTCCCTATCAGGTGGAGGTCCCTGACGCCATCCCTGGAAAACACAGAGGGCTCCATTTTCAAATAGCTTGGGTAGGCACAAAAATGTCTTGGCCCCTTTTTCTTTTTCTCCATCTTACCTTAATGCAGCTGGCCCTTCTGACATTCGGCATACATTGATAAGTGCAGGCAGGAGTGGACTCTGGGAACACTTTCTGTTCTCCAGACCCCAAACCACCAACATAAGGGCAAAAGGGAAATGGTGGGTGGGGGATGTCTCTCAAAATAATAATTTGGTTCGTAGAGCTATTACGGATCATTAATGGAAATGTTCTTCTCAAACATACCTACTATGACATCCCCTCCTCCTCTTTTCCCTCTTCTTTGTCCTTAAACAGCAGAAATGGCACCAGAGGCATTTTTAAAATTCAAAAGTAACTATTTTATTTATTTTAGAGGGGAAAGACTGAATATTTCTGAGGTAAGAAGTCAACATAGAAATCTCTGAGGTAAAATCAGTACATACCCTGACTTTAGTTCTTATGCTCTTCACAGATCCTTAAGTTCTTATGTTTAGAGGCGTTTGAGCCCATGTTTTCCCCAAACACTCTGGGACACTTTCTTTTAATATTCTCCGTCTCTTTTGGGTTTAGGAATGCTGGTGCCCACTTTCTAGTACCCCAAACTCCTCCTCCTCAACATCAGTGCTTTCCTCCAGTTTTTCACAGAATCTTAAGGTCTCCAAAAGACAATCCCAACCACATGTGGCCAGAGATTTCACGCTCCTCTCTTTGACTGGGTAGGGAAAGTCTCCTCTCCTAGAAGGTCTACCCCTTTCTTGGGCCCATTTGGGAGTCTGCAGCTATTGCCCAAACCTCCTTGCCAACTTTCCCCAGTTCTCCACTGGAAAACTGCTTTCCATTAGAACTCCACCTCCCCAACTGTCCAGCCTCGATTCCTCTCAGCCAGGGCTGAAAAACAGACCCTCCTCTTTCTCGTTTGTACAGCCCTTTCAGGCTTTTTAAAAAGTGCAGTCTGCCACACCAACCTTCAACGATTCAATGAAGTTTTTAGTTTCAAGTGGGCAGCCGTGTTGGTCTGCAGCAGAACAGCAAGATTTGAGTCCCGTAGCGCCTTACAGACTAACAAGACTTTCAGGGTATACGCTTTTGAGAGATAAAGAGAGCTTTTACTTTTGAAAGCTTATACCCTGAAAATTTTGTTAGCCTTTAAGGTGCCACTTGGACTCTTGTTGAATAAAAAGGGTAAACACCACAAAAAGTGGGCCAAAATACATTATGTAAAAGAATACAAAAGAAATGCCTTTTGTTTAATATTTTGACAGAGTCTACAATACAAAATATAAAATCCTTGTGAATTATTTATTCCACAGTTAGTTAATAAGAAATGTGATTTATGATTCTCTAATGTCTATTGATTTTACCATTCAAATGCAAGAACCAACCGCTAGTGGCTGCCTGATGTGGTTTTAAAATTGTGCTAAATGATTCCTTGTCAGTGGCAAGAGAACACAGTCATATTTTAGTCTGATTTGTTCTGAATCAAGTACAAGACTATCCTTCATATTAATTTTCTAAGTATGTTTCAGAAGCGACGCTGCGGAGAGCACTCTGAAGATCCTAGAAGGCAATAGTTGTAAAGATGAGTGGAACGTGCACGGTACAGGTGCAGCCCCGTGCACAGAAACCCTTTTCAAACACCCATTTTGAGCCCTGCTGAATGAAGAGCATCAATGGGAGGGGGATTGATTTGGAGAAGAGAAGCTGCAGGCACAGAAACTGTTAAGCACAAGCGTGCCCACACAGATACCGTTAAGCACAAGCGTGCCCACACAGATACCATTAAGCACAAGCGTGCCCGCACAGACACTCTGCAACTCCAGAAATGGACTTGTTTTGTCTTCTGGAGATAGTTTCACTGGTCTTAGTATAAACCCCTTCGCTTAAAACACTGCAGTGGAAGAAACAGGGAACAAAGGACAATGATGTGGGCGGGGTGGTGGTGGTGGTGTCTGAATCTGTCAGCTGTTTTAGTGTAAACAGGCTTAGGGATTTTTAATTTGAGTTCCAATTTGACCTCCTCCAGCTCTTTCCTAAAGCTTCCTGTACAACCCTAGTTTGTAGTTCTGCGTCCTCAAGGAATCTCCAGACAGGCCAGCTGCGCATCCTTGCTTTGATTTGTGAGCAGGAGGCTGAAGTGTGGCACCATGTGCGCTGAACAATTTACTAGTGTAATCCGATAAACACAATGTTTAACTAATCCTGTTCTTAATAGCATTTTGCAAATTCTCCACATTGTTAGCCTTTCTTGTAACTGTTTCCAAAACAGAACTCTTATCACTGTAGGTCTAAAAATGCCATCTATAATGACAGAAAGAAGCATTTTTCTTATCTGCTTTACCCATTTAGCTATGTGTATAAAGACAATTAAGAAGCGAGAGGGAGAGACTGGGAAGTGGAAATGCCCCTGGATAAAGGCAAAGCCGAAAGGCCATGGCTGGGCTACACATCAACTCAGGCACGAGCCAAGCTACAAGTGATGCCTGACACGGGTTGGACACTTTGATGGGAAATGTAGGCATCCTGGTTTTACAGCTTGGCTCTCCATTACGGCTGCAAGACCAGGACGCCTACATTTCCCATCAAAACTTGAGGGAAGCAGACAAGTGTCCAACTTGTGTCAGGCGTCACTTGTAGCTTGGCTCTCAGTGCAACAGCACCGACAGGCACTGGCTCAGGCACGGCATCCTCCCGGACTGGCAGCAGGCTGCCACTGGTGAGCTGGCACTGAGCACCATGGCTGCTGAAGGATCCGAGCCATGTGGTGGCTGAGGCACGGGCACAGCTGCTGGAACTTGGTTCTGCTGGCTCCTCGTCATTCGTGGCTGTCAAGGACCGTGGCCCTCTGGGACATTTCCCTGCATGTCAAATGGTCCCTAAAATGAGACACACAGTAAGATCTGGTGAGGCACATTGAGTCAAGCCCAAAGTACCAGCACACACGATGCATCAAGCTGGCTGGGGAAAAAATATGACCATTTCTGAAGTCAATTTAAAATGATCCTTTTTTATGCCACAGGTTCTCATAACCTATGAGTAAATGCCACCACTGCTTTTCAATTCCATTGTGATTTATAAACATTTACCCTGATTAATCATACCTAAGAGTTTTGCAATTTAATTACACATTGAAAGCTCTGTTGCAGATTCCAATTAACCAATTAATTATTGATCTTCAGGGTCTCATGTTCCCTTCGTCACTTAACACCAATACTCTCTATAAACTACCCGGATATACTCCCCCCCCCCCCACACACACACACACTTTTCTCTCTTCTCTTACATGCTTTCACTCCCTCTGGCCAAATCAACAATTCAGTTTCATCATATCAAGTAATTAAAAAAATATAAGACCTCAGCTGGGAAAGTATCTGCGTAACATAAAATAACAATCAATCAGGCTACATGGAGGCACTAAATGCTATTTCTCCAGTAAGACAGGTAAAAAAAACCCAATGAAATTATCCATAAGGGAATAGACATTAATTATGAAACGAGTATTTATCAAAGTATCAATATACTGTAAAGTTCTTTTCCTTTCCTTTCCATTTTATACAACTCACTGGTGAAGGAAAGAGACATATTTTGGCTTCACAGAATGATGAATAAAATACTTACAATAACTCAAATAGCTGTTTACATTAATTAAGCTAACCTATGTTCTCTAGCTTTAAAGGTACCCACGTTTGTTATTAAATGGTGCAAAATTCGCTTTCCAAAACCAGCGTTCTGAACATTTAACAAGCATCTTTGCTGCTGAACAGGGAGTGAAGTGGGGGGGGGGGAGGTTTTTAAAAAATGGATACTTAATGGGCTCAATTTGTAATTTTACAACTGTTTTGACTTTATCCATTCTAGTGTAATTTCAACGCTGTTTTGTTTAAATTTTATGCTAGGTTTAATAACTTGATAGCATAATTGTATGCACAATTGCTCTTTCAAAAACATATTGTAAACAGTATTAAAATGCTTAAGCCCATAAAGTACTTTTATGAAGTAATCTGCCAATTTTATAGACTTAATACTGCAGCAAATTTCAAACCAAGTTGCACAGTGCCACAGATGTAAAACATTTTATTTAGTCTGTAATGGAAACATCATTTTTGGCTTGCGTAACATTAAACAAAAGTGAAAACACTGCCCACACAACAAAATGTTTTATTTTATATAGGTGTAGGGATAATGTGGGGGGGAAGGCGGCGTGGTATAGCCTGATCTCACCAGATCTCAGAAGCTAGGCAGGGTCAGGGGGGCTTGGATGGGAGACCACCAGGCAAGACTCTGCCCAGGCAGGCCCTGGCAAACCACGTCTGCTTCTCGCTTGCCTTGAAAGCCCCAGCAGGGGTTGTCATAAGTCAGTTGTGACTTCATAGGACTTTACTCACACATAGACATAATCAAAAAGAGTCCAGTAGCACCTTTAAGACTAACCAATTTTATTATAGCATAAGCTTTCGAGAATCAAGTTCTCTTCGTCAGATGCCTGATCAAAACTGGTACCAGGACATTCCACCAAAGACTTAAAGGTCGCTGTGGTTCAACAGAAACCTTTCAAAAACAAAATCCAACGGGAGGCTGCTGAATTGGAATTCATATGCAAATTTGACTCTGTCAAGCGGGGACTGAATAGAGACTATGAATGGTTATCACATTACCACAAGTAACAGATTCTCTTTACAGAGGCGTGATCTGGGGGAGCCCAGTGACGCCTGGTGTGAGCTTTCGGGGACCACAGTTCTCTTTGTCAGATGCAACAGGCAGGGAGAGCTGTGGTTACCGAAGGCTTATACTACATAGGAATTGGACACCTTCACTGCTACAAACTGACTGCACACCAAAAGCAAATGTTTACATTTCCAAGCAAAGGAATGTTTTGATTGCCTCTATGCTAATTGCATTCTGCCTTCTTGTGATTTATGCTCCCCTCCTTCCCTCTCTTTCCCCCTCCTCTTCTGTATCTGCCCAGTTTTGATCAGGCATCTGACGAAGAGAACTTGATTCTCGAAAGCTTATGCTATAATAAAATTGGTTAGTCTTAAAGGTGCTACTGGACTCTTTTTGATTTTGCTACTACAGACTAACATGGCTAACTCCTCTGGACATAGACATAATGTAATGGATAACCGCTGAGCTTTCTCTGCTATTTATACAGAAGTAAATTGGCTAAAAATCTGAATATGAAGAATCCTGCCTTTAACAGTTAGTGGCAGTAAAAGATCATCACTTGATTCTGCCTGAAATGGAATTTGTTTGCTTATGTTCCAGGTCTTTTGAAACACTCATTTGCTTTTTGTAAAACTGCCTCCTTGTATGATCTTTAAATCTTGCTGTCTTCGGCCATAAGACTACATGATTCTGGTGTTGCAGCCTGCTTTACCCGCGCCACTAATTTGTGCAATTTCTCTTCTGAAGTTCAGAGTTTTAGGCTGCTTCCAAACTAGACCAAAAAGATTCTCAGGGTATAAGCTTTCGAGAGTCAGAGCTCCTGTCCTGCAATATCTGAAAAAGGGAGCTCTGGATCTCGAAAGTTTATACCCTGAGAATCTTCCTGCTCTGGAAGGTTCCTTAGGGTGAGAATCCCCAAGTCTGTGCACAGGAGAGAGGGTACAGCCCTCTAAATACTGGCCCAGGAAACT